>NW_026988447.1:21270000-21870000 GCF_030222135.1 Aotus nancymaae
TGTGACATGGAAATATGGCATGCTGTACATTAGTGATTTCCCAAGTGTTTGGATCAGGTAGTAATGTGCTGAGAAAGTGCTCTTTATCTATCCACACAGTGTACTTGTAGAGCAATGGGGAAATGCTTTTGGTGGAAATTACGTTAGTCAGAAAAAGAATCCATTTACAATATGTGCCTTCTAACATCTTTCAGACAATGCATTGTATTAAAGAGGCATTTTTTGATTAATGTTTTATAAACATTTTTCAGCATGACAGCTTAAAGTCCCTGTAAAATTGTAAATGCGTGCATAGTGTTCACTTCCATAAAGTCAAATGCCATCTCATAAAGTCTAGTTGAATCCTGTCAACCATGGTGACACAGAATCAGTACCTGGGAGCATTAAAATTAATTTGCTTCATTTATATTACTGCAGTGATAGCAAGATGAAAAGAGTCCTATATTTGAATTTTTCTTTAAAAGGAAAACTCTTTCTAGTAAGTTTGTTTGGGTTTTTAATTACTACTATTGTTTTTTTCTAATTAACAAATGTAATAAAAATGAAGTGATAGTCTGCACAATAACTTTAAGACAGAATCTGGAAAAACAAGTTCATTTATTCAACACATTTCTTTTGACCACCTACCATATGCTCAGTGATGAAGAAGAAACCGTTGCTGACCCTAAGAAACTTACACCTTGGTAAGGGAAACACACAAGAAGCAGGCAATGATAATAAGGGTAGTGAAGGTGACACTAGAATGCCCTGGTGTAGGTAAGCATGGAGTAGGAAGGATTTAAAGGCCACCTTGGGACTTTGAGGATGGCTTCCCAGAGGAGGCAACCCAGAGCTGAGGGCTGAAGGATACAGAGGAGTAGGGTGGGTCATGAATGGGTGATGAGCATTCTAGGCAGAAGGAACTCAGGTGCAAAGGTCTAGAGGCAAGATAGAGAATGGCATGTGGGCAAGGATGGGTGGGAGGAGCCACAAGGTACCCATCATGGCTGGAGCACCCAGGTCAAAGAGCAGAGGAGTGGTGAGATTTAGAGTGAAAAAGAGCGAAAGCAACTTGGGACAGGTCATGAAGTCCTCTTACGCTCTTATGCCACACTTAGGCATACACTTGTGTGTGATACACTTGTGGGTGACATGATCAGATTTGCACTTGAGAATGTTCACTCTGGTCACAGAGTAGAAAATGTCTTGGACAGGACAACTCTGAAGGCAGAGAGACTCTGAAGGTTTGAGACTGTGAAAGAGGTGCTCTTAAATGAAAGTGAGGGGAATGGAGGTGTGAGTGGTCATCCATGTGCCCAGTAAGTTATGGAAATGCAGGGTTAGGTCAAATCCTGCTTCCCAGTCCTTCTGCAGAGTACTTGATCAGTTACATACGTTCTAATTGAATGACTAAGTGAGCAAGTGAATTTGTAAGCAAGTGAGTAAAGGGAACAAAAGAGTGGTGCATTACATAGGCTTCCAGAATAAGAGGTGCAGCTGATTTTCTCTGATTTGAAGTGAAGAGCAAATTTGCCAAATCTTGGCCAGCTGACAGAAATCACAGTAAGTAAATAGCTAGCTTTTACCAGGTTCCCAACCTCTCTCAACAATTGAGACGACCCCCAGGGTTCCAGTCGTTGTCCAGAGAGTGCTGCTAACAGCAAAGATGCCTTAGAGAAGAGATACGGAACTCACTACTTCCAAATGATTGCCACCATAGCATGGAAACTCGACCATGGAAAAGTGTTAACTCTCACTCTGCTTATCCCAACTTCTCTTTCTATTCTGACCTTGGAGAAACTGAAAATGTACCAAGTAGATATTTGGGATTGCAGGGAGGGGATGTAGGGGAGAGGTTGAAAGAAAGCAAGGAAAGAAAAGATTGAGATAAAAAGGAGATTAAGAAGAAAGTCTAATAATTGGAAAGGAAAGTAGATAATTGAATGATTGAAAAGAAAGGAAAATTTTAAGTCCACAGAGCAATGGGGAAATGCTTTTGGTGGAAATTAGTCACAAAAAGAATCCATTTACAATATGTGCCTTCTAACATCTTTCAGACAATACATTGTCTGAAATAAAATAAAGTTTCCTAAAACAAGTAATATATGGCTCGAGTCGCTGGAGTGGACCCCCCACTGGCGAGTGATTGACTTGTGAATCCACTGTGTGAGAGTGGCATAGAGAGGGTACATGAAAGAGACTTGGACTATGACCTCTGGGAGCTAATTTTTTTCTCTGACATACTATTTTCAAGCCTATTTTTAACATTATTCACTTGTGGGGGTAGAGATAGGAAATTTGATCAATAACTAGGAAGAAGATATTGCAGACATATAAAGTGGTGGGGAAATTCCTATTTAATTTGACGAGTTTCTGCCACAGCTGCAAGTGATCGTGGATCCCTTCTCTTTTTCAAGCAAAGGGAATGACTGTCATACAAGGCAGAGTAAGAAAAGGGCAACCAGGGTCAGTCAGGAAAGCAGAAACCACCCTTTGAGTACGGGGAATTGATTCAGTAGTGTTGGAAAGCTGAAAAGGGAAATGGCGACAGTGAGGAAACAGGAGAAATAAATGCAGAAAGTAGCTGGAGCTGGGGGGACAAAGGGAAGGAGTTAAAGTTCTCAGAACCTAGAAGCTTGGAGGACGAGGCAGCAGAGTGGGTTCTCAGACCTTCGAGGAGGGGCACTGCCCTGCTGGTGCTGTGGCCCTCAGGGGCAGGATGAGTTACAGCTGGGGCCAAGTACCCCTGCACCGGTGAAGGGGCCTGGCAGGAAGCCCAGACTGGGAAGAAATTCTCCTTCTCTGGCCTTCCTGTGGGGTCCCTGTTGGATGAACCTTGCAGGGAGCAGCTGACCAGAAGGACAGATGTTTGCAGAGTCCCAGCCTCCTCACAAGAGCAGCAGACAGAAGGGTGTGTTTGAAGGAGAGAGATAAGAGCTGAAGAACCAGCAGTGGCCAGAAGAGAGCTTCCTACAACTTGACGTTAGGGTCCAAAGAAGGGAGAGAGCACTTGTCCACCATAAGCTTCTTGAAGGTCAAAGCTATGTCTTTGAATCCATGACTTCCTTGTTACCCCATTATTGGGGTAGCCCTAGCAGTTGCTTTTGGCCCATTTAAAATCACAGGGACATCTTGGTGTGGGGAGCAAGGGAGTTTGACAGCATGCTGCCCCAGGAGGTGCTTCTGGGGGGGTCTTCAGGGATAATGGGTTTCGAAAGGATGGCTGGACTTGAAAGTGTTTTGCGTGCCAGGCCCTCTTCCTTTTCAAAGCAGCTGCAGTGCCCGTGGCGTCTGGAACTGACCTTGCCTGATATGGGGAACTGGAAATTCAGGTTGCCTGAGTCACAGTTTGGAGTCTACCACTGATAAATTTTCCTGACCACTAGGTGCTTCAGTTTCCTCATCAGTAAAACTTTTTGTTTACTTACTGTAGCAGCAGCATCTGGGACTATCTCTGTGGCTTCCCTTCTGAGCCCACTTAAGCTTGCTGAAGAATGAATGACACAGAGCCCAGATTCTTAGCCAAGAATGAGGTGGTTTAGCCCAGCAGCCTCAGTCCTCGAATCTGGGGCCAGAAAGTCCTGCTCTGGTCATTTTTAGGCACAAAATATCATATACTTCTCTCACTTGCTCCCTTTAACCCATATTTACTCCACTCCCATCCCCCAGTTTCTTATCATCACCCCTTTGGGCCAAGGAATGAATGTTTCTTGGAAATAGGAGGAGTTGTGTTCAGATTTTATTTTCTCATTGTAACAGCTTTTCAAAACTAGAGTATCAGATGCTGCTTTTCAGCAATCGATTTTTAAAGCTTATTTAAAAAAAATTAAAAGCTCTTCATTTTTTATATTGGTATGAAGACAGACAGAAACTGCAAAAAATCTAAGCTTGTACTTTAAAACCTCTCAGAGACTATGTTTGGAAAGAGTTAAGTGTTTCCGGTTTATGGCAATGATATGTGAGGCTGTGAAAAAGAAAGCAACCATGAAATACATTTTTGCATAAAGGTTTGAATTTATTAGAAGGTACAAATAATTGAAAAAGCCAAGCCTTCCTTGTTGTGTTCTAATAAAAAATTATTTATGTGCCATCATTGTACATGTTTAGGAGCTTGGGTCCTTTTCAGAGGCTGTTATCAGAGGAACAAGAAAGCTAGGCTATTAAAGCTATTCAATTGAAAAAGCTGGTATACATACATAGCACTTCTGAAGACTGTGGCTGCATTAAAACAATTAGTAATCATAGTTAGACAGCCAGTGTCTGAACTGTGTTAGTTATAGAAGCTCGAAAGTTATGCTCTATAGGCAGCAGCTTACAAAATATACACACCCTGCCCTTGGTATAATAGAATAGTAGACTCACGAAGTAGTATTCATTTGAGTTCCATTATGACATTTGCTGTGGAGTTTAAACATTCAGCCCTAATTTTGCAATTCATCTTCCATACACAAATCTGTATGAGGCTTACCTAATGATTGTAAAGCATTTTAAGATCCTTGGCTGAAAGGGAACATACAGATCCTTTATTAAGGTTCAGTTGACCAAAATACCCTCCTACTATAGCAGTGTATACCATACTTTATCTTGTCACGTATTTTTTGCTCTCAAAAGTAAGCTTTAGGATTTTGAACTGGTGCCAGGCAGGCCTTCCTGAAGACCAAGAGGCTGTCTCACTACGAAGGAAGAAGAGATCCATTTTAAACATCTCCCCACCAATATTTTTCAGCCTTCTTAAAGCAACCCCATTACACACAATCTTCTCTCCTCTCCTGGTTAGACAAGCTTCTAATCTGCAGTTAGAATTATTGGTACCCTCAAATACTGACCACCTTTCCACCTTATTCTAGTTAGAACTTTATGGAAAGGAAGATGGAAAGTTTTGGTGACTCATTTCAGACTTTCCCATTTCAGTTCTGTGACTACACATGGGGAAATATGGTAATAACCTATTCTAAAGTTCTGACTTTAATGGAGTATGTCTTTAATTTGATGACAGACAGAATTTGCTTCTAGGTTTTCTGTCTTCTTTGTTCAACAGGAATTCCAATGCTGAAGATAGTGTTTGCAGGCCATGAGCATCTCTCTTTAATATCCGTACCCTTGCTCATCTACCACCCAGCTCAGATCCTTCTGGGAAGTGTGTTGGTGCCAACCATCAAGTCTTGGATGGTATCAAGGCAGAAGGTGAGTCTCCAGAAATATCTTATTTGGATCCAAGTTAGGTTGAAGTGCAGTTCCTGAATCTGAACTGTTCATATGCTTTAGATTTTGCTTGCATATCTTTGTTTTCAAGTACATATTTTCTTACAATGGTGTACTGATCCATTCCAATTTGAACAGGAAGGTTGAGGTTAAATGTGTTAAATTGGGATAAAAGACAATTATACTTAACGTGCAGTTTTTACAAGCTCTTTTTAATTGATTCATATTGAAGGGCATATTATATGGGGTAAAGGTTCAGTAAATCTACTCCAAGTAGACACCTGCTCCACGCTGGTGCATACCATCTTTGCCTCACGCCATCCTTCATCTGTGTCTCACTTCGCATGGCTTTCCAGTAAGATAGAACCCGGTATTATCAAGATTGCCTACTTTATTTTTAATTTTCCAGACATATAATAGCATATTTGTACAGCAAAACTGCATTTGGGCATTACAAAATAAACTTTAAGTAGCCAAGAAGTCCATCCATGCAATGTTAAATTCACCACACTTAGAATCTTGTATGTATTAGATATTTGTGGATTTGGTTTCCTAAATTATAAACCAAAATAAGCAAACCAGGTTTAGACGATGCATAAAACGTGGTAGCACTGGTAGAACTGGCTCCTTCCCAGTGACTTGGACCTACCAGGACTTATTTTTGCCTATACACGAAGTAGTGAGTGTTACCAGGAGATTTGTGGGAAGAAGAGACATCCATTGACAAGTTCCCTGTGTCATGTTCTTAATATCCTGAAAAGGAGATGGCCACAGTACCACCTATTGAGCACTGTGTGTGCTAAGCACGTCCTATCATCTACCTGGTTCAGAGGATGGATCTTGGACCAGCCTGCCTGGGCTCAGAGCTCAGGCTGGGGCCTTCCCATCCTGTAACCTCGGGCATACTTTACTTCTCTGTAGCTCAGTTTCTGCTGACTAATGATAATATCTACGCCCTAGGGTTGCAGAGGATTCCATGGTGAGTGTTTGATAAAGCTTCCTGCCATAACTATTATCATCATTGTTCATCATTATCTACAATGGTGTTCACGGCAGGCTTTGCTCTCTCTATTTTACGGGTTAGGAAATGGGCTTAGGGAGTCGAGCAGCTGGTCTGAGACCATGGGGTAGTTCAGCCAGTGCTGGAGTTAGGACTTGAACACTGGGCTATTTGACCCCCAAAATCTTTTCCCAACACCATGATGACACTCCAGACAGAAATGTAACATCACTTTTAGAAGGTTTGCCCTAGGCGCCCAAAATCCTACCTGAGAAGTTCAACCTATCCAGAATATTCGCTAATTCAGTTATTTTAACAAAAATTAACATTTTGTTAACATAAAAAAGATTCCTCTTCTATGCTGGGTACCACTCCAGGTTCTGAGCCTCCTACTCAGTGTTGGTTGTGAACAAGTTTAGTACCATTTTCTTGATTTTACTATTATCTCTTTGAAATTTTCTATTTATATTTATGCTTATGTTTATCAATGTGTAGGCACATTGTCAGTCAGAATTGTACATATAAATTTTGACAAAGAATGAAGAATATTATTTGAAAAATCCTAATACTCATCAATATTACACAGCATAGTGAGCAGCAAATTAATCAGAGTGAATTTTTCTTCTGAACATTTAAAAGCTCTAGAATTTCTTCTGTAGAATAACGGAAGCATTCCCAAAAGAGAGACTAAATTGTACAATGTTGTTCATTTTTCCTTTATATAGAAACTGCTCCAAACCAGGGGGCCACTGGCTAACTTGAATAATCCAGAAGGCTTGGAATCTCTATCCATCAAATTTGGCCATTAGAATAAATACCAAGAGTCCATCCTCCAGGTATCCATGAGTGGCTTCTCTGCTTTGCACACAGTACTGATTGAGACCCCAGGCCACCATCTAGTGCATAGGGGAACCAGGCCAGGTGCAGGAGGGAGAAATGACAAAGTCTGCTGGCCAGAGAGGTGGGCAGGGAAATGTGGTATCCAGAGGTTTGGATTATTGGTTATATAATGCCATCTGGGCGGGCCTCTTCTTCCTTCTAGTAGCATAAATTATCTGGTGTTAATTGATGCTTTCACTTTGCTCATGGATACTGTCCAACTCTGAACATGTTCTCCTTCCTTGTAGGGAGTGAAGCTGACGAGGCCGACAGTATAACAAAGGAGGTGGACTTTCTGTAGCCATGTATATATGTACAGGATTATACATACTAGCATTTCTGAAGACGTGTACTTGTGAATGTTGCCTCAATGCATATTTTATTTTTTTACAGAAATATATGATATACCTGTTTAAGTGCCTTAAAATGTATTTGACAAGAACATTATTTCCAAAATATGCTTTGTTGATTACTACCAGGGGTGGTACAATATTTGGGGGTTAATTTTTTTTTTTCCTAATGCAGGAATCAGTCATGGTAAGTGACAAAAGGCAAACATGCTCTCCCTGCAGCACCTTTTGTGCAATACAACCCTGTAACAGTTACTGTACTGTTTGAAATGAGGTCACACCATCAGGAAAATGCCCTTCTGATGACAGTGAAAATTTCCAAAGTCTTATTCACGCATACTTTGATTTACTGTGTGACTCTTTTTTTTCTACAACTGTGACATGCCTCTTCCTTATCAACTCAGCGGGGGTCATAGATCGAATAGATGCTGAAAAGAGTAAGATATATGCATTCCTTGGCATCACTTTTAAAGACATTCCTTCAAATAGTTTCCACACAGAACTTCCTCACTCCCATTATGAGAGATTGTGGTGTTATATGTCTTAAATTTATTATAAGCTGCTTCAAAGAAAGGGCCTGAATGTTTGAGTTATGAGTGAAATTATGTAAAATTTTGAGTTAAACTCTGTGATTTGATTTTCAGGTTTTTAAAATATATCTTAATATGTTCTTCCTCTTTATTTGATAATTTCTTTCTTACACTCACACACTCATAACAGCCAAATATGAGGCACAAAAATGTTACAATCAGTTTGAAAGCAGCAACAATTAATGGTGGATTCTATTCACATTCCACAACCCAGACCAAATCTTTTTCCTGTTACACAGATGTGCTGAGCACCTTCCAGATTGCCCGTTAGCCAGAAGCAGCCTGTTATATCCTGGAATTAAGCACGCTTATGGCATTTGAGACAATTTATTAATGAAAATTTCCTGGGCAGATTTGACAAATGTTGGCAATGTTTTTTGAAAGTTAAATCATATTGCTCTTATGAATAACTGAAAATATAATGGTCATGGATGCAAACAAATGTTACATATACACGTTCTGTCTCGCCAGATGAAAAGAACATGCAAAACCATTTAATAACCAAAATAGCAAGTAAAATTAGTTCCCAGTTGGGCATCAGCTTTCAAATGAGTATCCAATATTTGCTTCTGCTACAGCTGCAAGAACTGTAACTGGGCCCAAATAGAGAATGAAGCCGCGTATGAACTACGGGAACACTTCTGTGTGTTTCCTGCGTGCCGTCCTGTCACATCCTCTTACACGTCCTCTCTTGATTTGACAGACAGTATTGGCATCCTGGCTCTCACTGAGGCCGTGCTATGTCCTCAGCATCTGCTTTTGTTGTTTTGTTGTCGTGCCCACAACAAAAAGTCATTCCTTAGAAACTTATTAAGTTTATCTGCAGTGTAAATTTATATTGTTGTTACTACCAGGTCTCTTCTTTTGTCAACGTCATTGAATAGATTTCACGAGAGTTATTCTCAGTGTGAATTGTAAGGCTAATGCCAGACCCTGCAAAAGTCTATGCTAACTAGGCTGTAGTATACACTGTTCTAAAGAATTTTACTTGTGTCTTAAACTACAGTAATCTTGCTTGATATCGTCTTTGCTTACCTATGGAGCACAGAAAGGCTTTTATGTTTTGCTCCTACAAGCTTCTTTGAATTTTGGAGTAAACGGAAATGTCTATCTGTCTGTCTGTCTGTCTGTCTGTCTGTCTTTCATCTATCTGCCCTATCATAAAAATCTTTCTCGCTAACATTAGAATACTGATCCCCCCCAACTTATCTACCTCTATTGTCTAACACCTATAGTAGGTGTGATTATGGGATAAAAATTCAACGGAAAATGCTATGATAACATTTTATCTTTTGCTTTAAAAAATGTGTTTTGTTGTAAATCATCTTTACATAGTGAACTTAGGTGGCTTTAGTGATATGTTTCTGCCTATTTCCTTTTTTACACAAATTCTTTGGCATATTTTTTCATAAGGAACAAAAAATAAAATCAGAATTTATTTTTAATTCATGCTTATTGGGATTAATTATTCAGAGCTTAAAATATTTTATGTTTATACACTGTCAAGCGATGTTTTATGTGTTTGTTTTGTCTAAATGTATTTATGAAAGAAATACATTAGATTATGTTTACTCATTTTTCCACCTGGATTTTTTTTAATGGTTGTTATGAAATCTGATTTTTTAATAATGTTGATATTTTCATGTGTTTTTTCTTAGTTTTAAAATTTTTGTGGGTTTTTAAAAATTCTTCTCTATTCTGTTAAAAATTAACACACCTCTAGCTAATGTTCAGTGTTTGTTTATGCTAAATACCAAATTTTTTCAAATGGATTGGTTAAGTAATAAAGTGGATTATTTATGATGACTGGAAGATGAAAATAAATATATGATTAAACAAAGAAATGTTTCAGAAATCACAAGAGAAGCTGTGGCTTATTTTTAACCTGATTTCAGATGGCCTTGTAATGTCTTCCAGGTGTCTTTAGATTTCTCGATTCATTTCAGCACTGTTATATCCTTTGTGGTTACACCGACGTAAACTCCGTAGTCTCCCAGGTAGTTCTGTGAGTACCTGTGCCACACCATGGTGTTCAAATCTAGAGGTAGCCCTTGCTTTTCTATGAGAAAGATATTTTCTCTGCATCAGGGTTTAGGACCAAAAGGAAAACATCTGCAGCAGAAGGGACAAAATGTAGGCGATCTGAATTTTAGCTTTGAGGACAGGAATGATAAACCTTAGGAGGCCATTCCCAACCTCAGTGTTTCCTTGATGAGCAAGTTGCCTTGTATAGAATTTCACAGCTTTATGTTCTTGTCTTTGCTGTCTTCTGGCTTAGAAATCCTCTTCCCCTGGAAGCCTGACGAAAATGTTACCTCCTCCATGAAGCCCTCCCAAGCCAGTGCCAGACTTGTTTCCTTTGACGTGTCCTTACAACCTGTCCCTCAAGTCTTCTGAAACCTCTGCATAGTCTAATCATTAGTTTATATTGCTGTCTCCTCCAGTGCAATGAACATTTCTGTTTTCCTACTGTGCCTCGCACAATGCCTGGCTCAAAGTAGCAGCCAAAAATGTGTATTGACTTTTCCAATTGTGATCTTAATAGGTAGGACATGAACCTTCACAATCAGAAGCACTCTTCTCTATATTGGATCATTATTAATTTATAAGGAAAACTGACTCTTTTACTACAATTCCTATTGTGAATAAAACTATGAAGCTAGCTGCGTAAATATTAACTCTCCAAGGCAAGACTGCAGGTGTGATATGCAAGCAACTTTTATCTTGCATGCCTTGACAGAACAATAGACCCTCAGTAGCTTGGGCTAAATCAAGTTAGACCTATCTGATTTGGTGAAAGCTTTATATATATATAAAAATAAAAGATTTCCTTATAGAAATTCTGATGTACTTTAAAAACTAGATAAAAATTATCATCATCATCGATTTGTACACAGACAATATATGAAAGGTCTTACAAGATTTTCTTTAACAAATCTTAGTTGCACTTTAGGACAGTTTTTCTCAAATGTGAATAAAATGCAAACCCCATTTAAAGGGAGAAAAACTTTTGTAGGCTCTGGAGAACTTCTCTTCAAACCTGATTATGAGAAACTCTGTATTAAACACTGAATGCTGTCACTCTATTAGGGTGCAGTGTGGTTGTCGACACAAGTGCAAACAAACACATTGTAATCACAGGGGCATGCTGAATCATAGGGTCCTCATCCAAATGACCCGAAGTGGGCTCTCCCCGATCTCCACCCACTTCTGAACTCTCCGGCATCTCACACTCCATGGTTTTTCTCTGCTGTGCACGCCATCAACCCTGACATGGAATTCAGCTCCAGTTACTTGATCGCTACAGAAGTCTCAACACACTGAATGTCTGGGGATGCACAAACTTTTTGTTTGTTTGTTTTTTTGAGACAGAGTGTGACTCGTGTTGCCCAAGCTGGAGTGCAGTGGCACGATCTCGGCTCACTGCAACTTCTGCCTCCTGGGTTCAAGCCATCTCCTGCCTCAGCCTCCTGAGTAGCTGGGACTATAGGCACTTGCCACCACGCCCGGCTGATTTTTGGTATTTTTAGTAGAGATGGGGTTTTGTCATGTTGTACAGGCTGTTCTTGAACTCCTGAGCTCAGGCAATCTGCCTGTCTTGGGCTCCCAAAATGCTAGGATTACAGGCATGAGCCACTGTGCCTGGCCTGGGGATGTACAAAGTTAAATGACTACTTGACATCCTGTTTCTGCCCATCTCCCAGCCACTTGCCACCTGGAATTTCTCACTGATCCCCCTCCCTCCCCAGAGGCTCCATCTGTCCTGTTACCTGCTCTCCCCACCCACCTCCCTTCTTTTCTCTTCTCTCCCCAACTCCCAAATTCACAGAAATGTAGCTAGCTCTGTTCATTCTCTAACTCCCCAAATGCGCCCTAAGACCTACTTGCAATGGCCATGGGAAGCTTTAGAACACCATCTTCCTCGAGATGGTTATATAACCTGACAGAAGCATCATCACTTCTACTTTCTTTTCATTTAGGCGAGCTCACATTTCCGAACTTTGAGTGAGGCAATATGAGGATTCAGGTATGTCCTAGACAAGCTGTACCCTAAATGTTGTGGAGATAGAAGGGAATATTTAACTTTTAGGTACAGTAGAAAAACAAGCAAATGATATAAATGGGTAATTCATAGAAGACAAAATAAAAATGGATAACAGACATTTTAGAATATTCAAACTTACCATGGATCAGAGAGATATACATTTAAATGAGATACTATTTTTCACCTAGGAAAAAGATTGACAAAACGTTTAAAGTTTCATAATCAAATACTGACAGAGTGTGGGAGAGGGCACTTCTGCCCTGTAGTGGGAGTGTAAATGAGGTGGAATTTGTGGTGGGCTATTTAACGCTACCATAAAAAGCTTAAATATATGTGCCCTTCAACCCAACTCTTGCATTCCTGGGAGTCTACCCAACAGAAATAAGTGCAGAAGAGTCCACTGACAAGAATGTGTTCAGAGTATTGGTAAGACCAAAAGACCACCCAAATTCCCCAAATCAGGGAAGTGTTGCAATAATCATCAATGGTGCATTCTATAGAACATTTGGACTTGTTTAAAGGAATGAGGGTAAACTACCTTGGAATAGCAGTATAGTGTTGAGGGGGAGGAAAAAGTAAATTTCAAGAAAAAAATATGCATTTTTGAATCCTATTTTTACAGATCCGATATTTTCATTAAATAAAACATTACAAATGTGTAAGGACACTACATGCTTACAAAACATTTCGAAGGATAATTATAACGAACATGTATTACGCTCTTCCTTTATCCCTGGCATTTTCCAAGCACTGAAGAGTATCTCATGTGACCCCCACCACCTCTATGATGTGGGGAGTATTTTCCCTGTTTTACAGATAAGAAGACTGAATCAGAGACTAAGTGGCTTGCCCAAAGCCACAAAATTATTAAGTAGGAACATTTTAACCATCATTAGACTATACTTCACAGTGGTTACTTCAAGGAAGTAGGAATGCAGAGGAGGTGTATAATTTTACATTTTACTTTCATCTCATTTTGGAGGGGTTATAATAAGGGTGTAACACAAACCGGTGTGACCTCTCCTTCTTCTTGAGGGAACAGCATAAGTCATGTCTAGGCCATGGGACGTTTGTCAAGAAAAACATCTTTTTCATCATGAGAAGGAAAGAGGAAGCCTTAAGCACAACCCAGGTGGGTGAAAGCAAGACAAGAATCAAGTTGTTCTACAAAGTGAGGTGAGGGGAATTTGACGGGATTAGATAGCATGGGACGAGGGGCTGAGATGTCCAGAAATGGAGAGAAGAGAAGTAGAAGGTTCAGCAGTATAGCTAAAGACCGAGGCAGAAAGACACAGAAATGTCTGATGACAGGAATGGCAAGGGCCTACTGCAGACAGTGACTGCATACGTCCATACACCAGAGCGTTTAGGGGCGGGCCTGGCACATACTTAGTGACCTGTGTGAGTGGTGGTGGTGGTGGTGGTTGCTCTCAGCACCAGCACCCTTAGTTTAAGTTATTTGCACCTTTTGAAGTGTTAAAACACCTGTATTCCCTCCCTCCCCACTCAAAAAAAAAAAAAAAAAAAAAAAAAAACGTTTAGTAAAAATCTGCTTTACGTTAGAGCTTTTTGTTTATTTGGGAGAAAATGAAGTAAAATGTTCAGCATCCACCAAGAAGGGATGTGGTGGAAGGAAGCAAGCATTCCGGTAATAAAGACGTCAAGTCATAGGCAGGAACTTGGTGCATGAGACGGTCAGAAGAATGGAAGCTCCTGGAAATCTTGGAGAGAGAATACTTCCCACAGAACATGGAATTCATTCTCAAACCATTACATCCAAATATAAGTTAACATGTATTTAGATGGAATGGGGGATTGTGACTATTCATACTAGTTGCTCCAATTTGCAGCACTTGCCAATTGCTGGAATATAAACGCTCCTGCCTGGGCTGGTTTCAAGCTACCAGTACATTGCTGCTGAAGGCAGAGTTAGGAAGAGATGTACACCATCGGCTTTCACAAGCTGGTACAGCCGACCCCAGCGCACCTCTACATGACAGGCCAGTACTAAACGTTTTACTCAAATTTCTCGTTTAATTCTTTCAACAACCCTAGTAGAATATGTACCATTATTATCTGCATTGAACAGGTAAGGAAACTGAGGCCAGAAAGTAAGCAGTGAATGCGAGCCTCACAAGTCTCAGTGGAGTTGGGATTCAAACTCAAATTTTCCTAACTCCAAGAGCCCACATGTCTCACCACGAAGTAGGCTCCACGACAGACCAAAACCTCAGTTCTTGGGAGATCTTCTTTTCTCATGTGCTAAACTTCTGGAAAGTCAAGATGATTCTGAACTCCTCGAGCCCTGCAATGAAAGTTTTAATACAGGATGTTCTCTCTTCACGTGGAGTGAGTCAAAAGCCCTACAACTCAGAAACTCCAAACAGTTGGAAGGAAAAGGCCTAGAGTTTCTGACATATACACCAGGTCTCAGAGTTCACGGGTAGTAAAAGACAACGTGATAAGGAAATGGAGCTTGCCCTCCACCCTAGAAATGGATCATTTCCTTGTTATCCGCTATTCCAAACTTGAAATTTTTGCAACCATGTTGACTTGTGCTCATTGCTGGAAGTTCTGGACTCTGATTCTGTGTGCTCACAGAGAGCACGGCTGTCAGTGTGGTCTCCTGGGCTGGTTTTGCCAACGTGGCTAGAACATAGTTTCTTTTCCACGAATAAATGTTTGCCAAGACTTCCGACTCTGGGCCCCGTTGCTATTACTGTCTCATTTGTGGTGTATTCTGACAGTCCCCCTCCCTCTTAGCAGCTGATCATCTGTCTCTACACCTAAGAATTCTTGTGCATGCTGAAGAAGGAGCAAACTGCCACTTGTAGAGTTCACTTCTCTGCTCATGAAGCCAATATGAGAAGTATGTGACATCACAGGATTGTTATTAGGGCCAAATGAGATAATCCCAGCACACAGCTTGTTATTATGCCTGACCAGAACTCAGTAAGTGGCAGCTATGATTGCTACTCAACAATGGATGGGCAAACCATATTGGGTGTGTGGAGTCAGAATGTGTTGGCAGATGGCAGGCTCTATTCTGCATGACTTCTAATCTATGCAAAAGATCTATTATGGTGTCCATTAAATATTACTCATCAAGTCAGAAAGTGACCAGGGTGTGAGTGTCTACTTCGTTAGTTAATAAAGACATTGCATTCTGAATTTTAAGATGGCTGCAGCAACAGGTCTCCCTGATTTCCAGCAGGCCTCCTCAAGAGCACGGAGGGGGCAAGTGCATATTGAAAGGTCCTCCAAGCCCACTGTTGCTGCTTGAGTCTTGCCTTTTTCTAACTGCTCCAAAGAACCCCAAGTAGAGATTTTACCCAACTCCTCCAAATGCCCTGAATTCAGCTGAGAACTGTCTGGTAATGCCGCTAACAGACAGAGCTACCCTCATTGACTTCAATTGCCTAACACCTGTCAGAGAGGCGCTCCAACTCTGGGGCTGCTGCTAGGGCGGTTGCTTGGTAGTCACGGCCCTCCCAGAGGGCCGCACCTTCTGCTCTAATTGTGTCCAGGATGAAATGTCACCTTTCCACTCCATCAGTTGCCACCATAACCCAGGAGTGGCTGGCTGTACCCTTGAAGGCCCCCTTTTCTTCTAAACCGCTTTAGTGTTACCATTTCCAAAAAATCAGGTCTCAGATCTTTCGTCCCATACCCTGTGTTCTCCCAGTGGGAACGTCTGGGCCATTTGCATACATGAGCCACTTTCCGTAAACCAGCAAGATCTCCCAAATCTGTTGCCCTGAGCTCATATTTTTAATTGCTTTCTGGACGTTCCCACTTGGGTGTCTTCAAGCACCTGTAACCCCGCATGCCCTGAATGAAAATTCAGTAACCTCCTTTTTTCCCTGTGTTCCATCCTCTCCACCAGCTTCCTCTGTAGGCATAGCAACCACATGGCTCTCCTCCCGCTCAGCCTTCACATCCCACTTTTTATATCCAGTTAGTCACCAAATTCTATTGATTCCATCTGCAAAACCCCTTTTTACCTCTACCCTCTTCTGCTTCCCACTACCACTGTCTCAAAAATACCTCTCTCAGTTATTCTTTTTTTCTGCAGTGTTGCCCCTTCCAATTCATGAAGCCCTTTGCCGACAGTTATCAATCACCTACTAGGTGCTAGGCACTCTGCTAAATGCTTTACCCATTTAATTCTTACAACAGTTTTTGACATTGGTATAATTATTCCCATTTTACAGATTAGAATGTGGAGGGCCAATGAGACTAGGTTGCAAGTCCCACAGCTGCTTAGTGGGAAAGCCTAGATTCCAGCTGGTGCGAAAGCCTAGATTCCAGCTTGGTCTCTGACGTGGCCAGCACCTGTGCTTCCCTTCACTTTACCTCTGCGCTAGTTCCCAGTCTCCTTCTACGCTTCCCACCATCATGAGACACAGGCTTTCATTTTCAATTGGCTACTGAATTTCTTCACTTGCTGTTGATATCACTTATCAGGTTGTACCAGGTTTTCTTTGTCAACATGTCTCTTCCCCTCTAAATGATTAATTTCTTCAATGGGAACCTTATTTTGTTTATGTCTATAACCTCGATAGAACACTCATCGCTAGAAGGAACTTCAATAAATGTTTAATAATGAGTTAACCCTTACAGCCCTCCAGTTTGCTTTTCTGATTCTGGAGGACAGATATTTTTCACCTGTGAAGCACTATTTTTGGAGAGGGGCGTGTGACTCTTAATTATCATTCAGTGAACAGGGGTCATCATGTCACTCAATCTGTGGATGCTCCTGAAAGGAACTCTTTCTTCAAGAAAACAGTACGAATAATGATGACAGTTTCCACACCAGAATAGTTGAGACCCAGAGAATCTAGACTCAGTATTACTACAGACCCACACTCCTGGTGGCCTTTGCATGGGAGCCGTCTGGCTGGCCAACAGGCTGCGCAGGTTCTGAGAGGGTCAGGCCCTGGCTTCGCAGGAGCACATGACTTTTGGCCTCACGCTAATCACACCGCAGCCCCACCGTCCGGTTCTTCTTCCACCTTTCATTTCCCATTCCCTAGGAGACTAATGCATCCCTGCTTGCCCAGGGACATCGATCACTTAGTCCCACTGCTGTGTCACGATCTAACCAAACTTCAGCTGCATGAGGAGAAAGCATGGGCAGATGTAAGGGAGAGTCCTGGCCCAGGCATAACGAGGCACAGGCAGCCAGTTATTGTAAAGGGAGCCCTACATCAGGCCCTTTTACCTCTGGGTCACAGGTTCAAATCCAGCCAGGCCATGCCTGACAGAAAATCATTACCAACTCTGTGTCAGACTGCTTGACAGATGGGAAATGAGTTTCTGTCTCCATCCAGCAGGCAAGTGTCCACATCACACTTGGCACTAAGCAGATCTCGACTCTGTGGAGACAGAGAAGTTGTGCAAAAGTCACGTGGTGTCAGGCAGCTCTCTGAGGTCGGGCCGAGCCCACATTTTGGCATCTCTGTGTATGGGTCTGACAGCTCCCTTGTCTCACCCCTTTCATGAGCACTTTATTTATCAGTCAGTGTTGGGGTTTCCCCCCCGAAGGCATTGTTTAACAAGCAGTTTGAGGTAATGGAACAACTGAGAAAATCTCATTCTGCAGCACTGAAATCAGGTCAGCCAAAATCACAACAAAAATATTGACAGAGAACATGTTTATCCTTGGCCCTAAATTGGGTTCAATCACTTAAGTGCCTCAAAAGTTTCAACACTGTAATAATAAAGGAAACTAATTCCCAGAGGAACCTTCGGGACAGAGTCCAGCTCACCTCTCCAGTCCTTCCACCCAGTACCCCACAGTAACTCGGTCCTTCCTAGAGATGCTCAGAGGTACAGAGTTGGACTTCCAGACACCAGGGAATGAGGACTCATACATGGATCTGATTCCTCAATCAACAACCTCCCTCCCAGAAGGGTCACAGTGCACGGCAAAGTAAGGACCACTTGGCTCTGGACAGCTGATCCCCTAGTGCTCTGCCTGAGAGCACTCATGTGGGGAGGGCCAGCCTGTTCATGCCAACAGTCGCCTGCCTGATCCTGGAGTGTCCTGCCATGCAGCTCATCTCAGACTCCACGGTGATGCCTTGACTGAGCTCACTCCTTTAAAGTCCAGAGAAACCTCAGCTGGGCAAGGCTGGGCTGGCCTGGGCTGTGTTGCTGGCTATGTCCACTCAGAAGGCTCAGGATACTGAACAGGGTAGGCAGGGCAGGGCAGAGTGACTCTCACCAAAAAACTCTGAATGAGATACATTAGGGACCTCTCTCTTCTTCCCTCTTAGAACCATCTAAGCCACCAATCTGAAAGCATTGCAAGTTTTTAAAAAGACCCTTCTTCCCTTCCTATGCACAGACAGGCCTTCCCACATCCTCAGAAAAGTATCTTCGAAACACAGAGTGCATTTTTTCTTACCATACCCCCCTAGTGGGAGGAACTCAGCCACCTCTGGGTTGTTCTAGCAAATCGAGAGCATGGTTTTATTCAGCTCCACACTTCCCCGAACTCCCTCCTCTTCCCTGGGGCCATGAAACCTGACAGCACTCTGCAATTTCATTCTTGGCCCTTGGAGGATTTCATCATCAGAGGTGTCCTGTGTAATTCCTCAGGGGAATTGCTGCAGAGTGCCACATCCTGGATCATTCCAGGAACTCAGTCCTCCCGAGGATCTCTGGGTCTAGACAGGCAAGCCCACTCATCAGTTTGGGTCCAGCCCCAGGGAGTTCGCAGTCCAGGGATTTTCTTGATCAGCACGGGACTGCCTGCATCTTCCCCTCTGCTGAGTGCAGTGGGCAGAATAGTGGACAGGACCCGAGGGTATAGTGGTGGTTCCCACAGCTCTTGCGGGAATCTGGTTTGTGGGAACCTGGCCAAGGTGTGTGGCGGAAACTTGTAAACAATCCCTAAGAGTGAAAAGCCAGAGAGTTCACTGTCATGTTTCTGTCTCAGGGACACCCATTTTCTCCTCTCTCTACCCGCTATGCTGCACTGGTGAGGATGGGAACGAGTGGTCCCCTGACCTGAGCTCCATCTCACACCCTGTTTGGATGCACTGAGGAGAAGAAACCAGAGCACAGGGGCCACACAGAAGCGCTCCAAGGAGCCCTGGCAGCAGGGCCAGGGCCTCTGCTCCCACCTGTCTCCTCTCCCCAACTTTCTTACTGCCCTCGGAATTTTCTAAGGCAATCTGGCAAAAGAAGCTCCCAAACTCCCTGGATGCATCTTTTCTGTTCCCATCCTCTGGCCGACACACTGGTGTTATTAAAGAGAGACATCCCCTATTGTTATCTGCTGCCGTTCGCATCCACCAGACGTTTTGAGTACAGATTCCCAGCGCACTGAGCATCCCGGGCGAGGCTCCGCATGCGCATGCGCAGGCACTGGTCCAGCATATGGCGCTACTTCCGCCTGCAGGTCCGGCAGGAGCCGCGCCACGTTTATTGAGAAAAACCCAGAACTGAGTCAAGTGAGAAGGCCTGCAGGGCATATCTTGTGCCCCACACCCCCCACCCCTGCTGTTTGCCTGTCCCACTTCCTCTGCTACCTTAGTCTTGAGGCCACAGCGGAGCTCTTCAGGGCTCCCCCGGGCTCACCTGGCTTCCCCCAAAGAGCCCTCAGTCTACTTTCAGATGCAGCCTCCAGGCTCTCCCGAGACAGAGCAAAAGGGAACAAGCCGCCTGCGCACATTTCCTGAACGCACAGAAGCCCTCTGAGAGTTGTTCTCTGCTCACACGTGGGCGTGCACAGAGGGGATGCCCCCGAAGAGTGGCAGGGCAGAGAGGCGGGTGAGGTCTGGGCGCCAGAGACCGCCCTGGCCTTCCGGAAGGCCCTGCTACTCCCGGGTAGGGCGCCCCCTGCTGGCCCAGCACAACACAGAGGAGCCCCACCCTCTCCCCACCACTCCGAGACCCCCACGCGGCCAAGAGGTGGCAGCTGCCTTCATGCTCTGTAGCTTCCTCCTCTAGCTGAGCTTGTAGAAGAACAAGTAGTTCCAAGGGAAGTCAAAGGGCTTGCCTTGACATTTCCAGAGCCTGTTTCCGGGGAAAGGCAAGAAGCAGCATCCTGTTCACACCGAGCCCCGAGCCCCGTGCACAGCAGATGCTCAGTAAATCATGACGTGGGAGAGGTGAACAGACTCTAGCCTCAGTCCCACCGCCACCGCTGTGGGACCCTGTTGAAATCCCTCCTCCTCCCTGGGCGCGATGTCCTTCTCTCCAATGGGGCTGATGATGATGACACCTCCACAGGGCTGTTTCCAGGATGAAATGAGGTCACTTGCATGACTCAGTGATATCAACTCTAAAGGGTGACACAAATGTCAGAGATGGGAAAGTAGAGAGCTGTGTATCAAATATGCTCCAGAAATAAGGTTGCCGTGGCTACAAAGCAGTTCTAATTTCTCTGTTGACATTCTTCTATTAATCAAGTAAGAAATTCAAGTTGTAGGAATGATCTCTCCTTCCCACCACCACCAATGGAAGCTCAGTAAAGCGATTTTCTTCTTGGGTGGAAAAAAAATTATATATTGGCTGTGTGAAAAGAAAGAGGGTGGGAGAGTGTTTACCACTGCCCCAGACAACCCTGGCTGCACAAAATGTGCAGTGTCCTTCCAGCGCCAAGACTTGGCCCGTCTTATTTACACTTATTTACATATCGAGTGAGATCTCCATGGCTGCCTGGCTGGAAGGCCTATTTTTAATTGTGTACTCCCCAGCCACCCCTCTGACCCTTCCTGGCTCTTTTCTGAGGATTTCCGGCCACTGGTAGCTTGTAAAGGGAAGGGCAGAAGATGGGACTCCACGGAATGGATCTCAGCCAAGGCCGAATTTAAAACAGGGGCCCCCAAATCAGGACCCTGCAGCCCCTTCCAAGGTGCGGCCTCTCCTTGCCCACTAGGGCTGGCCCGCGGCGGGTGTGGGGAGGAGGGGATCTGGGCGCCGAGGCCAGCTTCACAGCTTGTGCAGCCAGCTGCATCCCATGTGGACAAAGGGATGGAGACGAGGGAAGCAGCTGCCTTCATGCTCCCTGGCTTCCTTCTGGAAGGATGAGGAATCGTTCCAAGTGGAGCCAGAGAGCTTGCCCTAAATTTTACATGGGTTTTTTTGTTTGTTTCTTTTAAAAACAAACAGCCACATTTCCTAGACATAGCAATAAAATATAGATCTATAAACATTTTCCAAGACTGCCCTCTAGTGGAAATCTGGAGGCAGCAGCACATCTTACAAACCAGTGCCTTAGATTCCAAACTTCTGAATAATCTAAGCACTTTCCAGTGAGATCTGCTTCACACGTGATCTGAAAGCATATCACATTTCTTCCACAGGACCCTAAAATATCACATGCCTTGACTGGAAATGAAGGCTGCCGTAAGTCTTTAAAAAGAAATCATGCTTTCCATTTAGAACTCAAATCATAATGTTATGTGTACGATATTTTAAAACTTTAAGTGCAGGGAAGTGTGTCGAATAGAACAATGCAAGAGAGCTGTTGATTGTATCCTAGGCTGTGCATATGTTACTGGCCGAGTGCTTTTATTTTGGCTGAGGAAGGAGCCAAGGCTGCAATAACATCCAGCCCTAAAGGCCACACACACTGCTGGGTTTTTACCTTGGAGGATGTGGGACAATGAGTCATTTGTGCCTCTTCCTGGTTCTTCCTGGCCAAGGTCAGCTTTCCCACTGGAACCAAGCAGCTTGGCCCAGGGCCCGAGCCGTCTGGAGCCTTTCAGTGGTGCAGAGCCCAGGGAGAGGGTGTGGCCCCATCCCACTTTCCCCAGATGGCCCCAGTTCAGGCTCTGAGGCAGCCCTTGTCCACGTCATAAAACTCATTCATTCTGCTCAGTTTGGCATGAAGGGCCTCCTGGTGGAGGCCTGGTGAAATCGACCGTCCTTAATAAAGGTTCCCAGGCAGAATTCTGTGAGCAGGAAACTTGAAAGGCTTCTGATCGTTGTCATCCTTTCTGATGAGCTTTGCAAAGATGACTAAGTTGTGTCCGTGTATATTCTGATACCTTGTAAACCACTGCCACTACTAGCAGTAATTAAGTAACTAGCATTCATTTATGTGTCCATTCAACAAAAGCATTTCGAGCACCTGCTCTATAGCAGGCAGTGCTCTAGACTCTGGCCACCCAGATAGACAAGGTCTCTAATCTCATGTAAATTACAGTCTAGTGAAAAAGTAGACAATATACAAGTAATATATCATTTCAGGGACTATAAAGAAAAATAATATAATGAATAACAAGGGGATATCTATTTAGATGAAGTATTGGGGCAGACTATTATGTGCCAGATATTTACTATATTAGAGGTTAAGTATACAAAGATAAAGAAAATACCATCTGTCCTTTCAAAGACTTCGCAGCCTAATACAGAAATAATAATTTCACAGGATTTCAAACAGCTAAGCTTCTAAGATCTACTGCTCGCAACAAATCTGCCACGTAAATAATGTCATCCACATTTTATAGATGTGAAAAATGAGTGTAGGGGATATGAAAGTACTTGCTAAAAGTTGTTGAGTTTGCTGGGTGCGGTGGCTCACGCCTGTAATCCCAGCACTTTGGGAGGCTGAGGCTGAAGGGCAGCTTTGAGCTCAGGAGTTCGAGACCACCGTGGGCAACATGGTGAAACCCCATCTCTACAAAATATACACAAATTAGCTAGGTGTTGATGGCTTGTGCCTGTAGTTTAGCCACTCAGAAGGCTGAGACTGGAGAACTGCTTGAGCCTGGGAGGTGGAAGTTGCAGTGAACCGAGATCACATCACTGCACTGCAGCCTGGGTGACAGAGCAAGACTCTGTCTCAAAAACAAAAACAACAAAAGGAAAAAGAAAAAAGTTGCTGAGTTCATCAGGAACACTGTCAAGATTTGAATTAAGGCCTGTCTTACTCCCACATATTTTCTTTTCCTATGCCATGTTGCTTGCTAGAAATGGGGACACGCTCAATGAAATCCCAACCTCTCTCTTAGCTCGAGGTTTTATACAGACACACAGCACTGTCTTACGTGGGTTAACGGTACACTGCTCCACCAGTCTCTCGGCGTCTGGCCGAAGGGCTCTTGCTAGAGTACAGAGTAGGGACTGAGGTGGCAGACTGGCTACAGCTCCAACCAAATACCTTGTTTTACCAGCTCTCAACAGTGAGTGGTACAGAAGAAAGGCAGCTGATTTCAGACCCCTCGGCCTATGTCCTGATGAGATACTGAGGTCTCCATCAAAATAACTCAGACCCCAGTCCACACCCAGGGTTCCTCTTCAGCTTTCCTTCATGAGACATCTGTCATCCAGCATCTCAAGGGGCAGGGCTTCTGACTCTGAAAGAAGGACATCCTTCGTTTTTCACAAGGAGCAAGGAGGAAGAGAAGGCCACCAGAAGGGACCCTTGACTGTTCCTCAGCCACTGGTGGAGAAAGACAACAACCCACAGCTGGCTTCATGCAGATAGTAAAAACTGATGGCTTGAGCCTCCTTTCCTTTGAAAGCCATGTTGTCACACCATCTATCCCAGGAAGCAACAGGAGGAAAATTAGATCAACTCTTTGGGTGATAGCGTTGTTGATTTAGTGTCAACTAAACCACCCAAATCTAGAAAGAATAGGCCATTCAGAGCAAAGGCAGGCAGCCTGGGTTCTCAGCCTCCAAAGACTCAAGGGAAACATTTTTGAGGGGGGATAATGGAGGGACAGGTAAAGGACAGGTGAGAGAACAGGACTTTCCTCCGATACAGAGTAGCTGAGCTTTGGTCGAATTACATTTGGGCTTCCATTAAGAGCAGATTCTTTTTGGATAAAGGACTTCTGATGCTTGGAAGAGAGGAAAGAGATGGGTGGAGGTGGGGGCTGGACTAGCATTTAGCTTGGTGTTAGCTCTAGGGCCAGCCGTGACATTGGATGATTTTGGCCTGCCACTGGCCCACTCCTTAGAGGCAGGGTCCCAATCTCACTTCCCTTTGTCTCCTCAACTTCCAGAGCAAATCTGGTCTCATGGTGGGTGCTCAGTCAACATTCACCTGAGTGATCCCAAGTCATTCAGGCTCCGATTGAGTCTCCAGCTTAGCATGTGTTTTGTTTGGTCCTTTCACCCTAAGCCCACCCTTTTGGTGACTTCGTTTCTTGATGTTCACCCTCTCCAAGTCAGTGTTGACCACTGCCAGAGAAGGATGGAGACAGGGCAAAGGATTTTCCTCCAGGACACAAAAGAGGCCTTCAGGAAGCCCTGCCCATGGAAAGGGAATCATTCTGCCTCTCTAAGGCCACTCTCTGTAGAGAATTGCTAGTTCTGCAGATACAACTTCCCCTTTACACCCAGGAAGAACTGGGAATGTGCTGTGTGTCTACTCCTGCCAGAACAATGAGGGACAAAAATGACAGGCAGCAGGGCTCTGGGAGGTGACCTCTTCCACAGATGCCACGAATGGCCTAATTATGTACAGACTTTTATCTGTTACAGAAATGCCTTGTTTCCCCATTGTCCTTTCATTTAGTAAATCTGTATTCCATTTCTACTATGAGCCAGACTCTGTGCTAGATGCTGGAGGATACAGCAGACAGTAAACATTCAAGAATTCCGGCCCTTGTAGAGTTTCTGTTCATCAGCATCCAGAGCCGCAACTCAGCCCCAGCAGTACTTTAGAATCTCCTGGAAAGCCTTAAAAACTAAGGATGTGGATTCCGCTCACAAAAACTGATTTACTTGGACTGGGATCCCGTTATCAGTGTTTATATGAAGAGGACTTGGGGCTAGATGAGAGGGACTCTGCGGGTCTCTGGAGAAGCTTCTAGTCTTTCCAGTTGGGCAAATGGCCAGTCTCCCTCCTGGGTAACTCATTGAAGCTGGACCTGACCCCTAGTTCCAGGCCGACAGAGGAAAAGGGGATTGTACCATGTGCACTACCTGCTTTTTGTTCCTCTAGAATTTCACCACAGCTTAATGTTTCACTCTCATTTACTTAATTTCTTCTAACAGTCCGACGGACCTTGCCAACTGAGGTTGAGCGATCTAAATGTCACAGATGCTCAGTCTTTGCTTTCGTCCACCCTGGGCCGCTAACCAGCTGTCTTTGACTTTTCCCCTTCTCGTTTACTTTCTTCTCTGTTGCCTGCTCAGCAGCTCCTCGGTTTCCTTTATGGCTCTGATAGAGAGCAATGACCCATGCGTGTGAATAAGGGACCTTTCCTCTGCTAAGCCCACGCATCATCTCTCTTTTAAATCCTCCTTACCATTTCCACTCCCCGGTCCATCCTTTCTCCTGCCCTGCTCCATTCTTTATGCTTCCTCTAGATGTGTCTGCCACTGGGACACAGAGCCCTGGAGGAGAGAGAAGGCACCCCGTCGCTAAGCCTCTGGAGTAGAGATTGCATTTCATGAAATCTCACCATCCTTGCCCATGTTTGGCAGACAACCAGGCCTGCAAAATGTTTCACCAATAAGCATTAAAGAGAGAAAGAAAAAAATGTTTGTTTAATATCAAGAGGAGTTCATGTCCAATCCCAGAGGGTCTGAGCCAGTTAGGGACTGAGCTTAATCAGAGGGCTTGGGCTTCCATATGTCCGCCAAATCATAATAATAACAATAATAACATAATAGTGCTAATGCTTGTGCTACATTTGGAGCTTGAAATGATCAGCGACATTTCCCCTGATGAGGTTAAACAGCCTGGCTCAGGGACTGCGCATTTGCATAATAAAGATCAGAAGTCACTGCCTTCTACATCTCTCCCAGCGCTGGCCGCCTGGTGTCCTTGATTCAGGGACACCACATCCTAATGTACTTCCATATGCGGCCCTGTGCAGTGATTCTAATCTTTGGCTTGCATGTGAAATGTCAGCTTTTTTTTTTTTGTCTGGGAGAACAACAAATTACGTTTTTAAATGAGAAGGTGCAGTCTGTAATGGATAATATAATCTGAAAATGCAGAGGCAATATCTGTGACCCATGGTGCTAACCTAGCAAGCTCTAGTCTATTTTTCCTGCCTATCAGTTGATAGAAAAATATCACTTTCGATATAATAATTAATCATTAGTCAAAATGGATGGATATCCCCATTGGTTCCTTGCCTCTCAGAAAACCCTGCATAGCTTGACAATAAATCAGGGAAATACAGTCTTTAATATCCAATGGAATGTATTTCCAGGCACCCTCTTTCCTATATAAAGCAACAAAACACTTTGCAGAAACCATCTATCATCAGCTGAGAGGGAAGATGCTCCCAAGCTGCCATTTGAAGGAAGGAAAATGAAGAGCCCACAGAAAGGGAGGCAGTGAGTTCCCGATGGTGACTGTAAACCAATGAGAAACATCTTCTTGCCATGGCGGGCTCCTGCCTGGGATAGAGACAGCCCCGCCCTCCTTTGCTGTCTCTCCTCCCTTCTGCCTGCTGCTGGGGCCCTGTCACAGACTGGCAGGTCACGCCCAGGCCTCACTCACTATGACTGACCAGTCCCCCATGTCCTATCATCCTCCCCATTCCCATGGCGGCTATAAAGTAATCATTCCAGGCCATTTTTCTGCTTGATTCCTGGCTCTCTCTGGATCCGTTGAAATATTTACAATACCTAACATGCTCAAGAAAATAAATGAGCTGCCAAGTATGGTGGAAGGAAAAGCAGACTTGGAAGTCAGGGTGGGTTAAAGGAATCTGAGGACTCCCTTAGATTGACTTGTTGTTGGGCTGACCTCTCCGTGGCCTTGTTCTTCTTGTCTGAAAAAGCAGGTGCTGTTCATGGTTTTCAATCCCTGTTTGTTGGAATCCTGAGTTTCTGAGGCAATGCAATACTGTGAGGCAAGAGAAAGGCTGGGAGAAGGAAAGAGGAGGGAAAGATGTCCCCAAACTTCCCCTGGAGCATTCAGCTTTTATTGATTTACTGATTCGATTTTTAAAAGCCACTGAGTCAGAAGACCTTGAAATGCACTCCAGTTTGTAAACCCTGAAGTTCTCTAGCTCAGCACTGCCCACTCCATCCCTGGGTGTGGACATCATGTGGGAAATGCCACTTCAGCTTGGGGCCTATAGTCACATGTCTTATTTCCTAGACCAGTGGTTCCCCAACAGGGGTGATTTTGCCCACCAGGGGACATTTGGCAATGTCTAGAGACATTTTTGGTTTGACAACTGGGGAGGAGGGAGCTATGGGCATTGAGTAGAGGCCAGGGATGCTGCTAAACATCCTACAGTGCACAGGACAGCCCCCCAAAATAAGCAATATCCATCCCCAGATGGTGATAGCATGGAGGTTGGGAAACCCTGCCCCAGGTGATGTAATCTGAAGAAAAGCTGCTCACAGAGGAGCTTCTGAGTTGGAAAGACTCCACTCAGCTTTCCTTCTGCCCCAGCACAGATCTAGAGGGAAGTCTATTCTCGGTTCCTCCCTGGAGCCTTGGATCTGAGACACAAGAACATTTCCTGCACTGAGGACAGTACCCCACAGAACTCTTTTTAATTCACTTATAGGAGGGAAACTTACATTGCCTGATTCCAAAGTGCTCTGGAGCTGATCCAGGTGCCATATATTCAACTTTAATCTGCACTAAGAGCTGGTAATAGTAACACAGGTATTGAACTTTTCACTTACAATTGTAACACATAACTACTGATTACTTACTGCATACTAGGAATAGTGGACTTGAAGCTATGTACTAGGAATATAGCAGTGAACAAAACAAAGTCCTTGCCTTTATAACGCATCTGTGTCTGGGGAAGGCAGAAAATAAACACAGATAAATATATGACTCAAGTGGTTATAAGTGTTATCGATATTATCAAACAGAGTAGGAGCATAGGTTGATTAGAGGTTGCAATGATCAGGAGAAGGCTTTCTGCTGAGACAGCATTGGAAGAAGTTCTGAAGGCTTGTGGGTGCCTGAGGAAACAGGGTTCTAGACAACAGAAGAGCAAGCGAGCTGCACAGAGCTGCCCAGAGTGCTCAGGGCAGCACACTGAACACGCTGGTAGAGGGCAACGTCAGAGGGCCAAGACATAGCCCAATCAGGTGTCCATATTTTATTCTGAGAAAGATGGAAAACCATTAGAGAATTCAGAGACAGTGACATGAACTGATTTGTGTTTTAAAAGCAAAAAAACTCCGGAACACATCTGACAGACTATAGTTATCATGGTGGCCCCAACCATCATGGGTAGAATAGGCATCTCAAAATGCTCCCATTTTCTTTTCGCATTTAAAGGACAGAATAAACAAACAAAACGCTAGTCTTTCTTTTATCACAAAGGCGCTTCTTATATCCTAAACTAGGAGCCAGAGATGACCACCCCCTGTTCTGCACCATGCCAGGGCAGATAGAGCAGGGTGCTCAGAATACTGTGAGAAGTCTGGAGAAGTTCTCAAGTTTAATAAACCAAATTAATGCAAATTAATTTCACTTGAATAAAAGAAGTTTCTTACCACTTTTAGAAGAGGGATAGGCTGGAGTGAAATGAAGTCAGAACACACAATCTGTGTCCCAGAAAAGCTATGATCACTATTAATACCGGAAATCCGAGACAGGGAGAGGGGATGGTCATCATCTGAAATTTACTTATAAATTGCCAGTGCTTCCCAGATAACTTTCAATAAAATGTGACACACTTCTAAATATTTACTAGCTTACTGACCTTTTTTTCTTTTTCTTTTCTTTTCTTCTTTTTTGCTAATTAGATTTTTTTAAAAGGAAAACAGTGTAACAGCAAATTAATGCAGATAGCCTCAAACTGGGACAGCCAGTCAAGCTACAGTCAAACATTAAGTTGTACTTTACTAAAATTGTATCTATGGGAGAAAATTAACTGGAAATATCAGATTAAGGCTACCCCTACCCATGGTATGTAGTTATTAAATTAGCACAATAGATATAAAAGCATTTGTTTAAAATATAAAGAGTTTTCAGCAATTACTTATCCATTGTTTTCCCTCAAACGTGTGTTTAGCCCCATACTTTCTTTCCTCCAAGAAGAGGTTGGCTGAGCAATTTAGTAGCTATTCCTTCAAAACAAAAAAGCTATTTTAACATGATATATTTGAGTCCTTCCCTGCTCCCCAACCTTTCTTTAAAAAAAACTTTTAATAGCTCTGTGCTTTAGTAAGAGACTTCAGGTTAAGTTAACACTTCCTACTCATTCCCCTCTGGGGCTTCTGTGAAGCTTAGAGGACCTTCAAGATCACAGTAGTGGAGGATGCTTATGTAGTTTGAGTATAGGGCTATGGACTCCAGCTGCCCTGGCCAAACAAGAGTCTAGTCAGAACATTGCAGCAAAAAAATATCCGATACATGGTAGGAACTGTAGCCAATGGCTTGTGTGGCCTTCGAGTGGCTGGGTCAGGGAAGTGAGGTGGGAAGGTTGCTTCAAGAGGAGACATTGTCATAGAAAGAAAGTGATGTTTTTCATGATCACAGAATTTCTCTAAATGGGCTAGATATAAAGACAGTGTTGCAGCTTCAGGATGACATTAATGACAATGCCATGTCAGTTTAGTTACTTATGGAAAGCTAAATATTGTGTATGCATTCAATCTTTATATCAACAAAAAGACCTGAATGAGCTTATGATGTACTTTTCTCTGATGAGAAAGATGAGGCTCGGAGATTTGGCTAAACTTTCTGCATCACTTTACTATTTTGTATAAACTGGAAGTCCAACTGGAGAAGAGAAAACACCTGACCCTGAAATCTGGAGACTCCTCTCACCTGCCTAATCTCCCAGGGATGAATGGCATCTCTTCAGGTCTCACACAATCCCCCCAGGGCAGGTCAGCAGTCTAAGCAGAAGGGAAAGTGAATTAAAGATGCCTGCAAATCCTCTGTCACTTCCCCCATCAAAAGTGAAATCTATTGCCCTTCCTTTTGAATAATGCAGGTTGGTCCTGTGACTCACTGTGACCACTTCCAAGGTTAGGTCTTAAGAGATATGCAGCTTCTGGTTTTGTGTGCTTGGCATACTTCTTGGAACTCAGACACCATGGCATAAGAAGGCACAAAGAACAGAACCAAATTGCTTCCCACATTTTTCAGCAGCCCCATTTGAGCCCTTAGATGGCAGCCAACACCAACTGCAGGCCATGTGAGGGAGTCAACTAGGCTGTCCCAGCCCATTCAATAACACCCAGAACAGAAGAACTGCCCAGCTGAGCCCAGGCAACCCCAGAATCATGAAAGATGATAAAAGGTGGTGGTGGTGGTGGTGATTTTATTTTCAACCACTAAGTTTGGAGGTAATTTGTTCACACCAATAGATAAACAAAACAATCTGTTTACATAGGAAAATATTTAGACAGAAAAGATTTCAAAAATGTCGCATACATGGTGCATCTGGCTCTGATGTGATGTGGCCAGATGAGAGCTCTCCACTAATGGGGTCCCTTGTTTGCTTCTTGAGGAGGACATCTTTTAGAGGGCTAGGCATGCAGAAGGGATATCTGTGGCCTTATTAGAGTACAGTACATTTGTTTCTTTCTGCAGCATTCCTAGATCACTTTTATTTATGAACATACAAATTGCCTAGGTGTCCATGCATCTAATGATTGAAGCCAGGGAACAGAGCTATCTAGCCCAGAATTTAGAGGAGAGAGTCTTGGAATTGATGACCAATGGGCTAAAGAGGGGTGTGGAAAAAGCAGAAGCTGTCTCTTTCCTGAATGCCCAATTTTTAAAAATTGTTGAATTGAAGTGTAAGGAAGGCCTCATTCTCCTTGGAAAGTTACTGAACTTATTCCTCACTGAATTTTTGTGAGGATTAAATGTGAAGATATGTGCAGACTTCTTAGCACAGTTCCTATATGAATTGAGTGTTTAATAAACAAATAATCCTTTCCGAATTTGTAGTGTCTTTTGTTTCTGCATTAAAATGAATGGTGTATTAAAATGAATGGTGACCCTATAATAGGTTTCATTCTGAAAAGGCAGCTAATTCTAATGTGTTATATTAGGTGAATATAATTAAGAGTTATATTCAGATCTGTTGTTTTTACCCCAGATAGTATCTGTGGAACCACTGTTAAATCAAAGCAATCTTCATAAGGTTATGAGATCAGATAGATGACCTTCGTCCATGAAGCTTTCTTCCTGACATTCCCTGAAAAGACAAGTAAAGACTGTTCTTCAAACTGTGCTGGTATAATAATGTTTTTCAGCCTGGCCTTTGGCAAAAGGCAGTATGTCTGCTAGCTGTTGGGATACACAAATCTTTCCATCAAGTGTAAATGGATGGGAGGTCTCAGATCCATTTACACCTGATGAAGAGGCTCCCACTCTGGTGTTTATGGCCTTGTGTAACATGTATATGTTTTCCTAAAGATGTGTTCAATCAAGCTCTCAAAACTTTCCTGACTTTGGATCAATTTCCATGGCAGATTTGCCAGGCTGCTGAGCTGCCAAGAAGACCAAATACCCTTGCATTCTGCTAGTCATCCAAATCAGAACTCTGGCAAGTTTCTGAATTCTAGTTTTGAAAAGAAAACTTCTTTGGGAGTGGTTTAGGGAGACAAAGTGAGAACTGCAGTTCTTTTTCTTGCAGGAGACATAACTCAACATTACTTTTTTTCCCAAAGAGTTAGAAGAGATGAGGCTGAGACACTAAGGAGGGACAGAATTTCTATTTCTATGGCTTCCTTAAGGCAACAGAGGAAGCTTAGCAGCCACAGGGGTCTAGTTAATGAGGAGGTTATACAATATTCATTGTGTTGAGTTTAGCTCTTCAAACAGAAGCTCTAATTGTAAAAAGAAAAAAAGAAGCTCAATTACAGATGTGAAGACAACAAAGCTTGGGAATAACTCCCTCTGTAGATAAAACTGTCCTCTCTCGGCTTCCTCCACTAACTACACATTGACAGAGGCACAATGAGTCCCTGTCCTCATCAGGTATTCTCATTAGCTCTGCTCTGTCTGGGACACTCTCCAGGACCCAAGGAGGGCCACTGACAGGTCTGCGATGACAGTCTTCTCAGAGGACTGTTTTCTTGCTACCCACAGAAGGAGTGATCCAATTGTACTCTGCTTGAACCAAAACAAAACTGTTCTCCCCAATCTTCCTGACATGCGCAGTCTCACCACTGTCACTCCTGGCAACAGCATCTGAGGGCGGCTCACTGAAGGACACTTCCATCCGCTGGTGGCAATACTGGGTATGCAGGTAGCGAAGGCCAGCGGCCAGGGCCATGCCCAGGGTGGCTGACAGGCAAAGCAGAATTCCCAGCTGGGGAGTTCTGAGTTGGAATCCCAGAGGGTTCTGGGCTCTCTCTAGCCCAGCATCAGGCCATGAGTTGGTCTGCCAAGGGTATCCCACTCCACCCTCTCCATCTCCCTTCCCTGCTCTGGGCTCCTTGTGCTTTGACTGAGGTAAGAAGCTGGCAGACGGCCTGGATGCCTCTGACTGGTCACCAGAAGCAGGTAGCCCAGAAGTGCCAGAGGTCTGGAGGACAGGGGTTGGGTTGCCTGCCCCAGCCCCATTCCCTGTGAAAGTTTCAGAGGACCAAAGGCGCTGGGGATGGGTAAGCTGGACGGTGTACAGAGGAGGCCGTGTCATGGTCCTGTTAGAAGCCTTCGTCTTGTCCTAGAAAAACAAAGGGACAAAAGAGTCAAAGGGACTGGTCTTCCTCCTAAGCTGCCATTGAACTTCGTAACTAACTGGGATTCCTTAAAGACTCCCAGGCAGCGGCTGAAAACTCGATCTCTTGCTTGCTACCAAAGGAGCTTAGGGTAAAATACCTGACTAGATGCATATGCACTTGTTATTAATGGGGATTGGGTGGCTAATGGAAACTCCACAGAGAACAAGGAAGCCAGTTACAAGAACAAGCTTAGGGTCCTTTAAGAGGCTTCCAAACCAAAATATCAATGTGTGATTGCATCATCTTCTATGGCTGAAAGTTTTGAATGTGTCTTTTTATGATAGGATCCATGCAAGAGGGACAATTTAACCCTACCATAGGTTCTGATAAAGGTAAGTAAGAATATGACACCATGTTTTATTTTGTGTTCCTTCTAAGACTTCACAGGAATAGCAAATGAGTGGGCATTTATATTTTATATTGCCCATTGATCTAACTCAAAAGGGACCATACATGGCCTTTTGAGGTCAATGTTATGAAGGAGGGATGGAGGAGGAGAGACAAGAGTAATTATTAACTATGGCTAAGTGAAAAGACAAATCACCAAAACATCAATTTCTACAATTGCTGATAACTTCAGGGACAGTGCATATAATGGAAAGGTATTGATTAGTAGAAAGACACTGTGTATATTATACTTTGCCTTCTTCTCTCTGACTTTGGCTACTAGTCTAATAGCTCTGCTTTCTCAGCCTGAAACAGGCCAGTCTGGGATCAAAACACCAATTGCAAGCCCTCTTCACAGTTCAGGCTCTTACCTGTTCACTCCCATCTGAGGACAGGCAAGTTTCCAGTGAATCAAAGCTGGGATCATCCTGAGTTCTAAAGGAAAGAATGGAAGGGCTGAAAAAAAAGTTATCAAGTTTTGGACCAAAAAGCCATGTTTTCTACCACTGTCATGTATACAGATGGCATCCAATTCACTTGAAAAACTTCTGAGTTTCGAGTCGGGAACCATAGGGAAGAGGAAGGGGAGAAATGAGTGAGAATGGCGGCAAAGAGCTCACCAAACGCTATCACTTATTATTTCATATAAAATATACATTTCTATATTATGTGATTATAAATACATTTAAAATATAAAAAGTCACAGTTTAGGTTTTATTTTATTTATAACATCTCAGAGATCTCACCCCATCCAAGAGAATAATTTCCCTGGGTAATTATCATACCCAGTCCTTCTGACCACTAACCCTTCTACATTCTGGGTTTTTCACATACTTAAGAATAAATATGAGATCTTTTGTGTCAGACTCCAAATGTAGCATTCCAGCTTTCAGCCTCATCCCACCACCTGCCCAAATGGCCCACCCATCACCCTTACCTGTGATGGGCGCTAAGGCTGGAAGCAAAGCCCTCTGAGGAGACTCTCCTGAGGGCCATAAGCCTCTCCAGCCTGTGGACCTCCAGGGACGGCTCTAGGGTCGGATTGCTGTCCCCGCTGAGTTGCTGGCCGATGCTGCCTTCAGTGGCTGTGTGTGAAGATGGTTGGTACAGAGTCTCTGTATCCCCAGGAAACTTTGTCACCCAAATACTGGCAGGAACAGGATATAGGTTATCCTCCTCTGCAGCTCCAGGAAGGGCAACAGCAAAGACATGTGTGTGCTGCTGTGGAAGAGTGATGGGGGCCCTGGGAGCTAAGCAGAGGTCCAAAGACAGCACAGAGTCAGTGAGAGCATTTTTCCCGTATCGATTAGTACAAACAGCTATGATAGGGGGTAAACAGCAGTGACTCTAATGTGCCCCAAGGAGAGGCCATTAAGTGTGAGGCACTTAAAAGTGTCAGCATAAAGATGACCTGCCTGATCATATAAGCCCCTGACCACGCAAGGGCTTATATCTTTTTAGAGAGTGAGTCCCTGGCCTTTCTGGGCTTGTACCTTCTCAACAGCCACCATTCAGGGAACACAGAAAGCACAGTGACCACTGTATTTATTTTACTGCTGCCAAAAACTGCTTCAGGCTGGGGGAAAAAAAAAGTGGAATCCCACAAATCAGATTTTTCAAAGCCCTATATCTTTCTTGCCCTATTATTAACACCCAAGGTTTCTTTCCCTGGTGATAACGACTTGAACATCTGCTATGGGCAGAGACGATCACTGCCTTCCCCTGCCCTTCACCATCTCATTTCCCATTTGCGACTGGCTAACATGACAGCCCAGAGCATGAGAAAAGAGCTTCACACAGAGCAGCAAGCAAGCAAGTGCAGGTTTTAGAATCAGATTCTTGTCTGGGTTCAGTTCTCCACTCTGCTAATTCCTGGCTTTGGAGAAGTCCTCCCAGAGCATTAACCTCTGCTTTTGCAAAATGAGGCCAGCATAGAATTGCTGAGGGGGTGACACAAACTCATTGATGTGGAAGCATGAAGCAGGTCCCTGGGATACAGGCACACAGGCAACATTCACAGAGAGTTTAGCGCAATGAAGGAGTATGACATGATGGCATTGACAAAAACGGTGTTGGCAGAAGTTTCTCTGGCCAGGGCTCCAGATTGGATTGAACGTTCTTTTACAGAGGTGGAGAAGGGACCCCTTTGCTCTGATGTTTTTAACCCTCAAAAACGTTGAGGTGAAGAACAAAGCAGCCTAGCTCAGACATACAGACCATGGCGAACTGACAGTTTCGAATTCCTGCCTGAAGTCTAAGAGCATTTGAATATTTCCTGCAGACCCACTGCATGCTGGGCATTGTTATAGTTGCTGGAGGATCAAACATAATGCAGACTTGTAATTGGTGTCCCTGAACCCAAACCTAGGAAGACAGACCCGTACATGTCAAACTACCTAAATTAATACCAGAGGCCGGGCGCTTACCCCTGTAATCCCAGCACTTTGGGAGGCCGAGGCAAGTAGATCACCTAAGGTCAGGAGATTGAGACCAGCCTGGCCAACATGGGGAAACCCTGTTTCTCTACTAAAAATACCAAAGTTAGCAGGGTGCAGTGGAGCATGCTTGTAATTCCAGATACACAGGAGGCTGAGGCAGGAGAATCGCTTGAACCCACGAGGCGGAGAGTGTAGTGAGCCGGGATGGAGCCACTGCACTCCAGCCTGGATGACAGAGTGAGACTCTGTCTCAAAATAAATAAATAAGTAAATTAGTTAATTAATACCAGAGCTAAGGAAGCAATTATACTTGCCACTATGGTCTTAATATATTCCCCTTAAAATTCGTATATTGAAATCAACCCCCCGGTGCAATAGTGTAAAGAGGTGGGGATTTAGCAGCTGCTTAAATCGTGAGGGTGGAGCCCTCATGAATGGGATTAGTAGCCTTATAAAAGGGGACTGAGGGAGCTTGTTCACCCCTTCCACCATGTGAAGACACAGCAAGAAGGTGCCATCGCTGAAGCACAGATCACCCTCCCTCACCAGACACTGAAACTGTTGGCACCTTCATCTCGGACTTCCCAACCTCCAGACTGTAGGCAATAAATTTCTATTGTTTATAAATTATTCAGTCTAGGGTATCTTGTTATAGCAGCTGGAATAGACTAAGACACTTGCCTACCAAGTATGAGGAAAAGTTTCACAAAGGAGATATTTGAACTGTGCCTTAAAATTGTCACATGGAACAGTCCAATTTGAGGAAATGTCAGAAAGGAAGGCACTGAAATAAAAAAGTAGACCATATCTAATGGGGTGGATGAGGACTCAAAGTGTCTCGGTCTACTGGGAGATAAGTTTCAGATATCAATATACTAATTTCCCAATTTAAAAAATTTATAGTTTATACTTGTCTACTGAATTCTTTGTATAGTTAAGAAATCTATTTCACTTTATTAAATGAAATAAGGTGAAATAGATTTTTTTCTTTTTCTTTTTTTTTTTTTTTTTTTTTTTTTTTGAGATGTTTTTCTTGTTACCCAGGAGTTTTTCTTGTTACCCAGGCTGGAGTGCAATGATGCAATCTCAGCTCACCACAACCTCCGCCTCCTGGGTTCAAGCGAGTCTCCTGCCTCAGCCTCCCAAGTAGCTGGGACTACAGGTGCGTGCCACCATGCCCAGCTAATTTTTGTATTTTTGGTAGAGACGGGGTTTCACCATGTTGACCAGGATGGTCTCAATCTCTTGACCTCATGATTCACCTGCCTCGGCCTCCCAAAGTGCTGGGATTATAGGCATGAGTCACCGCGCCCAGCCGTGAAATAGATTTCTTAACTGTACTAAGATAAACTTCCCAGAACACACACACACACACACACACACACACACACACGCACATGCATGCATACATGTTTCTTTTTCCTTTGGGAATCACTAGGGTTTGGGTAGTGGAATGGATGGGACAGACAAGCTGGGGCCAGAAGGTGAGGAATGTGGGCAGTGTAATGAGGAGGGTACCCTGTAAACCACTCAGGCTGAAGGCTGTGAGCCCCAGCAAGCAAGGTTTCCAGCAGGGTCAGGCAGAGACAGGCCCAAGGCTCCACATGACACTTCTTCCTGAAGCTCCACTTTTATTCACATTCATGTTCAAACAAACATGGCTATGCTTGGGATTAAAACATGACATTTGCATCATTCATAAAATAAAATATGAGATTTCAAACATATGTCAGGGGTGCAGAGTCTGCCTAGGCCACGCTCTCAGGCTCTGAGGTCTTTACTCTGCTTTTAGGAGTGTCTTGGTGGGCAGGCTGGAGGAGTTGTGCTGGGCAGTGGGAGAGTCAAAGGTTTTGGGGCAAAGGCAGAGAATGGAGAGTGGTCCCCACTGTCTCTGTACCTGGGTTTGCTGCACTGAGAAGAGACAGGGATTCTGATTAGATTCTGGCCTTAACATATTAGCAAAGAATAAAAGAGAACGAATGGATGAAGGGTAGGGTCTCGTGTGCATGTGCCTGGATGCCTTTATGAGTGCTTGCGTTCATAGCACTTAACTGGAAATAACAATAAAGAGAAGTTGCATACCACCAGGGATTTTCAGGTAGGTCAAATAGCCTCTAGCTGGCTAGAGGTTTTCCTTTGTTTCCTTTTCTTTTCTTTTTTCGGGAGTTTATGGACTAATGGAGTATAAAGCCATGTAGTGAGCAAGGAAAAAATCCCTTCCCATGGAAATAGTGATTCCTGATTCTGTTCTCCAACCCAGGCTGCAAAGGGCCATCTACCTACCATGAAAAGTAACAATAAAAACTCTGATGTGTTTTTATGAGAAAAGACAAAGAAAAGCTCATTTCTTTTTTGTGCTCCCTGTGTAGCTTCAGGGGAACCAAGGAAAATGGCTGAAATACTGTGATGACTAGTAAATGCGGGGAAGAGGTGCGTGCTGTTTTTAGGTATTGCAGCGCAGCTCTCACTGTCCACCCCGGGGCCTGACTTAATTTGTTAGGTTGAGCCAGACAAAGTGTGTTTGCTGCAACAAACAAAGCAGCTGCAAGCATCCCTCCCTTCACTGCTGCGCTGTCACGTCCCCGAGAACTGCTGCAGTTGGCCACGGCGCGTGTTTATTGCTTGTTTTGCAGGGACAGGAAACTGGCAGCAGTAACTTTTAAGTGAAAATAGATAACTGTAAAAATAATGATGACAACCAGGCTGGCGAGTACAATGACAAGCTATACCTGGGGCAGCTCCTTCAACATTACCCAGCCTCTGGTGAAGGGTTGGCATCGATAATCTGGGCTCCACGCGGTCGTCAGAACGGGCGCTGCCAGGTGTCTGTTGAGACACAACAGATGATTCAATCCTCGCCCAGTAAACGAAATATGACTGGACTACTGATAAACTGCAGAAAGAGAAAGAGCAGAGAGGGCCACGGAGTTAGTTTCCTTTAAACAATACCTCAGGCCAACCGCATAGAAAAGAGAATACACTAAGAGATAAAAAGGAACAAAAGTCTAAATAAATAGAAGAACAAGAGAGATTATGTTATTATTCTTTGAGCGACTTCATTCTTTTTAAAAACAAAAACTCTGTAGCTGCAAATAATTAGAATAGGAGAGGATATGAACAAATCAATGACCCTCTTGAATAAATACACTCAAAATCTCGTTTTCACTAAAAAAGTATCTCCTGAAACTGTTTAGACTCCACTAAGAGGTTTTATCTTCAATGTTATTATTAGCCATTCCTGATATACTGTTATGACATCATGATTTGAAGATCTCACAATTCTGTTGTATGACTGTATACGTTATTGTAATTATAGATACTATTGGAAATTGGAGATAAATCCTTACTATTGTAAATAATTTTTTGAAAAATAATTCTTCAGTAAAAATTATTTTCACAAACATTATGCCATTTATTCTTCCAAATATTTCAGAGAGGGAGGGATTATTGGCAAGTATCATTTTTCCCACTTTAAATAATCAGGAGGTAGTCACAACAGTGTGATGAATTTGGCCGAGGTCACCCAGAGGCTGGAGACGCAGTGAGAGTCATAGTTCAGGCCTCCAACATGCGGTTTCCAGCCTCGGCAGACGTTATCGTGGGCAAGGGTTCCCGGAGGTGGGAGATCACAGGGTGACTTGGGAGAAGCATCTCATCAAGTGACAGCTCCTCTTTTCTGCCAAATGGAGATCATAGCTTCTACACTACTTGCTATGTGGCACGCAGCAGTTATGATGGTAAATCCAAAAATAGGAACGGAGGTGCTTTGTGTGCAGGTTTAAGGACTTCAAGCAGCAGACACCCTCTGCACTGGATAAGAACCAAAGTCAAGGGCAGACGCTGGGCATACCCACAGGTAACCCTGCCCTGGACCTTCCAAAGAGGCAAGATTGTAAGGCACAGTGTTTCCCTTCTTGCTGTCCTGTCTGCTGCCCTGGACCACCAGGAACCAGGGGAGAAGGGACACCACAGGCTAGGGCCACCAACCTCCTTTCCCACTGCTCCCCAGAGCAGAGGGGAGTCCTGGAGGGGAGCACGTGCCCTGGGCCGCCTCTGCCTGCAGGCGCAGTCTCCTTCATATTTAGGAGGGTATGAAGGAAAGAAACAGAAACATACACCCTTTCCTGAAAGAAAACAATTCTCCTTCTTGGTAAATGCAAGTGTCTGAAAAGAATGACAAAACAAGCACCTCATTTTGAGTAGCAATGATGCTTTTAAAGTGCTCACTGTTGCCGGGAATTGTTCTGAGTGCTCTGCGAACGTTGGCTCTCATCCACCGCACACCCGGGAGGTAGGTGCTGTGGTTATGCCCATTTATAGACAATAAGCCAGGGCACACAGTCTTAAGAGGCTTTCTCTGGGCCCAGGGATGTTTCCATTTGTCCATCTGCCTGTCTCTCTAGTCTTGGCTCTCTCCTGCCTTCTCATCACCAGTCCTTCTGTCCTCTGGTTGGAAATTCCTGGAGAGGTTGGCCAAGAGTTACCTGTGCCTGGGGAGGCAGGGAAATAATACACCCTAGGCCCATGGATGGTGACGAAGGGACAAGTTTGGGGGCAACATTGTTTTTCGTTTCCCTCTGCATAGGGTCTCCAGGTTAGGCAGCCCCCGTGACCCTGTCCTTGCTATAAGGTGGCCATATAAGGAGGGGGAAAGGAAGTACGAAGGCAGGGCAAAGAGAAGCTCCCCTCTCTTCAAAGTAGAAGACTCAGTTTCTAAGAAACAGCACTTCACTCTCTTACAGGAATTTAATGTCCCCCACAGGCTGGGCAGGGGCCTTCCACATGAACGACAGGTTTCTCTTCAGGGACTTGTCAGCGTGGGTGACTGCATCAGCCGCTTGAAAACAAGTCATCAGTTTGGAACGAGGAGGAATGAAAACAAAAGTGCCAGCGATTTGGTGATCAGACACTCTTCGAGCCTGAAGTAGAAATCCCATGAAATCACGACTGCTTCTCACTGTCACTGCAACAAAAAACACCCATTCATGATGAACATGTGTGACTTAGTTCCATTTGTTGATTTTATACAGGTTTTTTCAAAACTGAAAGCCTAAGATCAGCCCCCAGAAAGTGAACAATTCATTAGGGCGGAAAAAAGTTGAAGTCCTATTTCACAACAAAATAAATTCCATTTGGATCAAAGGTATGCAAAAATGAGATAAAAAATAACTAGAAACTTTTTTTATTTTTACAAATATTGGATTTAGAAGTACCTCTCTGAGCAAAACCCAGCTGCCATAAAGGAAAAGTTGAGTAAAGTATGCTGTATTTTTTCAAATATGAGTTTAGGTTAACTCAGAAGGACAGACGATTAAAAAAAATTCTTTCCGAAGAAAAAGTATTTATAAGACATAAAACAGACAAATACTCATAGTCATGGTGAATCCATAAAAACATGACCCCCCTCAAAATAATGAAAGGATATGAACAGAAAATAAAACAAGCTCAGTAATAATAATTTTTTTTTTTTTTTTTTTTTGAGACAGAATCTAGCTCTGTCGCCAGGCTAGAGTGTAGTGGCGCGATCTTGGCTCACTGCAACCTCCGCCTCCCGGGTTCAAGTGATTCTCCTGCCTCAGCCTCCTGAAACAGGGTTTCATCACATTGGTCAGGATAGTTTGGATCTCTTGACCTTGTGATCCACCCACTTCAGCTTCCTAAAGAGCTGAGATTACAGTCATCAGCCACCCTACCCAGTAGCTCAGTAATAACTTTTAAAACAATTATAAATGAGACACTATTTTATACCTTTTATATTAGCAAATGTTATGTGTGGTTATAAACACAGTCTTGATAAGACTAAGGAAAAACTAGGGCATTCATTCACTAGTGCTGAAACTATTAACCATCCAACTTTTTGTGGTGTAACCTGACAACATCTTCCACATTTATAATGCACTTCCCCCTCTGATACATGCTACATTATTGATTAACCCTGAAAACATAGTAAGTAAAATAAGTCAGACCCAAGATGACAAATATTGCATGATTCCACTTATGTGAGGTTAACTAGAGGAGTCAAATTGACAGAGACAGAAAGATTTAAAGTTAGCTGGGGCTGGGGGTAGGGAAGGATGGCCAGTACAGAGTGTCCTCCTGGGATGTTGGAAAAGTTCTGGAGATAGACAGTGATGATGGTTGTACAATATTGTTAATGTACTTGATGCCACTGAGCTATATATGGTTATCATGGTAAATTTTATGATATATATATATATATATTTGCGCAATAAAAGAAACACCCTCCAAAAATTATTACTCTTTGATCTAGAAATTTTGCATCTAGGAATTTTCCCCACTGACAAACTTGCACAAATAAATATGGCAAACACTGATGTCCAATACCCAACAGCAATTGTCCGCTTATGCCCTGCTAGTGGAACAGATGGTTCTGCTAACAGAACCCAGATGTTACATTCACATGGCAAGTGGAGACCACCTGTCTTCAGGGAAGCTAGCTAGGCCTCTCCCTTTCCCCAGGGGATGAACTGTGATTAGATTAAAACCAGTGTTGGTGATTCTGTTCCCCTTCACCAGACAGAATTCTCTGCAATGAGGCCAAATCTGCTGAGAGGGCAGCTAATGTCTAAGGATCAATCTTTTCATGTAAAGCCTTTATTCCAGCTGTCGTCCCAGTGTGAGGCCTAAAACCATGGCACTCATCCTGAAACTGTGCAATGTCAAAGGAATGAAAACCCAACTCGCTGATGATGGCAGAGCAGGAAAATGGGAATATCTTAGGATCTAGATGATGTCATTGAATGGTTTCCCCCAATACAGAAACTGTGCCTCCAGACTTAAGGGAGAAAATTAAATGCCTTTATTCATTACACTTCTGTTAATCAGCTTTTCTGATACTTGGAGCTGAAACAATCCTGATGCATACAGTGAGCAAAGACATATGAATAAAAATGTCCATCAAGGCTGGGCGCGGTGGCTCACGCCTGTAATCCCAGCACATTGGGAGGCCGAGGCAGGCGGATCACCTGAGGTTGGGAGTTTGAGACCAGCCTGACCAACATAGAGAAACCCCGTCTCTACTAAAATACAAAAAATTAGCTGGACACAGAGACACATGCGTGTAATCCCAGCTACTTGGGAGGCTGAGGCAAGAGAATTGCTTGAACCCAAGAGGTGGTTGCAGTAAGCCTAGATGGTGCCATTGCACTCCAGACTGGGCAACAAGAATGAAATCCATCTCAAAAAAAAAAAAAAAAAAAGGTATCTATAAAAACTGTTTATGAAAAAAATTTTTTAAGTAAATACCCATAAATAAGAAACTGGTTAAATCAATCATGTGACTGCTAGATAAGGGACTGTCATAAAATCATTTAAAAGAAGCTCTGTATCCAATAAAAGATGTCAATCTGATTGTTAGGTAAAAAATATAAGCATTAAACAGGCATTTAATTTATGTCTGCTTAAGGTTATATTAATTTGAGATCTTGCTCACATGTTTATATGTTTGGGAAGTTTCTGAAAAGAGGAGCAAGAAACTTAACAAGGTTACCTTTGGAGAATCAGACTGAGCGTTCAGAGCAAGAGAAGGAAAAGCACTTTTAATTTTCTACCTTTTGATACTATTCTAACAGTTTTAAAGCACGTAATATATTTAAGCTATTTAAAAAATGTTTTTAAATTCCCCACTCACATTCAATGGAATGAGTGGCTAAAATCAGGATCAGAGCTTTATAAGTTTGCTAAATGCAGCTTGGTGTCCAGGATTATTTTATTTTCCATGAATTTGAACTTTTATTAATAAACATTTGAACAAATATTTACAACTATTGAACATCAGGCCCTATGCTAGGTATTGACTATATCTATGAACAGGATAACATGGTCCTTACGTTCAAGGAATTCACAGATCCCAGCAAGAAAACAGTATACTTACAACATAAGTAAGTCATAACTGACTCTTATTGAATCCTTGAAGCACTCCGTCAAGTCACTTATTACATATAGTGAAATAGTTACTATAGTCAAGCAAATTAAAATATCCATCATCTCATCGAAGTGTCTGTTGATGGATGAATTTTAGTTTTAAATAATGAGAAAAAAGCATATTTCACACACATACATGATACATGAAAATTGTTCATAGGAACTATATTTGTGTCTGTAACAAGAGACATTTATATCTTATGATAAGGACAAAATACTTTTCTATAATAATGATATTTGTACCTTCTTACACAGATCACAATCGATACAGAGATTTGTTATCATGTGGCTTTTATGGCACAAATATTTTATGCTTATTTTTAACCAGATAATTGCTTCTTAACATTAAACCAGGACAGGCAAAGTGGCTGGTACCTATAATCCCAGCATTTTGGGAGGCCGAGTCAGGGGGTTCACCTGAGCCCAGGAGTTCGAGACCAGCCTGGGCAACATTGTGAGACTCCATCTTTACAAAAAAAAAAAAACAAGGATTAAGCCAGACTTAGTCCAGGAAGCTTCTGACTGGGACAAACACAAACTGGATGATCCATGGGGCTCTGGGGCTCCTCTGAGTCTCTCAAAGCCTTTCTGGTACATACCTGGAATCTTGTCACCTGGTGCATAGGAAGACCTGCCAGTGTGGATGGTGACGTGGTGAGTGTCCGGGGGCTGAGGCTGGGCTCGGATGTGCTTGGGCTGCATGTCCTCACAGGCCTTCATGCTGGCACCATGGGAAAAGGCAGACGAGCAGGAAGCCAGGCAGAGGATGGTACAAGCCCAGCCCACAAGACCAGCCCGCATCCTCATCCTGCCCTCTCCTGTATCATGACAAACAGTAGCTTCAGTCCAGATGCTATTTAGGAAAATGGCATGAAGTCTTCTTGGGATGTGACTAACCTGAACCCCACACTGCCTCTGCACCTGAGATGCTTTTAGTGCAGCCTCCCAGGACTGCTAATGCTCAAGGCCAAGATCAACAAGAAACGCCAGGCTATGGGAAGTGTTTCATTTCCAAACACATTTAAAAAACTTCTATTCTTGTAATTTTCTCATAAGGCCAGACTGTTTTTTTGTTTTTTGTTTTTTTTTTAAAGAGAGGTTTTAATTAAAGCAATAAAATCAGAAAATGTTTGTATCCTAGTGTGAACTCCTTATGAGCTGACTGGTACCCAAGGGCAGTGTGAGTTCTGGTACATCTTTGCTGCAGTAGACACTAAATACACCACTATGGTCAGGCGGCATGGCATGGGGGCACTGGGCTGAATGTCTTATCCCTGTTACGACTGAAAATTACTGAGTTAAGTGCTACCAAACATCTGCCAACTATCAATTATTTAGAGGTGACTATTAAGTTGGCAATGCTTTGATATCTCTTTGCCCTTTCCTTGGCTGTTTTTAGCTATTTCACTACTTTTAGTAAAGAAGATGAGCAGAGAAAGAAATAATTTATTCTGTACCTTCTTAAACATACTGATGAAAATTTTGGCTGAGGAATAGAATACAATGACTGAATAAAATATTTTTGTTTGGCTGGGTGAAGTGGCTCACGCCTGTAATCCCAGCACTTTGGGAGGCTGAGGCAGGCAGATCACAAGGTCAAGAGATCGAGACCATCCTGGCCAACATGGTGAAACCCCATCTCTGCTAAAAATGCAAAAATTAGCTGGGTGCGGTGGCTCATGCCTGTAATCCAGCTACTCAGGAAGCTGAGGAAGGAGAATCGCTTGAACCCAGGAGACAGAGGTTGCAGTGAGCCAAGATCATGCCATTGCATTCCAGCTTGGTGACAGGGCGAGGCTTCATCTCAAAAAAAAAAAAAATTGTTTATTACCTCTAATTCCCAACAACAGGAAGAATTAAAATTTGGCAATGTAAAAGAAGTTGACAAAAATAAAATGAGAGATAGCAAAAAAGGCAGATGAAAATCTGCCTATATAAGTATTTAGGGTTATCACAGGAATTTTTTTAACAGTTTTGTTTTTATTTTTTTATAGTCCTGCACACAGGCATTTTAGAAGTTTGGCTAATATTTTCACCTAAGGAAATATTACTAGCCCTCCCCTCTAGTAAACTGGTTTTAAAAGGTAAAAATAAAATCCTGAAAATGTAGTGAAACTAGCTATAAAGGCTATATACTAAGGAAATAGTCCATAAACCAAATAGTCAAGGGTTCCCCCTGCCATTGTCTCTTCACACACCACACCCTTCTACATTCACAAACTGAAAGAAGACAGGAATATGATCTACACTTCCAATTTCTTAGACTTAAGAGTTCTTCAGACAGTGCCTTTCTTTCCTAAGTTTGTTTTCTATAGGGCATCAAAGTCACACATCTCCATACTACAAGGAACCATTGCTACAGCTTCTCAGACACATTAAGAGATACGAAGATGAACTGTAAAAGCAAATTCTCAGTCAAGGGGGCTCAGGGTTTTTCTCATTTTTTTTTCACAAGGACCACATAGAAATGTCCCTCGAGGGGTGGGGAGACTGGGGAGGGATGACTTTAGGAGAAATACCTAATGTAAGTGACGGGGGGATGGAGGTAGCAAACCACCACGGCATGTGTATACCTATGTAACAAACCTGCAAGATCTGCACATGTACCCCAGAACTTAAAGTATAATAAAAGAAAGAAAGAAAATGCCCCTCTAATGCCAGGCACAGTGGTGTGCACCTATAGTTCCAGCTACTCAGGAGGCTGAGGCAGGAGGATCACTTGAATCCAGGAGGTCGAGGCTGCAGTGAGCTATGATTGCATCACTACACTCCAACCTGGACAGCAGAGCAAGATCCTGTATCTTAAAAGAAAAGAAAGAGGCTGGGCATGGTGGCTCACGCCTGTAATCCCAGAACTTTGGGAGGCCAGGGTGGGTGGATCACCTGAGGTCAGAGGTTCAAGACCAGCCTGGCCAACATCATGAAACCCTGTCTCTACCAAAAATAAAGAAAATTAGCCAGGCATGGTGATGTATGCCTGTAGTCCCAGCTACTCGGGAGGCTCAGGCGGGGGAATGCCTTGAACCTGGGAGGTGGACGTTGCAGTGAGCCAAGATCGCACCACTGCACTCCAGCCCAGGCGACAGAGCAAGACTCTGCAAAAAAAAAAAAAGGAGGAAGAAGAAATGAAAATGCTCCTCAAGCCCTTGCTGATGGCAAGTGGTCTTCTTTCCAAAGGCAGATCAGACACAGGTGCCTACAAGGGAAGGGGAGTGAGCGCCTCATCTCACAGACTGGCCACAGCTCCACCTCACAAGCTCCTGCCTTAGGTTCCACTGTGTCTTCTTTCCCACCAGCATCTTGTCCACCTGAATCCTGAAAAATATCCACTTAGAGCTGAGCACGGTGGCTCACACCTGTAATCCCAGCACTTTGGGAGGCCGAGGCAGCAGGATCACTTGAAGCCAGAAGTTCAAAAACAGCCTGCACATCATAGGGAGACCTGATCTCTACAAAAATTAAAAATAAATAAATAGAAAGAAGACACTCACTTACCTAGGAACATGCTTTCCTTCAGGCTTGATAGAATGGCTTCCCCCCTCAGAATTGCAAACACATCCCTTAAACAAAAGTATTTTCTTCTCTTTTCAGTTTTTCCTCTAATGGGGAGAATAACAGCTGTTACCACTAATCCTCAGCATCTCCAGGAACTGTCCCTCAGTGTCTAAATCCAGCCTAAATCGTATTAGTTTCTCCAAAACCACACACACACACACACACTCACACATGCTTTACAGTCGCATCATTGTTCAAGCCTGTGTGAAGAACTAGAAAGAAGTGGAATTGGTTTTGCACAGGACTAGCATTGACATCCTTGGCAGAAGCTGGATGCCTCCATCTTGATCTCTCTGCCAAGGGGAGAATGTTTGAATGAAATGCATCTCAGCTTTCTTGGCTTCTTGAGTCAGTGTGGACTGAAGTTACTCTTGGTGAAGCAGAATTGACACGTTAGCCCAAGAGCAACGTTTGATACCAAAAAATAATACATGGCATATGCACCTCCCATATCAACTGCACTAAAGCTGGAGTTCACATTTGCATGCATCTAAAACTCCACTGAGACACCTGATAACACCACAGAGCCTATAGATCAGCGGTCCTCAAAGTGTGATCCCCAGCGTGCAGCACCAACATCACCCAGAAGCTTGCAACAGTGACAATGAAGATAAAGAAAGAGGAATGGACTCAGGAGATCAGGTGGAGGTAGACTTAGTAGGATTTGGTGGCTGACTGAATGCAGGGTATCCAAGAGAGAAACCTAAGATTGATATGCAGGGGGATGTGGAGTAGGTGGCTCCAGAGAGAGCAATGTTCTGACTATTAGGCCTTGTCTGCACTCCAGAAAAACCTAAAGATATGAATGAGTGAATAGGCAAGTCACTGGCTTAGAGACCAGGTTGCTAACCCTTCCCTTGCAAGTGTAGATGAGACTATCTATCCTATAAACACCAAGGGAAATTGGACTTCCTTGACCTGGGACTCCAGTATTCCCCACACGCAGAACAAAATCAAACAATTCAATCTGGTTTTGCCAAGCCTCTATCCCACTAGGATAGAGGCAATCTCAACCTTCCACTGAGTCATGAGAAATTCTGGGAGGTCTAGAAATCAGGGTATGGGCCTTCCATGGCTGCTGTTATGATAGTTTTCTGAGCTCATGTACTCACTTGAAGGCTGTTACTTGGAAGGTTTCTAGGCAAAAAAGGGGCTCAGGTCTTCAGCAAGGCTCTGGCCTGGGTGCTGAGAGCTCAGGCTTCCAGCTGAGCTCACCCTGTGGCTTTTCTCTGCTGAGGTTCTCCCCGCCCCCTCCACTGGGTCCTGACACAGACCTCTGCTGCTAGCAGGAGAGTGGGTAATCTCTTCTCCACTCCCTTCCACTCCTGTCCCAGTCTTAGAGACAAAAGTGTCCCTCCTCTTCTTTTTTTTTTTTACCCTCACCTTGTTAACCTGGGCCACCTGACATAATCCACCTACCTACAGGTAGAGGGGTAATCCCCAACCCCCCTGCTTTGGCCCTGAAACACAAAATCCCCGGACACAGGGATTCTCAAAAGGCCAACTACCAATTAGAATGAGAAGGGAAGTGCACAGGTAGAGAGAGCATACCTACATGGCTCAATAAATGATCCTGCCATTTGCTCATGTAATATATTTCTTGTAGGAAACCAAGAGGACACCTTATCCTAGACATGGCCTTATCCTGCCTGCCACACCCATAGCCTCTGCTGAGCCAGCAACATATCTTATGCCACACTCCCCACAAAGCTGATTGTACCAGGGCAGGCACTTATCACTGGGGAGGGCCCTGCTGATGCAGGGCTGAGCCAGAAACTCTCCCTGGGAATCTGACCAAGAACACATAGAAGGCTACTCTATACCAGTGCTGGCCAATAGAAATAGACTGCAAGCCACACATGTAATTTAAAAATTTCTATGCGAGGGGCATGGCTCATTCCTGTAATCCCAGCACTTTGGGACCTCAAGATGGGCAGATCACCTGAGGTCACAAGTTCAAGACCAGCTTGGCCAACATGGTGAAAACCCATCTCTACCAAAAAATACAAAACTTATCCAGGCATCATGGCATGTGCCTGTAGTTCCAGCTACTTGGGAGGCTAAGGCAGAAGAATTGCTTGAACCTGGGAGGTGGAGGTTGCAGTGAGCCGAGATTATGCTGCTGCATTCTAGCCTGGGTGACAGAGTGAGACCTTGTCTCAAAAAAAAAAAAAAAAAAAAATTCTACTGCCTTATTTTTAAAGAACATGAAAAGGAACAAATGATATTTGTTTTAATAATAAATTTAGTCAACTCAATATATTGAAAACATTATTTCACATGCAAACAGCATATAAAAATTATTAGTGAGGTATTTTGCATTCTTTTTTTTTCACAGTAAGTCTTTGATATCCAGTGGTATTTTACACTTACAGCATGTCTCAATTCAGACTAGCCACACCTCAAGTGCTTAGGAGCCACATGTGGTAAGCTGCCAGCATACTTATCAGCGTAGGTCTATACGAAGGAAGGTGGTTGAGCCACAGGTCAGGGTGTGGGGTCAGACCTTAGGGCCATATTTTACCATGTGCAGGATGTGTAAGAGCCATTGAGGGGATAGAATGGTAATTAAACAAAGGAGCATATGACACAGTGCTTGCATAGTACTACATACTATTCTAGTCAACTAGTTGGCAAATTACCTCATCGATACAGCAACATGATGAGGTCCGCACTATTATTATCTCATTTTGTGGATAAGGAAACCGAGTCACAGTGTTTCTGTAACTTGTCAAATGTTCCCACAGCATTCGGGCAGTGATAGTAAGGTTTCTCCCTACAGTTTTGCCATGGAATAGCTTCGTAACATAATCTACAAAATGAGGATAACCACACTTCCTGTATCTGTATCCTGAAGTGCTGGTGAAGTTTCAATAATTAATAAATAATAAGCAGTTAGCACTTAGTATGGGGTTTGAGACAAAGGAAGGCCTCAATGCTTGTTTTATCTGCGGAAAGAGAAAGCTGGCTGAGCCACAGAGAGGGTTGGTGCCCGCCACGGAGAGGCGGCAGTGAGAGTGTGGCTGTGAGCTAAGCCCAAAGCCTGAGAGACAGCAGTGAGCTGGCCTCCAATCCCATGCCTACATGAAGGAGATCCAGTTGTGTGCACCCAGAAAGCAAGAAAATATTGGGTTTTTTTGGGTTTCATTTTTTGCTTTTTTTTTTTTTTTTTTTTTCATGAATCTGCTTGAGGTCATTTCTCACTAGCAATTTGGCTGGACTTGATATATTAACGTGACCGAATCTGTTACATTAACATCCCCTGGCCCCGACTAGAACAGTTGTTTTAATGTCATACCCAGGGAAAGTCTTGGGGTGGGTTTTATGGTTATAAATCAGATACTCTGTGTCCTTTGGTAAGTCACTTAACTTATTTGGATTGCCTCCGGTATAAAATAAAAAGTTTGAATTAAATAATCTCTTAGATTTCTTCCAGCAAGAAAATGATACACATTTTTAAGGTTTTATTTTAGTCATAAAGGCATATGCATGAGCTGCTCTTAAAACATCTTGAGATGGCATGCATTAAAGTCTGGCACATAATTATAACCTGCATCGACACCATCCCACACTCACTCCTGGTTTAAGAGCCTGCCTTGGAAAAGTTTGCAAATGAAGGAGGAACCTGTTGAGCTCGCTTTTCTAGTCCTGTTTCCTGCTCCTTCACTACAGCAGACAAGTGGACGTTTTCTTCATTTTCAAAGATCTTGGAGATGAAGATCATGCTTTTGGTAACTCATGAACAACCTTTCCGATCCAAACATTTTTTCTCTACCTTGGTAATGATTTCCTGCTGAGATTGACTGGTGTTTTTACTGCTATTCCAGTATCATCATTGTGATGAGCATTTTAATGTTTAGATAGATTTAAAAAGAACACCTACAGATTTCTGGAGTGCTGGGATAATCTGTGGAAGAAAAGAGAAAAATACAATTCTCTTTAAACTCTACATGAAAGTAAGGAACCAATGGTCATTCATGTACGTTTAGCAGGTCTGCTGACTTTCGTTTCATCCTCCATGCTACTGTGCACTTTCTGCCATTAAAAAAAAAAAAGTTGAGTGCTTTTTTTCTCTCTCTCTTTTGAGACAAGGTCTCACTCTGTCATCCAGGCTGGAGTGCAGTGGTGCAATCACGGCTCACTGCAGCCTCAACTCTCAGGCTCAGGTGATCCTCCAGCCTCAGCCTCCTGAATAACTGGGACTACAGGCATGTGCCACCACTCCTGGCTATTTTTTTTATGTTTTGTAGAGATGAAGTTTCACCATGTTGCCTAGGCTGGTGTCAAACTCCTGGCTGGGCTCAACCAATCCGCCTGCTTCTGCCTCCCAAAGTCCTGGGATTACAGGTGTGAGCCACTGCCTCCAGTCTAGTGCTTTCATTCTACCCAATAATCCTCTCCTTCATTCTCCCTTTTAAAGAACAATACAGTCAAACAGGATTTTTAAGCTAATTAATATTTGAATGCTTACTATTTGTAAAGCAACTTGCAAGAGAGTCTGCTGATAAAGTATTGGCAGGATCTTCTCCCTAGGAGCTGACATTTTACTTGGGGTGAGGTAGCAAGATATAGAAGAAGGAGCTTTGAAGTCAGACAGCAAATTAGTTACATGACCTTGGAAAGTTAATGCTGATGAGCCTCAGTTTTGCCATCTGCAAAATGGGGAGATTATTAGATTTCTCACAAGATGCTGTAAGAACTAGATGCTCTAGCAGTGATGCGCAGCAGTAAACAAAACCTATGATGAGAAGAGAGAGAAAAGTCAGGTTACCGGAGTCTGGGACCAGAATATTTCAAGTAGAATCAGGAAAATATGGTAGATTTTAAAGGTTAGGTGGAGTTTAGATAGATGGAGATGGGTAACAGAGCATTCAAAGCAGGAGAGAGAGCTTGAACAGAGGTGTGAACACTAGCTGTGTTTGTTGTAATGATCTAAACATAAAATGAGGCCCATTTGACATGGGATAGTGGGGACTGAGATGTTGAGAGAATAAATGGAAGTAAGACTTGTAGACTGCCTGTATAGAGGCAAAGGAGGGGTCAAAAAAATGGGCATTTAGGGATTCTGGACAAACACTATAATCTATGTCCAGAAGAGGGAAGTTGGTGGCATTCAATTTTAGATATTCTGGAAATGTACTCTGAGCATTCATTCATTCCTTCAGCCAAACTTTATTAAATGCCTACTAAGTGCAGGCCATGTGCTCTGGACAGGGAGGAGTCTGCACTCCTCCAAGGCTGGTAATGGAGACTAGTGCATCAGCAGATAATTACAAAACAATGAGATAAATGATTAGAGAGATATGATCATGTATTATTATAGCAGGACAGAAAAAGCATTACCTCTTTTTCCCTTTTCAAAGCGTAAACATTCATATCTTGCGACTGCATGCAAAAAATGAGCTTCAAAGATTGGTATTGAATAACCCTGGAGACGTCTATTATGGATATACAAATGTTTTATAGTATCTTTTTAGGATCCTACACCATGCATACCCTTTATCCTCATGTAGGCACTTGATCCTATACGCCACCCTCAATTGCAACTGATCAGCTGTAAGTATGCCATCTTACCTACTGACCTAGTTCTAAATCCCTGGAGGGTAAGAGTTGTCTTAAAATTGCCAAGCTCAGATGCATAGCACAGCACTATGCACATCATAAGTTATTTGTGAAATAATTTAGCATAGACCTACCATAAAGAAGACAAAGGTACATGGATGGATCTCTCTGTTCAGAACTCTTTGTGTTCCACTTATTTTAATGCATCCTTCTTCCAACCTTTTCAAGGATAACAGATCCCATGTATTGAACTCTTACCATGTGTCAGGCACACAGCTAATGTTGAACATGTATGAACTCACTTAATCCTCACAATGATCCTATAAAATATGTTCTAATTCCATTCCCACTTTACAGATGAGAAAACTAAGGCACAGAAAGATTAAAGAAACTTGTTTGAAGTCATTGCCCATGAACGGAGGAGCTAAGTTTCAAACCCCTGCAGAGTAGCTCTGAAGCCTGTGCCCCTAACCTCTAAGCTGTTACAATGGCCATTGTATAGTCATGAACTTGGAAACACAGAGAAAGAGTGATGTGGGATGGTTCTGAAAAGCTACTTAAGGATGGGAGACAAGACTTTGGTTCCCTGCTTCTCTGACGGGGACAGAATTTGGAGGGCCACTCTGAGTAAGTAAGAAATCTAGCCGGAACTTTCTTTCTCTGCAGACTTCACATCCTAACCCTGCAAACGTACCAGAAGCAGGAAAACTGATTTTGGGACCCACTTACTTCAAAGCAAGAAGGTAAAAGTCATTGCAGGGTAACTGGATTTCAGGAGTCCTCAATACTGAACAATGTCAAATGTTTGTCCTTCCTTATAGCCATGGCAGGTTTTCCCAAATTAAAGAAAACTTTAAAATTGTGAGAATATATTTTCTTTTCTTCCTTCTCTCTCTTTTTAAAAGTAAAGAATGCAGCATCATGGTTGAGTATCTAAATGTCATCCTTTATTTTCTCACCAACCACACTGCCCTTTGATCACCCATCACAGAAGCAGTCACAACAAACAGGGTTTACTCTCCTCTAAAGAGGCAATCCAAACCTCTCATCCACTCTGCAGTAAGAAGCAGGTAATTGTCTGGTTAGCCCCCACTCTCCCTTGACAATGGGGAAATACCAAAATCTTTAAATGAGAAAGTCCTTCATCAAAATTTTTAATTTTTTATTTTAAAACATTTTTTCAAGGCACCTGTAAATATCAAACTCCAAAAGTGTTTCTCTGGTTCACATTTATGGACCATTTCTGCAGACCAATTCCTTCTTTTGCTTTAAGACTCAGCTCCAGAGATGGATCCACATTTCCCTCAAACCAGCTGCAGGTCTGCCATCACAGTTCTTTCTTCTACTAAACAGCCATCTAAAACTGACAGGTCTCCTTCACCACCTCCTGAGAAACAGCGATAGAGTCAACCTCTCGGGCAGCATTCTAAAGCCACAAAACGTTACACAGGGCACTTAATGCTAGGATCCGAGCCAGCTCCCCTGGGAGCAAACTGTCTGCTGATCCCAAATCCCAGAAGCCCTCTTAGCACACCGTCACTATATGAGGGTGGCCAGCCTCAGTTTCATGAGTTTGAAGCATCTCAGGAAATTTAATCATTCATTTCCAACCATCCAGCAAACAGTCTAGAAAAGCTGGAAGTAGAAATATCAGATTTCCCAGTTCTCCTTCAGTGCTTAACAATTTCTTCCCATATAAACCCTCCAGCAATGTGGGCAAAATCCACATGGCAATAGATCCCTTAAGAATTTAACAGAAGGTCTATCATAGGCCAAGCCAACAAGACTTCTTTAACACCAACTTTTCACTAAACCCCATGCTGACTGGTTTCCTTATCTCACAAGATGGGAAAGCAGCAACGATTAGCATCAGTTTTACTCTTCCCACCAAAGCACCTGCACTTTCCCCCACAAAGCCCAATTCACACATCTCTGATGGAAGAATCTATAGGTAAGCAGAAAATACTACTTGAAATAGGTTAAGTTTATGCAAAATTCAGATATGATAGTCCTTAGTATATTTTGCTTTTATTGTTTTTAATTTTTACTTTAGGTTTGGGGGTACATGTACAGGTTTGTTACATAGGTAAACTTGTGTTATGGGGGTTTGCTATAGATTATTTCATCACCCAGGTATTTAGTACCCAATAGTTATTTTTTTCTGCTCTGCTCCCTTCCCCTACACTCTACCCTCAAATAGGCCCCAGCCTCTGCCGTTGCTGTCTTTATGTCCACGAAGACCGGATGTCTAGCTCACACTAATACATGAGAACATGCAGTATTTTGTTTTCTGTTCCTGTGTTCCTTTGCTGAGGATAATAGCCTCCAGCTCCTAATATCCAGCATCTATAAGGAGATTTGCTGGAATCTAAGCAAATTTATAAGAGAAAAACAAACAACCCCATTAAAAAGTGGGCAAAGGACATGAACAGACACTTCAAAAGAAGACAGACATGCAGCCAACAAGCATATATTTTGCTTTTCTATGTCATATGTATAGAAATAGCACACATTTGAAATATAAACAAGATACAGAATAGTCCCAAGTAGGATTTACTTTATACGGCCAAATTCTTTAAACTTATATGTAGTATATAAATATATCATTTTTAAAAAGCGTTTACCACCTGTGATAGTTAATTTTATGTGTCAGCAGAAACCAGATAGCTGGCTAAACATTATCTCTACGTGTGTCTGTGAGGGTGTTTTTGGAGGAGATCAGCATTTGAGTTAATGGGCTGAGTAGATAGCCCTCCCCTGTGTGAGTGGGCCTCATTCAGTCCACTGAGGACCTGCTAAGAACAAAAAGGCTGAGAACAGTTGAATTCACTCTCCGACCATCAAGCTGAAGCATTGAGCTTCTCCTGCCCTCAGAGGTTCTGATTCTCAGGCCTTAGCACTCAAACTGGAATCTACACCGCTGACTCTTGGACTCTCAAGCCTTCAAACGACACCACTGGCTTTCCTGGGTCCCTGGCTTACAGAGAGCAGATCATGGGATTTCTCATCTTCCATGATCATGTAAGCCAATACCTTATAATTGATCTCTTTCCCTATATCTATACAGGCATACCTCAGAGATACAGCAAGTTTGGTTGGGTCCTGATCACCACTATAAAGCAAACATCACAATAAAGCGAGTAACACAATATTTTTGGCTTTCCAGTACGTATAAAAGTTATATTTGGCTGAGGCGGGTGGATCACGAGGTCAAAAGATCGAGACCATCCTGGTCAACATGGTGAAACCCCGTCTCTACTAAAAATACAAAAAAAAATTAGCTGGGCATGGTGGCACGTGCCTGTAATCCCAGCTACTCAAGAGGCTGAGGCAGGAGAATTGCCTGAACCCAGGAGGTGGAGGTTGCGGTGAGCCGAGATCGTGCCATTGCACTCCAGCCTGGGTAACAAGAGGGAAACTCTGTCTCCAAAAAAAAAAAAAGAAAAAAAAATTATATTTACACTATACTCAACCTTTAAAGTATGTAATAACATGATGTCTAAGAAAACAATGTACATACCTTAATATAAAAATAGTTCATTGCCAAATAATACTAATGATCATCTAAGCCTTCAGTGAGTTCTGATATTTTTGCTGGTGGAGGGTCTTGCCTCGATGCTGATGGCTGCTGACTGGTCTGAGTAGTGGTTGCTGAAAGCTGAGGTGGTTGTGGCAATTTCTTAAAATAAGTCAACAATAAAATGTGCCACATTGATTGACTCTTCCTTTCCCAAAAGATTTCTCTATAGCATGCAATGCTATTTGATAGCATTTTACCCACAGCAGAACTTTTCAAAATTGGAGTCAGTCCTCTCAAACTCTGCCTCTGCTTTATCAATTAACTTTTTGTAATATTCTAAAGCCGTGGCTGTCATTTCAACAATGCTCACAGCAGATTCCATCTCATAAAACCATTTTCTTTACTCATCCCTAAGAAGCAACTCCTCATCCATTAGAGTTTTATCATGAGATTGCAGCAATTCAGCTACATGTTCAGACTCCACTTCTAATTCTAGTTCTTTTGCTATTTCTACCACATCTGCAATGACTTCCTCCAGTAAAGTCTTGAACCCCTCAAAATCATCCATGACAGTTAGAATCAAATTCTTCCAAACTCCTGTAATTGTTGATATTTTGACCTCCTCCCACGAATCATTAATGTTCTTAATGGTATCTAAAATAGTGAATTTTTTCTAGAAGGTTTTCAATTTACTTTGCCCAGATTCATTAAAAAAATCACTATCTATGGGAGCAATAGTGTTATAAAATCTATTTCTTAAATAATAAGATTTGAAAGTAGAAATTATTCCTTGATCCACGGGCCACAGAATGGATGCTCTATTAGCAGGCATGAAAACATTAATCTCCTTGTATATCTTCATCAGAGCTCTTGGATGACTGAGTGCATTGTCAATGAGCAGTAATATTTTGATAGAAATTTTTTTTGAGCAGTTGGTCTCAACAGTGAGCTAAAAATTCAGTAAACCATACTGTAAACAGAAGTGCTGGCATCAAGGCTTTATTGTTCCATTATAGAGCACAGGCAGGGTAGATTTAGTATGATTCTTAAGGGCCCTAGGATTTTCAAATGATAAATGAGCACTGACTTTAACTTAAAGTCATAAGCTACATTAGCCCTAACAAGAGAGTTAGCCTGCCTTTTGAAGCTTTGAAGCCAGGTATTGACTTCTCCTCTCTAGCTATGAAAGTCCTAGGTGGCATCTTCCTCCAATAGAAGGCTGTTTTGTCTACAGTGAAAATCTGTTGTTCAGTGGAGCCACCTTCATCAATTATCTTTTAGATCTCCTAGGTAACTTGTTGCAGCTTCTGTATCAGCACTTTCTGCTTCACCTTGTGCTTTTAGTTATGGAGATGGCTCTTCCTTCCTTAGCCTTCATGAACCAACCTCTGCCAGCTTCAAATTTTTCTTCCGTAGCTTCCTCACCTCTTTCAGCTTTTATGGAATTGAAGAGTGTTAGGGCATTTCTCTGGATTAGGCTTTGGCTTAGGAGAAGGCTGTGGTTTGATCTTCTATCCAGACCACTAAAACTTTCTCTATATAAGCAATAAGGCTGTTTTGATTTCTTATCATTCATGTGTCCACTGGAGTAGCACTTTTAATTTTCTTTAAGAACTTTTCCTTTGCATTCAAATCTTGGTTAACTATCTGGTGCATGTGGCCTAGCTTTTAGTCTATATCAATTTTCAACATGCCTGCCTCACTAAGCTCAATCATTTCTAGATTTAAAGTAAGAGTCCTTCGATTCCTCCTTTCAGTTGATCACTTAAATACCACTGTAGTGTTATTAGTTGGCCTAATCTCAATATTCTTGTGTCTCAGGGAATAGGGAGGCCCAAGGACAGGGAGAGAGATGGGGGCATGGCTGGCTGACAGAGCAGTCAGAACAGATACATTTATTAAGGTTGCCACTCGACATGAGTGCAGTTCATGGCGCACCAAGAGAATTACAATAGTCACAACAAAGATCACTGATTAGAGATCATCATAACAGAAAAGATAATAAGGAAAAAGTTTGAAATATTGTGAGAATTACCAAAATGTGACACAAAGATACAAAGTGAACACATGCTGTTGGAAAACTGTCACTCATAGACTTGCTCAACACACAGTTGCTACAAACCATCAATTTGTAAAATACACATTTGCAAAGCACAATAAAAGGAGGTACACCTCTCTCTCTCTCTCTCTGATTGTCATCAATCAGAACATGTTTCTGTTCACATCTTCTATCCACAAATTGAAAATCTTTTTCATCTTAACTAAGCACTTATCATGTACTGTGGCCATAACTTTTACAGTCTGACATATGAAAGTAAAACTGGCATGAATTTCTTTTTCCTTCTGCGGAATTTTACGGATAGATTTATTCTTATCTTAGATCTTAGGAACCTCAGTATATTTTTTTTTTTTTTTTTTTTTTAGTTTCCTTACTAAGTTGAAAATTTTCATCTTTTCACTTAAAGGAAGCACTTTACAGCTTCTCTTTGGCATGTTTGAATTGCCAGCATCACTATTCTTGGGCTTTGGGGCCATTATGAGATCAAATAGGAGTTTCTTGAACACAAGCACTGCAGTACTGCGACACTGGAGCTGATAATTGAGATGGCTACCAAGTGACTCGTGGGCAGATAGTGTCTACGGTGTGAACACGCTGGACAAACGGATGACTCACCAGGTGGGATGGAGTGGGACAGCATGAGATTTCACCGTGCTCAGAACAGGGCACAACTTAAAGCCTATGAAGTGTTTATCTCTGGAATTTCCCATGTATTATTTTCAGACCATGGCAGATACAGATAGCTAAAACCACAACGAAACCACAGATAAGAAGGGAGTACTGTATTTCTTGATATAGCCATATCTATATCTATATCTATCTCTTGTTGGTTTTGTTTCCTGGAGAACCCTAATTATCATGTGTTGTTATTTTATTTTTACTAGATTTTAGAAGCAGCTTAGACCTATTAAAAATGGACCACTGGCCCATACTCTGAGCTTCCTGGCAGATAAGTAAACAGTAAAAATAATCAGCTGCCTATTTCTTACCTTTAGTAACCATATAAAGAAAAATTGGCTAAAATGACATACGAACAACTAGATGCATTCTAAACTGGCTGCAGAACATCCCTTACAGGAGGCTGTCAGCTGCATCGCCAGGACAGGGGTTCCCTGTGGCTTCCCTCCAGCACTGTGTGAGAAAGGTGTGGCGGGCATGCAACTCTGGCCTGTGGGTGACCAGCCGCTGGGAGGAGCAGGCAGATGACTGCATGACAGAATCATGATGAAAAATGATCTTGACAGCCCAGAGCAATGAGCTGGATCTAACAAGATGAAATTAAACAAGGACAAATGTTAAGTGCTTTTCTTAGGTCAGAAAAAACCAATGGCTTAAACCCAGGATGGAGGAGAGATAGGGCTCACAAGCAGGCACTTTAAAAAAAACTTTAGGGTTTTAAGCTGAAAATATGCCACTAAAAACAGAACGAAAAAAGGTTTTGGGGGTAATTTTGTCTCCTGAACAAGGGATATAATTGTTCTATTATACTTTGAGATTGCTAGTCTACATTTGAAATTAGATCCTGAATACCCTACTTTATTTCTATGGAAGATAGGGTATATGCCAACATTAAACATAATTTTTGAAAAAGCAAAGTAATCATCAATAAGCCTCTTCACCTAACACAGCTCTTCTCATTGTGTGCATGTCATTTTTCATGTTGCATGCTGTACTTTAACATTAATATATAGCTGAAAATAGAATAAATGTACAAAATTAGACTGTATTTAGAAGAGAGTGACCAGGGTGGTATATGGGCTCCAAAATTATGCATTTTTGAAGAGCAGCTGAGCCAACAGGGAGTTTCATCTTGAGAGAAGATTCCTAATAGCTTCCTAAAATATCTGAAGGGTTGACAACAAAAGATTAGCTTTGTTTAAGGTAAACTTAAGGGTTATAAAGAAGAGCATTTGTAAAATCTATTCAGAGGTTTTTAATATACTTTCTCTTTTAAAAATAAATTGTATCCTCATAAAAGGTATGGAAAATATTATTGATCTGTTATTAAAAAATATTGCCATTTTTACAGATAAGAAACATTTTGGATTAAAGAGGTAAAATGATTCGAGCAAGATCTTATGACCAGTATGTGGCAGGGCTGAGACACAAACCAAGGTGTTCAAGCTACACTGAGACAAATTTAAATTCACTATTAAAAGAAAAATATCTTCCTATGAGCCAGATGTATACAAAGACAAAAAAAGATGCCCCCAGATCTCCCTGTAGACAGTATCTGTAAATGAGGCAATGAAAGAAAGGTATTTGAGCATTGCCCATAGCAGTGGATTTCAAACTTTTCAACCTATAGTAGAAAATATGTTTTTTATCAGCCCCAAGTGCACCCACACCAAGAATAAAATGGAAACACATTTAATACAATAATGCTAAATGCTATAAATGGTGTACACTGATTTTTTTCATTTTTTTAATGATGACCTTTAACCACTAAATTGATTTCATTTCCTATGCCATATTATGCAGACTGAAAAACACTGAACTAGAAAACTACTTAGTGGGACTTCTTGGGTGGGCTAGAAGACCAAAAATTTCTTCCAACAATGAGATTCAATAATTCTGGGTCTCTACAAACTGTTATACAGCTTTTTTAAAACAAATCCTAAATTGAAATGCCTTGTCTTCAGCTTATTGCTTTCATTCTCTTATTCTAGCTTATTGAATTTTTTACTCTTGATTCTATTATTCCTAGTATTATCCATCCTTCCCTATACTACATAATGTGAAAAATCTTTGATTCCTTTACCTGAGGAATTGATGAAAATATTAAACTCATACAACCAAGTACAGGAGGTTGTGACCCATTTTAAGTTTTGTTGCCCACATGGCTGTGTTTATGTGCACTGCCTTTCCTTTCCCAAGCAGTTATAAAACCTCCAGTCGTACTAACAACTACTCTATTTTATTTTTGTCCACATAGTTGAGAGATTTTGTTCAGTGTGTTGCTAAGATTAAGTGAAGCCATACTATGACATAGGGTGGTTGGTTCTGAGGATTAAATGCGCCAATATATACTGAGTGTTGCAGACATATGGCACCTGGAACAAAGAAGCTGCTCAGTAGTTGTTACCCAGGATGATGATGACAGTGGCATCGATGATGACGATGATGTTACAATATTCTTCTAGTTTAGTAATGTAGAAGGTATAGGTTCTACATATCTTAATAGGTATAGTTTCTAGACCTATTAAAATATTCTGTAGTCTTCACATGTCTCCTTCAAGTGAGCCCGTAGGCTCTTAAAAGCCACAACTTTTTTACTACATCTTTTTCCACTTCCCTTGAGTATTCAAGGTTTTTGCATCAAGGTTACTCGTCTGTTGTTTCCCCACCTTTTCTTCCTTTTTAAAACCAGGGCATTTATTTGCTCACATCTCGTTTTCCTCAATGTCTCACAGGCTTCTAACAGTGTTTCCTGTGTCACCTGACAACATGACAAAAACCCGTCTCTACTAAAAATACAAAAAATTAGCTGGGTGTGGTGGTGCGCACCTATAGTCACAGCTACTCAAGAAGCTGAGCCTGTAATCCCAGCACTTTGAGAGGCCGAGGTGGGTGGATCACGAGGTCAAGAGATCGAGACCATGGTGAAACCCTGTCTCTACTAAAAAATACAAAAATTAGCTGGGCGTGGTGTGCGCGCCTGTGGTCCCAGCTACTCGGGAGGCTGAGGCAGGAGAACTGCTGGAACCCAGGAAGTGGAGGTTGCAGTGAGCCAAGATCATGCCACTGTACTCCAGCCTGGCACCTGGCAACAGAGCAAGATTCTGTCTCAAAAAAAAAAAAAAAAAAAAAAAAGCCTGAGGTAGGAGAATCACCTGATTCTGGGGAGTTGAGACTGCAGTGAGCAGTGATCACATCCCTGCACTCAAGCTTGGGTGATGGGAATGAGACCCTGTCTAAAAAAAAAAAAAAAAAATCAGCAGCATTTCTTTACACTAACAATGAATTACCTCAAAAAGAAATTAAGAAACCAATTCCATTCGCAATAGCATTAAAAAAAAAAACCGCTTGTGAGTACATTTCACCAGGGAGGTAAAAGATTTGTACACTGAAAACTATAAAAAACTGATGATAGAAATACTAGATGATGCAAATGAATGGACAGGGTATCCCATGTTCATGAATTGGAAGAATATTGTTAAAATGTCCATACTATGCAAAACGATCTACAGATTCAATGCAGTTCTTATCACAATTGATATCACTTTTAAGGAAATAGAAAAAAAAATCCCAAAATGTGTATGGAACCACAAAAGACCCCAAATAGCTAAGCAATACGGAACAAAAACAACAAATTGGAGGCATCACACTGCCTGACTTCAAAATCTATTACAAACTCATAATAATAAAAGCAGCATGGCATTAGCATGAAAATAGATACACTGACCAATGGAACAAGACAGAGACCCCAGAAATAAGCCCATACATCTAAGTTCAATTGATTTTTAGAAAAGCTACCAAGAACACACATGGAGAAAGGATGGTCTCTTCAATAAATGGTGCTGGGAAAACTGGATATCCACATGCAGAAGAATGAAAATGGACCCTTATCTTGCAACATATACAACATTAACTCAAAATGGGTTTGGGCTTCTTGACATATTCAGCTGCGAGTGGTTTAAAGTCTCTGGAGCCAGACTGCTGGGTTTAAATCTCACCTCTACCAGTCACTAACTGGGTGATACTGAGCAAGTTTCTTCCTCTCTCTGTGCTTCAATTTCCTCATTTATAAATGGAATAATAATATCAATTTCATAGGGTTGTTCTGAAGATTAATTTAGTTGTAAAGCACACAGCACAATGGCCAGCACAAAGTAAGACTTGAATATGTGTTAGCTCTCTGAAGGCTCTCTTTTGCTTTCTCGAGTTTGTATCCAAAAAGAGACTTTTTACACATTTTCTTAAATTTTAGAGTGTCTTCCCACAAGATGACTTTTTTTTCTGAACTGAACTTTTTGATAACTGCTTTCACAAACGCTGAGATATGTGTCTGGCTACCCTTAAGATTTATTTCACTCCCTGGTCTACATGCCAAAATGATAGCCACCTTTTCTCCCAAATTCCCATAAATTTCCCCTTCAGTGAGCATTCCCTCCTTATGAGTCCAGTATCAGCTGTTCTTGTTGTTCCTTCTGATTTCTTAGCAATGAAACTGTCAGCCCAGGAAACCAAAAGTGCATCAGATGGTCAGTTTGCAGCAGAATGAACTTGCAGCAGATGGTAGAAAATTAAGGACCTTATTACTGCACTGCAACTTGCCTCTTTGCCAGTGTTTTCAAACTTTTGAATAATAATAATGAGCTCCTGTAGTCTCAGCTACTCAGGAGGCCGAGGTGGGAGGATCACTTGAGGCCAGAAGATTGAGGCTGCAGTGAGACCAAACCACTGCACTCCAGCCTGGTGACAGAGCAAAATCCTGTCCCCACCCCCACCCCCCCCAAAAAAATCTCTACCTGATGATCATTCAACCTGGTTTTCCTTTCAGTTAAAATAAATTCATTTCTCTGAAACAGGCTAATAGGTTCACTCAGGAAAATAGTTCTAATAATGGGAAGCAGTATTATCTATTTTCTCTCAACCTCTCACCAATCTATTTTAATTTTTTTTACAATAGAGCTTTCCCTTTTTTTCTGGAAATGCAAACACAATACGACATTTTGATCAACGTTTGCTATATCTCTTTGACATCCTGCATTTTTCCCTCACAGTACTTAAAGTGATCAGTTTCAATGAAAAGTTTCAAAAAGTTTTAACATTTTATAATACACTGAAAATAAGGAGAATAGGAAAAGAGAAATTGCAAGTAAACTTGTCACAGAAAAATGAATTTAACACAAAATGCACAACGTGACCTGGTTGAATTTTAAATGATTGTATGGCGATTTTAAGCAATGTGTGCTCAAGGTTGGGGGCAGAGTGGTTTTGGGGTATGGGTTGTGCTCAACCCAAGTCTTAACAAAGAAAGAAGTACACATAATGAGAATAAGGGATAAAGAGAAGGCGGCCAAGTGACACAGCAAATCTCACGCGAGAAGACATTACATTACTTCAGTCTTGGGGCCGGGCACGGTGGCTCATGCCTGTAATCTTAGCACTTTCGGGGGCTGAGGGCGGGCAGATCATCTGAGGTCAAGGGTTCGAGAACAGCCTGACCAACATGGTGAAACTCTATCTCTATTAAAAATACAAAAAGTAACTCCAGCTACTGGGGAGGCTGAGGCAGGAGAATTGTTTGAACCCAGGAGGTAAAGGTTGCAGTGAGCTAAGATCGTGCCTCTGGACCTGAACCTAGGCAACAGGGTGAGATTCTGTCTCAAAAATTAAAAATAAACATAAATTACTTCAGTCTTCAACATCTGAGCTAATGAGTCGCTGACAAAAGAACCCTAGATTTAGTCAGTGTTGGCCAGGGAGGGACAGTCGATTCAGATGCACACACAGCCTGTCTCCACTTCTCTCCTACACACCTACTGGGTCTGATGATGCACAACTTCTAACACGAAGGCCCAGCAAAGGGCTGCTGGGAAACAGCCTGTTGAGTAGTAATTAGGATTAGAGAGACTCCAGGGAAGAAAAAACAAATTCTAACAGACAATCATCTCAAAAACTGCTAGTCTCTGCAAACAGTGCCTACAGACGCAAACTAAGGAGCAGTTTTCTACCTTGGCCCTGTGTGTAAAGGGCTGTTGGCCAACTATTGATCTTTCCTGTCACACTCAAGCCGGGTGATAACAAATCACTGTCAGCAACATCATCTTCGAATGTAGAGGACAGCAGTCTCTGCACATCTTGGGATCTTCTTCATTCAACTACTAGAGGATGAATCAGAGAAGAGAATATTGATTTATTGATAAAATGCATGCTAGAAGAAGAAATTGACAGAGCCCACGCCTGTGCACTGGATCAACTAGCAGAGGGAACTGTTACTGTCACTGCAGTGACTCCCCAAGTGACCCTGGGCAAGTCATTTAACCTCTTCACTTCAGGTTTCCTCATGTGGAAAAGGGGACTACCTTGTTCAGTGACCAAGAAGGGGAGTATGTGAGGATTAGCTCAGTTTGTTAATAAAACCAAGGAGGAGGTCTGATCTTCATGAGGCTCCTCTACTGAATTCCCAGGGTGGGGAAATCATCTCAGAAATCTGTCTATGCCAGTGTCAGGAGGATGAGGAACAGGGTGTGAAGCAGGCTCTGCCAAGAATATCACAATTAGGAAAAGGACAAAAGCAAACTGGAGATCGGGCCCTGTTGATGGGACATCTTTAAACAAGACAGGAGCACATTCACTTTCTCAGGAGAAAGATACTTGTAAAGGGTTTTGAATATGCTGAAAGGGAGAGCCACAAAAACTCACTGTATCGAAAGTGATAAGGGAGTTTTAGCTGTAACATGCCTGTGCCTTTGAGGCACATTTTACATGAGGCAAGTTCTGAGGTATACTAAAGACTACCTGATCATCTCCTCACAGTATGTGGATGGGACACATTTGGTTGGCTTGAGATAAAATTACCTGGTCTAGGGAAAGAGTGTTCTTACCTTCTGCATTTTCTTTTAAATATAGAAATACAGTAATTGGGAAATTTTAAGTTAACCTGTAGCAACAAAACCAAACCAAAAAAATGTATTCAAACTCAGCTTCTGAAACCATGAAGAAATCAGTTACTATTCTCTTTGGAATCTAATGAAAAATAGATTAAGACACCAGGAGCACAGGTCCCTCAACCCAAGTCTTAACAAAGAAAGAATTCTTTTTTCAATGCAGTAAAAATCACACCAAGGCTTTATACTTATGCATGCTTTACTAATGACTATTAAGAAAATGTATAATGCAAAGGATATGGTTAACAAATCATGATAGTTAACTTCATATATCAACTTGGCTAGGCCGTGGTACCCAGATATTTGGTCAAACATTACTCTAGATGTTGCTATGAAGATATTTTTTAAAAATGAGATTAATATTTCAACAAGTAGACCTATTTACCCTCCATAATGTGGGTGGGCCTCATCCAATCAGTTGAAGGCATTAATAGGAAAACACTGACTTCCTTGGAGGAAGAGAGAATTCTTCCAGCAGCCAGCCTTCAGACTTGAACGACAACTCTTCCCTGGGTCTCCAGCCTGCCAGCCTACCCTGTAGATTTTGAACTTGCTTCCACAATTGTGGGAGCCAAGTCCTTAAAATCTCTCTATACATTCTATTGGTTATTTCTCTGGAGGAACCGTGACTAGTACACATAATGTGGTAGGTTATTACTACTGCTCACCAGTATTTCTGGCTGTCTCTCCCTGGTCCATGAAAGGATTATACTTTCCTGAAAATTTAAAGCAAGCCCTGACTGTGTAACTTGCTTTGCCTAATAATAGGGCAGAAGTGACACTAACTTTAAACAACAGGTTTTAGGAGCCAGGGAGTGATTCTTTATGCTCCTCCCCTGCGGCAGCAGGTGCTGAGTCCTCAGGTTGAGATGGAAACACAAGGTGCTGCCTCCCTCAGCCTGGGCCCCCAGGTGACTGCAATCAGCAGAGTCCCACCTATTTGCCCTGTGCACGTGGAGCATGAGCAAGATCATTAGTTGTTTCAAACTACTGAGATTTCGGGGTTGTGACCAGCACACTACTGTGGGTGGGGTACAGGGAGCCCTGTATCCTAGCAACATCCACTCAACTGTACATTTTACAAATTTTTAATTTTTTCATTTTTCCAAGTTCAAGAAAACATCTAGTTGATATAAACACTAGTGACTTGAAATACCACATGCACATGATAGTAATAAAAATGCCTCTCTAAAATGTGAACATTTCATAAACTGACCTCTCCTTTAATCCAAATTATTGGTATAATATATTGCTAAACCCACCAGCATCCATTCCATTCTAAAACTTGGAATAAATGAGGCCCATGTGAATTTGAACATTTTCATAACCTAGGCATTGAAAACTAGTCTATCCCAACTGTTTCCGAGTTTTATATTTCATGAAGTTCCTAGAATATCCCTCTGCCTTTCTATCTGCTGTAACTCCCAAATTACTATCGAAGAAAATCCTTCACTGCTGCAGATGAATCAAAACAGATCTTCAGATAAAAAACATCCAACATGATAGTTCAGTTAAACCACACAAAAGCTGGCTTTTGCCAGGGAGAGGAAAAAGACAAAGCATAAAGATGGGAGGCTGAACTACAAGGGCCTGTGGGTAAATAGGGCATAATTATGTTCAGATTTCAAAATTATCCAGTCCTGAGTTTATTTGGAATTTCAAGATACAAAAATACAGTTGAGATGCTCAAATCTATCTAAAACGTCCAGATTTTTAAAAGAATTCTAACAAATTTGGCCCAATTTTTTTTAAAAAAAAAGGATGGAGAGCACCACTTTTCCCCATAAATACCCAAACCCACAAACTCAGTATGGAAGGTGTGAACAATGTTGTATTTCCTTTTTTACCTACCCCTCGCCCCATAAGGTATAGCACAGTGCCTGTCTACAGCTGTCATTCAATAAATGCTAAATAGATTTCTGCCGCCACATTCTCAAATCCCCACTCCCTGGCCACCTCCTGCATCTTTTAAGAGAGAGACATAACAGGTATCAGAGAGGGCTGTCTCCACGGTCCTGTCACACACGGCATGTACCACTCTCACCGTCCACTCTTGCATTCTTACCCCCACTCTGGCTAACTGGACTTTAACAGTGAGTCTAAGTCGGTCAACAACAGATGGCTGTACTGCTGTGTACTGGTGGTACAACAGACAGCAGCGACTGGAATTAAGGTAGTTGCTGGATATTCAGACCCCAGAGAGGTCAGGACTAACCCTGCCACTCTTAGATGGTGTCTACCTCCGCAATGGTTGGAGGCAACCTTAGCAAAGACAGGCAGAGGCACGCCACTGAGCACACATCCTCCTGAAAGCAGGTCAGTGGGGAGAAAAACCTGCAGTTTGTCTTCATTTCACCAACAATTTATGTGGAGAAAAAAAATAACAGTTAATGCAGTTGGGCCGTGGGGAACAGCAAGGCCACAGCCTGGGCTGGGATTTGCCTCCAAATACAAGAGCTAGTCAATACTCCGCAGGATCATCTGCTCAGAAGACAAAGGTCAGTACAATCATGGGTGTGTCTGCCCACAGTAAGGGATCTTTGGCTATACCGAGGTCACCTGTGAGTCAGTGATTATCAAAGACAATTTTCCCCCCAGAGGTTGCTTCTATTGTTACAGATTATTATAGCCTCCAGGGTGATAAGCCTTACACACCAAGTCTAATGCTGCTGCACTTTTAGACCTTAAGGAAACCCTGTAAGCATTTGTTACTATTATTAATTAAGCATAATTAAGCACTCCTGGCATGCATTCCATATTGCCTTGAGCAGAAAGCTTCAGATGTAAACCATCTTTCAGTAACATTCCCTTCCTGAATGCTGAGATGAGAACATGAAAATCATACCACATGTCTGCCATCTGTATTTGTACTTGTCAACAGCTCTGTTTTGGGATAAACAGTTTTGAAATAAGAATCAATCCAACTTGTTGGAAGATTAGCCAAGGAATAGCTCAAAGACCAAAACAGAATGTGAAGTCAGATAGTCTGAAAATCAAGCACAATTTTGTTTCTCACTAAACATTCTGTTTTGTCACAGCCCAAGAGAAAAGAGCATGGCAGCCAGGGTTTGGGGGCACAGAGACAGGGAAAACGTATGTACTCAAGTCAAAAATTCTTCAACCTAGAACAAATGTCTTTGCTACAATGCAGCTAGAAATCATTCACTGACCCCTAGGAGACTACAGAAAAGAAGGTAGTTTTAGCATTTACACTGTTGCACGGTTCTATGTGAAGGTATACACAGGGGACAACTTGCACGGGTCCAAGTGCATAACAGTCCGTTATTACCATAAAAATGGCAGTATTTTCCCAAAGTCGATCTTGAGTAAAAGTAGTTCCATGGTTGAAAACAGTACTCCACTGTAGACCTATTAAACTAGAGAGATGGCAAGGGTAAAATAAAGACTTAAATATCAAAAGGGAGGTCATGGAAGAAGTAAGAAAAAATAGGATGCTACAGATTGTTGGGAGACTACAGTGGAATTGCGTTTAGAAGTGGCTGATGTAAGTGAACGAAGGGACACGATAACCTGCAGCCCCACATATTCTACAAAACAAATGAGAACATGTATCCTCCACTTGGAGGGCTATTCATTTTCTCCTTAAAGGAACTCATTTATAAAAGAGCAAATTGGTGATTTGTACTCACAGACTGGACACTTTCCAAGCCCCTGTCAAGAAGTGATAAATTATTGAAGCATAGCATAAAGTGTTTTATTTTTGATGTGCACACGGTAAAACCCTGTGAAATGTTTCTGTTCACCTTTCCCAAGTTATTAATTAAAAAATAATTGTTTCCAATTACTCTCTGATCTTTAAAATACACCAAGACAAAACGCTACATACACCTCTCCAAAATCAGCACTACCCCTTCCCTCCCTCCTTGATCCTGCCCCTACATCCTTCAACCCGGCAGTTGTTTCAAATCACACCACCAGCTCCAGAAACAGGAATGCTATTTAGACTGGGGAGGGAGAGAAGAGGAAGACCAATACAACATTCACACAACTGTCTGGTGTTCATTCAACCACAGTGCCCAGATATATTTGTTGTTCTTAGAGACAGCATAAAACTGTTTGGAGAATAAAGCAGGGTTGTGGAAAGCTCATTAATAAATTGTGAAAACCCTCTCAGCAGGAATCACGTAATCGGAGGAGCTGACTTGTGCCAAGCAACATAAAGCCTGGTGTTCTGCTCCTGGACAATGTCACACGCAAACACAGCTGATTTTTGAGACAGGGCTCTCTAAAGCCACTTGCTAAGCAAGTTAGGAAAAATTATTTCCCAATCTTAGCTCCACAATTAGAACCTGAATTAGTTTATAAACTCCAGGCTTTGGTTTAATCTGACTGCAAGAGATGTACAGGAATGGTCTCTCCCAAACTGTGTTCATAAACTGAGAGAGTAACATTGATGCCAATGCTCCTGAAAGGGAGCAGGTAAACCTAAAAAGTCTAATTGCATAGGAGTCGCAGGGGGACTGCTGACAGGAGTCTAACTGAAATCTTGCTAATCTTTAGGATTTCTCCAGCACCTCGATTCGAATTCCCACTCCTTACGTGAAAGTGCCACTCTTAGCTCTCCAATTCTGTTTCTATTTAAGGTGACTAAATCCGTAGCTGAACATCTGACCTTGTGGCCCCTTTTTGTAGCTTCAGACTGAAACTGGATGCCTCTGTAGAACATATTCACCCAAGGATTTTGTATGAACAGAAAAAGATGCAATAAAGGAGGATACCTCTAAAATGTTTTAATTACACACCCACACAATATGTAAAATGTATGCATCATTTTAGCTGGAAAAGTAAAGCAAGTCAAATGAAATGACACTCATCAAAACTTAAATTAAATAATCTTGTAGAAGAGATACAATTTATTTTTAATTCTTCTAGCCTTCTGTACACTGACAAGAGGTAAAAGAAAATGACTGAAACTTAAATGTGAAAGAACACTGCACAATTAAATCCACAATTGTAAACATTTATCTTACTCACATGTCAGTGAAAAATCACCAATTATTATAAAAACAGGACAAATTACATCACAAAAGAAGCAAAAATTAGAAAAAAATTCATAAAAAAATATATCCAACTATGAAAAGTGTTGCTCTCTTGGTGTCTTCACATCCTTCTCTTCTGTGTACTGATGTATAACACTGAAAAGAAAAAAATACATAAATTGAAAAAAAGAAAAGCCCTGCTTGTAAGTATACATAGTAGCAAGTTTAAAAGCAAACAGATTTTGGTCGGCTACATCTAACATTTAAAAGGAATTTTCATATCATTTAATTAACTCTGGAAGTACTAGTTTTATGAATCTATATCCAGGTTTGATGTCTTATAAAACTGTGCCCTAATCTTATCCATGTGTCTGACTGACTCTGCAAAGTGTGACCATGAAGATATACTAAAATATATGTAAAAGTCTCTGGCATCTAAGAATACTTTAGTTAGAAGTGTAAGAATTATGCTTTTCCGGGCTGAACACAGTGGGTCATGCCTGTAATCTCAGTAGTTTGGGAGGCCAAAGCAGGTGGATCACTTGAGCTCAGAAGCTCAAGACCAGCATGGGCAACATGGTGAAATCCCGTCTCTACCAAAAATACAAAAAATTAGTCAGGCATGGTGGTATGCACCTGTAGTCCCAGCTACATGGGAGGCTGAGGTGAGAGGATCACTTAAGTCTGAGAGACAGAGGCTGCAGTGAGCCAAGATTGCATCACTACCCTCCAGCCTGGGCGACAGAGCAAGACTTCATCTCAAAAAACAAACAAACAAACAAAAAACAAGATGTTTTCAGAAAGTAAATCAGTCAATCTACCTACCAGGCTAGATCTCAAATTAAGAATAAACAGCGTATTTTCATCTCTCTCTCCAACACAAACTGTAAACTTGCTGTTTACCTTCTTAATTGCAACAGGATAAACAAGAGCAGGATTTTTTGATTCTTTTTCTTTTTAATGATATCAAAGTCCTTTTCTGAGTTCCTGTTAAAGTCTCATATGTTGGTGTTACCTAATATTCTGCTTAGCCGGTCCTCTCACGACTACCAACCTGAACTCTTAGGATGTATGGTCTGTAGGAATGAAAGAAAATGGAATGCCTGGGTCACTTTGGCCAAGTTTCACTAGCGTTGGCTCTCCCTTCCACCCTCCATGCCTACTCAGCTTCTGAGAGGTCTGCTCAAAGTGAACAGTAGGATGTCTTCATCAAAGAACAGCACAGCTCAATCAAGTAAGTCAAGATCCTCTTTAAAAGCCAATGATGTGAACTTGGGAGTCTAAAGATGAATGTTGCTGATTACATCACAGGAAATGTGACAGGAGGGGAAGCATCAGAATGCCCGTACAACCACCTTCCTCTCTGCCCCTCAAGTCCTAGGTGTAGTGTGCATGTTAAAGGATCCAACCCCTATCAACATGCACAGAAGCCAACCTGTCACCTGTTGGTGACTGCTGCCATTAGCTGTCTTGAGGTGAGAAAAGATTGTATCATTTCTTAGGAAAAAGAGGAAGTCAAATAAGGATATGAAAAATAGGATAAATAATTCTATAAATAGGAAGGACTAGAAAGCCAGGAGATCATATATATATAAATATAATATGAAGAAATATGGTACTGTAAGCACAGGGGACAGAATATATTATAAAAGTCAGGAAGTTTAATTTATAGCAAGGAGATTCAACTATTCAGGGAGTTGAAGACATCCAGAATTAAATCAATAAAAAATCTGAACTCAAGAATCCCAGAGTTTCATTTGGTAGACTGAACCAAAAAGTGGGGTAATTCTCATACTTCTGATGTCTTTTCTTCCCCACCAAAAATACAAATATGACTTAATTATAATTTTCATGTTGAAACTAGGTACTTAAAAATAACTACAAAAATCACAGCAATTAGTTGTTAAAAAAACTGAGAAACTTTAAACTAGTTTTTCTACTTTGCCATTTTTGCCAAACCAAAAGGTACAAATCTCCATAGAAAGCATCTGAATGTTTAATAGAGAAGGGACAAATAGGATGAAATGCCAAATTATGCAAATCAAAGACATCAAGGAAATGGTGCCCATTCTCACAGCTCCAATTTCCAGGCTACGAGAAGCAGAAATATGTGCTGGGGAGACACAGTAAACTATATTTGAGAGAGCAGGGCTCTGGGTCAAGAGACCAATGTCCCCCATTTCCTCATCACTAAAGGAAGGGAAGGGGAAAATTTTAGTTTCAAAATTCTATGAAGCATCTAAAAAATAAATGGTCAAACTGAAGATCTGACATACAAGCATTTTAAAATAAGCCTAAAACTGTACTTTTAAATTATCTAGAAAACTCTTTGGTGATCTGGATTATAAACAGAAAGGCTTATTTTGGACCCTGTACTGCAGGGTGAAGAAATGTTACCATTGTTTCCTCGGATAAATGCGTCCCCATACTTATTCTTCAGTTGTCCATTTACATATTCCTCTGTCTGCTCCAGGGCTATATTCATGTAGCCATCCAGGCAAGCCAGGACCCCTGCAGACAGATTTAGTCAAAAAGAAGATACGCAAGAAAAGTAAGAGTTGAAAATTACAGGGTATACCTTAGAGCAGACAATCTCTTTATTCATTAGCTCTCAGATGCTTAACATAAAAATTCACACAATAAATTAAACTCAGTAGCTTAAGCACAAAACAACTTTATGCCAATCTGAATGAAGGCTAGGAAGGCAATCATGCACCCACTACTGCCCGGTAAAACAACAGACCGTCACTTCCCTCATGGTATGTATGACCACACAGCAAAAGAATATTCCAACAAAAATACCATTCATTGAAAACTAAGCACAAGGTGGGCAATTATGCATGAACAAATGATCCCAGGTTCCAGTGGCATTTCCTACTTCAGCCATTAAGTGAAATATGGGTCTGGAAGATTTATTTCATTCTTTCACAACATCTACTGCAGCAGATGAATGTACTCCAGGGTTAAGAGGAAGTCTCCACAATCTGTTAAAGTAATAGAAGAGGAGACAGCAGGTGCTCCTGAAAGAACATCTTAAAGCTGCGACTCAGAGTGAAGAGCAGCTTGAGAATATAGGGCAACATATTGCATTATAACACATCTTGTTCTGTTTTGTTACAGCTATAATATTTTTCAATCAAAACTAATAGAGAAAATGGCCAAAAACATTCGAGGGAGCTTTCAAGGAAACAATTTGAGTGAATCTTTAATTGTGTTAAGATGGTATAAATTTTGTAAAATTTGACCTGATGATCTTTTTCAAAAGATGAAAATCTGTAAGCCTCTAACTCTGTCTCTAATGTAAAGTGGTATTTTCCAGAGAAAAAAAAATTAACTAAAAACAAATACTAGATTCAATTGAATTAGATGAGTCTATAGTTTCCCATCTGATGTCTTAACTTGATTAATATGCTCCTCACTCTGTCTCTGCCCCTATTATCCTCTAAACAAAAAAAGTTTCCTTTCAAAATTGTGTCTATAATGACAGCTTAAGCTGTAAACTCTCAAAGAACCAGAATGGACTGTGAATAATAACAATTATTTCTTAGCAAAAGAAAGCTTAAGATACAACTTTAGCTCATTTCCTGCTGTATTATTTTACATATAAACCACAATTATAAATAAGAAACTTCTGAGGCAAGACAGGCAAGTTTGAAAACTAATGAAAAAGATTTCAAAATGAAATGTCCAGGCTGGGCACGGTGGCTCATGCCTATAATCCCAGTACTTTGGAAGGCAGAGGCAGGTGGATCACTTGAGGTCAGGAGTTCAAGAACAGCCTGGCTAAAATGGTGAAACCCCGTCTCTATTAAAAATACAAAAATTAGCCAGAAGTGGTGGCAGGTGCCTGTAATTCCAGCTACTCAGGAGACTGAGGCAGGAGATTAGTTTGAACATGGGAGGAGAATCGTTTGAACCTGGGAGGCAGAGGTTGTAGTGAGCCAAGACTGCAACACTGCACTCCAGCCTGGGCAACAGAATGAGACACCATCTCAAAAAAAAAAAAAAGTTCACGTCTAATTAAAATATCTATTCTATTCTCATAGCAAAGGCTAAAAAGAAAAAAAAAACCACACACACAAACTGCCCAAAAGGTTAGAAATACAACCCTTTCCTTCTCCATGATAAACTACTATACATAACCCAAAACAAGGCATTTTCTTAAAGAGAAACTGCTACAGAGAGTTGATTGAAGTTTTTTTTTTTTTTGGTATGTTGTTATTGTTTTGTTTTGGGTTTCTTTCGGTGTTTTGTAAACCATAAAATAAGCATGTTCCTTTAGTAAGGCTATCTAATAGTATAAAATATTTTGCTTTATTAGTACAAAGGCCATGAAGAGACATTCCTAAGGGGAAAGAAAATTAGGGTTACTATCCATGTGAAAGACTCCTGAATCTCACTAGTAAACAAAGAAAATATATGTAAAATGAGATATTACTTGTTACATAGTATTAGGTTAGAAAAGATGAAAAAAGCTAATATAAGAGTTGGTGAGACTATGAAGGATAAACCCAGGTTCACTGATGCAGGGCCATGGAATACTCTGATTTGTAAATCCTAGCCCAGGGAATTGATTCTAAAGAGATGTTTGGTCAAGTGTTCACAATATATGTCAAAGTAAAACAGCTGTTTATAGTAGCAAAAAACTGGTCAACACCTAAATGTCCATTAATAGGAAATTTGTTAAAAATAAAAACAAAACTATGGTACAGCCACACAAAACTCTATATTGTTACAAAACTAACTGTATTGTTTCATGTTTAAAAAAAAAAAAATCAGGTTTCATGTACAGCTGATTTCATTTATGTCAAATTATGCTAAGCATATAGAGGTCAAAATTGGTAAACTGTCTCTGGATGGTAGCACTGGGGAGACTTTGCTTTCTTCTATAGACTTTTTTCTATTATTTCCTTTTAAATTTCTAAAATTAAAACTAAAACATGTATTGCCTTTATAAATAGAAAAATTTTCCTTAAAGAGTACAGAGAAAAAAGATCAGGCTGGCTCATCTCTTCAATAAAGTGGATACTGAGAAGATATTGAACACAATGTCCTCACTTTAATCAGTTGTCAGACTAAAATCCCTAGAAATCTATTACTTCCTATGGGCCCATCAAAAGTTCACAGGTAGAGGCAGTACATGGAGACATTATAGTATCTCAGTATTCAGTATAAATCCATTAGTTTTACTATAAAAATAAAATTAAACTGGAGATATGTTATTAATGTCAAGAAGCTAAAGGAGTACATAATCACCAGAAGTGGTTTCTTAACAAGGCTTATGAGCCAAGCCTGAACTCGAGTCCTAGCTCCTCCCTTACTAGGTGGGGATACTCAATAGAGATTTCAAAAGAAAAAGCTTGAGAGATTACTATCATTATTAATTATTCAGAAAAGAGACCAAGAAAAGGCCACAAAACCCTGTGCTATGGTTTGAATGTGTTCCTTCCAAAATTCAGGTGTTTGGCAATAAGTCGGTATTAAGAAGTGGGGCCTTTAAGACGTGAGTGGACCATGAACACTTTCCCATTCATGGGATGAAGGCCCACATAAAAAAAGGCTTCATGCAGTACGCTGGTTTGCCCTCTGCCTTCTGCCACATAAGGACTCAGCATTCCATCCTATCCAGAGGATGCAGCCCTTGCCAGACAACTGAACCTGCTGGCATCCTGATCCTGGATTTCCTAGCCACCAGAACTGTGAGAAAATAAACTTCTGTTTTTGAAAATTACCCAGTATAGTGTACAGTGCTTGGGTGATGGATGCACAAAACCACCACTAAAGAATGTATCCATGTAACCAAAAAACACCTGTACTCTACTGAAATAAATTTAAAAATGCAAAAAATAAAAATAAGAATTACCCAGTCTGTGGTATTCTGTTATAGCAACCCAAGAGATCAAGTCACTCTGCTAATGAATTAGTTAGCTACACCTGTGAAATATTTCAGGCACCTTAACATACCCTAGTTGCGGAAGATAAGGAATTTAGTAACTTTAAAAAATGGAATTTGACACCATTCTTCCTATAAAGTTAATTTCAAAATCATCATAGCCTCTTAAAAACAGTATTTTCTCCAAGAACAGAAAGGCATCTTTGGATACTCCACATATAAGTTACATGAGTGAGACATTCAGCTTGTAAAATGATACTCAATAGCTGCTTGCCAATTTTGAATACTCCTGCAAAAACAAATGCTGCTGTACCAAGGTGTTCTTCAGTTGAGTTGTTCATATCTGAGTCGACTAGGAATACCCAGTTATTACCAGGTAACTTAGGCACACACGATCTCAAAGCAGAGACAGGAGACAGAAGTCACACAAATCACACTGAAAGGCAGAAACAGCACATGCTATACTGCCAGAGTTGTCCCCCTAGAAGGAATGATCTCAGAGGTAGAAAAAGAGATGTGCATAAAAACTGCTGAGGACCAGTACTTTTTTGGTCTATCAGGTATATTTAAGAGGTTAATAAAAATCAGCACGTCACATTTACTTATTCAGTTACACCAGTGAGGATGAAACATGAAAATATTACCTCGATAATCCACTCCAGAATTTAATTTTACCACAACTGGTCGTCCGATGATTTGCTTTAAGAAGTCACTAGGGGTTTGCTTCCGAAGACTCATTTTAACAATCCTAAATCAAAATATGAAAAGGGGTAATAAAGACAAAAGCTGATTAGTCAACAAAACCCTTAAAGCCCTTAGTATTTACAAAAAATTAAGTATCAAATAACCATGCACGAAGACTCATTATTACTCCACTACTACTACATGACAGCTAACATGTTTTCAGCACTTACTATGAGCCAGATACTAAGCTAAACATTCTACATGCATTATCTTATTCAGTTCCCACAACACCATGGCATAGCCTCATTAAAGAAAAGTCCTGTGTTTACAAAGCACCTGGTCTTAATCACTTATCACTACTGCCTGACACAGTCAGTATACCCATTATAACCACTACCACACCTCCATTAGTGAATGGTTGGTTATTTTATGCAGAGCATTCTGCTAAGGTTTTTATAAACACTATCACATTTCATCTTTACAAGAACCCTGGGAAGAAGGTCTTAATACCCTCATTTTGCTGATGAAAGGCACAAAAAGATTAAATAATTTGTTCCAAAATGTGATGGAACATTCAAGTTCAAATCAGTCCTATTTTAAGTCTTTATTATATAGGACAGACACATTTATAAACTGATGCCTAAATGTTATCTCTGAAAAGGATAATAATATAAAGGTAATTTTGAGTGTACCATATGCCAGCACTTTTCCAAGAACTTTGTATGTATTAATCCATTTAAACTGCTCTACCCTAAAAGACAGATATTGTTTTTATCCTCATTTTACAGATGAAGAAAGACATCGAAAGATTAAACACTCTGCTGAAGGTCACACAGCCAGAAAGTGGACAGCCAGCCCATATTCTTAATCACAACCTTAAATAGCCTTCTGAAAGTCACTATCGCAGCCAAAGATTTTTAATTAGTCTATTATGACTACAGCAGATATGTGCTCTAAATAATGAAGAAAAAACAGTCTTAAAATATAAGTATAAAAGGAGTCTAAAATAGAAAGAGATAGCATTATACACCCAAATCAACAGTATCAGACATGGAAAGCTGCACATCACTCCTTTCAAAATGTATCTTTTCTTATATAATAGCTATCTCTTTCAAAATTCTTGGCAAATTAATAAAATTGTAGCTAAGCAAAAACTGAGTAAAAATATTTTAGAAATTAATTTTTCTGTTTCAGTCAAATTCAGCATCACTTATTATTAAGCAGCTATATAGCACTGAATTTTAAGAATTCCCTTCAAGAACTCAAGCTGTTCTTTTGTTTTCAATGAAATTTTTTCATTAAACATTCTTCCATTGCTTATTTCACTTTAAGTCCATCCACTCAATAATCTGAATTTGTGTGTAGAAGGATTGTTTGGAGATATTCTCATAGTGAATTCATACAGGATCAGCAGTTGGAGTAAGCGGGAACTCTAGGTTATCGGTTTTTCATTTGTTCAACAAATACATACATGTACACACTGAGCAAGGAAATTCAAAAACATGTCACACACAAAGGCTCTGGCCTTAAACTCAAAATCCAGAAGAATTTAAACTCTTGTTTAAAGAGTGTGAGTAAACAAAAGCAATCATAATTTAAGTAAATTAATTGTCTTTAGCCAAGAAAAGTCAACATCCTAAATCAAATAAAATACAAATTTCAGAAATTATTGTTGAATTTTAGGCTATCATTTGGACAATGTACACTGCCCCCAATGCTTGAAAGATGTTTTCAAAATGCAATCAACTAATTATTTTGCTCAACAAATGTTAATTTAACTTTTCCATTGAATTTCCAGCTTATTTTTTTAGCTCCACAATCTCAAGAGATAACTACAATTACAACTACTATTCAGGACAACCACTTTTCATTCAGGACTCAGATCACACAGCAATTTTGTTTATACTGTTCTGAGTACAAAGAGAAAAATTACAAAGTACATACTGTAACATTCAGTACCTTTAATGAGTTTAGTGAAAATCCACAAATCTTCCCATTCATCTATAAACTGCCTTATTTGCATTTTGAACATGCGCTGTTTCGTGGCTGAACACATCTAGAGAGAATATTAACTCTGAAGGCCTGATACTCAACTGATGAGTCAGGTTCATTTCCTAAAACAGACGCTAAATCCCATTATGCCACAGTTTCATCACGTATAAAACTGAGATAGAAGTAGCCATTTTGTGTTAAAGACCAGTAAGATGCACTGTAATGTGACTCTAGTTCACAGAAATATTATTAACTACTTTAATTATTAGTAATTTCACCTACTCATAGAGTATTTACAGTTTGAGATTAAAAACATAAAGCAAAAGCTGGAAGGAGAGTTAATAACTGTCAAAAAAAAAGAATGCAAATCTTGACTATCAGTTGCTTAAAAGTATAGGTTATTTTAAAGGTATTTTTAATATTAACTTTCCACACCTTTTTAAAAACAGAGATATGTTCTTCTAAGCTCACCAAAGATAACGCCTTGCCCAATAATGCCTTATCTGTATTCCAATTAACATCAATCTCTGCTGAAGGCAATCAACACTTCCAACTTTCACACAGCACCTGTTAGGTGTCAGGCACATGGGGCCGCAGAATGTTAACACAAAGACAAGGCCTTAAGCCCTCAGAGTTCACATTCTAGAGAGGGCAAAAAAACATGTGAATGGAGAATTTTACAAAGGTGATGTGTATTCTGACAGAATTTTGCACAAAAGAGGGCAGAGAACACTCTCTTATCCCAGGCTTGGCAGATCAAAGAATATCTGCAAGTAACACCTGAGCTGAGTTTGAAGGAAAAGGCGTCATCCTCCAGCTGAAAGAAGTTAGAAAAGGCATGGAACGTGTGTCTGGGTAGAAGGCAAAATCTACATAGGGAAAGAGGAAACACCTCTGCGGCAGGAAGCTGCACCACATTCACAGGGAACACAGACTTGAGGCTCTGGGTCAGCTTCCCAAACTTGAATCATTAGAATCAGCTGGAGATTCTACTCAGTTCTTGGGTGGGAGCCAGGAATCTGTTTGAACAAGCCTAGGAAATAACTGGCAAGGGGAAATACTGTTGTCAATGATAGGAAACAGGAAAACAGGGGTTTTAAGCAGAAACTTGCTTGGGTTCCAGTTTCTACTTTCCATAGCAGAGTGGAGATGCCCATCTCACCTAGTTTTGGCATCACACAGTTTGGTATTAGATTTTACTTGCTATAAATCAAATTACTCGCTATACAACCTGTCACTATGCACTCTTTTGCATTCTTTTCGTGGGTCTTTTCTTCCTCAAAATACTGTAAGCCACATGACAAGAGGGGCTGACAAGTTTCTCATATGTTCTCTAGAATATCTACAGTCTACTAAATCTCTGGGGAAAAAAATACTTTTAAGGTTATTTGGAAAAGAGTATATGGGCTGCCTCAACACATTTTATCCATCACTTTAGGAAAGCCATATCTTTTACATTAGTCTTCATTAGGCTTCCTTGGTACTCCCTGTTACTTAATGACTTGCCCGTAAATCCATTTTGTATGAGTAAATTGGTCTTGACACCACAATTTTTCCCATCACTTGGCTCAAGTAATTTTAAGTTTTCATCTTTTAAATTGGATAAGGCAGAAGGAACAGTTCTGACCATTTCTGAAGCAAAAGATAAGACTCTTGAACCATAAACACATAAGAGGAAAAAGACCTTTCTTCAGGGTCACCTTGGTAAAACTTCTTTCAAAATTAAAGTCATTATCACTCTCTATACCTCCTCTCCCTCCCCTGACTCCTACTCAGGCTTCTTTTAAATGACCTATTTTCATAAATGGCTATTAAGTCAAAGGCAGTATATTTTCTGTCAGAAGCTACTGAGAGGTCTAGTATGAGAACCTTTACAAAGTGCCCTGCAGATAATTTTTTTCTTTTTAGTAAAAGAATGAAGAAAGAATGAACTTTTATTAATCCAACTATGTGCTACCAGTGTTAGATTCATAAGCAATTTACAGAGAAACCCCGTGAGGTGGAAAGCAAAGCCAAGGTTGACCTCAAAGCCCAAGCCCTTTCAAAGGTACAGCTGCTTTTCTGAATATGTCAAGATTCCCTGGTTAAATCTTGGGGAATCACAATACAGGTGGTGAAAAATCTAATTGGAGAGTAGTATCGCTGGGAAAAAAATACCTAACATGACAAAGTACTGTAAATTAGCCTCAAAGAAATGTAATGGCCAAACACAAAGAAATGCATCTAATGTGATCTGAGTTATGCCACCAAGCAGAAGAGATGAAAACCCTTATTTCTTGGCAATGTTTACCTGTAAGTTTTTACCTACTCTAGAGTATTTACAGTTTAGGGTGGAAAAAACTGAAAAGCAAAAATTGCAAGGAAACAACATTAGAACACAAGTAATTGCAGCGTTAAACTAATATAGCAGTGTCTGAGGAAGCAATCGGACACTGAGAAGGACAGCTCTCTAAATTCCTCCCTCTGACACAGTGGAGAGCCTGGCTGTCTTTTGAAGGCTTCATACCAATCCCTCCTTCCTGAGCAGCTGGGGCTCCTTCTCTCCCGCTCTCCCAAAGGTGAAGTGAGTCCACTCAGAGCACCTCTTTCCACTCTCAGTCGTGGCCCTTATCAGGCTGTTCTGTAATGTTTCCATTTGCTGACTGATCTCCCATGGTGAGTTTTAAGCTTCTTGGGGACAGGGAAAATATCTTACTCACTTGGTAACCCTGGTATCTAAGCACACTGCCCAAGTCTGTGGAAGTGACATTCAAATCCAGTGTCAAGCAAAATTCCTGTCCAGCCACCACCAGCCCAAACTATGGGTACAGTGACTATGGGTACAGTGACTAGTAGTATCATGCGTGTACTTTAACAAATACTAATCAAGTAATCTCTATAATGACCACCAAAGACGGAGAAAACAACTGTTTCTGTCATTCAAGAACCAGCTGTATCCGAATCTAGAGATGCTTGTTAAAATGCAAATTCCTGAAGTCTACTGAGGTAAAGGCACTATATATTACATTATAAAGTTCTCCAGATAATTTTTATAAGCAAGTGGTTCTCAACTAGGGGCAATCCCCTCTGTCCTCCCCCACCGTGCTCAGGGATATCTGGAAATATCTGGGGACACTGTGAACTCTCATGACTGAGGAAGGTGGTGCTACTGGTATACTAGTGAGTAGAGAGCAGGGATGTTGCTAAACACTTTACAATGCACAGGACGGCCCTCCATAACAAATTTGTCCAGGCCAAATGTCCATGGAAGTTGAGAATCTCTGCTATAAGCCCTAAAATAAAAAAAATTAAAAACCAACAACATTGTTCTTTGGCCTTAAAGTGAGGAGTTTTAAAGAAATCTCCAAAATACAGCAAATGAGAACCAACACCTACATCTAACCAAATGATGGAGTGTAGATTACAATTTATCAGGGATTTTTTTATTCTAACATATAGAGAATCTGAAAACAACTGTCAAAGTCTTGAAGGGGTTGCCATTCTAAATAATAGATTTCTAGCCTTGGCCATGAAAATGATCACTTTACAATTTTTCAGTACTAAAGATCCCTCTGATGATTAAAATCTGTTAGTACACTTTTAAAAGGAGAGAATAATCCAAGTGATGTAAACATATTTTTAAATTCTAATATCTACTACGCCACAGTTCAGTGAGAGGTTGCCTGATGCAGCACAAAGTACTCACTTGGGAGGCAGGAAACCTCAGTTCTAATCCCAGCTCTGCTACTTAATTAGCTGTGTGACTTGGGTAACTCATTTCACCTCTCATGGCCCCAGGTTCCTCATCTGCAAAATAAGGGAGTTATGCTAGATGACCACTTAGGTCTCTTCCTGCTCTAACATTCAGGTAGTCTAATGCAGTTACCTCCAGTGATACACACACACATACACCACAAACATAAGCCTCTCAAGATTTCTGCACAACATTCAAGCAAGTAAAACTGCCAGCCACCTCTAAAACATTTTTGGAAAACACTGCAGCAATGTGTATGAAGGCCTAAAGACCCTCCTATGAATGACAGCATCTAATCTGATAATTTCACTTCTGAGGATCTAGTCCAAGGAAATAATCTAAAAAATAGGGGGAAAAGTTTATCAAAATATGATCCGGGATGCTAAGATGATGCAAAAATTCAAAAACAACCAAATGTCCCACAGTCGGGAAATGACTGAATAATTTATGGGACCTACACTGGGGTCCACAATGATGGGCCAGTCACTCAAAAGAAGATATAAAATTAGAATAATATTTAGGAAGAGTTTTTAAATGGAAGTGGAAAACTAAACTGTTAAGTAATTAAACATGAACAGTCTCAGTCCAAGTAGAAGCTGGCATATACAAGAGAAAAAGATGGTAGGTGAAAGGGTTCAGTGAATATTACTTTCTTCACTAAAGTCTTCTATGTTTACAATTTTTCTACAACAGTCACGTATTACTAAGAGCAGTGGGGTGGGGTAACTCCAATCATCCTAATCCTACACACCTTAAACAAAAATGCCTGCTATGCACGCGCGGGGGCACGCGCGCGGGGACGCGCGGGGGCACGCGGACACACAGAAAACCTCTGGCGATAGGACTTAAGACCATACAATTGGGTACCCCGACCAGACAACTCGGTAATTCAGGTTCGTCCAGCCCTTAATTCCTGTGGTCAGGCGCAGCCACTCCGATGTAGGGGAGGCTTCGCAATTCCCTGAAGCCTGGAAGAATCCAGGCAAAGCCTAGGCCTAGGTTCGGGATCCGCTTTCCCGCCGAATCCTGGGATTAGCGCTGGGGTTCCCTTGGGGAATTTCGACAACCTCTGAACAACTTCGTGCAGTCTCAAACGCCAAATCAATGGGAGCCGGGACGGTGCCGCTCCTCTCCGCGCAGTGTAGGCGCCTCGCTGACGGCGGTTCCAGGCGCCCACCAACAGATCACTCCCGGCCATTCTGTGCACACAGAGCTTGGACGCGGCATTTCGGGACCCGCCACCCAGGAGTCCCTCCCCGGAGTCCCAGCCCGCTTCCCGCAGCCCTTTCCGAGGCTGCTCGGCTCGCGCAGCCACGTAGCTCACCTCGCCGGCGGGATCCAGAAGCCTCACTACAGGTACCCCAAGAGCCCGGCCTCCGCGGACTTCATCGAATCGAAACCGAAACCGCAACCGCCAAGGCAGCGGTACTTTTCTGCCTCAGCCAATCAGTGCTCTTCTCTGCTACGGCAGCCCGCTGGGGCCGAAAAGGCCGGTCCGCGCCAAAGCGCGCAAATCCGAGAATCCTGGTTGGATTGTCCAGTGGCGAAATTGGTGCAATGGAATTCCTCTAACAGAAATCCGGATACAACACAAATACAATTCAATACAAAACAAAAACAAAAATCCAGAAAACTAGAAGTGATATTTTGGGCAGGATTTATTTGCAGAGTGTAAAAAATAACTTGAAGTCATTGAAAACTGGAATTTACAGTTTAAGTAACTGCCGTGTATACCCAGAAACGTCCTTGAATAGTTTAAAGCAAACAAATAAATAAAACAAACACCTCAAGTCTTTAAATCTGCCTCTGGATATTGATTAAATGTGTGAAGACTTAAGCCATTTTAGCAAGAGACTGTTTGCATGGCAATGTTAATTGATACAAAAATAATTAAAATCACTCAAGTAACTCCGAATTATAATGACATTAATTGTGTTACATTAAAAACTAGTTCCAATTGAAAATAGTGTGCAGACATTATCTAAGTGGTACTATGGGAACTTGATTTGGAATTTTGCATGAATTCTCAATACTCTTGCTATTAATAGAACTGGAGAGGAAAAAGAAGAGAACAGTTACACCAGGACTTGATTCCTTTTTCCCTACACACATACTTTCATCAGCTGAAAACTTATACTTTATTTTATTTATGATTTGTAACACTATACACAAAGTGATAAGATCTTCCAACACAGATCCTTAACTCCAGTAAGTGTTATAAAATCTAAGATGCAGAATGTTTTTCTAAGATAAAGAGTTCCTCCCTTGTATCCTTCTTTTGGCTAAAGGCAGAAGAAAATGAACCCCTGATATCAGGGACAGAAAGCAACTGGATGTGATTTGGTAAAGAATAGAGACTTCCCTATATCCTTCTTCAAAAGCTCAGTTTGGGTAAAGACAAAACCATTACAGACTTATTGAGAGGGCTGTATTTGAAGTTCTTGCAATATAAAATATAATGTAAATAAAAATTTTAAGAAAAGTGCCATTAAAATTAAATAATTAGTTGCAAAGAACAAACATGATAGGATAAAAAGCCCTGTCCCTAAAAACTTTCTTTGCAAAAGACATCAAATTGCACACTCCTTACTGTTTTTTTCAATTATTCAAAAAACAGTAAGTTTTTGATTCAAACTTCTTTCCCTTTCCTACAGAGCCCTGATGGAGCGGTTAACACTGGTGTGGTGGGTAGGGAGCCATGAGGAGTTTAAAGGCCTCGTTCATCTGCAGAGCAGCTGCAATCTTCTCCAAAGGGAGTAGCTGGGTAAGGGGCCAGCTTGACATACAGGGTGGGCATCCTGAATTAATTCATTAGCTAACAAGCTTATAAAAAGTGTGCCTGTTTCCAAAAGCCCCTTAGCAGCTTATAACTGACTTTTACTAACTCACAAGGCAATTTTCCATATTTCCCAGGTTTTTGCTTTCAGCATCTTTTTTGATGCAAAGAAAACATTGCAAGACTTTTTGTGAAATACTAGTCTTCCAAACCCTGAATGTAAACATTAATTTATTAAGAGCCTTAAAGTCATAAAAATGTTATGCAGCGGTTTAGTTTAACTCGTGTGGTTTAGTTTAACTTACTTAATTTAGTTTTGTTTAGTTGTTAGATCTGATGAACCTATGCTGACACATCATTATTACCCAAAGGCCAAGGTCTACATTAGGGTTCACTCTTAGTGTTGAGAATTCTATAGGTTTCAACAAACGCACAATGAAATGTACCCACAATCACAGTATCATACAGAATAGTTTCACTGCCCTAAACATCCTCTGTGCTCCACTTATTTATTCCTTCTTCCCCACTAACCACTGGCCACTACTGATCTTTTTTCTGTCGCCATAGTTTTGCCTTTTCCAGAATGTCATGCATTTGGAATCATGCTATACATAGTTAATGGTGCAAACACTGCACCACCACACTGTGTAGCCTTCTCAGACTGGCTTCTTTCACTTAGAAATATGCATTTAAGACCACTCTATGCCTTTTCATGGAGTGACAGTTCATTTAAGTTCTGAATAATATTCCATTATTTGGATGTACCACAGTTTATCCATTTACCTACTAAAGGATATCTTGGTTGCTCCCAAGTTTTGGCAATTATGAATAAAGCTGCTATAAATATTTGTGTGCAGGTTTTTGTGTAAAGATAAGTTTTCAGCTCATTTGGGCAAATATCAAGGAGTATGATTGCTGGATCATAGGGCAAGAGTATGTTTAGTTTTGTAAGAAAGTGCCAAACTGTCTTACAATGTGGCTGTACCATTTTGCATTCCCACTAGCAGTGAATGAGAGTTTCCGTTGTTTCCCATCTTCACAGGCATTTGGTGTTTCCAGTCCTTTGGATTTTGACTAGTCTACTAGCTGCTTAGTGATATCTCATAGTTGTTTAAAGTTGTCATTCCCTAGTGACATATGAAATGGAGGATCTTTCTATATGCTTATTTGACATATGTATATCTTCATTGGTTTTTCAGGTCTTTGGCCCAATTTTGAATCAGTTTTTCTTTTTTTATTGTTGAGTTTTAAGAGTCCTTTGTGTATTTTAGATAATAGTTCTTTATCAGATATTTCTTTTACAAATATTTTCTCCCAGTCTATGGCTTGTCTTTTCATTCTCTTAAAACTATTATGCTTAAAATAGACAAATGTGGATATAAAAATGCTAAAGGGAACTCTTGCCACTTCATTGTTTGTCTTATACTTCTACAGTTCTATAGTACATATGCCTTTAAATAACTATGTCATTCAGTGTTTCGTATTCATAAGAGAAGGTCTCATGTGTAGCTTGTTAAACACCCAACAGCCCTGTGAACATGCAGGTGAATGTATTATGTTGTGGTGGTTGTTGTTGATGATGATGATAATGATAAATGCAAACATGTAATTGGATTGACCAACACTCTCCAAAGCAGATTTTCATACCTAACATGGATGTTAAGCTTCTAAGAATACTGGCTGGTATTGTTGGAGCAATGCATTAATTGGTATGAAGTGCTGGCATGGACTTGAACCTTTCCTGGACCTTCAGACTGTACAATAGGAGCTCATAAGCTGTGATGTCATTTAGTTTTAGACACTTGGGTCACTATTATTTTCCTTTAATCGTGGGATATGAAAATTATTTGTTAAATAAAATAAGGAGAGTCCAGGTGCAGTGGTTAACACCTGTAGTCTCAGCATTTTGAAAGGCCAAGGTAGGAGGATTACTTGATGTCAGGAGTTCAAGACCAGCCTGGCCAACATGTTGAATCCCGTCTCTACTTCAAATTTAAAAATTAGCCAGGTGCGGTGACTCATGCCTGTAATCCTTGGGAGACCGAGGGGGGCAGATCACCTGAGGTCAGGAGTTTGAGATCAGCCTGACCAACATGTCAGCCTTACTAACATGGAAAAACCCCGTCTCTACTAAAAATACAAAATTAGCCAGGTGTGGTGGTTCATGCCTGTAATCCCAGCTACTTGGGAGGCTAAGGCAGGAGAATCACTTGAACCCGGAGGGCGGAGGTTGTGATGAGTTGAGATCGCACCATTGCATTCCAGCCTGGGCAACAAGAGTGAAACTCTGTTGCAAAGAAAAAAAAATTCAAAAACTAGCTGGGTGTAGTGGCACACACCTGTAATTCCAGCTACTTGGGAGGCTGAGGCATGAGAATCTCTTGAACCCGGGAAGCTAAGGTTGCAATGAGACAAGATCTTGCCACTGCACTCGAGACTGGATGACAGAGTGAGACTCTTGAGAGAAGGAAAGAAGGAAAGAGAGAAAGAGAAAGAGAGCGAGAGAAAGAAAGAAAAGAAAGAAAAAGAGAGAAGAAGATAAAGAAAAAGAAAGAAAATAAGGAAAGAAAGAAAAGAAAGAAAGAGGAAGGAAGGAAGAAGAGAGGGAGAAAAGGAGGGAGGGAGGGAAGGAAAGAAGGAAGGAAGGAAGGAAAGAAAGGAGACAGACACTCTCTGGTTGTTGAGTATCTTCTGAGAAGTAATATAAACTTACTGACCGATGGGCAAATTTCTCAGAAAAAGTAGTATGTCTTTTATGTTTACCCAAAGAAGGGATATATTCTACATTATGGGCACTTTCAGATGTAACGTGAGATGTTTAAATAATGTTCAGACTTCATCAGCCATCATTTTGGCATGACTTGAATTTTAAAAGAGATAGGATCAGAGTCTAAACTCCTGGAAGGAGAGTCTCCCAAGTGCTGTGATGCTTTATGCTCCACGGTGAACTCCAGAAAACCTCTCTCAGCTGTAAAATTCAGTGAAATCGGTGTGAAGCTGCCCTTGTATTTTAATCAAGATGAACTTGAAAGGTGAACATTATAAGTGGGAGAAATTATTTATAATTTGGTAATAAAAGTTTATGTCTAACACTCCAAATTTCATACATCTGCTATGTGCTGGCCCTGAGATATAAAACAATTGAAGTTGCCTTTACATTTGGCCTTATATGAAAGGTCATAAATTAGAGTGATAGCGTTTGTCCTCTTTCCTAGCTCACAAAATTTCCATATTAACATCTTCACCTCAAACATAAATGGTTACCCAGCTACAAAGAAAAGAGTTGTATTGGCCTTTATGAATTATAGTTTATGTTGGAAATCTGTGCTACATAGGGCTGCTATTCAGCTTGTAGAAGAGTACATCTACTTCAATGAAGCTAATTCTACCACAGTGAAACTAATTAAAATTGTATGGCCAATTTAAATAAATACAGTACAGTATATAAAAATTTAGGAATACCTTCAAAATTAGCAAATGGTTGCCAAGGTATGTGATTCTTTTAACTATTAAAAATGCATCGTAGATATTCAAGGGATTTTCTCTCCTAGAATACCCAGTACCAAGTTTATTTTCAATAAACTCGCTTTCAATTATTTAAAGATACTTTCTAATGTGGCTTTAACTGATAATGTGAAAATATTGATTTTTTTTTAACTAGAAAGAAACACACAGCTCATTTTATTATGATATATAATAAGTAAATTTATTCCAAAATATTAATGAGTTGGACTAGTGCTTCATGTTTAGGCTTTTAAATTATGTTTATAGCAAAAAAACAGATGTCCTTAATTATTCAGGGTGAGTTATCAAATCCATATGCTTTTTGTGTGCTTTTTTTTACTAGACCAGTGGTGCAGTTAAAATGTAGCATAATATAAACTAGCAGGGTCAAGTTCAAGTTCAATTTCAGAATCTCAGGCCTTCATCCAGGGAGAATGCAACAATGTAAGAGCAAATTTAAGTTATCAGTAACTTTTAACATTAGAATCTATTTTTCTCAATTCTAGATTAGTGCACGTAACGTAGCTGAAAATTACCAACATGTCTTAGTCTTTTCAGGCTGCTATAACAAAATACCTTAGACTGAGTAATTTATATAACAGAAATTTACTGCTTACAATTCTGGAGGCTTGGAAAGGCCAAGAAAGCTGCAGCAGATTCAGTGCCTGGCAGGGGCATGTTTTCTGCTTCATGGGTGGCACATTCTAACTGCATCCTTACATGGCAGAAAGGGGCAAGGGAGCTTGCTCAGGCTTCTTATATAAGGGCACTAATCCCATTCATGAGGGTGGAGCCCTTAAGACTTAATCACTTCCCAAAGGGCCCCACCTCTTACTACTATCACTTTGGGCACTTTGGGTGTTAGGTTCCAACATATGAAGTCCGGGGGGATGCCAGCATTCAGATCATAGCACAGTATAAGCTCTTTCATGTCAATTCTGTTTTTCCTAAGTAGTTGGCTTTCTTCTGTCTCTAATATCAGGAAAAATGAATGCTTCTGCAGTTGCTGAATTCCTTACGGTAGAAAGCTCCTCTGTTAGGCTGGGCGCTGTGGCACATGCCTGCAATCCCAACACTGGGAGGCTGAGGCGGGTAGATCACTTGAGCCCAGGAGTTCAAGACCAACCTGGGCAACATGGTAAAACCCTGCCTCTACAAAAGATACAAAAATTAGTCAGCATGGTGATGTGCTGGCCCTGAATTCTTCTTCAGAGCCAGCTGAAGAAGCCTGTGGTCCCAGCTACTTGGGAAGTTGAGGTGGGAAGATAGCTTGAGCCTTGTAGGTGAAGATTGCAATAAGCCCGGGTCATGCCACTACACTCTAGCCTGAGTGACAGACTGAGATCCTTTAAAAAAAAAAAAAAAAAACACATATTTTGTCACCCAGAATTGTCGGGAGCAATGAGTATAGTTGTTTCTGTTAAAACAAAACTTGCAGCAATATATGCATATATTTCTAAAAGATCACTTATACATTGAGGGTGATCAGCTGTCTCACAAATACGAGAGTATTCTCTTTTTGTATCTGTCTTCCCCAAAATTAGGACACTACCAATCCCGTTCATAAATTGTAACCAGAGGAAAGATTGTTAACATTGAGGGTCTTCTACACAAACTCAATTGAGAAGAATCCTAGCAGTCTTCTGTTAGAAGGAGAAACTAGGCCTTCTAGTTTATGCTAAAGAACTAAGACCAGTTGCAGAGGACACAAAACATGGAGAGAAAAACACAGCTTCTAATTTAGCATGAACGATGATGAATTTTATAATTGCTGGATTTACTTCAATCACACTGGGTAGATGAAGCACCAAATAATTGATGTAGGAACTTGCTAGATTAGGACCAACTTAACATTATTTCCAAATAGCAGCATGTTCTCTTTTTAACTTTCATATATTTTCTCAATACTTGGCAAAGAAAAGATACTCTAAATATAAGTGGATGAATAAATGACTAAACAAATGAATTCCTTCCCAGGATAAGATCCTTTGAGTAGCACAAATTTAATAAATATAAAATGAAATATGAAAGAAAATGAAGTCCCTTGATGAGAATGCTACAGGAATCAAAATGTAAGCGCTTCTTGAGCCATATCCCCCCAACCCAAATCACACAATTAATTCATAAATATTTCATCATCACTCTTAAGTGTCTGAAACTGATGATTATAGCCCAAAGCTAACTTTTTGCATCCATTCTTGTTTAGGAGTAGGAAAAATCTCAAGCCATTTATTGTAGCTTAATTTTTGCCTTTCTAATTAGACAAAGGACACACTAGTTCCACCTGCAGCTATAAGTTAACTCTTGATTACACATTTTGCAAATTACAGTCTTAAGAATACCACCCTACCCTCGAAATAACTCAGAGGCTTTTCTGCTCTAATTTGTTGTAAGATTCAATAGTATGCTTCTAAAACATTCAAAACTCCAGAGAAAAAGAGATTATGGAAGAACTCTAGCATAGAGCAAATCGACTGCCCTTTCAAAATAGAAAGGAAGATGGTTTCTGTATTTTTGGGGTGTGCATAGGTGTTTTAAAGGATAATATTTTACTAGTCTCCACTAGCTGGAGCAAAGGAAGCCTTGGCTAAGCTCTGTGCATGGCTTCTTTCCATCTTTGAAGTTCTTTCATTCCTAAACCACTGGCAACTTTCCCCTGGCCCAAGAGTGCTTGCCTAACTATGGTATTATTGACAAAGTGTGAGGCCCAGAATTTTCACACAGACCTACACAAAGTGCCACATTAGAAAGAGTGAAAATTTTGCCTGGACGTAGCTGCTGAACAAAACTAGGGCAGGAATTATTTTCATCCTTTGAGTATTTGCAAGACCATTGCCAGTACTAACTCAGCATATCTGTATCCGATGGGGATCTGCAAGCATTGGGCAGTCTGCAGTCATTAGGTAGGCTGCCATAGCTCAGTCATCTCTCAATCTGAAAGGCACATGACAAATCAGATTCAGCATAGAGCAAGAAGAATATCCACTAGAAGACACCCTAGAAGCAAAGTTTCTTTAGAGAAGGGGTGTGAGGAAAGAAAGCCTCGATGATAGTGTCTTCCGCCTTCAATGCAGATGGTGGGTGCTGGCCAACAGGGGTGAGCCATTTGAAGAAAGTAGTTGTTTTTGATGTCTTCCCAAAGTTTCCTTGCCAAGGTGCGTCTTCTTCCCGAGTCTGTTTGGTCATCCCTGACTATACAGGAATTCTCACCAGGGCATCACTCACAAGAATGTCCCTATCTAACCAAGCCTTGGCTCTTGGCTCTGGATTTCTACCTCCTAAATGTTCCTCCAAAATAGTTTATGTATTCTGTATTTCTTCCCTAGTTTTTCAGCTAAATGCCATCATGGCAAAAACCTAAAAAACTCATTTCTCATAAGGGAATAATAGTAAATTCAATATGGTCATTTCCCCTTTGCATTTTAATAAGGTAGAATTTCTCAACAGAATAAAGTCATAAATCTCTTGTTACAAAATCAGCCTCAGTGATAGGTGTGAGAAGATGTGCAGGTATTTATAGGTATGATGGCCTACTCAGACAAAGTACCACATTATTTTTTAAACCACTAGTCTTTGATTTGGGTAAGATAAACCCAGTCTAATGTAGCCTACTCTTAGATATATACAACAAGAAGGTGCATCTATCTTCTTAAATATATGGAATAACAGGAAATGTGCCCACTTGCCCAAAGGTGCAGAGCAGCCTTGCTGACTAGCCATCCTGTTGTATATATCTAAGAGTAGGCTACATCAGACTTGGTTTATCTCAGTCACATCAAAGAATAACAGTTTAAAAAAATGTGAATTGTAATTTTAAAAAAGAGTAATGGTTTAAAACAGCAGCTGTCTTCAAAATAACTTTAATGAAAAATGGGCAAAGGACTTGAATAGACATTTCTCAAAAAAAAAAAAAAAAAAAACAAATGGCCAGCAGATATATGAAGAGATAACATCACCAGTCATCAAGTAAGTGAAAATCAAAACCACAATGAGACATTACCTCACACCTGTTGAGATGGCCATTATAAAAAATAATCATGATAACAAGTGTTGGTGAAGGATGTGAAGAAATCAGAATCCATGTGCATCGATGCTCAGAATGTAAAATGGTACAGCTGCCATGGAAAATAGTTCAGATGTTTCTCAAGAAATCAAGAATAGACCCGCCATATAATCCAGAAATCTCACTTCTGGCTATTTATTCAAAAGAATTGAAATGAGGGTCTCAAAGAGATATCTCCATTGCCATGTTCATTGCATTATTCACAATAACCAAGAGGTGGATGAATGGAAGAAAGTGTGGTATATACACATGTGTTAGTCTGTTCTCACGCTGCCATGAAGAAATACCTGAGACTGGATAATTTCTAAAGGAAAGGGGCTTAATTGACTCACAGTTCTGCATGGCTGGGGAGGCCTCAGGAAACTTACAATCATGGTAAAAAGGGAAGCAAACACGTCCTTCTTCACACTCAGGAGAGAGAAGAATGAGAGACGAGTGGAGGGGGATGCCCCTTATAAAACCATCAGATCTCATGAGAACAAACTCCCTGTCATGAGAATAGTATGGGGGAAACTGTCTCCATGATTGAATTATCTCCACCTGGTCCTGCCCTTCACACATGAGGATTATTACAATTCAGGGTGAGATTTGGGTGAGAACACAGAGCCAAACCATATCAAGACAATGGATATTACTCAGCCTTAAAAAGAGGGAAATTCAGCCAGGTGCAGTGGCTCACACCCATAATCCCAGAATTTCAGGAGGCTGAGGTGGGTGGATCACAAGGTCAGGAGTTCAAGACCAGCCTGGCCAACATAGTGAAACCCCATCTCTACTAAAAATACACACACACACACACACACACACACACAGCCACAATTAGCCAGGCATGATGGCAGGTGCCTGTAATCCTAGCTATTCTCGAGGCTGAGGCAGGAGAATCACTTAAACCTGGGAGGTGGAGGGAAATTCTGGCATTTACAAACAAATTGGATGGACTTTGAGGACATTATGCTGAGTGAAACATGCCAGTTGCTGAAGAACAAAGACTGCATGATTCTACTTATATGAGGCATCTAAAGTAGTCAAACCCAAAGAAGCAGAAAGTAGAATGGTGGTTGCCGGGAGCTGAGGGAAGGGAGAAATGAGGAATTCCTGTCCAGTGAGTGTAAAGTTTCAGTTATGCAAGATGAAAGGTTCTAGAGATCTATTGTACAGCACTGTGCATAGATAACAATACCATACTGTGTACCTAAAAATTTTTTAGCAGGTAGATCTCATGTTATATGTTTTTAAAACTAACAATGAATTATTGTAAAAACAGTAGCCCTTTTCAAAGAAAAACAGTAGAAAGGAAGGACATGGGGATGGCGTTGTTATATTTTATTCAACTTGAATGCTCAACATATTTATAGGCCAAAATGTTTAAGTCACTCACTGCCATCTTTTAAAAATGAAAGTCCTTTATCCCTCATCCCCAGACAATCAGGATAGTGGCAGCTGTCATGAAGTCAAGGGAATCCGAGACTTTTGAGACCTACACACTAATGATTATTTCCAAGAAAATCAATCCAATTAAACCACAGAGATGACACATTATTTAATACCAATACTGTCAGCATTTTATATCACACTTTAGAATGTAGTGATGCTCCATCCATGGACTTGAACTTGGAAGGGCAAAAGACCTTCCAGAAGGGATCTGTGTCTTCTTAGCTCATGTCCCATTCTGGCTACAAACTTCCATTTCACTACTATTGTAACACATCTAAATCTGAGCCAGAAGTTTATTCCAAGTCTGGAAAAACTGATGGTTTATTAAATATGCCTTTTTATTGAAGAAGGATCAAGAACTGAGGGCGAATATGAACCCTGAATAAGATGTGGTCATTCTTTTTATAAGATTAATTTATTTTTATTACACAAGTATGGCATATTTTTTATTTTATTTTATTTCAATAGTTTTTGGGGAACAGGTGGTTTTTGGTTACATGGATAAGTTCTTTAGTGGTGATTTCTGAGACTTGGGTGCATCCGTCACCTGAGCAGTGTACACTATACCTAATGTGTAGTCTTTTATCCCTTGGCCCCTTTGCACCCTTCCCCACCAAGTCCCCAAAGTCCATTATATCATTCTTATGCCTTTGCGACCTCATGGCATAGCTCCCACTTATAAGTAAGAACATACGGTATTTGGTTTTCCACTCCTGAGTTACTTCACTTAGAATAATGGTCTCCAACTCCATCCAAGTTGCTGCAAAGGCCATTATTTCATATTGTTTTATGGCTGAGTAGTATCCCATGGTGTATATATGCCACATTTTCTTTGGTTGATGGGCATTTATGTTGATTCCATTTTTGTAATTGTAAAATATGCTGCTATAAACATGCATGTTCATGTGTCTTTTTCATACAATGACTTCTTTTGCTCTGGGTAGATACTTAGTAGTGAGATTGCTGGATTGAATGGTAATTATACTTTTAGTTTTTTTTTTAATGTTTTTGAGATGCAGTCTCACTCTGTCACCAAGCTGGAGTGCAATGTCATGATCTCGGCTCACTGCAACCTCCGCCTCCAGAGTTCAAGTGATTCTCATGCCTCAGCCTCCCGAGAAGCTGGGATTACAGATGTGAGCCACCACATCTAGCTAATTTTTGTATTTTTATTAGAGACAGGATTTCACAATGTTGGCCAGGCTGGTCTTGAACTCCTGACCTCAAGTGATTGGCCCACCTTGGCCTCCCAAAGTGCTGGGATTACAGGCACGAGCCACTGCGTCCAGCTACTTTTAATTATTTAAGGTATCTCCACACTGTTTTCCATAGTGGTTGTACTAGTTTACATTCCCACCAGCAGCATAAAAATGTTCCCTTTTTATCACATCCAAGCCAACATCTATAATTTTTTTGATTTTTAAGTTATTGCTATTCTTGTAGGAGTAAGGTGGTATTTCATTGTGGTTTTAATTTGCATTTACTGATAATTAGTAATGTTGAGCATTTTTTCAAATGTTTGTTTAGCCATTTGTAGATCCTCTTTTGGGAATTGTCTATTCATAGCCTATTACCACTTTTTGATGGGATTATTTGTTTTTTCTTGCTGATTTGTTTGAGTTCCTTGTAGGATATTAGTCCTTTGTTGGATGCAGAGTTTTTGAATATTTTCTCCCACTCTGTGTGTTCTCTGATTACTCTGCTGCTTATTTCTTTTTCTGCACAGAAGTTTTTTAGTTCAATTAGGTCCCATTTATTTATTTTTGTTTTTGTTGCATTTGCTTTGGGGTTCTTGATCATAAAATCTTTGCCTAAGCCAACATCTAAAAGACCTTTTCTGATGTTATCTTCTAGAATTTTTATGGTTTCTGATCTTAGATTTAAGTCTGGTCTATCTTGAGTTGATTTTTGTATAAGGTGGGAGATGAGGATCCAGTTTCATTTCTCTGCAACTATTATATACTTGCCAATTATCCCAACACCATTTATTGAATAGTGTCCTTTCCTCACTTTATATTTTTGTGTGCTTTGTTGAAGGTCAGTTGGCTATAAATATTTGAGTTTATTTATGGGTTCTCTATTCTATTCCATTGATCTACATACCTATTTTTATACCAGTGCCATGCTCTTTTGATAACTATAGACTTGTAGTATAGTTATCAAAAGTATATTAGTATATTGGGTAATGTGATGCCTTCAGATTTGTTCTTTTTGCTTAGTCTTGCTTTGACTTTGACTATGCAGGCTCTTTTTTGGTTCCATATGAATTTTATGATTTTTTTTTTCTAGTTCTGTGAAGAATGATAATGGTATTTTGATAGGAATTGCATTAAATCTGTAGTTAGCTTTTGGCAATATGGTCGTTTTCACAATATTGATTCTACCCAACCAAGTATAGCATATTTTCTGTAAATGAATTGGAAGTTACAGATAAAGCTCAAAACTTGCTTCTTATTTCACCACTCAGAGGAAAACAATGTATGAATGCAGAGCTTTGAAAGCCACTCCTATGTCTATCTCTTGCTCTTGCTCAGTATGATACACACTGTTGTATCATCTAATTTTCTCTTTCAATTACACTTTGTGAAGATCTTTAAATTTCTGTGAATATAAAATCATTTTCATAGCAGCATAACATTCAACAATTTAATCTCATTGTCAAACAACCATGTATTTTGAATTCTTTGCCATCAATAACAATGTATACTTAAATATGTGTATGTGTATATATATCATATAATTTATATATAATGCTTACCTGAGTATTTCTATAGATAAATTCCCCAATGCAGAATCACTATTTTCAACTATTTTTAATGATTTGCATATTTTAAAGGATACTTTGCTGTAGGTAGTGCCATATTCCCCAGGAAAGCCAGTTTATATGCCTTTCAGAATAAATGATAGTGCAAAAAGATAGCTGTTTTCAAAAATAATCTGTCTAGTTTGTAAATATCTGTATATTCTCCACTCTTTGCATATGGAGTACAAGCTCCTGTAGGACAGGAAGAATGCCAAGTCACTATTATGTCCCTAGCACCTAATACATGCCTATTCTTGAATACCTATTATTTGTAACTTTATATGTTTGTGTTAAAAGGCACCAAACTGAATATGCTTCAGACCCTACAGAACCTGTAATTCTCTGTTAACACCTAGTAAGCACTTTTTATTTGCAAGTCTAAGTTTGTTTTGTGTTGCTATGCTAGAATATCACAGACTGGATAATTTTCAGAGAAAAGAAATTTATTTCTCACAGTTCTGGAGGCTGGAAAGTCCAAAAGCATGGCACTAACATCTGGCAAGGGCCTTCATGCTGCATCGTCTTACGACAGAAAGCAAAAGGATAAGTGAGTACACAAGACAAAGAGGGATAGGGGCTGAACTTTATCTTTTTATCAGCAGCCAACTCCTGTGACAATTAACCTACTCTCATGATAATGGCATTAATCCATTCATGACCTAAGAACTCTCATGACCGAATCACCTCTTATAGGTTCTACTTCTCAATACTATTACAATGGCAATTAAATTTCAACATAAGTTTAGAAGAAAACATTCAAACCTTAGAAAGCAGGTACTGTTCTGTGATTTTATAAGTATGAATTAATTTAATTCTCACGCAAACCTTATGAAGTTACTACAATTATCATCCTTAAACTGTAAGTGAAGATGTGAGTTGATTGAGGCTCAGAAAGTTGATAACTACAGTTATCATCCTCAAACTGTAAGTGAGGATGTAAGTTGACTGAGGCTTAGAAAAGTAATTTGCTCAAGATCACATGGCTAACATGTTGTGGATCTGGCATTTGAACCCAGGTAGCTGATCTCCAGAATCCATGATCTTTAACCACTTTGATTTGTTTTAAATTGCACAGATGCCAATCTGTGGATTGCAGCAGTCATGGGTCAAATAGCTAATTTCTTTGCACATGTAAAAAATATCACACAACTTAGTGATTTTACAATTAGGTAAAATAACAATCATTTTACTATCTTTCAGTGTCTGCAAGTTAGAATTTGGAACAGATAGATGGTAGCTAGAGCTAGCACTACAGCAGACTTATGTAGATGGGGGCCAGCTGAGCATCTCTATTTGTATGGATGTGAGATCCCTCAATATGGTCTTTCTTTATGGGCTAGTTGTGCTCCCTCACAACATGGTCACCTCAGCAGTCAGACCATTTACATGGTGGTTGAAGACATTTTGAGTGAACAAACAAGGCAGAAATCTTTATAATCCAGCCTCAGAAGTCATATAGAAGTCACTTCTGCCATATTCTATTAATCAAAGCAGTCACAAAACACCTCCAGTTTCAAGGAAGCCATTGACCCCCACCTCTAGATAGGAGAAACATCAAAAACATATTGTAGTATAACATGTGGATTGGAAGATCTTGTTGATGCCCTCTTTGAAAAATAAAATCTGCCACATAACTAAAATTTCTTCAGCCTATAAAACATGCTTTAAAAGCTGTACTTTGCACAGAGCTGATAATGTGTTCACTGATTCATTCATATTTGTCAGCAACCCACTTGTATTAGTCAGGGTTCTCTTAGAGGAACAAAACTAATAGGATATCTGTCATTCTATCTATCATTCTATCTATCTATCTATATATCTATCTATCTATTTATCTATCTATCTATCTATATTAAAGTCCCCTATGTGTGTGTGTGTATATATATATGCATATATATGTGTATATACACATATATACACGTATATATGTGTATATACATATATATGTGATTGTGATATATATGATACTTTATATATATACTTTATATATATAAAGTATTAATTTACACAATCACATATATGTGTATATAAAGTGTGTGTGTGTGTATATATATATGTAAAGTATTAACTTACACAGTCACAAGGTCCCACAATAGGCTGCCGGCAAGCTGAGGAGCAAGAAGAGTCAGTCCAAGTCCCAAACTGAAGAACTTGGAGTCTGATATTCAAGGGCAGGAAGCATCCAGCATGGGAGAAAGATATAGGCTGGGAGGCTAGGCCCATCTCTTTTTTTCACATTTTTCTGCCTGTTTTATATTCACTGGAAGCTGATTAGCTTGTGCCCACCAGATTAAGGCTGGATCTGCCTTCCCCAGCCCACTGACTCAAATGTTAATCAATTTTGGCAACACCCACACAGACACACCCAGGATTAATACTTTTTATCCCTCAATCCAATCAAGTTGACACTAAGTATTAACCATCACACCACTCTTCTGATTGATAGAATATGCTTATAAAATGGCATATTGGCAGTGTATATTTACAGGATGGTGGTACAGTTTATGGCTCTGGAATAAAATTAACTGACTAGCCTGTATGTAAATTGAGCCTAGGACCCTGGCTCCAGTGTTAGAAATTTTCTAATTGTCTGCAGCATTTCAACACTTTTTCTGCTTCTAAAAAATTATCCTTATTGCAAAACTGTTTTTTTGTTGCATGAATTAGACTCAACATTGCTGACTGTGAATTCTCTGTGGGGTCACTGATATCCAGTCAAGTGTTTGCTTCTGGCAGCAGGCCAGCAATAAAGGTCTGGGAGCAGAAGGGCAAAGGCAAACTGACCTCCTCTTCATGCAGTCATGCCCACTGCAGTGGCCTGTCCCCTTTCAGCTGTGATTCCGTGTTCTAAACAAGACCAATTTAGGAAGGCATTTGCAGGGCCAAATAGTGAGTGCTGGAGGTTTCAATCCTATTTACTTCTTGGCTGTAGATAAAAAGAGGTAAAGCTCCCCAGAAAGGAAACCAGCTTGGAGTGATTAAGTCACTCCTTCATTGCTGTGAGGATGTTGGGTTTCTTACTGTTTGTTTGCTTCATAAAGCTTGTCATTGATTTCAAACTAGTGGAGTCTGTAAACACTGCATTTCTAGATAGGTTGGCAACTCTGGTTGACAAGTCACCACAGCTTCTCTGTGCTAAATGGTCCCATGTAGCCTGGAGGAGTCAGCAACAACCCTAGCATCTAACTTACTATGTTCAGGGTCACGGAATGGCTCGAGCTCTGGCCCATTTTATGTGAAAGCATGACTGTTCATTCAAAAGGAAACATCAACCAACAATAACCTCTCCTGCTGTCAGACCAGAATGCTCATAGCATGGCTAGAAAGAAAAGCTAGATAGCTCCAGGCCAAATTCTGTGAAACCCCAAAAATACAAAGATTATTCTCCCCTTCCTCAAAAGAAGAATCATTAAGTCAGGGATTTCCTTAAATGCTGACTGGATTTGATGCTTAGTATGAAGATTTGGTTTCATTTTGAATTGTGATTTCCCCAGGTCTAGACTCCACTCAGGTAATTTTCCGGGTGATAGAGTCTGAACTACCGTTCTGTTCTTGAGAGCACTTGCCATCAGCTTCTACACATTGTCATTAGTTTTAAGTTGTTAACTTTTGTAACATGGTCTAAAATTTCTAAGGGGAGAAGAGGGGAACTAAACAACCCCTTGAGAATTTTCTGTTGATAACCTGTAACATGGCATTGCCTCAGTAGATAGCTGATTATCCCAAGGTCCTGATGTGAAACATTGCCAAAGAGGATTCTTTGCCATAAAAGACAACAGAACTTTGTTCTCTGTTTTAATTTTATTTCTAGGTAGAGCTGACCCTCCAACAATGCAGGGGTTAGTGATACCAACACCCTGAGCAATTGAAAATCTGTATATAACTTTGACATCTAAAACTTAACTACTAGTAGCCTACTGTGGACCAGAAGCTTTACCAATAACATAAATAGCCAATTAACATATGTTTTTTATATTATATGAATTATATGCTGCATTCTTACAATAAAGCAAGCTAAAGAAAAGAAAATGTTATTTAATAAATCATAAAGAAGGGAAAATATATTTAGGGCCAATTTAGGGTTTCAAGATAAGGATCTTGGGAAAATTCAGAAGCTAATTTATACCACTCCAAAAGAATTAACGGAAGTAAAGAGAAAAGAAAATGTTTTAAAAAAAACATATTCACCAACAAAGAAAAACGAAGAAGAAAAAATATATATATATACATATTCACCAAGTGGAAATGGATCATGGTAAAGAGCTTCAACCTCATAGTCTTCAGGTCGAGTATGCTGATGAGGAAAAGGAAGAGGAGGGGTTGGTCTTGCTCAGGGTGGTAGAGGTGGAAGAGTTGGAGGAGGGGGAAGTGGAGGCAAGAGAGGTAGGCAAGCTAGTGTAACTTTACGGAATTACATTGTAATTTCTATCTTTTTTTGCTTTTTTATTTCTCTACAAAATGTTTCTATATGGTACCAGTTCTTCTTCCACTGTTTGCTTCAGTTTCACTGCCTGTGTCATAGAACGGTCCGTGCCATAAAGGAAGTCAAAAGCAGTCTTGAATAATCAGAACCCTTCTGCCAGATTGTCTAATGTCAATTTGTTTCCTGGGACAGCTTCTTCTGTATCTTCTTTCATACTGTCTGGCACTGATTTAAAAGCACTCATCTCCATCAAGTTGTCCTGTTAATTCCTCTGGTGCGGTGTCTATTAGCTCTTGAATTTTTCCAAGATCTATTTCTTGAAATCCTGCACCCTTTACTTAAAAAAAAAATCTTTTTTGCCATAGCCACAGTCTCTTTCATCATTTTCTTAATTGGTTCTGTTGTAAATCGTGTGACTTACACACAACATCTGGACAGAGTTTTCTCCAGCAGGAATTTATTGTTTTGGGGTTGATAGCCTTCACAGCTTTTTCTATAACAACGACATCTTAAATGGTGTAATCCTTCCAGACTTTCATGACATTCTCTCTGTTGGAATTCTCTTCTGTAGTGTTGACAATCCTTTCCATGGAGTATCCTGTAATGAGTCTTAATGGTCCTTATGATCTCCTTATCTAGAGGTTGGATTAGAGACATTGTGTTTGGGGACAAGTAGACCACTTTGACACCTTTAGTGTTGAGCTCATGAAGTTCTGAGTGGCCCAGGGTATTGTGTAATATCAAGACAACTTTAAAAGGCAGTTCCACTGGTGGTGGCTCACACTTGTAATCCTAGAAACTTGGGAGGCTGAGGCAGGAAGATTGGTTAAGGCCAGGAGTTCAAGACCAGCCTAGGCAACATAACAAGACCCCCATCTCTTATAAATAAATAAATATATAAAATAAAAATAATTTTTTAAGGAAACAGTTTCTTACTGGCAAGGTACTTCCTGACTTCAAGGACAAAGCATCAGTGGAATCAACCCAGGAAGGAGGTTTTTGTTGGCAAACCTTCTTGTTGTACAACCGAAAGACTGGTAGCTGGTATTTATCTTTTCCCTTCAAGCTGGGGGGTTAGCAGTTTTATAAATGAGGGCAATTTAGATCATAAACCTGAATGCATTTGCACAAAACAATAGAGTTGGACTATCCCTTTTTTCATTAAATCCTAGTGCTTGCTTCTGTGCCTTACTAATAAATGTCCTTTTTGGCATTTATTTTTTCCCAAGGACAGGACACTTTTGTTTGCATTTAAAACCTGTTCAGGAAGATATCCTTTCTCCTCAAGTAATTTTCTTAATGGCATCTAGGAACTCATCTGCTGCCTCTTGATTGGTAGAAGCTGCTTATCCTGTAATGTTGATGTTTTTTAAGTCAAACTTTCTAAAACTATCAAACCATCTTTTGCTGACGTTAAATTCTTCAGCTTTAGATTCTTCACCTTTTTTTTGCTTTAAGTTATCATCTAATGATTTCTCTTTTTCTCAAACAATAGTAGAGTCTGTGAGTTATCCTTTCCTATAGCAATCATGCACCCACATGAAAGCTACATTTTCAATACAAGATAAAAAGGTATTTTACAAAAAGTGCAAGATTTTTGCTTCTGCTTGTGTGGTTATACTGATGGCCTCTTGAAATCCTTTTTTTTTTTTAAATAATGGTCCTTATGCTGGATTCATTTATCTTGAAATGGACTACCATAGCTTCAGACCTCAATCTGCATTACATCTTAAGCAATTCAACTTTCTCTTTTAATGTCATGATTTTCATGTCATGACTTTTCTCTGCTTCTTGGAAGCATGCTCAGCATCACTGGTGGTACTTGGTATGGGTCCCATGATATTATTCAAGATTTATGGTATTGCACTAAACATGATAAAAAGTACCCAGAGTCCGGGCGTGGTGGATCATGCCTGTAATCCCAGCACTTTGGGAGGCTGAGGCGGGTGAACCATGAGATCAGGAGTTCAAGACCAGCCTGACCAACATGGTGAAACCCCAGCTCTACCAAAAACACAAAAATTAGCCAGGCATGGTGGCATGTGCTTGTAATCCCAGCTACCCGGGAAGCTGAGGCAGGAGAATTGCTTGAACCCAGGAGGCAGAGGTTACAGTAAGTTGAGATTGTGCCATTGCACTCCAGGCTGGGCAACAGAGCAAGACTCTGTCTCAAAAAAAAAAAAAAAATACACAAGGAACTGTGAGAGATCACTTTTTATGACACCAGATTTATTGGAGGGATGAACTGCTTATGTAGAGATGATTAGTGTCACACAGCATTTTTAGCAGATACTGGCAACACTGGAGCTCACTTAAATAGCAACGGGAGGTAGCTAGGAAATTACTACGGTAGTACGGTATGCACTACAGTTAATTTTATGCACTTATCATTTAAAACTGCATCTTTACATTTTTTAGATTTCTCTTGATTGCAAATGGCACCACGTATGGTGTTAAGTGTGTAAGTTTTGATAAATTTATACATCAGTAAATGATAGACTAGTATCTATGTACATATATTTTATGCACTCATGATGTATCTTTTTGTTAATTTTTTCAATATTTCTAGGCCACATGATTTGTCCGTGAGTTTTTTCAAATTGTTGCAAATCTCCAAAAAATTTTCCAATATATTTATTGAAAACAAAGTTTGTATGTATATGAGTGGACCTGCACACTTCAAACCCATGTCGTTCAAGGGTCAACTGTATTTCCAAATGTTGACTAATCTCAGCTGGACTTCCTCCTCTACTGAGACAGCCAGAGGACAGGTTCCAGAAAGTAAGGCTGGAGTCATTATATAGCACAGAGCACCTAGCATTACAAAGAAATATCTGAGCTTCAGTTTCCTCCTGAGAGGTTTGTCTTTTTTTTTTTTTTTTTTTTTTGCTCATGGTAATTGGATATTTCCTCAAATATCTAAGCCTTTCAGAGCTTGTGTGATTATGGCTATTCTCATTTGAATTAATCCATTAATCCATTGTGGCTTTCTAGCTACAAGTCATATGGAACTGGACTTGCTGAATTACAGATAAACACCATACATAAGATTATTGCACAGTTTACCCTAGAATGTTATCATGTACAGTCTACACAGCATGGTGTTAAAGCAAGAGAGGAAGCAATGTGTCATTTGTGTTCATTTAGTGACATACACAGAGAAATATGCATATTTTAGCCTTTTTAAAAAAATGAAAAAAGTTAATTCCATTCTATGGAAAGTTCTTGATCTGTCAGCTTTGAGAAGCTGAATTATCTGAATCTTTAAGAATCTATAGAGTACATTGACTGCTAAATACAGCTCTGCTACTTTTTTCTCTTAATGAGATGCCCTGAGTGACCCCACATTGATTTTGGTAGTCACTTCTGCAAAGAGAAATAATAGTACATGAGTCTTAGTTCCCCTTCACAAACTATGAAGTAAGATTAAGCTTCTGGATGAACCTAAAGACTGACTTGAAAATCACCAGTTTGCTTCACAGATGGATGTTCACTCATACTCCCTGAATCCAGTGGTGTTTCAGAATTTAATTTGGATCTTTCATTGTAAGATCTGCCAGAAACTAAATGTCTCCATGCCTATAAAGGGTTAATTTGAAAGCCTGAAAATGCACAAAGGCAATTGGATACGGGGAAAATTATAGGCTCCTTAATATTTTTTCTGTGTTTTTATGTAGTCAGGTAGAATTGACTCCCATCTTCCACTGAATCTTCCATTGAATAAGACTCATTATACTCGTCTTAGGTTTACACATGTATGAGACCGGCAGGTCAAACAAGTTCTTCCAGCAATTGATGATTTGGTGATAGTCTTAAAAAAATGTTAAGAGAAAGCTTAAATCCAAACACAAAGACTGCTTCATTTGTGAACTAAAGGTGAATTGCGGGTTAAGTATTCCTTTGCCACTTCTTAGACTGGACAACTAAAAATGAAGGGCTAAAATCATTGAAAATGTCTAATGATTTACTGTAAGAGCAAGTGTGAAATACATGCATTAATAAATCATACTCCAGCTATATTTCCTATCTGAGCTATGGCAGCCAGCTTTCTAAGCCTGAATTGTAAAAACTTTTTTTAAAAAAAGAGAAGAGAGCTATCTTTTCAAAATTTGCTTATATAACACTCAGTTAAGAAAATGTATATTTATTTTCTAAAGTAATGTCATTACTAGAAGTCTACCTCTTTCCCTTTGACAGTAAAACAGAGTGCTTATCTTCATATTTTCATAATGAAAACTCCCCAAGCTCAGGCTACTCTGGCAGATTTACAACTTTTGAGCTGGAGAACTGACAGGCATTTTAATATGAAAGGAGATATGATGTCTTTAATGTACAGTGATGTCACTTCTAACAAGGTGGAAGCAGCTTTCTGCAGTGCAATCACCATAACAAGTCAGACCTGCCTGCTGCAGAAGAGACCTTTTAACCTAGAGAAAGGTTACCAATAATATGGAAAAGAAGGGACTCTCCTGATTCAGGTGGAAGGGCACAGTGTGAGGTTATGGTCACAAGCCTATTGTGGATATGCATTAGCTGCAGGAAGTTGAAGCTAGAAACTGTCTAGACAGAGCTGACCTTGAGAAGGGAAAAAGGTAAGGCATGACACTGAAAGGGTAATGGAAATCCTCCAGGGAGTGTTAAAATGAAAGCCGGACTGCCTGTTGACCATCTTCTTTCTCCCGTTTATCCTACCCTGAATAGGTCTCATAACTTGAAAGTGATATTGACAGTCACACCATCATTAGCAGGGTGCTTGATTATTGTGCCAGGAGAAATGACAGTAAGCAAATGCCAGAAACTTGCCGTCTTTTATTTGCAAATGAGGACTTGAAGGTTTAGCATTTTGTGTAGAAAATATTGGTTCTGGTTTTGAAAAGAGCTTTACATTCTCAGAGGCTGGTATTCAAATGTCCTTGTCCTAAGCCCTTAATTAAAACTGCTACTCACTTCTGACCAAGCAGAAAAGGATTTTTATCAAGTAATCTGAGAACTGCTATGCAGCTAAATCCCTTGTACCTGGGAAAGGCTGGAAAGAGCCTTCTGAAGGCCATTTCCCATGAAGTCTCAGGAGTGCTTTCCACTACATCAGATAATGCAGCTAGTGCATGGTTCTCAGCGAAAACCCTCATACTCAAAAACTGGGTAGGTTCTCAGTATGCAAGTAAACTTTCACTTGTTAAGCAAAACTTCTGGAAGTATGAGGGTTAACTTAAGAACTTAAAACGTTTTGCCAACTCAGGATAGCCAAGCACTTAAAATTTGCCAGCACAATTAAATGCACTTCTCTTTAATTAAATGTCGGCACATGCAGTCTTCCACACATTCAAAATTAAGTCTCAGATTTATTGTGTAAGGGAGCCAAACAGCCAAGGCAAGGGTCAGAATTGACCAATATCACAAAGGACGATAATTTTTAATACGTTATTATCCAATTAATTTTAATGCAGTGAGATAGTGGTTATGAGCTTGGGCAGGCAGTTCTGGGCTATGGTCTATCCCTGCCACTTGCTAATTATATGACTTAGAATAGTTGCCTAATTTTTTAGGACTCAGTTTCTTTATATATAAAATGGGAACAATCACTTTACCTACCTGACACAATTTCTGTAAGAATTAATTGAGCTAGTAAATAAAAACCACTTACTACCCAGTCTAAGCATGGTGAAGCACTCAATAAATGTTACATTACTCCTAGTGTTATTATCAAAAACAGATAATTACCTACATTAGTCATGTGTCTTACATTATAATTTCATTTGCAATACTTCAAAATATACAAAATTACCTTATTCATAATAGGTATACTGTTTGTAATAGAAAACATTTTCATTTCATGGTTGCTCAAAGGATCATATTTCAAGCTCTAACAAGCACATGGCCCCAGCACCATGAGCTAGTAAGCCTTGCCTGATGATTTTGACTTAAGAATGTATTCAAATCTTAATGATGACTACTACTCCTCATGTCTGCCCTCCCACCCTCCGTGCTACTTTCACTCAGTGTCTCTCTAATTTTGATGCACACAAGAAAATCAGGGGAGCTTATCATAACTTCAAACTTCTGATTTGGTGAATTTAGACGGGCTCCCAGGCAGTTGTGATTTTAATAGATGTCTCAGTTGATTCTGATGCACATGGTACATGTAGACCCTAGAACCCTAACCCCACTAGAACCCTAACAATGCCTGCCTTCCATTTGTCAAGGATGACAGGATGTACTTTGGAAGGATATATAGTTTCCTTCTTCTTTCTTGGTAAGACTTGGATTGCCTTCTGGTTAAGAGCTACTCTCAAATCTGGAATATTGAAGTGGGCCAAGTTAGGACCAAGAGAAAAGAACAAGGCAGATTTCTTAGGTCATCTGTTTCATGGGTTCTAAAGGAAAGAGATGGAAGATTTCTTAACATTTTGCTGGAGTAGGAGAGGACACAAGGGCTTGACTAGAAACTTGGGACAATATTCAGGACTGCACACACAGCTATGTGGCTAGGGCATGTTTTATAGTTGCCTCTTGGGTTCAGTAAGAGTGACGATAGGTAGTCAGAGAGATTTCAGATTCAGTGGAGGAAAGGGAATGAAATAGTATACTTGGGACATAGGTGGCTAGGTGGCAAGGTCACAATATGCTGTAGTGGCTCTCAAACTTTGGCCATGGCCCACTTAGGCTAAGCACAAGACCTCATGGCCTGCATTTCATACCAGTTCTTATCTTACAGGGTTTTGTTTTTTATCAGTTGCATATATTTATACACGTAGAGTAAGAATTGTACAATATTGCAGGGCATGGTAGGCAGCCTTATTAGTATAATACTAAAGCAAAACCTTCCCTAAAATTTTAGTTTATATATGGCAGGCAAAAGAAAAGTCTCACCCTCTTGTTTCCAGTCTGACATGTAAGGAGCTTGGAAGTCATTTGTCCCATCTGTACAAGAAAAAAGCTGAACAAACTGAAAATCAACAGCTGTTTTTAGATCCATCTAAGAATTGAGGTCATAAGGCAAACTGCTGCCCTAAAAGTTAGAAATACAGGTGGATTCAGAGAAACCTGGAAAGGAGCAGAAACCTCCACAGGAACCAGTACCAGAGCCAGACAACCTAAACTATAACTGATGAATTGCTAGAGGCCCCGTATGGAAAGCTTGAGAGTTAAAAATGCCAGGGGAACCCAGTCTTAGGGGGCCTCCACACTTCCAAGGGTTTTACCTCCAGGAGCCTTACTGAGTTGTCACAGTGAAGGTTACAAAAAAGTCCCCTGTGCGTCCGTCAGCAGGAGGGGACGTGTACAGATACTCCTTGATTTATAATAAACTCATCATAAGTTGAAAATTTCATAAATGCATTTAATACACCTAACCTACCAAACATCATAGCTTAGCCTAGCCTACTGTAAACATGCTCAGAACACTTACATTAGCCTAGAGTTGAGAAAAATTACCTAACATAAAGCCTATTTTGTAAAAAAATGTTGAATATCTCATGTAACTTACTGAATACTGTACGGAAAGTGAAAAATAGAATGTTTGTATGGTACTTGAAGTATGGTTTCTACTGAATGTGTATAGTTTTTATACCACTCTAAAGGTGAAAAATTGTAAGTCAAACCATTGTCAGTCTGACAAGTCTATAGTCATTTTGAAATATACCAGAGCTCTATTCCTCCTAGCAAGACCTACCTTCAAGGAAAACCAGTTTACAAGAGCCTAACCAAAGTAGGGTCTACCAGAGCCTAACTTACCTGGGGGAAGAAAAATACCCAACTCTAGCCCTCTGTAGACTTCCTGTCTCATCTAAGAGCGAGACAAAAATGGAAAAGCATGTGTGAAGGCCATGGTTCAGGGGCACAGGCTCACTGAAATACTGTGACCTAATTATAGGACCAAAGAATGCTTCTCCTTTCCCCACATCATATCAACGCATCGATAAGGCTCCTATACAATAACAGGAGATTACAACTGAAATAACTGCACTTCCCAGACTTTATTTAAGAAGTCTCTAGGCCAGTTGTGGTGGCTCATGCCTATAATCCCAGCACTTTGGGAGGCTGAGGTGGGTGGATCACCTGAGGTCAGGAGTTCGAGACCAGCCTGACCAATATGGTGACACCCCGTATCTACTAAAAATACAGAAATTAGCTGGGCACTGTGGTGCTTGCCTGTAATCTCAGCTACTCAGGAGGCTGAGATGGGAGAATTGCTTAAACCTGGAAGGCAGTGGTTGCAGTAAGCCAAGATCGCACCACTGCACTCTAGCCTGGGCGAGAGAGCGAGATTTTGCCTCAGAAAAAAAAAAAAAAAAAAAAAATCTCTAAAGAAACCCAAAGATAACAGGAGAGATTAAAACAAGGCCACCAGAAAAAAGTTAGCCTCTGATACCTACAGCTACAGCAAACAGTAAACAAAGTCTAACCCTGGTCATATAAATGTAAAACCTTGCACTAAAGATTTATTCTCTTCGTTTTATTTTACTCACTCCATCATATCCTGCTTTCAACAAAAAAAGAATTACAAGGCATACTAAAAGACAAAAAACAATTTGAAGCAATAAAGCAGAATTAAGGCCATACGTAAATGCGACAGAGATTGTAAAATTATCAGATCAGGCATTTAAACCAATTATGATTAACATGCTAAGGGCTATAATGGAAAAAGTGGACAACATGCAAGAACAAACAGAGAGATAGAAATGTAAGCAGAGAGAGAAATTCTGAGAAAGAATTAAAAGGAAATGCTGCAAATCGAAATCACTCTAACAGTAGTGAAGAATGTCTTTGGAAGGCTTAGCAATAGACTGGACACAGCCAAGGAAAGACTCAATACACTTGAATATATGCCAAAAGAAGTTTCCAAATCTGAAATACAAAAAGAAAAAATAATTTAAAAGATGGAGCAGAATATCCAAAAACTGTGGGACAGTTGCAAAAGGAATAAATGCCAAACACTGGTCACCATGAAAGAAGGAGAACTAATTTCCTGAGGTCATGTATTCTTGGGGCTACAGGTAATGGAATAGCCCACGGGCTATCCTTGCCCCTCACTCACTTTTCCCAGTCAGAAGAGAAATAACTTATTTGATTGGTGAGTTTGGAAGAAGGATGTAAGTATCTCGACAGTACCATGTTTTTCTATTTTACGCTTCTCACCCACTATGCAAAAAGTGCCCTGTCTCAGTTGGAAATACTAAATTTTTCCACTTCTGCCTTTTACTGTGTGGGTACATTTTATTCTGTTAGAAATATGCAGAAACCCATTGTTGCTGCACGTTGATTTAGCACAAGTTAAGACAGTAAACAGAACCTGAAGATGAAGCTTACATGCTAAACTTTATTGGGAAGGAGTGAAATCTTAGGACAATGGAGAGAGGGAAAACATAAATGAGGTGGGAAATGAAGGAGAATAAATATAAAGTCATATATTACGAGGCTGGCCACAGCTTTGCAAAAGATAAAACAAAGGAAGAGAAAACCACAGCAGGTTACCTTGTCACATGTGATATATCCACACAACTACGTGGAACCACCATCTCAGAAAAGTCCTTTGGTGTGTGGAGGGGAGAAGAATTAGTCACTAGTTCACCTCCCCCTTATTTCTGTATGCTGTCTCTCCTGGATCAAAACTTGCCCCATAGGACATTTACTCCCTTACGCTTATGGGTTGCAAGACCTGCCTTTTCAGGGACTGACGGGGGAAGTCAGATCCCACATCTTCTGGGTGGGAAGAGCTAGGTCTTCAGTGGGTCGCATCAGTTTGGTCCTAGACACCAAAGCTGCTGTGACTTTCACCATGGCATGCATGATGACAGTAGTGCCTGAACCTAGACCTGGGAAAACCCAACTCCTGGGGATGTTAAATAAAGGGTGCCCAAGGTTGTCCCCAAGACAGGTAGCTATGGGCCCATTCCAGACAAACTCAAAGGATGCTTCCAGGGTGTAACTGAAAGAGTGACTTCTCATAGTAATCAGAGCGGGTTTTACCAACCCATACAGTTACCCTCCCTCCCTCTGCCTTTCTTTTTTTCTTTTCTTTGTATTTATTTATTTATTATTTTTGCCTGCTGCTCTACTAGTATAAGAAGCTCAAAGTGTCCAGGAGGTAGCTGAAGCTTCTAGGTTAGTGGAACGTTCACTGTTTTGTCTGAATCAAGACCTCCCTTTCCTGGAATCAGGAAAACCTAGGTTCGAAGAGTGTGAGGTGTGAGAAGTGATCCTCCTATTTTGATCGCTTTTTCTTCACCCTGTTGGAGAGAGAGGAATTCCCCCTACAAGTATATGGAGTGGCCAAAACTACATCCAACACTGGACAGATAAAACTGTGAGCAGTTCATTAGTCACATATGCTATACTCACGGCCTGGGGAAGGACACCACACTCCATGCAGGGCCCCATGAAGTTACACTCGAAAACAGTGAACAACCAGACCATGAGGGCCGAACTCTGAACAAAGCCCAAATCCTTTCTTCTTCCGTCAACTGGTTGTAGTCCCCTCCCCATGAGGCCATAAATGTGAATTAAGGGAGAGCCATTGATGCAAAAGAGGTAGGTGGCATGAGATTTGAGTCACCTGTATAAATGATTCGTGGTATCTTCTGGATTAACTTGAACCAAGTCCTGAATATACTGTTTCCATCAAATAATGTTTTCACCCAACTTTATGACTTATGAATCTGATCATATGGAGCTCACCATACAGAAATATTCTCAAGTGAAATATCAGCTGCCTCTAAAATCCAAAGAGGGCCAAAATGCACTGTGCCTCTTTCTTGGTGATGAGAGATGCAAAGGGCAGCCATTTTTTTCTTTATTTTATAAGGGGTTGTTCTGATGTGCTTTAGGCAACTTGACAGGTGACTTGACTCCTAAAAACTTCACCAACGTAAAAGACCCTGAACTGTGAAATTAATCTCCTACCTCTGGCATGCATGTAACTAGCCAGATACAGGGTTCTTGAAATCTCCTACTGATCACGTCCAATTAGCATGATCTTCTGGTTACCGTGGACCAGCAATGAAGTGCTATGGAATGTCAAAGTTGCCATGGTTCCTGTGAAGTATATTATGACAGAGACAAGAGCTGACACAGCACTGAGGCAAGAAGGTGAAAGTGAGGCTGGGAAGTCCAAGACCAAGGTGCCACATATTCAGTTCTTGGTGAGAGCCTTCTTTCCAGTTTGCAGATGGATGCCTTGCTTTATCCTCACATGGTAGACAGAGAGATTAGCTCTAGTGTCTCTTCTTTTAATAGCATTAATCACATTCATGGGGGCTCCACCCCCATGACTTAATTACCTCCTAAAGACCCCACTTCCAAATACCATCACATTGGGGATTTCAGCTTCAACACATGAATTTTGGGGGGAACACAAAGATTCAGTCCATAGCACCACTGCTAAAAGTGGGAACGTTCTATGAGCCCTGAGTGTCCCTGTGTATTGTTGCTGGATGTGCCAGAATGCAAGACTCTGACCACTCTTTACCCAGGTCATTTCTCAGGATTGTGTTCGCGGTGAGCAACCTTGAAAAATGAGTAGCATAATCTCCCAGGCAAAGAAAAGGTTAACAGCAAAAGCAATAAATTCCCGAGCTCAGCATTCCTCTGCCGTAAGGCAATGCACTAGGTGAGTAGGCATCTTCTTGGCTCCCCTTAGTCATCACCCTCTCTCCCCTCTTTGGGATTTAGGGGATACAAGGAACAAATACAAATGAACATGAAGCTCTGGCTACTGCTTTTTCGGTGAGTGATAAAGCTCTTTGTGACTAACCCAGGATCTTATTATGTCTTCTGCAAACATTCATGGAATTGTAGGAGGGCTACTTGTTAGCTTGTAAATAGGGTGAAACCTCAGATCTTACGTAGTTCTTGACAGTGACATAAAGGCAAGCTGCTTCTTTTGCTAATAGCTATTGAGAAAAAAATCCTTGCCAAATCAATAGCTATACCTCCAGTGTTAGAGGCTTGGTAGCCATAGTAAAGAGATCTCATCTGGCACTGTAGCTTTGATTAGGTATATTTTCTGGTTACATCACCTTTATCTCCTAGGGTCCATCTGATTTTTACAGAAGCCAGAGAATTGAATCAAGAGAATATTAGGGGAATTAATCCCTTTATCTTTGGTGATGGTGTTAATCTCCGTAATTCTTCAAGGATTGTGGTATTATTCCTGTAATTGACAAGAGATGAGCCTGTTTCAGGAGCTTACACATGGCCAGTGGTTTTCAATCAGGGGTGATTTTGCCCTGTTAGGGACATTTGGCAATGTCTAGAAACATTTTTGGTTATCATAACAGAAGTTGTTATTGGCATCTAGTGGGTAGCCAGGGATGCTATTGAATATCCTACAATGCCCAGAATAGACCCCACAGCAGATAATTGTCTGCTTCAAAATGTCAATAATGCTGAGGTTGAGAGACCCTACACTTAGCCCTTCCTACCACAATGACCCTTATTCCACAGGACAGGCAATTGATTTGAGGGTCCAGCCAGAAGCTAAGTATATCTTCTCCATCATACTTTTGGGAACCAGAGAAATAATTGCAAGGTGGGTATCCAAAACCACTTAACCCTTCAGCAGACAGACTTGATCTCCAAAAGCCTCTTTTCTAATCAAGCCTATGTTCTAATATGATGGTGTTTCACGTCTCCTTATATCAGTATCATCTCATACACTGTAGCTAATAGTCCTTGAAAAGTCTTAGTTTTGCTCTTTCCCTAGTGTCCAGTTACCCTGGCAAATTGCTTTGGTTCTCTCTGGGGAAGGATCAGAGGACTATTTACTGTATACACTTGCAGTGGCATTATAGGGTCCTTCCTCTAGGGGATCCAGAATCTCCTTCAATCAACGGGCTCTGAGTCTTAACTGACTTAGACCTGGAAACTCAATGATAGAGTGTAATTTTCTATTGTGGAAGGCAATGATAGCCTTCTACTCAACAGCTCTTGATGTTAAGTTTTCCAAATCAAGCATCCCCCTAGTCAGTTTCCCATTCCAATGCATCCTTGACAGTAGGCACCCTCACTCAGCTAGGGCCTTGCTGTTTGTAAGGCTTATTAGATCTATCTTTTCCTTGACGGTTAAGGGCTGCCACCTGGTCTTTGATCATCTGTATTCCTTTTACCATCATGAATAAAAGGGGGCCCAATTCCAAAGCAGCATCTCCCACCATGAACCTGGCCTGTAGAGGACAGCCACCACTGAGTTTCTCAAAGATGCTGCTGTCCCACCCCTTACTCTACCACCATTTCTCCATGGCATTCCTTATCGCCTTGTGAAGGCAGCCTTACGGGAAACATAGTCAGGTGGTAGGTCTTACAAAGGGAATCTGTTCTCACATGCATACCTCCTTTAGACTTCTGACCTTTTTCTCAAAATGATGTCAAGGAAGTTCTCGTATTTCCACTTCATTCACTTTAGGCCATCGTGGTGATTGGGCATGAAGGCACCATTGCAGCAGCATGTAAGAACCAGCTCCAGATGTCATCAGAACACCAAATCCTCAGTCACACTGGAGTGGCTCATGTCAATCCATTCCCACCTATCCAGCCCATGTGCCTCCTACAGTCTAATGCCCTCAAGATCCACTCCCACGAGTGTTCCCACAATTTCTGCCAGCATATTTCATCAAGATCAACATTTTCTTTGGCACAGAGGCCATGTATTCCCCAGCAGGAAGAAAATTTGCCTGGAGGTAGTGAGAGGAGGTGAGAGTGGGTGTTGAGGAAAACTTGAGAGTCAGCATGATTTTGGGGGCACCTGCTTCATTAGCATGATCATTGCATGCTTTCCAGGCAAGGGGTGATGCTTTACCACTGACAAGGGGAAACAGTCTCTTTTACCAGTCAGAAAGATCCAGGCTTGTCTACAAATATCTCCATTCCAGGTCTCAGTTTTCCACTCTTCCCTATCAAGACCCTAACTTTAATATCAAGACCCTATTGAGACTGCACATTTAGTTTTTTTATAGCTCTGCCACCCTTAGAATCACATCCTAAACCAATTTTAAGTGCAGCTTCAGGAGATGAGTGTCTCATTTAAACAAAGCCTCTGGCCTTCAGAGCATAACTTCAGTTGATAATAAGATGCCCTGAACCTATCATTTTCTTTTAGCAAGGCCTCAAAATACCTCAAAAACAGCCTCACCTACACTACTGACCAAAGGTGGTAGCTCCATGATTTTCCAGGCTTGCTCTCCAACTGTACTTAATCCCAGTTAACCTCAGGTGAAAGAATTAGCAACTGTGCAGCCACTTCTAAGGGCTATTGCTGTCCCAATTATATGATTGTTTTCAGACAGATTGGCATCAAACTCAAAGTCACACTCCAAGGTCCTCCTTTCTAGGACACTTCTCGTACTAACTTTCTTAGTAAACAAGAAAGTTTACTAAGCTTGGTTGCTAATGCTTTATTTTTTGGTAGTATAATCCCAGGCTAGCCTGAGTCAAGGAAAAGGGGAAGTGAGGCAGGGAAGGAGATATAGCAAATACAGGGTGGTCCATTAGTGAGCCAGCCATAGCTTCATAGGAAAACACAGCCAGTTGCTTGATCATATGAGAAGAATTTCTATAGACTGTTATGAAACACTAATAGTGCATTGAGGAGTTCCAAATTTTTATTGCTACGTAATAAACTACCAGATAATGTAGTGGTTTAACATGACCATTTTCTCTTGGCCTTGATTTTATGAGTCAGGAATCCAGGAAGGGCTTGGCTGGGTGGTTCATCTCTCTGATCCATTTGCCATCAGTTATGGTGGGCAAGCTACAGGATCACTATCAAGACGGCTTCTTCACTCACCTGTGGCATCTGGTCTAGGAAGGCTGGTAGTTGATGCTGGCTTATGGCTGGAAATTCAACTTGGGCTATTTGACATGTGAACGCTCCATGTAGCTTGGGTTTCTCTTAGCATGGTGGTTCAGTACCAAGTGATAGTGTCTCAAAAAAAAAAAAATATTTCAGAGACAACAGGCAGAAGTTGCAAAGCTTCTTATGACTTAGCCTCTTAAATCCAAGAACATTACTTCCACTGCATTCTATAAGTCAAGCAAATCTCTAAGGCCAATGTAGATTTAAGGAGAGAGGGGATTAGACTCTACTTCTCAGTGGAAGAAATAGCAAAGAATCTGCAGTCATCCTTAATCTAGTACATACAGTCCACAGGCAGAGAAAGTGACAGTAAATTCAAGGTGGTGAATTATTGAACTGGCCAGAGTTTCACAAGAAAACATAGCCAGTGATTTAAACATTACAGTCCCCAAATAGGATGTTTGGAAAAACCATCTCAGGAGATTCAATTTGGAGAAAGAGGAAAGAAGAATTTATCTGATACTTTTTCACCCCTATGTTATCTTTTGTCTTTCCCTGATCAAAGTTCACCATATAAGGTGGTAATTCCCCTACATTTCTGGGCTGTCACTTAGTTCCCTTTCCTCCCAGGAAGCTGCCAGGGAAGCCACGTTCCATGATCCACTTCATGGCCCTTCCTCTGAGTCCAGAAGTAGGTGGGAGGATCCAGAGCCTCCACGCCTGGTAGCAAAGCTCCTGTAGCTCTTGCAGTGGTAGGCATGTTGAATTATGCTAGAGCTAGCCCTTACCCTGGGGGAGGTTAAGATGTGTAATGATGTTAATAATGGGTGTTGATTAACTTAGGTGACAGTAGCCTTGGGAAGACAGTGGTGCTCTCTACTGAGAGCAGGTGTGGACAAGTGAATCTGGAAAGATGCATAAGTTGGATCCAATACACACATCTGAATCTTGTCATTCAACCTATCATGAGTAATAAAACAGATATTTTTAAAATTCATCTGAGGTCTTGCTTGGTTGATTTAGAATGATCTGTGTCTTTCTCAATTGGTTCCAAATTTGGGAGGGGGTGATTAGATAAGTTCAGTTGCCTCACGAGGTTTTACACTCATGTTTATCTACCCTGCGTGTGCTCTAGAAGGCTGCCTTAACAGACTGTATCTATAGGCTCCCCTGTTTTCTGGCTTCCAGTTGAGTTAGCCAATGGGATGCACTGAAAGGAGATCAGAGGATGGTTGTCAGAGTCAGCTGTGTCCCTTTAACAAAGACCATGGCTCCTATCAAGCAGTCTTCTACAGCAACTCTCTAATGGTTCCAGAAACTGCCTACTTGGCTTGTCCTGTCATTTCTAGTAGTGAGACAGCTCACCTGTGTTGCAAGCCCTGGGATACTGCACCACTCCTTGCAGGTTTCCTTAACACAGCCTACAGTCTGTGAAGAGTCATTTGAAACCTCTCCTTAATTACAAGTTTAAGGGTGCCTTCTGTTTCCTGTTGGGACCCTAATACAAGTGGGGACAAGAATATAATTGTCACTCTTAGATCCCCCAAAGTAAGCCCTAATAATTGTTAGTAGATTACTAGTAAACTCTCTTTAGTCATGTAAAAGTAAAAGTTATATTGTTGCTAATTGTTCTCCTAAAAGTAGAAAGAAAAGGACTTCATTTTTTAATCAGTTTGAGACTCATAAGGAGAGCCCCTGGGGCTCAACTAGACAATTTCAGGGATATCGTGAAATGCCAACAATATTCTCAGGGGAAATAAATGGAGCTCTCATTTCCTACCATATGCCAGGGAAGAATTGAAAGTAAAGAGGTAATGAAAACAGCTAATTTACTCTTTTTGGGAAATTAGGCAAGTCCCAACATTGATTTTATTAAGGCAAAAGGAACATTACTAAGTGGCAAGGATCCATGAACACTTTTATATGAGTGTAATTCAACGATCTTAACTCTAGAGCTGGGCTTTCCAATAGGGTAGCTACCAACGAAATGTAGCTATTTAAATTTGAATTAATTAAAATCAAATAAAATTAAAAATTCAGCTCCTGAGTCACACCAGCCACATCATAAATGACCCATAGCCATATGTGGCTTGTGGCCACAGTACTGGGCATCAAAGATGTAGAACATTTTCATCACCGCAGAACATTCTGTGAGACAGCACTGCTCCTGTGAAAGAAAGTTCACCCCCATTTCTCTAGGTTGTATTTTTTTTTAACTAGCAAGTTTATTGAAATTTTAGGATGCTAAGTTATCAGATACCAGAGAGCTATATTAAGTGGAAATGCATTATATTAAGTGGACAAGTAAAAGAGTTCTGTGATTCTTTAGAAAAGACTTTATGACTGATTTCAAAACCTTTTAAAGTATTCATTTTAAAATTTGTTAAAGTTATTAAACAAAATAATAAAACAAGAGATAGTCAACCTAATTGAATTCAATATGTGTGCTTTTTTCTCAGACATTAGAATCAGTATTAGAGGCACTTAATTGGTTTTGAAATTAATTTTTGAACTGAAGATAGAATTTGAAAAGCCATATAATATATTCAAAATTACTTTTGTTCTAGCATGTTGAAAGGGAATGCCTTTTATATAAAAGCATGAAAGCCAAAAAGTAAACATATATCACCCAAGTGCAACAATTAAGATAAAGAAAATGGTTAGGTACTTCAACTTGAAATCTATTTGAAAACAATGGGAAAGTTAGTTATTAAGAATTCCAACCATAAAAAAATCATTTATCTTAAAAAAAGAAAAAATGTATACCAAGTTGATAAAATATCTAGGATATGTTAATGAGTCAGTATAAAAACAAATAATAAGCTGAGCTTAAATGCAAGGTTTTGATATTACTTTTGTATGTATCTCAGGATGCATCCTTTATATATTTTGAAATCAAACCAGTATGCAATTTTTACTTTTAAACTCTGAACGGAGGAGCCAGGGTTTTCTTAGAAGGGCTGTCATCAATACGACCTTCTCCTGGAAAATATGTTTAATGCCAGACCACATGGGTGGGCACTGAAAGTACACTATTGACACTTTAAAATTGACGTGCTGTTTTTCTGGCAGTAAAACAAAACTGAGGGCGATGGAAAAGAGGTAAATTGAGGTCATCTTGGACAAAGTCGACTAAGATTGGTTAGTCTAATAGGCTAAGATTTTTAAAGGATTTTTAAAACAATCACCTTTTTTTCCTTATTACAGAAATAATTCATACTCATTTTAGACATGTTAGCAAACACAATTAATGAGGTAGAAGAATATGAAAATGGTAATTCACCCTCCCTAGTGATAAACCCCACTAGTAGTTTGGGATATATTCTTCCAGGATTTTTGTTTCCTTGTTCAGAAAAATATATTAGTTCCACCACTTGAGGGTGTAAAGGTGAAAGTTTTAAGTTGTTGAACTATTTTAAATATGGTTCTGAAAACTGTATTTTTTCCCAGATCACAACTTCCTATATTACTAGAAATTTTAGAAACATCTATTTTTTAAAGAGCTGCCAGAATTGTTCCCAATTTCCTGATATGTAGGGAAGTTCACTATAGTTATTGTGTTAAATATTCCGTTTTCTTAATTTAATAAAGAGCCTGGTTCAAACTATGTGTTCTGGTGAGACCGAAAACAGTCAGCTCTCATTATCTTTTGTGGTCAGAAATAAATGACCCCCAAAAAATTTAAACATCAACAAATGCCCCCCTACATTAACGTTCCCCAAACCTCACTTAAATTGTTTCAGTGCATTTTCAAATCCAAAAGGGACCCATTTGTATCTCCAAAGGAAGGTAGAGGACTTTTTCCTTAAATCACTCAGGAGGAACTAAGAAAACTTTAGCTTCTAATCATAAATTAAACATAGAATACCCTCCAAAATGAGAGTGGTGATTTTGTCTGTAAGAACTCACTGGTGTTAAGCATGAGAGTAATATCATTTAGTGATTTAGGATCATCCATCTGGAGGCAAGGAGGTAGCTGGAGGCAATGCAAGCCATGGGGAGGTTATGGTTGCAGATAAAGGACAAATGGCAGGGCAGGACTGAGGCAGGCAGCGTGCCCAGGGACAGGGGGCAGATTAGACATATTCTGAAAAAGAAGATTAATTGAATCGAGTCAAGTAAAGTGGTAAATGTGGAGTCATGAGGGGAGAGAAAGAGTCTATGTAAATTGAGGTCATCTTGGACAATGTCTACTATGTTGCCAAGATTTTTAAAGGATGTTTCAAAAATCACCCAGGTCTTTTACTTGGACAACTAAAGTACCAACTAGGGAAAGAGATAAGGATTGTAGGAGAAAAGGAACGTATGAGGAGAAGCTTTGAGTCAGGCAAAATGATGTCAGTTTTGATCACGTTAAATTGTAATGGCCATGGGACATCTAAATGTGATATACAGTAAACAGCTGGAAACACCATTCTGCAACTTAAGAGAGGTGCTTGGGCTCAGAATATAGATTTAGGGCAATGTTTCCCAAAGATGTTCTGCAGACTACTGTTACGGCAAGACTTCACAAAGCCTTTGGTTTGGTAACGTACACTGTAAATCCCTAAGAATGAGAGTGTATCACTGGCACTTCTCTAAGAGGACTTATGTGGACATGGCACCTAGTGCTCTTTGGGACATCATTTTGCAGGCATTGGAGTGTTGGTGTCATTAGATGCCTGACACTGATGAGATCCCTAAAGAAATAATTTTGAGTGGGAAGAGAAAGTGCTGAGGATGAAACTTTGGGGAATCTAAATATGTCATGCCTAAAGAGTTTAAGGCCCAGACAGTGCCTTTGATTTCCCCTTATCTGAATTTCCTATCCTGATGAAAATTTTACTATTGTTATACTGCCGCAGAACAAATAAAATTATGTCTTCAGTTTTGCAATTTACTTAGGTGTATTAGGTGATTTTGACAATTCCATCTCCATTCGTATATTTATAAAACTTCTTTTAACTCTGAAAAACTGTATCCCCAAACTCACATACATGCTGGTGAATACCAGCATTTAAGAGATATGCAATAGAAGAAGAGGCTGGAAAGAGACAAGGGGGAAGGATTGGCACAGCCAGGAAGGAGGCCCTGCTTAGAAGATGTGGTGGATAATTGTGTGTCAACTTGACCAGGTTCTGGTGCCTAAAACAGCTAGTCTAGATGTTGCCATAAAGATATTGTGTAGATGTGATTAAGTTACAATTAGTTGACTGCAAGTAAGAGACATTACCCTTGATAATGGGTGTGGGTTTCATGTGACGAGTTGAAGGCCCTCAGAGCAAAGACTGAGATTTCCTCAAGTAGAAGGAATTCTGTCTCAAGACAACACATAGAAACCCTGCCTGCGTTTCCAGCCTGCTGGCCTGTCTTACAGATTTCAGATTTGCCAGCCCCCACAATCCCGTGAGCCCATTCCTTAAAATAACTCCCTCCCCCTCTCTCTCTCTCTCTCTGCCTGACTGGATACAGAAGCTGAATGAGGAGAGTATTTCAAAGAGAAGACGACGATCAGCACTGTTCAATGCCTTAGAGGGTCAAGTAAGATGAAAAAAAGAAACACCATCAAATATAATGGAGTTTTGAAGTCTCCCTATACTACTAACTTTTTTGACTATTTAAATTTTTTTTTTTTGAGACGGTTTCTTGCATGTTGCCTAGGCTGGAGTACAGTGGCTATTCACAGGCACGATCGTAGTGCACTGCAGCCTCCATGCCTTGATCCTCCCACCTCAGACTCCTGAGTAGCTGGGACTGCAGGCATGTACCACCATGCTTGGCTTCAATTTTTGAGAAGCATTTCAAACCAAGGTAACCACCTTCCTACTTTGATCACGGTCACCCCTTGTTGTAAGCTGAAATGGGTTACGAGTTCCTGCCAGAATTTATTCTCCTTTTGTAATCCTGACAGTTCCTAGTACTGAATCCAGTGGGATCAAAGAATGTTAACCTGAATTATCTTCTCTTTCATCACCTGTAATTAATGAGATACATAGTGTAATCATTCCCTCTTTTTTGCTTAAATCTGTCCTGTTTGTTGTTGTTGTTGAGACAAGGGTCCCTTGATCCCCTAGGCTCAAGCAATCCTCCTGCCTCAGCTTCCTGAGTAGCTGGGAGTACAGGTGTGCACCACCATGCCTGGCTGATTTTAATTTTTTAGATAGAGACAGGGTTCTCACTATGTTACATAGGCTGGTCTCCAACTCCTGGGCTCCAGCAATCCTCCCACCTTGGCCTCCCAAAGTGTGGGGATTACAGGCATGAGCCCTGCACCCATCCTGTCCTGTTTTGCTTTTTCCTTTTCTGTTCCTGTCAGTATCACTGTAGCCCAGACCTTCACTTCCTCTCTACTCTCAGGGGCTTTGAGGCTAAGCAAGACTACAGGATTGGTAGTGGCAGAACATGACCAAGAGGGATTGAGGAGCCTCCTGGGAAGAATTGGTTCTAAGAGAAGAAAAGACATGTGGTGTAGCTCCACTCAGAGGGAGGGAGTTCCTAGTGCAGCGTTGGTGTCATTCGCCCATGCTGCAGCCCACTCCAGCTTCAGCTTATGTCTGAGTCCTCGGGAGAGACAGGAGGACAGAAAGGGCCTTTCCCACAGTCTTCACAATCTTTCTGAGACTCTGGAAATTCAAGGCAGCTCTCAGCCTTGGGAAAATGTAGCAGAGTAATATAGTAGGGGATGAGAAGGATTCTGTCCACTTTATTACAGTACATAAAAGCTTGGCTTTTGTGGATTTCAGACAGTGGTGTGCTGGGAAATGTTTAACAACCAGCTCTCTGGAAAAAATAAATAGATAGAAGCCATAAGCTGTCCTCTCTTCCGAGCTCTGAGTTTAATCACATCACGTCAGCAGCTTGAAATTAACCATGGTGGGAAAGCTCACACCAAGAAAATCAGCAAGTTTTACAGAGAGGACAGTAGCACATCTTTCTGTAATATTTTCACTATAAAAATACAACAGATGTAAATAACTTTAAGAATATAGATTATAGTAAAATAATTTAGAAGTGATGAGTTTTGAGGATTTATTGCTTTTGTTTTTGATAAAATTTATTTCACTGCTAGTTTATATAATTTAGTTTTTAATAATGTCCATGTTTAACAATCACAGGCAAAATTTCTAAACATGTAACAATTGGCTGTGGTCAGCCTGTCTGCACAGGCTCCAGCACACCATTGATTCCGGGCTTCAGAGCATAGCACACTTGGGGCATCAGGGGCCTGGTGTTTCCACAGCACCTACGGCCGTGGCAGTGACAAGGCTCAATGCACAAATTTGCTGTGGCTAATGCTTACTGAGTTTAACTGAAAACCAACTGAGTTTAACTTAGCAAGGACAGCTGCAACAAGTCTGCAATGTTCATTCATTTCTGTGCATGAAAGCTTCATCATCTCTAGTTCATGACAGAATGCAACAACAGAGCAGGCTCTAGGAAGTCTTCTTGCATTTCATCAGTGATTCTTCCTCCTTGCCAATCTTTCTTTTTATTTTAATGCCTTTCCTTGCCAAAACATGCCCAGAGAACTATGTTCAAGACTCCCAAATTCCTTTGGCTGTAGTTGGCTTCATTTTTAGAGCATGCTATCTTATTTTTCTAAAATGAAATTTTCGTATTTTTTTCTCATTAAAAAAGCAATCATACCTTTGTTTCAGGAGGAAAAGTGGCAAAACATAGTTAAATTAAAATGATATAAAACAAACCTATCCATGTAAAGAAAAAACACTACGATTAATAACATTATTGTCCTTGTCTGCCTATGCCTGGCTCCATGGTGCTTACCTGAACTTGTCTTACAATTGAAAAAGTTCATTCTACCTTGAGGGTAGTTTTTAAAAGGGTAGGCTTTTTTTATGACTTTTTTTTTTTTTTTTTTTTTTTTTTTGTTCAGGGCAAAGGTTCACAGCTCCTTTTCATTCATAAATTATTTAAACTCAGAGGAGATTTGCTTTCCCTATCACACTCCTATAACCTTCCTATTCCTTTTTTAGCCTCTTAACTGATGTGAGGCCTTTATCCATGAGCTAGAGGGGGAAGCTTCTTGGAAAAGGGCAGCTCTCTGGTAATTTTGCATTAGTGCTTCTTGCCTCTCCATAACCATCAGAGCCACTTTTTCCATGTCCTCACCACTACACAAAGAGAAATGTGCTGTCTGTCTGCAATCGCGCTTTTCTGGCTGCCGGGGCAGTGTATGGCTCTGGGGAAGAAAGACGCCCTGTACTTCTTATTGAGCCTTTCTGCGCTTTGCAATGCCCCATTTGTATCTTTTGCTTGGACAAAAGAAATTTTCATTTTAAAAGAAGCATCCTGAATCCACAAAATCCTGTAATACTAATTTCTTTTCTAGCAGGAAAAAGAATAGAATGAAAACAATGCATGGTGATTAAAGATTTCCACGGCGACAGCTCCCTGGAGTGAAACACGAGGCCCTACTTTGGCAGCACCGTCCACCAGGAAGGCTCTTCGTGGACATGCTGTGTCACTTGCTTCAGTCCCTATCTAAGCCAGGATTGGACTGGCACATTGCCTTGTTGAAATTGGCTCCACACCTTGTTTAAGTGGGCATCCTGCCATACTAATTGATGGGTATGAGTGCAGACATGCTAGAAAACCAGGATGCACATCAGATCTGGGGAGGAGAAGAGTTTCAGCCCAGAAATATCAAAATAGTCAATTGTGCTGAGTTTGTGTGCCAGGGCCTAGAAGAAGATGGTATCGATGCTCTGCTGCAGCTCAGAGCTGGATTTATTTTTAAAAGCCCCAAATAGCTGAAAAAACAGGGAAGGTATGGATCTGAGAAGGAGAAGAAAGAGACAAGGTTATTAACTTTCAAAAGAAATAACTAGTGTCTGCCAACTGGGATACAAGAAGGTTTTTCATCCAAGCTATACCATGATTACAGTAACTTTTGAGCTGAGTGTTTTGGGCAGATACAGAAATCAGAGCCACCTCCTGATGGGACTTCCCAGGTAAGTCACGGTGGAGACTGCCAAGGTTGGATGCAGACGGCTGCTCCCGACCTGGGGAACGTCTCTCCCTCCTTGTCCATGATGCCTCAGCTACCCCATAAGATCAACCACTCATCAAGTGCATCCAGCAGGCCAGCCCCTCCCCCAGAAGCACAGCCATCAACCCGTGTCCTTTTGTCAGTTCCATCTTTTGAAATACAATTGTCCCTCCATTGGAAGAATAGCTGGGTAACAATCCAAGTTTGGTGCAGAAGAGAGAAATTTTTCAATATTAAAATGAGGAAGACATCAGAGTTCTGAATGTATGTTAGCACAGACTACCCTGTATTTCCCTCTATAGCTGGCAGTGACCTTCTTCCAACCATCAAATGATAAACAGCCCAGGAGAAAATGACATTGAAGGACTGTGGCACTTAATAACAGAGACAACAACAGGGTCTTCAAGATACAGAACGAGGTAAATGACAATTACACTGATGCTGGTGGAGATGAAATCTGTACCTCAATATAGCCACATGTTACAGCATAACACACAGGGCTCAAATACAAAAACCTTTGGCTGGACTTCAAGAAAGTGTCTATTTGAAGACTTGAAAAACTCACTCTTTGAATTGTCCCATCATTATTTGAATCGATTGACAATATGGGGAATATGGACTGATCTGTTTAGCCTCCCTCAGCTTTTGAACCAGATCCATTTTATTATCAATTGAATTCTGCACAGAGTAGAATTAGAAGAAGCCATTGCTCTGACCCCAATTTTACATAATTTCTCCCTTCCCGATTGTAAAACTGCTTCATAGTTTTCTAGTATTTAAGTCATGAAGTCAAGATGAAGAACTATGTACACAGTGGCCAAAGTAAATGTGATCATGTTTAACTCACTTTTAGTTTCTCCCTATTTAAAAAAAATTTTTTTTTTTTTGGTGTGAAATTTTTAAAAAGTCAACTTAAAAGGAATAGAATCAAGGAGAGATAGTGGGAGTCAAACAAAAAGCCTCTTCGTTTCAGCTAAATTTAAAAAATTGGAAATAAGTCTGTTTTGCTTTTACCGTAAAACCCCGATTATTCACTTGAAACCAATGGAAAGCATTGAACTTAAGCACAAAAGCCACAAGGAAAGCTTCTGTGTTGTACCTGGAGATGATACTGAGAAAACAGGAGGAAGTGCGTTCGTTGGATCTCATTCAGTGAAAGGTAAGCAAAATCATTTGGGTTTAATGGTTCTACTTCTAATGTCTTGGAATTTGGGATGTATTCTAAGCTTCTTACATAAAAACGTGTGTCCATAGTTCCCAGTTGTGCTCATTAGAATGACTCAGGCCTGTGGACATTTTCTTATCTTGGATTGGAATCACATACATGTTGATGAATCAAATCCACTTTCTAAACTGACTGTCATTCTCTACACAAACAGCCCTATTCACGGGGAGTTTTGAGGAGTTCCAGGTCGGTGGGAGTCACGTGAAAATTTTTCAAGCACTTTCTCTTCATGGATGATTAGAGGTCAGAGGATGGAAGCAGGTCATTTTCCTCCTCAGTTTTCCTCATGTCATTGGTTAACTTGCCCTGCCGCATAATCTTTAAACCTCGAATTCACAATTCCTTCTGACATCCCCCAAGCTGCTCAGAAATAGTGTACTGCCCAGCGTTTCCCTTTGTGATTTCGGCTTCTGAAACCTGGATGCTATATGATGGGTGACTCTTTCCATTTTGAGTGTTTTCCTCCACGATTCTGACTTCTTACACACTCAACAACCGGTTCTTTGCAGGGTAAGAAATGATTTCTCTCAGCTGGGCGGAGTGGCTCATGCCTGTAATCCCAGCACTTTGGGAGGCCAAGGTGGGCAGATTACGAGGTCAGGAGTTCGAGAGCATCCTGGCTAACATGGTGAAATTCTGTCTCTACTAAAAATACACAAAATTAGCCAGGCGTGGTGGCACGTGCCTGTAGTCCTAGCTACTCAGGAGGCTGAGGCAGGAGAATCGCTTGAACCCGGAAGCAGAGGCTGCCGTGAGCTGAGATTGCACCATTGCACTCCAGCCTGGGTGACAGAGCGAGACTCTGTCTCAAAAAAAAAAAAAAAAAAGAAGAAGAAATGATTTATCTCTCTCCAAAGGCACCAATCAACACTGTGCTGCACTCAGAGTTCTCAGTAGCCAGCCCAGTGTTTGTCAGACCCACCCCATGGAACTGCCCAGTGTTTGTTACTCACAGTTTCACTCAGGCACATCCTGACCCTGACTTGACTCAGTGGAAGAGCAGCCCAGGCCAGCAGCAGGTGCAGTTTGTAGTTACCCTTGTGACCATGTACCATCTAGAATACTTGAGGTGAGGCCTTGGGACCTGAGGTCCCCTGAGTGGTCCCCTCCCTGTATCCATTTCCCAGGGCTGCTGTAGCAAAGGACCACAGTCACAAACTGGGTAGCTTAGAACAACAGAAATTTATTGCTGCACAGTCCTGTGAGCCAGAAGTGCCAAGGTAAGGTGATGGTAAGACTCTGCTCCCTCTGGAACCTTCATGGGAAGAATCCTTCTTTGCCTCTTCCAGCTCTGGTAGCCTCAGGCATTGCTTGGCTTGTGGCCGCATCACTCTGATCTTCCTGTGGACTGCTCCCTATGTCTCCTCACATGGTTCTTCCTCCCAGCATATCTGTGTTTGGGTTCAAATTTTCCCTTTTTATAGGTACACCAGTCATACTGGGTTAGGGCTCACCCCAGTAACCTCATTTTAACTTTGCTACATCTGCAAATACCCTATTACCAAATAGGTCGCATTCTGAGATACTGGAGTTTAGAACTTCAACATTATCTTTTAAGGGTGGACACACAATTCATCCCAAAGTACTCCCTGTCGACCCACCACTATGCTGACCTAGTTCATCTGTCTTTATTCCACAAACATGTTTAGTTGAGCACCGACTATGTGCCACACGCTGGTGAGACACAAGAAGTGGAGCAGTGAAGAAAAATATGGTCCTTGCTCTCACAAAGCATACCCTGTCGTGGCAAAGGCAGACAATAAACAAATCAATACAGCGTGATGTGGGATAAAGTCTATGAAGAAACTAAACAGGGGCTCTGATGGGGAAGGGTGGAGGCATGCACAGAGGCTGCTGTAGAAGGGAGGTTAAGGAAGGGCTCATCAATGTGGTGATAAGATGCAAAGGGAGGGTGAAGCTGCCATGGGAAGAAGAGGCAGAACAGTGTTCCAGGCAGAGGAAATGGACAGTGAGAGCCCTGGGAGGCGGGAAAGAACGTGTCCTGGATGCTGTGCAAAGGCAGCCATGGGGGCACGGCACAGATGTGGCTGGAGACAGAGCCAGTGGTGGAGCCGGCAGGGCCTTCCAGGCTGAGGGAAGTTCTGAGGATGTGATTTTTGGTACAAGGAGATTAGGCAGACATAATCTGATTTACGTTTTTCATGACACCATTCCATCTGGTATGGAGAATGAATCAGAACAGGGCAGCAGTGAAGCCAGGGAGACTGTCAGAGTGGTTTCAGTATTGCCCAGGTGAAGGCCAGTCCAGGTGGCTTAGATGAGGCTGGGGGCAGCAGTCAGAAGGCATAAGAGAAAACTGACTCTGGGTTTTTTTGGAAGATAACTTACAGGGCCTGCCAATGGGATGGGAGCATGATCATAGGGAGACTGGGAGACGTTTTGTGTGGCTAGAAATTGCCTGGTTTCCCCATTCAGCCCTCTAGGCTTCTGCTGGACAGACCTGTGTGGAGCGCCTACCTGCTGGCCTGCCATTCTGCCCCCTGCTCGTCACTTACCAGGCCCCACCATGAATTCCATGGTCGCCAGCCAGAACCCACACCGTGAGGGCCTTGGTTGGCGAGGTCCCAGCAGCTGCCATCTGCAAGTGTGAAGTCTGGGCTTTGCCTGCACCATGGGCCTGTCTCCCACCTTTAAGGGACACAGGACCTTTGAGAATTAGTTTTTATATTTAGGCTTAATTCCCCCCAGCCCTGACTACATTTAGCCTCAGATTTCTCTGCGTTCCTGCTTACCCTTTTAGCTAAAGCCTCCAACCATGTTTATGACCCCAAAACTCTGATGAATTGTTCTTTGTCACAGCACCACCCAGGCTGACAGCCATATTCATTGCAAAAGATAATGAGAAGGTGAGGTCTGACTTCTATTGAACAAATTTGTGTGATGCTCAGCAGAGATCAAGTGTCACTCCTTTTAAGAAATTGATTAGGACTTGTGCTATAAACCTAAGCAGAGCTGAGAGGGAGCCTCACGAACAGCCTGTTTGTCTGTATATGTGGGGCTTCCACCACATGGACTTGCTGCCTCTTAGAATCAGGCCTGGCCTATGTGTATGGGAAGATAGGCTGAGAAGGATGGAAGGATTTTGTATATGATATCTCTGGCATAACCTAGATCTTAGAAGCTGGCCCAGGGAGTGAGAGTGGGGTTTTGTCCAACTGGATGTTCAGTACTAATTTGGGAGTCCAGTTTTTAAAGATCAGTGAAGCTGAGAGATTTGTTTCTTGAAAGAATCGTCTCAGATAAATGGTAGCCATCCAACATGAAAGCAAATGCTATAAAGTGTTTCCCTCTTCATGACTAGGTTAGGGAAAAACAGTCCTCTTCACTGAAGCAGACTCCGTTTTTAAATGAAACGATGATTATGAAGAGCAGAGATCTCTAGCAGTGAGGTCTAGCATTTATTGAGCACCGACCTTGTGGAGAGGCATTTCCATCTATCACCTGTGGCCCTCACTTCATCTTGCAGGGTGGACTGCTTTGTCTCCCAGCAGCCTCTCCCCTCTCCTTAGGAAATGCTTCTTCCCCAACTTGAATGATGGGGTTCAAATGAGCCCCAGGGAGATGAAGAATTCTTTCCTAAGATTTTAGAGTTTAAGAGGGAGCATGAAGCAGGCCCTGACGGACAATTTGAGGTAAGAGCCAAGGAAAAGCTGGGCTGTGGGAGGGGTAAATAAAAGGCAGGATTAGTCCTTCCTTTTTTCAGGGTTTGGTTTTTATTGCTTCCTATGCACAGAAATTTCCTTTTGTTTTGTAACCTCATTTTTATCACAATTCAGAATTCCAGTTAACATGAGACTATTATTGTCCCATTTCACAAGTAAGGAAACTGAGTCTTGGAGAAGTAATCATTTATTTGCATGAGGTCACATGGCCAGTAAGTGGTGGAGCCAAGATTTAGCTCTAAGTCTAGGAGACTCAAAAAAATCCCATTATACACCCTGAAGACTTAATGCTGTTAGATCCAGCGATGTGCTGGTTCCATGAAACACTGAAAGCAAACTGTCACTGGTTGAGCATAAAAAGTAGGCAAAGATATATCAGCCAAAAGTAAACTAAACAACATGTAAAAAAGTCTTATATGTATATTTTAATGGAGAAATCATTAGATAGTGCAATAGGAGATCTTTCATGTTGATTTCAAAATACAACACATAAAGAAGATAAAACAGCCAAAACCATTTTATAACTGAATAACAGTGATCAAAACATATGTAAAAACCAAAAAGTTGGAAATGCAAGGAGAATCGTCAAAACCACAGTCATAACGGGAGACTCATACTGCTCAAACCTCAGCAAGTCAAGTAACCAAAAATCTATAACATTATAATGAATTTGAATCACAAATAATTAACAAGCTAGCCAAGACACAGAAACTGCATATGCTTTCCAAATCCCCATTGAACATTTATAAATTTTATTATGTATCAGACCATGAAAAAAATTTCCATAAACTCCAAATATTATATATAGCCACATTCTCTGATCATTATGCAAAAAAACTAGATGTTAAGAACAAAATATATCAAAAATAAATTTAACTACATGGGAGAAAGATTATTTTAATAATTCTTTTTTTTATAAAAGAACTATTCAGAATGAAGTACAACTACATGTGTGGCTATGACTGTATCTCCAAATTATATTAAATTAAAACCAGCAGGTGATAAAACAGTTTATAAAATAATCTAATTTTTATATATTTAAAATAATTTTCACATATAAAATTAAACACATAAATACATAAATAACTTTCCTGGAAGAATGCACAAGAAAACTGTTGACATTGGCTATCTTAAGAGAAAGGATAAGGGTCAGAGGTAGGGAGAGAAACACTATAGAGAACTTAAATCTTATGCAATTAACAAGCTACTCAGTGTACAAACTACACATTCTTTCCAAATCCCTATTGGATATTTTTAAAGTTTATCATATACCAGGCCATGAAGAATGTTAATAAATTCTAAATACTATATACAGACCACATTCTTTTTATACTGTTTGAATTTTTCTTCTACCTAAAAAAAATAAGATGAAGGGCATTTTATAATCTATTGTTTATAAAAGTAACCTCTACATTGAAAATACAAATCCTCCAAATTATTAGCAGAACCACACACAAAACAACAAAGAGTCCAAATAGTGAAGAAACATTTTTAAAGCCATAAAAATAGAAAGCATACTATTAAAAAATGACAGAAATGTAAATAAGTTAAATCCACTTATTAAAGAAAAAGTTTGTAAAATTGGATCGCAAAGAAAATTAAACTCTGTGTTATATATTTGAAGAATGCTTAAAAGATAGACATTTAGTAAAGGTTAAAAATAAAAAGATGAGTAAAGTTATACCATAAAAATATAAACAGAAAGAAGTCAGGGGTCCTGATTTTACTATCAGACAAGGAGAACTTGGATCATAAAGGATTAAACAAAACAAAGAAAGGCATCTTATAATGCTAAAGGGTGTAACTCATTACAAAGATAATATTAATGGATAATTACATAAAAAACTATATTTTCTGAAACCAATTTCAGAAAAGATATCTGCCAGTTTAATTTATTATTTTAAAAATAGATGAAGTTAACTCCCATACAGGACCTGGTAAACATAGCATTTAAAGTTAAAAAAAAAAAATAGACGAAGTTGTGAAAAATCTAACTCAAGATCCTCTAAAAATGTTTCTAGACAGTTTCACATAGCAATTTATGTGAATTTCTACAGAAAGATGATTCCAATGCTCTTGAGACTGTTCACAAAGTAGAGGAGAAGAAGAAAAGCATCCATTTTCTTTAACTGAAATGAGTACAACACAGCAAAAGCTGACAAAAATTGCACCTAAAAGAAGACTACATACTGAATTCACTTATGACTATCCATAAATATATCATAAATAGAATATTAGTAAACAGAGTTCAACAGTATCTTGAAATAATAATATACTATGACTAAGGTTCGTTTTAAGAATGTAAGAAAATTTCGATATTTAGAAATCATTCATGTGATTTTCCATATTACTACATATAAGGATAAAAACCATATGATTATCTTCACAGATGCTCAAAAGCATTTGGTAAAATTCAAAGATATTCTAGACCAAATTCTTAAGAAAACAAGGCTAGAAGGATATTTCTTCAACATGATTTTTCAATCTATATATAGTCGTGCGTCACTTAACAACAGGGAAACATTCTGAGAAGTGCGTCATTAAGTAATTTCATCGTTGTGTGAACATCATACAGTAAACTTACACAAACCAAGAGGGTATAGCCTTCTACACACCTATATAATAGGATGTAGCCTATTGCTCCTAGGCTATAAGCCTGTACAGCATGTAACTGTACTGAATACTATAGTCAGTTGTAACATGCTAAGGATTTATGTATCTGGACATATCTAAACATAGTACAAATACAGTATCATAATCTTATGAGGCCACTATTGTGCCCCATAAGATTTATTTATTATACATGTTTATTATAACATGCAGTCTGTTGTTGACAGAAATATTATACAGCACATGGCTGTATTTATGTAAAGATAGATAGATAGATAGATAGATAGATAGATAGATAGAAAGATAGATAGATAATCTTTTCTCCCAAAACAAGAACTAGACTCAATTTGAACCGGACTGTGAATGCTGAGATTTACCAATTGGCTAGGAACCACACTTGAGGCATTATCAACCTGTGGCTCCCAACTGATATGGGTCCCACTTGGGCGACCCTGACAATTGTAAAAAAATTCTTTCCGTGGTACCAGGTGCACCACCAGTACTGTAGTTTTTGTTGGAAGCCAGGCATTAACTTTCATCCCTCCCCAAAATATGGTAATTTGCACGTAGGGATTGGAGGGATGGTCACAAGAGACCTTCAAGTGTTTAAGGAAACACCGTCAGTAGATTATGTAGCCTCCATATGATGCAGAGGTTTCTCCAAAATGAGGCCACCCTTAGTTACTTGGGGATTCTTCTTGGAGAAATAAATAACTTGTTATTTATGCACACTTCGAAATCAATTATCAGGAGTCTTCCAATTAGAAAAGTTAGTAAAAAACGTGTTCTTGATTTAAGCTGAAGTAATCAATGATACCATCTGGCAGTCAGATCAGCCTCAATTCACTGGCCAGAGTTGTTATGGGTGACAAAATTGCCCGAGGTTTCCTCCTTATGAGCCAAGGAGGAATCTGTGCAATCAGTAATGCGTCCTGCTGTACCCTGAGTAATGAATAACTCTGGCCATCAATGTGGAAACTTAAAGAGAAAGCTACCTGGCTTCTAAGGTAGATGTGGACAGTTTATAAGATGCGCTTAGCTATCTGGCCTGTTAACTCTGGGGAGCATCGCTGAGGTCAGTACCGGTTGTCCTCATCCTGTTAACTGTGATAGCCTCACAGTAACTTCGTAAATGCTGTATGAGATTATACAGAATGAATTTGCTCCCAGCCTCTGTCAGTCACATTACTCAGATTAACCAATGAAGTGACATGCTGATGGGGAAAATTCTCCAGAAGTCAATATGGTATAGATGGGGTGGATATTGTTGGGGGACAACTCTCTATTGATTTGTTGCATTTCTGACTATCTTGAAAACAAATATTGACTGCCCTTGAATCTTTTCAAGGATATCTGTACAACAGTCTTGGAACTTAAAGATATGTCTCCCTCCAGAGAAAAACATAGGTTTGCTTATAGCCTTGGATGATAAGGGCAATGTTGCCTTCTGGAGAAAAGCTCACACATGCTTATTGCCGAATAGAAAAGATTCAAGTTCCCTAAGCTCAGGGTTTCTTTCCTGTAATGCAACCTACTGTGTGTACAGGCATCTATCTGGGCCTATCTGAATCTCTCTCATAGGAGCTGGAAACAGGGATAACTGACACAAATATGCTGACGTTCATGCTTCTTACTTTCTATGAGTAATAAAGTCCTGTGTCTCTGATCTAGGAGTCTCATGTCTTCTGCCAGCAATTATGCTGTGATAAGCCAATGTGTTATCTTACAAGTAGGGTAAAATCTCAAGCTTTTCATACTTCTGGATAATAACAGAAGACAAAAATGGATTGTCTAGCCCAGTTTACAGAGAAAACTACTTTTAAAATAGAAAGGCTTTGGTTTCTTGTCTAATAAGAACTTAAGTTGTCTTCGTATGCCTTGGGCCTGGTGGAATTGTCAAAGCCTTCCCAGAAGCTCTTCCCCAATACAACCTCCAGGCACACGTGCCAATCCAGCCTTTCCCATTCCACAGTTTATAAGATTTCTACAATTTTCCTAGGTTTCCTAGATTGTTTTTATTTTAATTTAATTTTTGAGACAAGATCTTGCTCTGTCGCATGGGCCGGAGTGCAGCTTACTATAGCCTCAACCTCCCAGGCTCAAGTGTTCCTCCTACCTCAGTCTCCCAAGTAGCTGGGACCACAGGCATGCACCACCAAGCCTGGCTAATTTTTAAAAATTTTTTGTAGAGACTGAGTCTCCCTATGTTGCTCAGTCTGGACTTGAACTGCTGGGTTCAAGTGATCCTCTCACCTTGGCCTCCCAAAGTACTGGTATTACAGGCATGAGGTCACCACACCCAGCCCTTCTTTATTTGATACACAAAATTCCTCCCCAGGGACATCAAGCCATCTTGCAAAACTAGTTACTTCGTTTTACTTCTGGAGATTTCAACAGCCCTGGCTCCCTGGAAATCAAACTCTTGCGTTATTCACTCATTCATTCTTTCATTCATTCAGCAAATATCTCTAACACCTCATGTACTCAACACAAAGTAAGTGTATAATAACCACTTACTGAATGATTAATAAATCATTTAAATCAGCACCACTCATCAAATCAACACTCAAATAATATATCACTGTAACCTGTGAAAAGTGCTGTGAAGGAAAAGTACTAAAAAAAAGGACAACATTAACAGCCATACAGGAAGTGACGTTTAAAGTGGGAACTGAAGTGGGAGTAGGAGTTAACTAGGTAAAGGGATGGTGATATATTCTAGCCAGAGAGAAGAGCATTGACTCACTTTTTTTGGTCCTGTGCCTTTTTCCAAGTCGTAGTCAATGGTCAGCTAGAAAGACTTTTTCTTCTTCCTCCTCTGTTCTAAGGTGGACTCTGTGCCTCCTCCCACCATCATCCCAATGGCCTCAGTGGCAGGCATCAACTTTTCTGGAATTGTCTCTGCTTCCTCAGCTCCTCCACTGACCCCCAAGAGGCTCCCCGTCACAGTAGCTTCAGAGGACCACGCACTTGCTCACTGAGGGGCACATCCCACTCCTTGCTTATTTGCATACCCTGAACCCAGTTACTCACACAACCTTTACTGGTTACTGCCTCTATATACATCTCCAGATTCTCATTGATAGCTCATCCCTCAAGCAACTTTAAAAACATGAGACACACATTAAGCTTTATGATACAATATATCTTAAAATGATGACACAAACAACAGAAATAGAACAAAATAGAATGCCCACTCCTTATGGGATCATCTGTGAGTTCGGCCTATTCTTATAATACAAATTGACCTGGTGTTTTTCTGAACAAATTAAGTAGAAAGTAAGCCAGACACCAAGGAAAAAAAAAAAAAAAAGCAGACACACACACAACTCTGGTGGCCAGTGTCAGAACTCATTTGTTGTAGCGAATACTGCTACCTTTAATCATATTAAAGTAGTTGCTGCTGCCTCCTCATATAAGTGTTGGCATTATAAAACAGTAGTTACAAACCACTCTATAATAAAGCATAGAAATGTCTATGTTTTAAACGTCCTCCTTCATCATTCAGATCAGAAAAGGGATGTGACTTTGAACAGAGGAAATATGGGAGTGACATTAAGTGTGGTATAAGCCTACTTCATGTTCCAGCTCTGATATGGGGCCAGCCAAATTTGCTGTCAATAATAAGATAAATCCACGCCAGGGTAAGAATTGCTGTCTACTATAGAAAACTGCTCCTTGTTAGCCACATTACTTTGCTGCTCTATGACCTGCTTCTAGGGGTGATGAATAATGTGACAAGCTTTTTGTGTGCATGTCCAATAAAATATATAGTTTCCTGCAGCAAAATGAACTGGGCATTGAAGCTATGTACAGTACCTAGACTGATATTTTCTTAGCTATTAACTTGAATTAATCTTGATATGATACTATTTTCATTTGAAAAAAGATGCAGATGATTGCTTTTTGGAGACCTAATTTCTGAGTCTCTGAGGTTTCTTTCAATTCGCCCGGTCTACCTCTTTCTGAATTATAAGTTCATCACTAAATACAGTCACCAATGATTGTTAATAACCTCTTGACTGAAGAGTGTATGCTTTAAATTCCATAGATCTTTGGTTTCAAAATTGCAAACAAAATAAGAGCCAATGTAAGTAGTTACTGAAGGAAGATTCCATTAAGTATTCTCTGAACATTAATATAAAATGACAACAGCAAGAAAACAACTGTTAAGGAGTATCTGTGGGCATGAGGGAATTATTGGTCAAATTGAAAAGAAAATCAGTAAAGCCTCTCCCATTTAAAAAAAAAAAAAAAGACCAGGAAAAAGTTGTTTTTCTTTTCACATTGAATGATTAAGGAGTACATTTCACAGAATTCAAGAGGAAATAAATGCAGGGATTGAGAGGAGCTGGCTGTGACAGGTAACCAGATAGAGGACATCCATATGATGTGTTTTCAGGACTCGAACCTTGCAGAGCGCTGCAATCTGTGACAGAGGGAGGCTGGGAAGGCCTACAGACAGTTCTGGGAATCCAAACCCAAACCAGCTGTGCCAAGGGGCTGGATAACCAGGTTTCCATGAACAAAAACATAGTTTCCAAGTTCAGATTAGCTTTTCTAAAGAAAAAAGCAGCAAGAAGTTGATCATTGTACACATGACCCAGCCAAGGCAGGGACTAACGAAGCTCCCTGCTGGACTTTAATTCTATAGTATTCTCACTGAATGGCGACCACTGGTGGCAGGCTTACACGTGGGGTTAGGAGCCTCTGTATCCTTTTCTCCACAGCCTTACTCATATTCCCACCATAAACCAGGAGTACCCACTGTGAATAAAACCTTACCTAGACAAGAGAGAAAATGAAACATAAAGTATGCTGATGACTGGCAGTCTCCTAAGGTACCTTCCTCTAGGTCAAAGCTTTCTATTAGGTTGCTGCAAAAGCAATTACTTTTGCACCACCCTAATAACTCATCTTCCAAGCTGAAATCATCAGGAGTTTCATTTATTTCCCTTAACACTCTAAGGTGTTAAAGGTTGTCATCCTCCTTAGTCAAAATGACCAATTCGGCCGGGCGCGGTGGCTCAAGCCTGTAATCCCAGCACTTTGGGAGGCCGAGGCGGGTGGATCACGAGGTCAAGAGATCGAGACCATCCTGGTCAACATGGTGAAATCCCGTCTCTACTAATACAAAAAATTAGCTGGGCACAGTGGCGCGTGCCTGTAATCCCAGCTACTCAGGAGGCTGAGGCAGGAGAATTGCCTGAACCCAGGAAGCGGAGATTGCGGTGAGCCGAGATCGCGCCATTGCGCTCCAGCCTGGGTATCAAGAGCGAAACTCCATCTCAAAAAAAAAAAAAAAAAAAAAAATGACCAATTCGATTGTTTGGACAGGCCAGCAAACGTGTCTCCTGGCTGTACTGTCTCCATGTGGCAGAGCTTTAGGGTGTTTGCCACAACAACTGCCTCTTCCAAAAGATCCTTTGTATAGGTCAGTGTGTTGGCATTGTGTGATGTCACAACCACGGTCAGTGCTGATGAGACCAGTGATGGGTGTTTGTTAGCTATCTAGAAGTTGTGGTGGGGGGAGCCTGAGGGAGGCCAGCACAAGAGCTCTGCCATAAAAGGACGTTGGAAAGGAGTGAAGAGTCCAATCAGAAACTCTTTTTGAGAGACTGAATGCAAAGCATTCAGAGAGTCAGCAGGCTGGAAAGGCCAGGACACACACAAAGAAGACAGCAAGCAAAAACTGGGGGGTAGGAGAAGCTATGAGTAAACAGAAATCTGGAGATAAATAGAAGAGATTAAAAATAGTTATTCCATTGTAGTAGTAACAGGAGCAGAAACAGAAGCCAAGAGAGGGTAGAGAATCAGTCCTAGCAAAGAAAAAACTAGTGGAGATAAGCAGAATGGAAGACTGGAATCAGGAGCACAGCCAGCTGCTAGAGTCAGCAGACGTTACTACAAGACCTTTCACTGCATCCCAAATAGCCATAATACTCAATTCTCTGGTAGTTTAGCTTGAGTTATTTTTTCTTAGTTTTCTTACTGTCCTGGGTAATCTTACAATGAGCTCTGTTAACTGAGATAATGGATTATTCTTTATTCTTCACATCCTGTAAGAGTCTAAGCAACTTCTCAGGTCACCTTGTAAATGGGTCAGAGTAACACATTTGAATGTAAAATACTGTCTACAAAATTCAAAGATCCCCAGGGTGTACCATTTTAAGAGGCAGGGGCTACAACACGTACCAATCCGGCATTCCCTTTGAAGAAGATAATCCAATATCCTGGGACTATCAGATTCCTGGAAACTTTATTGAAGGGGTAGGCTCCTTCTTGCATTTTATGGGATATATCTCCTTCCCTCTTATAACATGTATGTTACCATGGCATGGAGAGTACTGCTTAATTTCTTCTCTTCAACTCCTGTCAGCATGATGTCATCAATTTAGTGCACCTATGATTCAGTGATGTTTTATGGGATGATGAGATGTTCAATCACTTATCCCCTGTATTGTGGTATAAAGCCTGAGATTTGATATAACTCTGAGACAAAATAATAAAGGTATTCTACTGTTCCTACCAGGTGAAAGCAAACTTGACTGTTTTCTCTGCTTAGTGGGATATAGCAGGGGTCAGCAAAGTAGAGTTTGAAGGTAAAATCTGCCTTGCTGCCTTTTAAAATTTTTATTAATAGACGTATTTTTTAAAGCAGTTTTATATTTACATAAAAATTGAGCAGAGAGCACGGCGAGTTCCCAGTATGCCCACAATTTCCCCTGTTATTAACATCTTATATTAGTATGGTACATTTGTTACAATTAACATATACTGATATACTATTACTAAATAATCCTTTTTATATTCAATGTTCTACTGGCAAGGCTAAGAATTCAACAGATCAAAGCAAAATTCAGAATTAACCATTGCATTTGGTTTGCAGCTATTTTGGCCCTGCTGCAAGAGATTATTTTAGAATAGTTATATATGATTCCTTTTTTTTTTTTTCATAACTGTGCCTTGGGCTGAGAATTTAGTGATTTGAGTTTGTTATTTTCTCTGTTTAAGCCTCTCCTGATTGTTCATATTAACCAAACCACCCCACAGTCCTTGTGTGACCCTTTGCATCCATTCTGTTCAGACTTCCTTAATTTTGACCGAATGTCCTTTTTCTGTTCCAGGATGCCATCCAGGATACTATACTACATTCGTTTGTCACATTTCCTTAGGCTACTTGACTGGACATTTTCTCAGATTTTCCTTGTTTTTGACGAACTTGGCAGTTTTCTTTTTCTTTTAGTTTTGGAGACAGGGTTTCACTGTGTTGCCTAGAGTGGTCTTGAACTCCTGGGCTCAAGTGCTCCCCCTGCCTCAGGCCCCCAAGTAGCTGGGAATATATGAGCTCACCACTGCACCAAGTTCACCTTGGCAGTTTTGAGTAGTGGTCGGATATATTGCACAATCTTCCTCTACTGAAGTTTTTTTGACAATTTTCTCACAATTGGGATGGTGTTATGGATTTTTGGGAAAAGATCACAAATGTAAAGTGCCCTTTTCATCACATTATATCAAGGGTACATATTACCAACATCATGTATGACTATTGATAATGACCTCAATCACCTGGCTGAAATAGTGCATGTCAGGTTTCTCCACTGTAAAGTGACTTCTTTATGCCACTCCTTACTGTATTCTTGGGAGAGAAGTCACTATGCACAGCCCACACTTGAGTGGGGAGTTATGTTCTCCCTCCTTTAAGACAGAGTATCTGTGTGATATATTTGGAATTCTTCTGCATGAGAGATTGTCTCTTCTTCCCACTTGTTAATTGATTAAATCATTTATTTGTATCAGTATGGAATTACTGTATACTTTGAGCTACTTTATTTTCTTGCTCAAATTGTCTCAACTTTGGCCATTAGGAGCTCTTTTGGTCGGCTCCTGTGCCCCTTTGATATACCCCCATCAATGAGTGTTTGGTTTTTTGTTGGTGGCTTTTTCTTAGTTTTTTGTTTTGTTTTGCTTTTTGTTATTTGTGAGCAGATCCTTACTTTTTGGTATAACCAGATGCTTCGGGCCCATGTGGTGTATTTCTCACCCCAGTTCTAGAATCAGCAATCCCTAGTGCCTTTTATTGGAGAATGATATTAAAAACCAGGATCTGAGCACTGGATGTGTTTATTACTACTAGGGCGCTTACTGCCTATTTTGTAAATAAAATTTAATTAGAACACAGCCACACCCGTTTGTTTATGCACGGTCTATGGCTGCTCTCATATTGCAATGACAGAGTTGGTTAGATGTGACAGATGCCTTATGGTCTGCGGAGGCTGTCATTATACATCTGGCCTCATACAAAATTTTAAAAAAAGCTTTAGAATTCTTGGGATAGAGAAAAAACAATAAACAAAAACAGTGACTGCACATATAGGCCCTAATAATTTTCTTTAGTAAGGAGACTTCATCAGGGGTAGAAGCTGAAGTTACACTCATCAACTGATTAAATTTACAGTAATCCACTCTGCTAAGACCCACCCATCCTCAAATCATCCTTCGTCAAATCAGAAAGCTACATGGGGGGATACAAAGCTACTATATGCTTCCAATACTTAACTTATCACTAATCTTTGCAGTTTCCTCATGGATTTTAGATTGGTTTGATTAACTCTTTGGTTTGATTAACTCACTAGGTTGAGAAGAACCCATTGAAAGCCCTGGAATGTTACCCTCCCCACCCCAAGATTGAGATAAATTCTCCTCCCCATTTAAATGTATGTTCTCACCTTCCTTGACCTAGCACCCCATAATCCATTACCCAGTCATATTCCACAAATATTTTTGCCAACATAAAGTAGGAAAAATGATTCTTTTTTCTTAGGAAGCCTTTTCTTTTGATATTTGACTTTGTAACTGCCCCCCCACCACCACACACACAGGCATGCTGGCATTTTAATTATGGTGCTGTGGAATTGAAGGATGTTGGGAATGTGGAAATAAAGAATTGACATGTCCTTGTAGAGTAAGTCCTCAGAGAGGTTCTTACAGGGTTTTCAAATAAGAAAGAAACAGCCTCTTCACAGTTGATGCACATCAGGACATAGGCAGACTTTTTCCACTTTACACTGTTAAAATTCACTAGAATTTGCAAAGGCTGGCTTCTTTGTAGGGACTCATGAACTGTGACCTATGGACATATGTTCCTCTGTGACCCCCAGAGGGGCAGCAGCCATTGGAGGATCAAAACCTTCCAAGGCCTCTGAATCCTTCCATATATCCGCATTTCAATGATCAGGGTTCCACATTTTTATGTTCAATGTTCTACTGACAAGCCTGAGAATTCAACAGATCAAAGCAAAATTCAGAATTAACCATTGCATTTGGTTTGCAGCTATTTTGGCCCTGCTGCAAGAGATTATTTTAGCATAGTTATATATGATTCCCTTTTTTTCTAACTGTGCCTTGGGCTGAGAATTTAGTGATTTGAGTTTGTTATTTTTTTTATTTAAGCTACTCCTGACTGTTAGTATTAATTACTTCACCCCATAGTCTCCTTGTGTGACTCTTTCTACCTATGCTATTCAGTGGCAGTGGCTACTCGGGCCCCTTAAATGTCGTTGCCTTACCCCTGCATGTCATAGACTAACAAATTCTCATTCTTGAATACTACTATTGAAATTTTACTGCCCTGATGCCCAACAATTACTCCCAACAATTACTCCCAGAATCCGTCCTTCTTCCCCTTCCCTGAGATGCTGGAATCACTCCTGGTTCTTATTTCCGAACTAGTCAGGAATATTAGGCACAAATTGGCTGTTTTCATTAGGTTATAATAAACCTAGAATAGGCTCGTGGCTTTCAAAAGAGATCCCCAATACAATGGCACAACCAATATATAGGCTTATTTCTCTCTCACATAACAACCCACAAGAACACACGCCCACAAACATGGGAAGGTGGTTCTGCTCCATAAAATCATCCAGAGAGCCTGGTTCCATCTTTCTTGGTGCCCTGTCATCTCCTTAAATGTTGCTCTTACTCACTGAAGCAAGCTGACTCCCCAATACCATGTATATACTGAGCCCAGAAGATGGGAAAAAAGGAGGAAGGAGTGTGCAAGAACTGACGTGGAGGTTAGACACATCACTCCTGCTCACATTTCCCTGGTGAGAATTTAGTCTCATGGCCATGCCTGGCCACAAGGAAGGTTGGAAAATATAGTCACTAAATTTAAAACTATTATTTCCCCTTTTCCTTTTAGTAACAGAGCCTCCTGTTTTCACGAAACCTAACAACGATCAGCCACACTGACTCTGATTGAGTTAAGCAGAAAAGAAATTTATTAAAATATGACCAAGGAACTCACAGAAATACCAGGAAGATTTGAGAAGGCTCAGAAAACAGATAGAAGAAGAGAGAATCTAGGTATCCAGAACCAAGTACAAATCATGCCACAAGAACATGAGCAATAGGCATTGCTGCTGATAGCAGTAGACACTGGACATCAGAGCCTACATTTGCCACCAGCACAGGAAACCAGTGAATGTCACTTCATAGGGCAAACGGAACTTTGCACATGCAATCTTGGAAGAGTATCCCAACTTACTTAGGGCTTGGTGTAATCACAAGATTCCTTATAAGAGGGAGGCAGGAGATCAGAGGGGGAAGTAGGAGAGGTGATGACAGAAGCAGAGATTGAAGTGATGCAACCCCAGGCCAAGGAATGCCGGCAGTCACTAGAAGCTGAAAAGGGCAGGGCCCAGCTCTGCTAAGCTCTCAGGAGGAACCAATCCTGTCAGTTCCTTGATTTTAGCACTAAGACTCATTTCAGACTTCTGACCTCCAGAATTGTAGGAGAATAGATTGGTGTTACTCACCACAATCAAGCTAATCAACGTTTCCCTCACCTCACCTAGTTACCATTCTTTCTTCTTTCTTCTTTTTATTTTTTGGTGTGGTGAAGACACTCGGGATCTACCCTCTTAGCAAATTACAGATAAGTAATACAGCGTGATCATCGTGTTGTTTTCAGCTTCAAAGTGTCAGGTAATCTGTGACAGCAGCAATAGAAAATGAACACAGCAGCTTTTGCCTGGAGACTCTCCATTGGCCAAGCCAAGATTTTCTCAGAATTCTGCAGCAGTCTGAAGCTCTTTCCACCATTCTTTGCTTCTCTTTCTCCTTCTACAGTTGTTAGACCTGTCTCCCAATCTGATGGCTCTCTCCACTGAGTCCTACTCCCTTCCTCTTTATCCTTCAGAGCCATTTTCCCCAATGAATTTATTGCCCTAATAAACCTTGAATTCCCGAACATTCTAAACTAAATAATGGTACCAACCCTACTCTCTCTCCTGCCCCAGGAAACCGGAGGCTTTAGCTGCCTTCCACCACACCACCCCACACTTCGGAGTAGACTCTCCACCACTCCTCTCCATTGGTTCACTAGCTTCCAACGCAAAGTCCTGGGGAGGTGCCTGATTGGCCAATCCTGGGTCACACGCCCCCTCTCCCGGTCAGGAGGCTGGAAAAACAAGCCTTTTGCCTATTTGACCTCCATAGCGGAGATCTCTAACCCTCATGGAGTCTCACACAGCCAGGACATCCCTAAACATAAAAAGTGGGTTCATGTGCTGCCAGGTACCCCAAATGTCTAGACAATATCCCTCCCTCAAATAATGTGAACCCCATCCCATGTGACCAAGAGACATCTAGTCTTCTTTCGCAAAAACTTCTGAGGATTTGTCAGGGAATGCTTACACAGCTTCGTGCTGCTTCTTGTCATCTCCTGAACTTATCTCCCTGTTACCCGTTTGCCCCATGTGGACACCAGCTCCTCCCTTTATTCCAACAACGTGACTGACACCAGCCATAGAGGCTGACAAAACTGCTGAGGGTTTGAGGATAACATGAGGAGTCATATCACATGCCTTAGTTCATTTCGTGTTGCTATGAAAAATTACCTGAGGCTGGTAACCTATAAAGAAAAAAGATTTGGCTTACTCTTCTGATGGGCTGGAAGGTTCAAGATTAGGCATCTGCCATCAGGGCCTCCGGCTGCTTCCACTCACGGCATGAGGGGAAGAAAGCTGGTGTGTGCAGAGATCACATGGAAAGAGAGGAAGCCAGAGAGCAGTGAGGGTGCAGGATTCTTTGTAACAACCAGCTGACCAGGAACTAATGAGATGGGAACTCACTCACCTCTGAGAGTACTAATCAATTCATAGGAGATCTTCCCCCATGACCCAAACACCTCTCATAAAGTCCCACCTCCAACACCGGGATCAAATTTCAACGTCAGTTTTTTGGGGGGACAAATATCCAAACCAAACCACCACCAAAAGGGAAATAGAAAATTCTGTATCATTGTTCCTAGAGCAGATTGGTCATAATCGAAGGAATCCCTTGCAATTAAACTCTGCTCTTAACCTCCTGCCTGCCACTGTGGTGCTAAAATCCATTTCTCCTCTTCTCCGTGAGCCCCCTGTTTTATTACCACTCTGCCCATCTCCACTCTTCCCTGGCCTGCTTCTTTCCTGAGAAAGCCATAAAATCTATTAGAGAAAAAAAAGTCTCTGATGAGCAGCTTAGCTTTGCTCTGTCTTAATCTGTTTCTTCCAGAATAGAAGCATGGCCCTATCTTTGTTTAACTAAAGAGCTTATATCAGTGTTTTTCCAATCAAAAGGATAGTCTCCCTGAAAATGTATTCTGTTTCGATCTCTAGAATAAGAGGTGCAAATTCTAGGTAGATTTAAAAATAGCAGTGTCCCTAAGATGGTGTATTTTAGGTGCCAACTTGACTAGATTAAGGAATACTTAGAGAAGTGGTAAAGCATTCTTTCTGGGTGTGTCCATGAGATGATTTCCAGAGGAGACTGGAGTGTGTGTCAGTAAACTGAGTGGGGAAGACCTGTCCTCAGTGTGGGGGCACAGATAAGAATAAAAAAGGCAACAACACACACATAAAGCGATTTTTTTTCTCTCTCTGTCTCCTGGAGCAGTGACACTCTTCTCCTCCTGCCCTTGGACTCCAGGCTCTACGACCTTCAAACTCCAGGACTGACACCAGTGGCCCCTAGGCACTCAGGACTTCTGGCTCTGACTGACAGTTGCAGGACTGTGCAGCATTTTATTTTGCAGATACCTCACAGCGTAGGTGGCCAGGCGTGCTGCAGGTGGGGTTTTAAGTGTTTGGAGTTTGCCCTTCTGGTCCAAGATCATCACAGTCGCAGGTGGAGGCTTCTGCAGAGGGAAGAGAGCATTTCCTGAGATGCTGGCACTAAATGAAGGGCCCGGCTCTCCAGTTCAGCCCTTGCCTCCTTCTGGACACAGAAAGTTCAAGAACTGTGGTCCCATGTGCACAGGAACAGCCCCATCACCCTTGTTCCTCTGGGCAAGCCAGGAGCAGCAGTGTGAGGCTCTGTTTCTCCTCCTCTGGCTCCTGGACCTCAGCCACCTCTGCTCAGGCGCAGGCCGGCTGCCCAGGCATCCTCCTCTGGCCATGGCCCTGGTCTGCTCTCAGGGTCGGGCCCACGCCCCTCTTCCTGCTCCTATTCCTCCTGAAGCCTGGGCTCGGGTCCTTCTTCTCACCTTTCCCTTTCTTGTGTTGCAACGGTGATTTGGGAAAACCCTTCTTCATCTTCCTCTCTCACCTCCCTTCAAACAGATGCCTGAAGGCTTTTCCCCCAACTCATCCTCAGAGCAGATACGTTCCCTTGATTCTGAGGTCTGAAGCCACACCACCTGCATCCCAGGGTCTCCAGCTTGCAGATGGCCTGTGGTGGGACTTCTCAGCCAAGACCCCTAATAAATCCCCTCTCATCTATCTACATCTGTATAGATACCAATATCAGTATAGATATAGCTCCTATTGGTCCTGTCTCTCTGGACAGCCCTGACTAATATAGTTCCTGAACCCACCTTACACTGCTCCACCCTGCTCCCAGACAAACGCACACATACATATACATAGGTAGGTAAATATATAGATCGATAGATTTACATAAATTGTGAGCATCACGCCTGAAGAGAACTCCCTGTTTCCACATTGGGTTGCCACAGCACTCCTACTTCCCACTTCTGCCTCCAAATTGGCATTCTTCCTTCCACCTCTGCTCATAGCTCAGGTGACCCATCATGCGGCCACACTCCTTGCAGGGGACCACAGTTTCAGGGACACTGTGCCTTCCAGCCACCCTGCTGCCCTGCTGCAGCCATGGGAATGTGGTGTTTCAGGAATCCTGACGCTGTTTCTCATGCTGACGCTGCTCGGCTCCAGACATCTCATCGGACCCAGTGGCTTGGGAGCTTGGGTGCATAAGGAATTGAGCTCTGCTAGCATCCCTGACAGGAAAGAAGCAGAGTAGCTTTTAGCGACAAACCATTCCAAGGAGGAGAAGGATCACTGCACAAGGAGCCTCTGACTCTCTCTCCGGAACCTCCCCTCTCTCTTTAGAGTGTTCTAAATTCTGTCCTCATCACACCTGCGGAGTCTCTTCCCCATTTCCCCTCTACCACAGACGTAGACAAAGCATCACCCAAAAACGGAGAGGGAAATACGACTCAGAATTCTTCAGAGGCGAGTGGAGTTAAGAACCTGACCAGATTCTTTTCTTTTACAAAGCAAAACTAACTAAATAAAAATTTAAATTTCTTTTCCTTTCTTTCTTGGTCCAGTGAAGACTGTAATCTTCAAAGTGGACTTTGGTAGAAACAAAAGAAAAAAAGAAATCAACAAAAAAGGAAAGAAAAAAAGTCAAAAAAATTAAATCTCTAAAGGCTAAATTTATACTGTAAAGATTTTTAATAACTAAATTCTGGTAACAAGTTGGTTGATTCAACCTACGATTCTTTTTCTTCCACCTCTGCTTTCTTATTGCTGTTTTGGGTTTTACGTTTGCATTTGTTTACTGTCACACACAGGATGTCTTCTCATTCCTATCCCATTCATTTCCACCAGCAGACCCGCCAATACAAAAATGTGCCCTGTTAATAATAATAGCTGCTGTTTATTCATTATTTACCACATCCAGGTACTTCATGTAAGAATGCTATACTGTAGCTGATTAAAATAATCACAGAAAAATATCAGTATGTAACTTTGGGGACTATTTCTTACATACTAGCTTTTATTCTTGTTTCATCCTCACCATCATCCTAGGAGGATAGGTATTATTATCATCATTTTAGAGATGAGAAAAGTGAAGTAAATACTATTCATTTCATTTAGAACATAAATAGATGAGGCTTAATCACACAGTTATTAAGTGGCAAAATCAGATTTGAATCAAGGTCTCTGATTTTTAAAATTCACCTTTTTTTTTAAAGTATTCTACTTCACCTAAGAAGTTAATACACCTCACAACCAGATAACTCCTTCTCTTTTCAATTAGGCTGTGTCTGTATCTGGGATCAGTTGCAAAGAAGAAGTATAACATGACTAAGGCCACTGTTGGGGTAGGATACCCCCACCCAAGGTCAGGTTCTTAACTTCACTTACCTCTGAAGAGTTCAGATTAGTTTTTTCCTTTCCCATGTTTTGGCTAGCCCTTTCTCTTCTTTTTTCTGGAAAAATTTGTAACTTACCAGAACAGTTTATGATATGACAACATTGTAGTGGTGACATCACGGAGGCAGAAGGAAGAAGAAAGGGATGTGGGAGCTCCTTGACAATAGGTGGCACCTCTCCTTTCCGATCCCAGATTGAGAGGGGTACTAGCCTGGCATGCAGACAGCAGTTTTAGAATCAGATCTGCCTTCTGGCGGCTTCCCACCTAGGAGCTATGGGACCTTTGTGAAGTCACCAATTGTACCATGGGTGCTTCATTTGTGAATGAGAACAGAACTGCCTTGTAAGTTGCAATATGCATTAGAAATAGCAAATAAAGAGTACCTAACTCTTAGGAGGCCTGTAATAAATGGTAGCTTTTGTTATAGACTGCCTTTCCTCCTCCTGTTTTGCTTCATCGTTATATTAAGGCGAAATTGCAGATGGTGCTAATAAAACAGATCAATAATTTGAATTTCACTTTTGTGAATGCTTTAAATGTCATAGTCATTGAGAAGGTGGATCTGGTTAATTGTACTTTAAATTTTCAGTTTGGGCTGGAGCTTTGTATTATAACAGGAGGGTACTAGACAAGGTGAGTTACCAATAGCCTCCCCCCGACCCCGCAATAGACATATCATTAGGTAGACTGTAGTGGCAGCTGTTCTCCACCCCAGCTCTGAATTAGTGGCTCTAGCAAGAATGGACACCTGAGTCTAAATACAGAGCTTGTGGTGCTGCTTTTGGCTCTCCTTCTCATTATTTCTTCTTCTAAATTCAACAAATCATTACTTCCTCTTTTATTATGTTTTAATATAAGTGATTTAATATCACAGATATTCAAAATAAGCCTGTGTGAGACACTGGGTTTTGAGGTGGTCATGCCTTGTTTCTTTAATTCTCAGAACAACACAGTAAGATCAGGACCCTGTCCCAGAGATGACCACATCGAAGTTCAGAGAGTTTAAGTAACTTGCCCAAAGTCACATAGCTAGTAAGTGGCAGAACCAGGAGAACACTAGATGTAGACACTTAGACCTTCCAGGCATCTTAGCTACAAGACCAATGGTGTCAGTATCTTGAGTTCTGTGTTCCATAGGGGCTATTTTTTTTTTTTTTTGAGACAGAGTCTTGCTCTGTCACCCAGGCTGGAGTGCAGTGGCATGATCTCAACTCACTGCAACCTCCGCTTCACAGGTTCAAGCAGTTCTCTTGCCTCAGCCTCTTGAATAGCTGGAACCACAGGATTGAAAGGCACCATGAGGGACACAAATTAACTGCAAACCCTCCACCCTCAGGGTATTTACAGCCTATTAAGAAAAACCATGTTTTTCCCAATAACAGGGAATTCAAAGTTTCTGGAAGGAATTAAAACATTTCTTAGTCTAATTTTCTTGAGGTTTTGTTTTTCTTCATTTTGTTTTGTTTTGTTTGGCTTACTTTCTTCATCAACCTAATACCTGCTTCAAGTCTAAGTGAAGTTTTCCCTCCACCTGGACGTCTTCCCTGTCCTTTGCAGGCTAGGTCAGGTGGCCTTCTCCCAGCCCCCATAGTATCCAGCATAGAAGCTGATCATGGCACTTACCCCCCAGTGAAAACAATCACTTTACTTACATTAACTCCTTTAATCTTCACAACAACTTTATGAGATTGGTACTATTCATATCAACATTTTACAGATGAGGAAACTGAGGTACAGTTGGGAGACCTAACTTGTTCAAGTTTGCACAGCAATTAAGTGGTCAAGTCCAACAGCAAAACCAGGCAGGCTGGCTCCAGAGTTCTCAATAGCCCACCACTGCTTCCCATCTTCCCTACAGAATCAAGTCCCTGAGAATATTCACCTTATGTCAGTTGCCTAAGTTGGAAATTATAGAATCTTCAAACTAGAAGGGCATGGCACTTGCCTGTCGGCCCCTCCTCCTAGACTGTGTGCCCTCGGGCAGCATCCTTTGCTTCCATAACACTTGCTACTTAGCAGGGGCTCGGGGCAAATGTGTGGACTTGAACGGCCAAATTGAAGCCAGAGGTCAATATTAGAACTGAACACTTGTGCTAAAGTGGAAACTTTAAGATGCAGATAGGCCAGTAATCCCCAAATGTGTTCACTGAGGAGCGTGTGTGTGTGCGTGTGTGTGTGTGCAGAGATTGTGTACCACTGACTTTTTCTCTCCTATCATACTTTCACTCCTGATACCTCCAGGCCTGATACCTCTGAACATTAGGCATCTCTCTGCTCCCTTTAAATAAAATTTCTCATTTTGCCTCTCCTCTTCTTTCCTTGATTTATTTTGCTACAGACAAGATAGGAGCCCTTATCTCACCATAATTAACCTCACAATGGGCTACCGTTTGTTTCCTATTGGAGACCACGAGATGGATCAGATGATAATTGAATATTTTTGGACTATAATTTCTAATATTATTCCAAAATTGTTGGACTCTTATTCCAATATCATCTAATAATTTCCCAATATTGGAAAATAATAGCATAGCTATGGTATAGAATATTTACCATACGCCAGGGACCATTTCAAGCACTTTACTTATGTTATTAACTCATTTAATCTTCACAACTTCATGAGATTGGTACTATTAGTATCAATATTTTACAGATGAGGAAACCGAGATACAGTTGGGAGATATAACTTGCTCAAGTTCACACAGCAATTAAGTGGTCAAGTCCAACAGCAAAACCAGGCAGGCTGGCTCCAGAGCTCGCGATAGCCCACCACTGCTTCCCACCTTCACTACGGAATCAAGTCCCTGAGGATACTCACCTTATGCCAGTTGCCTAAGTTGGAAATTATAGAATCTTCGAATTAGAAGGGACCTTTTCATCTAAGATTTCAACTTTCTACTCTCTGCAGAATCCCTTCTGGAACTTTCCAGATTGATGAGTGTTTATCAGCTCTGCTTGAGTACTCCCAGTGACTGGGGGGAAAAAAAAAAAACACTGTAATATAGATATGAAATATAAACTGTTCATGGATAAATTATTGCATAATAAAAACATGCCTAATGGCTACACTCCCCTAATATGTTCATTTGGTAATTATTTTTTATTTGAAAACTTGTTTTGATAAAACTGTTTCTTTTAAAAAAAGCTTTAGTATAATTTGTCTTGAAACACCTACACTTTCCTTTTATATCTCCTTATTAGTGGGCTTATTTTCAAGGAGGAAAGTACCACAAAGGTAAAAGAAAAAAACTCATTTGCTCATGTTGTTGTTTTGGGGTAAAAAATAAAGGTTAACAGTGGGTGAGTGATCTTTTTAATATTTTTAGTTAATTTCCCGCGAATACTTTTAAAAGCTACTGTGGTACTGTTTTCTCCTACTATTAACAAAATCTGTTTGAAATGAACTACTGGAAAAGTTAGGACATCATAAATCATGTTAAATAGAACAATTTCTTTGATATTTAATCCCTAATTAAGATGAAAATATCAGTTGCAGCTGTTCATTAGGTATGTTCTTAGTGTTTGTGCCACAGCGGGGAAGAAAACCCAGAATCTCATAATTTTAAAGAGATTTCTAAATGCTTACGTTATACAAAACTTGCAAGTCTGGCATTGTGGGAGACAATGGCAGTGTCACAGCTGACATTTGGGTTCTGGAGTCAGACTGCCTGGGTTTAAAGCCCTTCAGTCCCCATCCTGAGATAATGTTAAAAACATTCAGTGTTCTTAGCACAATGCCTAGCACTTTAGATGCCCGGTAAGACGTTGATATCATTTTTCTTTGTCCACAGAGATCTGTTTTGAAGTATAGGCAAAGCTTGGGACTGAGAAGAAAGAATCAACATAAAAGTCTTATCGTTCATCATTTTTAAACTGTTTTCTCCAATGTATCCAAAAATAAAATTGAGGGAGTAAGGTACCATGGTTAACATCAGAGCACCAACAGAAAGATTAGAGACTAAGCAGGTGCATGAGCACTATGGGCTAAGATGTGGCCAGGACGCATGTCAGATAAGAAGGGATACCCAGAGATCCAGTCTTGAAGGCAGCAGGTGGGCAGGAGCAGGATTTCCCAGGCCAAAGGAACCCTGAATTGAGCATGCTCTTTATGAGTCCCTCTTCATGAGGAAGGGAGTCCTGGGTCTGCCTTTGTCAGATTTCAGACAGGCCATTTAAATTTTCTGAACCTCGGTAACATTTTTTTTCCTGCCTACCTTAGGGTTATTGAGACACTGTGTGGGAAAAGGCATTGAAACAAAGTTTTGGAGCGCTATCTCTACAAACACTACATTTTATCCGTAATGATCCCATCTTCTAATATAATTACAGACTTCCCAGGATTTAGCAACGAGGGCCTGGAGGGCAGGCAAAGGCAACTGGCCCCATGTGATCAAAAAACAGGCACAAACTTTCTTTTCTTACCTCACAAGCCTAGCTTAGAGCTGGACACTCAGCAAATGCTAACCAAGCGCCATGCGTTGATTTGAAAGGGTTCACTTCAACCTTGCCTTCTTCAGGAAGCACTTACAGAGAGCACTTTTTGGTGGGTAACAACTGGACATCGAATGCTCAGTTTAAAACCTCCTTCCAAATAAAAGGAAATTCATCTTAGAAATGACCAGAATGGCAGAGTGAAAACAGAGCAGTATCTACCTGGGTTTTAGTGCCAGGAAGTGACCGTCGTTGGCTATGTGTTCAATTACGTGGTCGCAGTTAACAGATAATCAAATATGCAATAATGGACTAGCTGTCTTTCCTTGTTGCTAATTATCTAAAATATCTTTATGCTGCATATTTAAATATAAAAATTTCCCTAAGGTAAATGATACATTATGCCATTTTTAGTGATTAAATGTGGCATTTTCTGCATCTTAATGAAACCATTATTTTTGTTCAGCTGAGTAATTTTATTAATTAAAAGAATGTCAGGAGAGTGGCAGCATGTTCACAGAATTCTCAGAGAGTCATAGCATTATAGAGCCATACAGGACCTGACCCAACGCAACCAGGAACTCTCAGTTTACCTATAATTCTCCACCTGGACGTCAATATGCTGGGTTCTGATATCATCAGAGCTGTGTGACCCTGCGCAAGTCGTTCAATCTTTCTTTGATTCAGTTTATTCTTCAAACAAGGGTTGTCTAATGCCATGATATTTTAAATTAAGTTTAGCATGTTGGCATCTGTTTATATATTTTACACTAATAATGATGTGTTCTGGCAGGGTACAATTTTCTTTCTACTTTTGACAACAAACACAGGGACCTGCTGTATTTGAATTCTCTGTTATTGGGAAAAACACGGTTTTTCTTAATAGGCTGCAAATACTCTGAGGGTGGGGTTTGGGGTTAATTATTTTGTGTCCCCATGGTGCATTTAACATACTACTAGAAAAAAATAGAATTTAATTGTATGTTGTATTTTGGGCAAAAACATCCTGCTCTGAAACATCATTAGGGGAAAATCCTAGTGTAATATGGGCCGCCAATGAAGTGAATGTTCATTGTATTACCCAATATCAATTTATTAACGTTTATGAGCATACAAACACGTACAAGTGTGTGTGCACAGACACAGTTCATATACAGTTCTTGAGAAAAGCATTTGGGGTTTTCTACCACACGATGCTTTGAGTCAGTACCTTCTATCATTAATTTGTGTTTACAGCAGTAGTTCTGAAAGCTATGCCTTCAGCAACATGTATGCTGACATAGCAGTTGAAATAGATGAGCTAAATACAGCCATTCAGAATAATCTGGACATCCTATTTCATGATTTGGAATGCCCAGAATGTCTGAGACATGACATACATTACAATTTCTCAAGGAAGTCATACCTGAAAAAGGTAAACTTGACGTAGACTCTCAGACTTTGCAGACACCTTAGCTACAAGACCAGTCGAGTCAGAATCTTGAGTTCTATGTTCCATAGGGGCTATTTTTTTTTTGAGACGGAGTCTCACTCTGTTGCTCTGTTGCCCAGGCTGCAGTGCAGTGGCGTGATCTCGGCTCACTGCAACCTCCACCTCCAGGGTTCAAGTGATTCTCCTTCCTCAGCCTCCCGAGTAGCTGAGACTACAGGTGTGCACCACCATCCCCAGCTAATTTTTGTATTTTTAGTAGACATGGGGTTTCATCATGTGGCCAGGTTGGTCTCGAACTCCTGACCTTGTGATCCACCTGCGTCAGCCTCTCAAAGTGCTGAGATTAAAGGTGTGAGCCACCATGCCTGGCCCATAGGGGCTATTTTAAAGGTTTAGTTGAGGTTCCAACTCACAGGTCCACCCACTACTCCAGGAGTATGTCACTCCCTGCACTGGTGGCAACACAGGGAGACCATGATGTCCAAGTTTCACAACACATGTGATTCATTTTCCTCCCCTAATGACTCAAGAAGAGATTTTTAGAATTCAGGCTGAGTCTCAGTAATTCAATTGTAGAAAAAGCAGGCAACGCTGTAGCTCTGTCATAATTAGTTTCACGTGTGAACGTATTAATTGTTTCATTAGGAAATATATTAGGTCAAGAGAATACAGATGTGGTGGATAAGGACATCAACAAAAGAACCCCCCTTGAAGGTTCATGGTTGTTACCGTGTTTAGGCCTGGGAGAGTCTTCATTAAGGCAGGCATTTTGGGGCCACCCAACCATGACCATGGATCTACGTGCTGGAACTTGAAAGTATGTCCATGCTCAAGATTTCTGCCTCTTCGAAAGCAAGCAAGGGCTGCTGTTGCATGCCCTGACCACGCACATCTTTATGAAAATGTAACCTTTTCACTCACTTTCTGAACTCCACAAGAGTCAGCTTTCTCTTGTTGGTAATGAAACCAGCTGTTGAAATACTTCAGCTGCGTTGCAGTTGCTTCTCCTGTGAGCTACATGGCCGTCTCTTCTTTTATTTCAAAAAGTTGGCTGGTGCTTTCAGCAACCACTGTGAAGTTGGTAAATATCTAAATGACTTCTTCATTTTCCGACCCTTGAACAGAGTAGCAGAAGATTTTCTGTGTTCATACCAAGCATGTCTGAATTGTGTAATTTCATCTTGCAAATATATCACCAATTCAAGAAACAGCTTTGGCTTGTCTGGTTTTTGAATAGTGTTGACCATCGTTTCCTAAAGAAAAATCAATCATCCAAGCCTTCCCTGAAATGTTAGTGTTGTGCTAACTGAGGCACTGGCTAAAAATGAAGTATGTGTATAGAGTCGGGGGTGGGTGCGGATGGTGACAGGGTAGGAGGGGTTCTCTGTTTTTATAAATCCAGTGAGCCTGCCTTTGACAGTCTTTCATGCTGGCTTTATTCTTCCCTTTGGGAGTTTTCGAAGTCACTTTTGGCCTTTGTTTATTTTAAAGGAATCAGAGAAAGAGCCATAAGAGCTGGAGAGGAATGTAGTCGCCTACAAATTGACTAACGCGTTCTCTTTCTCTCTATGTTACACAACAGACCTGCAACAGTGCTGCCCCTGCGTTAGATGGTAGAGATCAGAGTTTCTAAATTCAAAAAAAAAAAAAAAAAAGTCACAACTGGTACATTTTAGAGACAAAGAACAAGCATAGGTGGGAAACTGTCTGCAGGCATAGGCAGCCTTGGGCAGATCTGATCTGACCCTTTCCAATCAGTTATTGGGAAGAGAGTAATTATTAAGGCAGACGAGGAGATAATCACCTCTACCCCCAAATCCTGAGAGTGGCAGGTAGCCCAGGCCATCCTAAATGGGAGGTCACTGACTTTCAGGAATGCGTGGGTATACCGTATAGCACATTACAAGAAGGGCTGTCCTCTTTGAGCAATACATACACTATAGCTGGGCTGTGCACTAGGCCAATGGGACTGGCCTGTTGGTGGTGATGCTTTCTATGAGGGAGTGGATGGGCCAGCACCCAGGAGAAGGCAGCCCCTGGTTTTCAGCGTGAGAGAAAGATGGTCCTAACTCTATCAGTGGCCCTCACTTGTCCATGTATATGAGCCAGGCCCTGTGCTGAAGTTTTCACATTGATTATGCTTGACAATCCTTGGACATAAAGAACTATTATTATTCTCTTGAGAAAACTGAAGCCCAGAGAGATAAAGCCACTTACTCATGGTGCATGATGAGTCGGCAGCGTAAAATTCAATTTCATGTTTTTCTCACCAGAAGACCCTGCTCTTATCTCCCACGTCTTACTGTTGTTGACACCACTTGTGGTTGGTACCTGAGTTTATTATTCACTTCCCGTGGCCTTGTTCCTCTATTCCTTTTTTTTTTTTGTAAAGATGGAGTCTTGCTCTGTCGCCCAGGCTGGAGTGCAGTGGTGCAATATTGGCTCACTGCAACCTCCACCTCCCGGGTTCAAGCGATTCTCCTGCCTCAGCCTCCCCAGTAGCTGGGACAACAGGCAAGTGCCATCATGCCTGGTTAAATTTTTGTATTTTTAGTAGAGACGAGGTTTCACCATGCTAGCCAGGATGGTCTCGATCTCCTGACCTTGTCATCCGCCCGCCTCGGCCTCCCAAAGCATTGGGATTACAGGAGTGAGCCACCGCGCCTGGGCTGTTCCTCCATTCCTTTATTTCTCTGTTGACTGTTTCTTAAATCTTCCATCCTTGGGGACAGAAGGTGGGAGAATGGAAAGGAGCTACAGTCATCCCCATCCCCACCCACCTCACCACCACCCCCGCCCCCACCATTTACATTTCTATTTCATTATCCCACACACATGTCCATTTAAGTCTTCATTAGCCCCAAGCAAGAATATTTCAATGTCAAGACCTGCCACAGCATAAGGACTATGCCCACAGCACTAAATTTAGAAGTGATCATGCAAATTAATCAAGTGGCCCAAAGCCTTGATTGTGTAGACAACCTCAGTGGAAAATGCTCCATTCTGATCTCAGTCCCCATCTTACTCAACTCACTAATGAGTCTTCATAAAGTATCCTACTCAATTATCCCTTTGATAGTCCAGATGGAACAGTCAAGGGAAAGACCCTTTTCAAGACAATTCTTAAAAATATACACAGAATAGTATGGGGAATAGGCACTCTCTTGTATTTCTATCAAATAGGCAGAATGAAAGGATTTCTAGCAATTTGATGATATATTTCAAAACTCTGAACAATATTTATGTTCTCTGATCAAATGATTCTGCATCTAGAAATTTATCCTAAGTCAATAATTGTAGACTTGCAAATATTTGCATGCACAGAAATGTTCACCATGGAATTGAATTATAATAGTGAAAAACTGGGAATGAAGTGTCAGTGTTAGGCACTTGGCTCAGTAAATGATGACTCATCCATACATTATACTATTATACACTAATAAAAAGGATTTCATAAGGAATATTTAATGATTTGAAGAAATGATCCTAAAATATTAGGCAAATATTTCAAGAAAGTTCTGTTCATAATGGCATTCACTACTCACATATGGCTATTTAAATTTAATTGATTATAATTAAATAAAATTAAATATTTAGTTTCTCAGTGACACAAGGCACATTTCAAGTATTCAATAGTTATGTTGGACGGTGCAGATATAGAACATTTCCATCATTTGCAGAATTGTGGGCACTAAATAGACTCTGATTTCATTTTTTCCAATATATGTCTACATATAGAAAAATATTAGAAGAAAATATGCCAACTAATAATGATGATCTTTAGTTGGTGAGATTGGATAAGAGGTAAGCAAACTTTTTCTATAAAGGGACTAATAGTATTTTGTTTTATTTTATTTTATTTATTTGTTTTGAGACAGTCTTGCTCTGTCACCCAGGCTGGAATACAGTAGCATGATCACAGCTCACTGCAGCCTTGACCTCCTGGACTAAAGCAATCCTTTACCCTCAGCCTCCTGAGTAGCTGGGAACACACGCATGTACCACCACACTCAGCTAGTTTATTTTTATGTTTATTTTGTGAAACAGGGATCTCACTGTGTTGCCCAGGATGATTTTGAACTCCTGGGCTCAAAAGATCCTCCCATTTCAGCCTCCCAAAGTGCTGGGATTACAGTCATGAGCCATAGCAACCAATCCATAGTTAGTATTTTAGACTGTGTGAGCCATGCAGTCTGTGTTGTAGCTAATCCGTCTGTCGTTTTAACAAGAAAGTAGCCATGGGCAGCACATAAGTGAATGGGCATGACTGCATTCCAATAAAACCTTAATGACAAAGACAAGTGGTGGGCTGAATTTGGCCCACAGACCATAATTTGCTGACCCACCAGATTAGATAATTAAGAGTAAATTTTTTTTTTCTACTTACTCAAAGCTAAATTTTAAAACTAAGTAATGTGTAGCCTTGATTTTAAAATAAAACTCAGCCTTTCGAAACACCAATAACATTCAAGTTAAGAACCAAATTAAAAATACAAACCCATTTACAGTAGCTGCAAAAAAACCTAAAGACCTAGGAATACATCCAACGAAGGAGGTGAAAATCTCTACAAGGAGAACTACAAAATACTGCTAAAGAAAATCACAGATGATACAAACAAATAGAAAACATTTGTTCATGGATTGGAAGAATCAATATTGTTAAAATAGCCATACTGATCAAAGTACTCTACAGATTCAATGCTAGTCCTATCAATCTACCAATGTCATTTTTCACAGAACTAGAAAAAATATTTTAAAATTCATATGGAACCAAAAAACTAAAATCCCCAAAGCAATCCTAAGCAAAAAGAACAAAGTTGGAGGCATCACATTCCCAAACTTCAAACTATACTATAAGTCTACAGTAACCAAAACAGCGTGGTTCTGGTACAAAAACAGACAAATAGAACAATGGAACAGAATAGAGAACCCAGAGATAAAGCTGCACATATACAACTGTCTGATCTTTGACAAAGTAGAGAAAAGTAAGTAATGGGGAAAGGAATTTGTATTCAATAAATGGTAATGGAATAATTGGCCAACCACATGAAGAAGAATGAAACTGGACCCTTACCTTTCACCGTATACAAAAATGAACCCAAGATGGATTAAAGATTTAAATGTAAGACCTTAAATTACAAGAATCCTAGAAGGAAACCTAGGAAATATCACTCTGGACATGGGCCTTGGGAAAAAATTTATGACTAAGTCCTCAAAAGCAATTGCAACCAAAACAAAAATTGTCAAATGGCACCTAATTAAATTAAAGAGCTTCTGCTCAGCAAAGGAAACAATCGACAGAGTAAACAGATACAGCATGGGAGAAAATATTCACAAACTGTGCATCTGACAAGGGTCTATGCAGAATCTACAAGGAACTTAATTCGACAAGCAAAAAACAAATAACTTGATTAAAAAATGGACAAAAGACATAAACAGACACTTCTCAAAAGAAGATATACAAACATATTTAAAAATGCTCAATGTCACTAACCATCAGGAAAATCCAAATCAAAACCACAAGGTTATACCATCTCACACCAGTTAGAATGGCTACTACTAAAAACTCAAAAAACAACAAATGCTGGTAAGACTGCAAGGAAGGGGACCACTTATACACTGTAGGTGGGAATGTAAATTAGTTAAGCCACTGTAGCAAGCAGTTTGGAGACTTCTCAAAGAACGCAGAACTGTCATTCAATCCAGTAATCCCATATCCAAAAGAGAATAAATCATTCTACCAAAAGGACAAATGCACTCACGTGTTCATTGCAACCTATTCATAACAGCAAAGAGATGAAATCAGCCTAGATGTTCATCAGTGGTGAATTGGATTAAAAAAATGTGGTACATGTACATGATGAAATACTATGCAGCCATAAAACAGAAAAAAAAAATCATGTCCTTTGAAGCAACATGGATGTAGCTAGAAGCCATTATCCTAAGTGAATTTATGCAGGGACAGAAAACTAAAGACTGCATATTATCACTTATATGTGGGACCTAAATATTGGGTATTCATGGACATAAAGATGCCAACAATAGACACTGGGACTACTAGATGGGGGAGGGAGGTGGGCCAGGGTTGAAAAACTATTGGATACTGTGCTCAGTATCTGGGTGATGGCATCAATCGTACGCCAAACCTCAGCATCATGCAGTATACCCAGGCAAAACCTGCGCATGTACCCCTTAATCTAAAATAAAAGTTGAAATTATAAAATAAAATAAAACATGTGTGTATCTACTTTATATATAATATATATATAATGTGTGCATATACATTTTATGTATTACATATCTATCTATTTCTAGACTTGAAAGGTCTGGGTGCAGATACATAGAATTTTTGCAAGGCAATGCTAATGCTGAACTATTAAGTTATTCAAACTACCATACACCCAGAACTTAATGCAACTCCTTCTTAACCCTGCTGAGGCTCTGTCCTGCCACTCACACTTTCCATGTTTCACTGCACAAAGAGCACCTGCACTAATGCTCCCCAATATGTTATTCCTCTTAGTTTATTAATCTAACTGCTTCAGAGCCCAGCACTTGAGTGTTTGTCTCTGAGCTTGCCAAGATGGAAATGTACATCTTAGGAAATGATTCCCTGGAGAAGGCAACCTCTGCACCCTTAACCCCACATGTTGCCAGCAGGGTGTCCTGCACAAGAGTCTTTTCAGGGTACATTTCATGATGATGTCTAACAGAGGCTCCAGTGCATCTCTGGCTACACGGGGAGCTCTAGTGGGCACTGTGGTCAGTACATGGATGAATGTATTCTGTGGGACTGCTGGTGCTCTGGAAGGACTTCTGAACTGACAGGCCTCTGACTGGTTCTGTATTCAGGTCTGAATCCTTACCTGAAGAAAGAGAGGCTTGTATTCCATTCATTCTGTGGTTTTCAAACTGTGCTTCTTAAGTTCTGGGAGAAGAAAGGAAACAGCTGAATTTTAGGGTCCAGGCCCTCACTCTGCTTCAACCAGAGCAGTTCCCCACATACATCTGCTCTACGTACTTAGTTTCTGAGTTGGACCTTGACCAAATAAAGGGTTCTTCTGCTGCTGGGGAAATGAGGGTTAGGGGAAAGGGGTGAGAAAAGACACTGCATAATTATCATAAACTGGTATGCTATAGCCATGTTTCATTGGTTCAAAATGGTGTTTTAAATTTTTTATAATTTGAAACCAAGGTTTAAAAACCAGATTTCGTGTCTAAAATTAGAAAAGAAACCAAAAACCAAGAAACGGTTAACCAACTACATCTGTCTGGCTTCTCTTAAAAAGTCAGAAAATCCAGCCACATTCATCTCATAATCCCTCACGCTGGCCCTTTGCTGGTGCTGAGAAGCAGTCACTCCCTTCAGGAGAACTCGTACCCTCAGTGCACCCTGTCGTGACAACTCCCTCTTGCACACCTCCCAGACTTCCCCATTCATGCACATTTCCTGCCTTGGCTCTTGTAGGCATTTGGATTCAAGACTCTGAAGCTAGACAATTGCAAAGGCCCTTGTCTGTCCCCACAGCCTACTGGATTTCTGTTACTTGATTGGCAATTAATACTAAAATTAAAGCTACAATCCTTTCCTCAAAGTCACCCTAAATTTATCAACATCTTAGACAATATCCTGCTCATGTTACGTGCTAGGGTCAAGAGCTGATTTTCTCATGAACAAAGTACATGAAGCCCCCAGACAAACAGGTTTTCCTTCCAAGGAGTGCCGTGTGGAGCTGCACGGGAACCACTGGAGTTATTCTCCAAATCTTTTTGTTGTTGTTCCTTCCCTACTTCTGCTTGCACGGTAAAATTGTTCTTTTTGGCCCCCTTGAAGTAGTCCTGAACAGGGAGTTTGAGTAAAACTCACATAAGTCATTTCTGGACATTAGTATTTTACATGATCTGAAACCCTGGGCTCCCTCTAGAACAGAGACTGGCAAATTTTAAGGTGGTGGCTGTACCATCAGAACTCCTATCCCTAAGTGACTAGTGAACAGAGATCTTTACCAACTCATGATAGACATCTATTATGAGCAAGACATAAAACTGTGCTGTTTGAAGCCATTGAGCCTTAGGGTTGTTTGTTAGTGCAGCATAACTTAGTCTATCCTGACTACTTAGGTGTTTTAATTGAAAAATACCATTTTCAAGCCGCTAGTCTCCATTTTACACTAGCCAAACTTACCTCTTCTTTCTCTGAAGTCCCTTTCTTTAAATCTAAGCATAACATTAGAATATTGTTAAGCATTATCTGCCGTCATTTCCTCATCTCTTGGCATTGCTCTACACTTGAACTCTACCATCCTTTCCCCCCATTATATAATAGATTGGAGGTCACATGTGTTTCCTACTTTGAATAATTCATCTCCACGGAATCTCAGTATTTCAGTTATAACATTTATTTCTTTCATTTTAATATTTTATCATTTTTGTCCTAAATGTATGACCTTAACTGGTTGTCATGCATTTCATTTCTTTTTGCCTTCAATATATTAAAAGTTTCAAGAAACAAATATTACTCACGGAGGGCGTAACAAAAAAATGCTTGGTTTTAGTTCTGTGTTATTTAATTATAACTGTGTGTCACTCAAGTGATTTTTCTTCTCTTGATTTCTTTCTGCTTTGGCTCTAGTCTTTGTCTTTCCTGGAATATTTTAATGCCCGGCATTTGGCCAGAGTACCTGTTGCTGGAGGGTGAACTGCACAGCAGTGGGACCGCTGGGCCTCTCTAGACATTAAGGTACCAAGGATTTTGAAAGTTCCAGAGTTGGTGCCTTTTCATAGTCATGAAGCACAGGCTAAGAAAAATTTAAAAATTGAAAGTCCTGTTTCCTTCATCTGTTGCTACTGCACAGAGTATCAGAATAGGTCATGTTTAAGGATAAGATTAACATATAACTAACATATATTCTATATTCCACCATATATGACCAGTAATAGTTTAAGGGCTTTATGTGAATTACCATCACACCTCACAGGAGAGATCCTATTAGTTCCTTATCTCACAGAGAAGGCAACTGAGGGGGTAATTTATCAGTTACTCAGTTCATCTAACCCTTTGGGGGCAGGGAGGGCCCAGCTATAAGGGGCCATCAGGGGGACATATAGATACAGAAGGTGAGTTGTGGGGGTGGGGAGGCCTCACTCATCTCCACATTCATTCATTTCATTTGTTCAAGAGTTGCTTTTTCCACTCTGCCAGGGTGAGTGTGGGGTGGTGGATCTGCCGCTCTCCAGCTGGGTGACCTGTTGTCAGCTTTAAATGACTGCATTAAATAAATGTTACAGTTCCAACATCATACTTCTCATGATAATCTTTTCCCCTGAATTCAAACATGCTAGCTGGACACAAAGCTCAGACCCTTCAGGGTTTTCCCAAAGGACCTACTCATACTTAGCATATCATGTTCTGAGAATCATGTGTATAGATCTGACTGGGCCCAGGAGGGGTCCCTTTCCACCCTCTCACCAGCACCCCATCCTCTTCTCCTAGCACCTTCCTGAAACTCCCCAAACTCCCACCCCCAATCCCTTGTCATGATGGGGAGGCATGGGGATGAGTGGTCCACTTCTTCCTCAGCGTGTAGCCTCATTTTTTTTTAAGTGTCACATGAGCTCAGCAAAGCCTTCCTCAGATGGGATTCTCATACCAGCTGCAACAGCAATAACATTTTCTCTGTATCATTATACTCAGGAACTGACTTTTTAACTGAATTATTACCTGAACCTTGACTTTAGAGGCAATACCTAAGAATTATACACATTTGCCCTTAGTTAATTTTAAGAAGATGCTTGAAATAGGAATCTTATAACTCAAATTTGAAGTCTAATAATCTAAAAATAATGAAAAATCATTAACGAAGTATCAGTGACTCAGTTGAGGTCAACTTTGTAGAGACTGAAGATTACAATACTAAAACCTATGGGGGTTCCAAGGTCCAGATTACTGAAATATACCTTTGAGCGCCAAGTGTCCTGAGTTAACACACAACACAATAAAACAGACGTTCCTCTCCACACACCACAGACATCTCTTACTATTTAAGGCTCCAAATAACAAGGAAAGAATCCATAGTTAATTTCCTGAAGCCAAGGAATAATTTCCTTTTAAGTTCCTTTATATTTCCTCTTCATTTCTTAACCTCGTAAATCTCTTATCTCCATTTTTTCTTTATTCCAAGATTGTTAGAGTGTTTCCCTTTCCCACCGTCTCTACACTGTTATATTATATATCCCACCATTTCTAATGCTAGCGCCATAGCAGCTGACTTCCTTTATCTCCATCTAAGTCCACATCAAAAGCCATTCATCTACAGGTCAAGTGCAATCTGTTCCTTCTTGATGTTATGGCTTGGTAGGAATCTAGCTATAGCTCTGTGTAGTACAATAAATGGATCGCAGCACAGCCGTCCGGTCATTCTTGCTCTCTGCTGGCTGGTTTAAAAATTGGCAAGGCTGTACTGATTGAGGAGATTGAAGGCAACGAGCTGAATCCACTAGTTTTACTGCACTATAATGTGAGTCAAATGTCTCAATGTGGCCTGCACCTTCTCTTCTTTCTTTATAACCTTCTTTAACATCTTTATATAAAACCAACTTCTTTCTTTGCTTCACGCCTCTCTCCTTACTAGTTCAAAAAAAATGCTCTACCAAATCCCAAATACAATTTTTTTATGTAATAGTGTGGATCCCTTAAAACATGTCCTTTAGAAAGTGAAAATACTAATCCAAAGTAAGACTTGAAAACGTATAATTTTAACTTAGTCTTGTTTTTGTGAACTAGATAGTACAACATCAGGTATACTATCAGAACCTCAGATATAAATAAGGATATCAGACTACAGCCTTTTAATGCTCTATTTTTGCAGTATTTAGCTCACAATTTTCATTTTAGCGATACTAGCCTTAAGTTTGACAAGCTGACCTCGGACCATAGTTTCTCTGTGACCATTTAGTGATCCCAGCCAGCTACTGAACCAGACCTTGGTTTGTGTTCAGTCACCTTCCCTTAAGCCTGCTATGTCTCCTGGTCCACTTGTTCTGAAGGTCTCTCATACTTGCCACACCAGCTGTTTGAGGGTAAAAACCCTGGTGAACATAGGCACACTATTTTTGGTTCACATAACTGCCTATGCCTGCACAAAATGCTCATATGAAAATAATCTAATTTTAGAAAAATGTTTAGAATCACCTTTAAGCAACCAAGCTTAATTGCTCTACAGCGCCATCTAGTGACACTTAATTTGCATCCCAATCCATCATAAGCCTATTGGAGACTGTTGGCTGAAGCTTTTTGGGCTTTAAATGGACAGATCTTCTACATTCTCACAAGTTCCCACTATGCTTAATAAATAGAGTATAACTGACTACAGTCAATGGAAGTAGACTTTGTCTATTGCCAAAGGGAGCAATACCTTTTCTTATTTCAAAAATGTATTAAAATTCTTCATTCTTGCTGATTTTTTTCTCAACTTGGATACATTTCTGTCAGAAATCTAAGAAATTTCTTAGTTTTCAGTCGGGCGAGTTGGCTCGCACTTGTAATCCCAACACTTTGGGAGGCAGAGGCAGGTGGATCACCTGAGGCTGGGAGTTCAAGACCACTGTGACCAACATGAAGAAACCCCGTCTCTACTAAAAATACAAAAATTCACTGGGCACGGTGGCACATGCCTGTAATCCCAGCTACTAGGGAGGTTGAGGCAGGAGAATTGCTTGAACCTGGAAGGTAGAGGTTGCAGTGAGCTGTGATCGCACCATTGCACTCCAGCCTGGGCAACAAGAGCGAAACTCCATCTCAAAAAAAAAAAAAAAGAAATTTCTTAGTTTTCATGTCACATTATACGTGTCACTTACAAGTATTAACTATGTACCAGGTGCTGACTTAAGCACTTTAACATCTATTAACTAAATTGATTTCACAATGACCCATCAAAATTTTTATTAGTACACACATTTTACATTAGTGCAAAAAACAAGGGACAAAGCATGCCTCAAGTTACACAGCTAGTAAATACTCTCTGAATAAGTGTTCCTTTTACTTTATTAATTCCCTTTGCAAATCTTATTTCTGGGTAACAAAAAAAGGCTGTTACTAAGCTTTTTAGTAATTCATAAAAATCAAACACTATTGGCTTAAAAAGTTAAATGGATTTTGTCTCTCTGAGGTCATGTTCGAGAGAATTAGAGCTCTCTATAGCCATGATGGAGGCTATCATGAGAGATCTTTTGTAACTTGGAGCAAAGGTCATCTCCAGCCTTGAAGAGTTAGCTACCTGTAGCTGTCACCCAAGATAGTAATATACGGCTAAAGACAAAAGGAAACTTTCATGATTCAGCAAAGCAGTAAGGTTTATAATGTGAGGGAGACAGATCATGAAAGTGATTTAAAAAATCTAAGAAATTAAAACCATACTGATGGTTGTATAATATCCTACCCAACCAGCAATAGTTGGTTGTAGCAGAACCTGGAAAACAGACCAAGAATTTGTGTTTATCCAGAACTACCCAAGTGTTATGAGTCTGGAACCCACAGACATTTTCCTTAAAGAAGTATGCTCTGTTTTTAGACAAGATTTATTACATTTTCCTTGGCTCGACTGATATGGTTTTCAAGACTGTCTACCTTTCTTTGAATGAATTTCATGCTGACGTAGCAACTGTGCCAGTTACCAATTTCTTGCCTCTCAGCTCTAAATCCACCCTTTATTACCTACTCCATGAGAATGGAGCTGGACCCTGTAAATATTTCTCCTTTGATATTTGGCATGATGCTATTCATGTCAGTGGAGGGTGCAAGAAAGATACAAGAGGAGGAAGGGGTTTCTCTTTCTGATTCTGGCCTGTTCTCTTCTCTAGGTTCCTTCTAGTGTGGGGCTACCCCACTGCCAGGTTCCTGCAGCAAGTAGCAGTCACCAACACCCAGTGACCAGCAGCTTCCTCTGTCACCTCCTTCTTGACACTGGAGTAAATTCCAAAATACGGCACCACCTTGTGAATAGCTTCCTTGACACCCGAGAGGGTGGGTTTCTAGCAAGTTCTACTGATGAGGCATTTCAGTGGCTTGTCAGCCATCGTTGAGCCACAGCTGCACCCTCTGCAATAAGATCTGTTTCTTCCTGAGGTGCTTTATCTAAGCCCTAGGAGTAATGCTGTTCCTTGTATCTGCTATCCTTTTATTCTGTACAGCGATTTACATTTCTTACAGGTCAATCCTTTATTATCCCAATTCCCTGTTATAGTTAATAATTCTTTATATTAAACATTCCCTGTTTGAATTACTGTGTGGTTTTTCTCTCTTTATTGATTAATTTTTCTCTCTTTTGATTGGTTTTTCTCTTTTTTGTATTAAACATTCCCTATTTGAATTACAGTGTGGGTTTTCTCTGTCACAGTGCTGTTTCATCATGGCTGATAGAGCAAGCATCTTTGTGAAATTCACTCAACTTTCCAAAAAAACAAGATTCTTTAAAAGGGAAGTCCCTGAATACAGGGTATAAACAATCTATTCATGATATAGTAATATTTACTATAGGATATTGGAATACCAGTTTTTACACCAATTTTTTGTAAGTTTGGTTATTTGCTGTTAACTCGCAGCTGGGTAAAATTTGGATGTGCAAACAGAACCAATTCTAGATCTGAAAATCTGAGCACAGACTTGGGACAGTGCTGACCTCAGCAGGATACTACCACAGAGTTAGTCTTGTGTTGGCAGCCATCTGGCTTCTCTAACACCTCTGCTTTACCTCTTGAAATTGCTATGCTTAATGCTACTTTGCTACATTAGGAAAGATATAAATGTCCCAAAATGGAAAATATTAGTGACCCAAGAAAGAGCCTTATCTTCTGGTTCATTTGCTTTGTGGTCAGCAGAAGAGGTTAGGATAATATGGTGGTTACTGACAATGAACTTGACCTATTAATGGGTCACAAGCCAGTAGCCATCAATGTGCCATGAAAGCAAGCCGTGGACCTCACTGGACAATTACAATTTTATTTTACGGACTAGAATTATTCTTCTGCACAAGGCAGAAATATAATCTTAATATTCAGTTCCCCAAAGCTTACCAAATTTGGATCACAAAGAGCAAGAAATTAGATGTTGGTCAAAAAAGACATTTCTACTTTGAATCTGTAGTGTAAAGTTTTCTTTAATCTGCTGTTGCTAGTTTCAAATGAAAGAGTTCAAAATAGACCCTGACCATATTAGGTCAAGAACTTGATATCCAAACCACTTTTTTCTTAAACAACTGCCCAGCCTTGCTTACATCAAAGGCACTCTATGCAGATCCAAAGAAAAGCATTTGGAATAGTATATATTATTTTACAATAATTACAGAATTTATTCACACACAGATACAATGATAAAAGAAAGCACTTGTCCATGGAAAGGGATGATTTCTTTCTGCTCCTCTTCCTTGTATGTCACCCATCATTGCTAATAAAATCACAGACGTTTAAAACTAAAAAGAACTCATGAACCTACCCTTGATTTCACACATAAATAGGAGGATCTTTAGGAGTTTACTACTTTACACTTTTAACCAATGCAATGAAACGCAGAATGCTTGTCAAAACTGTCCAGTACTTATTTTTTTCTCTACATGCTTAGTAAGCTCATTCTCGAACCTGTAAAAACTGCATAAACTGTGCCCCTTGGATGTGTTCACTATGGAAAGTGGAATGCTTAAGTACATGTGTTCTTCTTCATACTGATTAGCATGGCTGTTTCCTACCTTTTTAAATACAGGAACGGTACAACATATATATTGATTTGACTATTTATTATGTCTATTTGCTAATCGGTTTCAATCTTTTAGGGAACTTCCACAGATCAATAACCTTATTCATTACCTGTTGGTCCTTGTTAGTTTCGTTCCCTTTATTTCCGTGTTATTGGGAGGTATCCCACTGAAAAATCCTATGTATTATCCATACTATGGACTTTGCTTCTCCAAAATCCATCACTTACTTGGGTAGTGAAGTGAGAATGGGCTTCACTCATGAAGTTAGATTGTGAGAAATTTCAGAGACTAGGAGGTCTTCTGTGCCACTATGGCCTTTTCTATTCTTTACTTTGATACCTCCTTTCAGGGCCACTGTGTGCATACGTAGTTTGTAAATAGTGCTGTCTGGAGTTGTGCAGTGCACAACATGCATGACGGTCCTTGGTGATCTACCTTCTTTTCAGCCTGCTCTCTACATATCTTTCTCCTCTCCTCCTTAGATATAAGAAACTCTGAGCTTCAGTCTAAAGACAGCATAGAATTGAAGGCAACCAATTTGATCAGCTTGATTTTCAGTTAGCCTTTTCTCCTCAAAGTAGCAGAGGCTTTTTTATTTTTATTTTTTATGTTTATTGCTGCTAATGTTGTGACTTTTGCATTTTTCTTTAACAAATTCTCTAGCATGAAAAAAGAACAAAAACGGACAGATACTTGAATCAATTATCTTTTCTGCTAATAGTTCAAGCGGCAGTTTTAAAAAATGTAAACAATTGATTCAGATGAAGTTTCTGGATTTTCCTGAGCATTCTGATGTCTCCATAGCACGGATAATTGAAAGCTGACCACACAAAACTGTACTCATTATACTGTTATGAAAGACTACATAAAAATGAATACAGCCAGGTGCAGTAATGCATGCCTGTAATAAGCTACTCAGGAGGCTGAAGCAGGAGGATTTATCAAGCTCAGGAGTTTGAGATCAGCCTGGGCAACAAAGAAAGACTCCAGGTCAAAAAAAAAAAAAAGAAGGAAAAAAAAAGAACACATTCACCATGAGTATTCAACCAGCAAGTACTGTCTCAACACAAAAACTTCAACTGATTTCCAGTTTTGCTACAATATAGTACGATACAGTTCTTTTGAACCTGCAAGTGAAAAGGTGCTTCCCACTTACATGAAGCTAAACAGACCACTTTCCCACCCTCCAAAAACTTAGCGTTTACTCTAAAGCACTTGTGAAATATTGCTCATGTATTTGTGCACGCACACACACACATTTAAATACCTAAGACAAGGTAGCGGTTAAAAAAAAAAAAAGGCCAGGCCGGGCGCGGTGGCTCACGCCTGTAATCCCAGCACTTTGGGAGGCCGAGGCGGGTGGATCACGAGGTCAAGAGATCGAGATCATCCTGGTCAACAAGGTGAAACCCCGTCTCTACTAAAAATACAAAAATTAGCTGGGCACGGTGGCGCATGCCTGTAATCCCAGCTACTCAGGAGGCTGAGGCAGGAGAATTGCCTGAACCCAGGAGGCGGAGGTTGCAGTGAGCCGAGATCGCGCCATTGCACTCCAGCCTGGGTAACAACAGCGAAACTCCGCCTCAAAAAAAAAAAAAAAAAAAAAAAAAAAAAAAGGCCAAGATAAGAGAAATAGGAAAATTATCTTATCTTATTGCAACCACTCAGAGTTTTCTTTTAATTTAGACAAAGACATGGAGTTTAAACCGATATTGCTAAACAGTACTTGATGCAAGAAAGGGAACTAGCATTGTTTTCTATGCTGGGTGCCACGTGCTTTACATGAGCGCTATTGAGTTTCACAATATCCCCAAGAGATAGGTATAGATGAAATACGTAAACAAGAGCAACTTAAGAAGGTTAAGTAACTTGCCCAAGGACCTATAGCTAGTGAATAATGGGAACTCCTAGATGTCTCTAACTCTCAGGGACATTTTGCCTTTTAAACATTTGTTTGCTTATTTGGTGTTTCATTATGAAAATTGCAAACATAAGGAATAGAAATTATATATCAAATTACTATATACCCACTATCCCTTTAGTAAATGTTATTACTTTGCCATATTTACCTCAGATCCTTTGAGAACAAAATATTACAGACAAAATTAAAGTTACCTATCCTGTTACTGCCCTTCCTCCTTCTCTAAATCAGCCACTGCCTGAATTAAGGTTCATTCTTTCCATCCATACTGTCATATTTTTAACACATGTTTCATTCATATGAGTGTATCTGTAAGAAACTAAGACCTGCTGCTTATTTACTTTCTTCCATTAATGGTATCATGATCTATGTATACTTTTTGTAGTTTGGTTTTCTTATTTGCTCTTTTAACTACTGTGTATTATCTTATTGTCTGATTACTTTACAATTTCTTTCTCCATTTCCTAATGGTGGTTATCTAAATTTTTTTTATGTTGCTATTATAAATAATGCAACAATGAATAATCTTTCTACACATCTCTTTGTGTACATGCACAATAATTTCTCTAGGAAATGTTTCTAGAACTTCTGGATCCTGGGGTATATGCGTTGCTATGGACCAAATTGTGTGTTCCTCTCCATGTCATATATTGAATCTTTAACCCCCAATGTGACTGTAGTTGGAGATAAAGCCTGTAAGATGGTAATTAAGGTAAAATGATTTGGTTATAACAGTGGAGCCCGACCAAGGATTAGTGTCTTTACAAGGGAAGACATCAGATAGTGTGCATGTTCTCTCTCTCTCTCCCTCTCTCTCACACACACACACACACACACACACACTCCCTCTCTCTCTCTCTCTGAGTGCACTCAGAAAAAAGGCCATGTAAGGACAAAATGGCCACCTTCAAGCCAGAAAGAGGGCCCTCACCAGAAACCAAACCCCACTGAAACCTTGATCTTGAACTTCCAACTTCTAGAAATTAACTATTTAACTATGAAAAAAATATTTTCTGTTGTTTGAGACACTCAGCCTGTAGTATTCTGTTATGGCAGCCTGAGCACACTAAAACATGCATCTTCAGACTTTTTTTAATTGCCAAGTTGTGTCTCCAAATGAAATGATTCCCACCCCACCAGCAATGAAGATGGTTCTTGTGATCTCCAGTCCTCACCAGTGCTTGGTCTCCCACGCCAGGGGCAAAGGCTTCAATTCTTTGAATTACATCCCCAAGTCAAGATATGCAGGAATGTTACTACATAATGTGTTGTAATTTTAGCTAAACTATAAGCCTGAGATGTGTTTTAAGGACTTGTGTTTCCAGCCTCTTATACACACCAACTCTTCACAGTTTAGCTCCTTTAAAATAAAAATAAGAAACCATGTAACTTGATTTAGCTACCAGATATGTCTCTTTAGAATTTGTATTATACATTTATGACAGCGGTGTTTTAAACTGCAATTAACTCTGTTACCTGATTAATTTTTCTTTCCCTTTGTACAACTATTAATTGTTATGGGGTTTTGTTTGTTTTGTTTGTCCTCCAGTCTTTACCAAACGTGGTCTACAAAAATAACTTTAACATATTTACTCTGGTGAAAGGTAGGGTCTCCTTAAATTTTTCTTAATGTTAATGAGTGTAATATTAATATTTATTTAATATTTATGCAGATATTATTAAAATACTCCAAATTACCAGTAAGAAAACTCCCTAGAGTGAGAGCAGCTTTGAAACTGGCTCTCTGTTCGCATACAGGGATATCTGACTTTACTGCACTTTGCAGACACTGCATTGTTTACATATTGAAGGTTCGTGGCAACCCTGCATTGAGAAAGTCGATCAGTGCCATCTCTCCAACAGCATGTGCTCACTTCACATCTTTGTGTCACATTTTGCTAATTCTCACAATATTTCAAAAACTTTTTCATTATTATTATATCTGTTATGGTGATCTGTGATCTCAGTGATCTTCGATGTTACTATTTTAGTTATTTTAAGGCACCACAAACAGCACCCATATAGGACAGCGACATTACTTGATAAATGTTGTGTGTGTTCTGACGGCTCCATGCACCTGTCATTCCCCATCTCTTGCCCTTTCTAGGGCTTCTCTATTCCCCGAGACACAGAAATATTGAAATCAGGCCAATTCATTACTCTAAAATGGCCTGTCAATGTTCAAGTGAAAGGAAGAGTTGCACATCTCTCACTTAAAATCAAAAGCTAGAAATGATCAAGCTTAGTGAGGAAGACAGGTCGAAAGCCAAGATAGGCTGAAAGCCAGTTAGCCAAGCTGGGAAGGCAAAAGAAAAGTTCTTGAAGGAAATTTAAAGTGCAACTCCAGTTAACACATGAATGATAAAAAAGCAAAATAGCCTTTTTGCTGATATGGAGAAAGTTTAGTGGTCTGTGTAGAAGACCAACCAGCCACACCATTCCCTTAAGCCAAAATCGAATCCAGAGCAAAGCCCTAAATGCTTCAATTCTGTGAAGGCTGAGAGAGGTGGGAAGTTGCGGAAGAAAAGTTTGAAGCTAGAAAAGATTGGTTCATGAAGTTTAAAGAAAGAACTGTCTCCATAACGTAAAAGTACCAGGTGAAGCAGCAAGTGCTAATGGAGAAGCTGCAGCAAGTTGTCCAGAAGATCTAGCAAAGGTAATTGATGAAGGTGGATACACCAAACAATAAATTTTTAATCTAGACAAAAACAGCCTTCTACTGGAAGAAGATGCCACCTAGGACTTTCATAGCTAGAGAAGAGAAGTCAATGTCTGGCTTTGAAGCTTCAAAGGACAGACTGACTCATTTGTTAGGGGCTGATGCTGGTGACTTTAAGTTGAAGCCAGTGCTCACTTACCATTCTGAAAATTTTGGGGCCCTTACAAATTATGCTCTATCTACTCTGCCTCTGCTCTGTCAATGGAACAACAAAGCGTTAATGATAGCACCCCTGTTTATAGTATGACTTAATGAATATTTTAGCCCACTGTTGAGAACTACTGCTCAGAAAAAAAGACTCTTTCAAAATATTATGGCTCATTAACAATGTACCTGGTCACCCAAGAGCTCTGATGGAGGTGTACAGAGAGATTGATACTGTCTTCATGCCTGCTAACACAATAACCATTCTGCAGCCCATGGATCAAGAAGTAATTTTGACTTTCAAATCTTATTATTTAAGACACATATTTCATAAGACTAAAGCTGCCATAGATATTGATTCCTCTGATGGATCTGGGAAAAGTAAATTGAAAATCTTCTGGATGCCATCAAGAACATTCATGATTTACGGGAAGAGGTCAAAATATCAATATTAACAAGAGTTTGAATAAATTTAATTCCAATCCTCATGGATGATTTTGAGGGGTTCAAAACTTCAGCAGAGGAAGTCACTACAGATGGGGTGGATACTGCAAAATAACTAGAATTAGAAGTGGAACTTGAAGATGTGATTGAATTGCAGCTAACTCATGATAAAAATTGAATGAATGAGGAGTTGCTTTTTAAGAATGAGCGAGGCCTGGTGCAGTGGCTCACGCCTATAGTACCAGCACTTTGGGAGGCCGAGGTGGGTGGATCACGAGGTCAAGAGATCGAGACCATCCTGGTCAACAGGGTGAAACCCCATCTCTACTAAAAAATACAAAAATTAGCTGGGCATGGTGGCACACGCCTGTAGTCCCAGCTACTCGGGAGGCTGAGGCAGGAGAATTGCTTGAACCCAAGAGGCGGAGGTTGCGGTGAGCCGAGATTGCACCATTGCACTCCAGCCTGGGTAACAAGAGCGAAACTCCGTCTCAAAAACAAAAAAAAAGAATGAGCGAAGAAACTGGTTTCTTGATATGGAACTACTCCTTGCGAAGATCCTGTGAACATTGTTGAAATGATAACAAAAGATTTTGAATATTACATCAACTTAGTTGATAAAGCAGTGCCAGGATTTGAGAGGACTGACTCCCATTTTGAAAGAGGTTCTACTGTGGATAAAATGCTGTCAAACAGCACTGTTAATAGAGAAATTTTTCGTGAAAGAAGAAGTCAATTGATGTGGTCAACTTCATTGTTACCTTATTTTAAGAAATTGCCAGCAGCCATCAACATCCAGGAAAGACCCTCCACCAGCTAAAAGATTGCAATTCACTGAAGGTTCAGTTGATCATTAGCATTTTTTAGCAATAAATAAATTAAATTATGTAAATTTTTGTATAGCGTAAATATAACTTTTTAAAAATTATTTTTATTGGTACATAATATTTGTACCCATATATGGGGTGCATGTGATATTTTATTACAGGCATAGAATGTGTAATAATTAAGTCAGCATATTTGGGGTATCCATCGCCTCAAGTATTTATCATTCTTATATGTGGGGAACATTTTAAATTCTCTCCTCTAGCTATTTTGAAATAGACAATACATGTTTTTAGCCATAATTGTTTTCACCCTACTCTCCTGTCAAACAGAAGTTATTCTTCTTACCTAACTGTATGTTTGTACCATTAACCAACCTCTTTTAACCCCCACCCCCTTCCACACACCCTTCCTAGTCTGTGATATATATCATTCTATTCTCTATCTTCCTGAGATTTAACTTTTTTTTAGCTCCCACATGTGAGTGAGAACATGAAATATTGTGTTTCCATGCCTGGCTTATTTCACTTAACGTTATGACCTCAGGTTCCATCCATGTTGCTTCAAATTACATTATTTCATTCTTTCTTATGATTGCTTAGTATTACATTGTGTATACATGCCATATTTTTTAGTCCATTCATCCATTGATGGAGACTCAGGTTGATTCCATATCTTTGGTAGTGTGAATAGTGCTACAATACACATTGGGGTGAAAGAATCCCTTTGATAAACTGATTTCTTTTCCTTTGGATAAATGCCCAATAGTGGGATTGCTAGATTGGTTAATAGCTCTATTTTTAGTTTTTTGAGAAATCTCCATACTGTTTTCCTTCATGGCTGTACTTTATATTACCACCAACAGTCCAAGGGAACACCATGAGTTCCCTTTTCTCCACATCCTTGCCAGCATCTGTTATTTTTTGTCTTTTTAGAAATAGCCATTCTGAGGTGAGATAGGTCATTATAGTTTTGATTTGCATTTTCCTGATGATTAGTGATGTTGAACATTTTTTCATATACTTGTTGGGGCTATCCGCATGTCTTCTTTGAAAAATGTCTACGCAGATCCTTTGCCCACCTTTCAATGGTATTATTTGTCTTTTTTTTCTGCTGGGTTATTTGAATCCCTTGCATATTCTGAATATTAGTCCCTTGTTGGATGAATAGTTTGCAAATATTTTATCCTATTCATCAGGTTGTCTCTTCACTCTGTTGATTGTTTCCTTAGCTGTGCAGAAGCTTTTGAATTTGATATGGTTGTTTAATTTTGGTTTTTGGTTTTGTTATCTGTGCTTTTGAGGTCTTAGTCAAAAAAATCTTTGCCTAGACCAATGTCCTGAAGTGTTTCCCCTACATTTTCTTTCTGGCAGTTTTAGAGTTTTGGGTGTTACATTTAAGTCTATTCCATCTTGAGTTAATTTTTGTATATGGTGAGAGATACGAGTCCAGTTTTAGTCTTTCCAGATGATGTAATCTTATATCTATAAAAACCTAAAGACTTTACCAAAAAACTCTTAGAGTAATAAAATCAGTAAAGTTATAGGATAGAAAATCGATATACATAAATAGTTAGCACTTCTATATACCAATAATGAACTAGCTCAGAAACAATCAAGAAGAGAATCCCATTTACAATAGCTACCGAAATTGAAGAGGACACAAACAAATGGAAAGACACCCATGCTCAGCTATTGGAATAATTGATATTGTTAAAACATTATCATACTACCCAAAGCAATCTGCAGATTCGGTGAAATCCCTATCAAAACACCAATGTCTTTTTTCACAGTCATACAAAAAAACAATCCTACAATTTATATGGAACCAAAAAAAGAGCCTGAATAGCCAAGGCAATGCTGAGCAAAAATAACAAATCTGGAAGCATCACAATACCTGAGTTCAGAATACATTACAGGGCTATAGTAACCAAAGCAACATGGTATTGGTATGAAAACAGACACATAGACAGACCAATAGAACAGAATAGAGAATCCAGAAATAAATCATTATGTTTACAGCCAACTGATTTTTGACAAAAGTGCCAAGAACATTAGGGAAAGAGTATCCTCTTCAATAAATGGTGCTGGGAAAACTGGATACCCATATGCAGAAGAATGTAAACAGAACTTTTGTCTGCACTGGGAAACCAAAAAAAATCGGTGACTCATTTTATTGTGATTATTTGCTCTATTGCAGTGGTCTGGAAACAAACCCACAATATCTCCAGTATATTGTTACTAGGAAGAAAGCTCTTACTAGCAGTTCTCATTATTGTGCTCAGTCCAATATTATATACTATTCAAGTCCACCAGGATCCTTTCTGTGGTGTCATTTCAAGCCAGCTCATGTAGAATTCTCATCTCTACCTTTACATCTCTACCTTCTTTCACCACAAATTACATGCCTTTAATCAAGAGGTCAAAACCCATGATGGCTAGATTTCAGGAAAGGTTTCACTGATACCACCTCTTGGGATCTCTGATATCTAAACTAATGTATCCAGGGATTATTACAGGAGCTCAAGTCAACTAACCTTTCCTGCCACTCCAGCCTCACTCCTTGAAATGAGTTTAGTGATACTTTATGACACAACCTACCACAGTTTGAGAGGTCAAAATGGCAAAATAACCAGTCACAAAGCTCTAACTACTCAAATATTTTAGCTTTCAAAATCCTAGAGAAAGATCTTGCAATAAAGTAGGACAAGTTATTCTTTATTTAGAAACATTTATAACAAAATAGTGTAAACTAAGATGGCAAGTCTTATTTTCACCTGTTTCTGTAACGATAGAGGCTTACAAAGCCTCTCATTTGTAGACAGACACTCATTAACCTATTAGCCCAGCAATTCTCCCACTGTGTTCAATGAACTCCTGGAGGCCCTGAGAACCTTTGGCAGGACTGTCAGGTCAAAACTGTCTTTGTAACACTAAAGCATTATTTGTCTTTCTCATTGTGTTCGCATACCCATTGATGGTTCAAAGCAATGGCAGGTGAAACTGCTAGAGTCTTGCCACGAATCAAGGCAGTGGCTCCAAGCTATGCTAGTTGTCCTTGCATTCTTCAAGTCAAACACCCACAGGACAGAAAATGTCAATTTCATTGAAGAATGTCCTTGATGAAGACAAAAATTATTAATTTAATTAAATCTAGACACCTGAATATAGGTTTCTAAAAACATTACTTGTGAGAAACGGAAAGTACACATAAAGCGTTCTGCATTTCAAAATACAATGGTTGTCTCAGGAAAGGCACTAGAGTGACCGAATGCAGCTGAACGCGCAGCTTTTATCGTAGAACACCATTTCTACTTGGAAAAAATAACTCAGACAGACAAACTGTACCTTTTCTGACTGACATGTTGGTTAGTTTTTTAATGAATGAAGTGATCCTGTCACTTCAAGGAAAATAACCTAGAGTTTTTGTTGCCAATGATAAAATCTGGACATTCAAGAGAAAACTAAAAATTTTAAAGATCCTAGATTTGCCACCATTAGTCCAACAATTTCCAAATACTTAAGTATTTTTTAATGAGTTTGGTGGTGACACTAATGAATATGGTTCTGATATTGTACAGTGAGGTATGTCGACATTTCAGATTTGCATAATTTAGTAAACCAATATTTTCCCAATAACCCATGTTAAAATTATTTCAAAACAGATTGTAATGCAGTAAAACCGGAACTGTTTACTGCTAGGTTTTGGATTCTATATTACAACTAACCTTTAAGAAACCATCACTTGTCAAGCCTTGGTGTGGTATCAAAGAGGAATATCCACAAATATCTAAAAAGGCTACTAAAATGCTCTCCTGATTTCCAGCTGTGTAACTAAGTAAACCTGAATTTTCTTCATACTTTAACTCAAAGAATATAACAACAGACTGAATGCAGAAGCATAACTGAGACTCTTGTGTTTTATCAAACCAGAAAATTCTTTTGTGTTTTTTTAAAATAAAGCTTTTTTTTTTTTTTTTTTTTTTTTTGAGACAGAGTCTCACTCTGTTGCCAGACTGGAGTGCGGTGGTACCATCTCGGCCTACTACAACCTCTGCCTCCCAGGTTCAAGTGATTCTCGTTCCTCAGCCTCCCAAGTAGCTGGGATTAAGGTACACGTCACCATGCCTGGCTAATTTTTTTATTTTTAGTAGAGACAGAGTTTCACCATGTTGGCCAGGCTGGTCTTGAACTCCTGACCTCAAGTGATCTGCCCACCTTGGCCTCTCAAAGTGCTGGGATCACAGGTACAAGCCACCACACACAAAAAATAAAGCTTTTTTTTTTTTTTTTTTTTTATGAAAAGTGTTATGTATGTTAACAAGTAAGGGATGTATCATTTTTTTTTTTACTAAATTAATAGATAGTTTAAATTTGGTTTTAATTTCCAATAGGTAAATATCAGTAGATAATTCATGTCAACAAAAACTCTTTGGTGTCCTCAATAATCTTTCAAAGTGTAAAGAGGTCCTGAGACCAGAAACTTTGAAAATCCCTCTATTAAAATATTAGAGATCCATGCAGTTAATAGCAGATCTGAAGAGTCAGAGGCGGAGGTGGGCGGATCACAAGGTCAAGAGACTGAGACCATCCTGGCCAACATGGTGAAACCCAGTCTCTACTAAAAATACAAAAATTAGCCTGGCATGGTGGCACATGCCTGTAGTCCTAGCTACTCAGGAGGCTGAGGTGGAAGTTGCAGTGAGCAAAGATCAGCCACTGCACTCCAGCCTGACGAAAGAGCGAGACTCTGTCTCAGAAAAAAAAAAAAAAAAAATCCACCTTCCATTTGTGGGGTTCTATACTGGGTCAGAGTTCTTGGTGTTAAGCAACAGAAATTAACTCTGGCTACTTTAAATTTTAAGAAAAAAATGTATTGGGAAGGTAGTTGCTAGCTCATAGAATCAGAAGGTGAGCAGGAGGAGCTAAGAATGCAAAGCACAGCCAAGGGCCAGTCACAGCCACAGGAAGTCTTTCGATGATGCCCTGTTCCTGGCATTATGATTGCTGAACAGAGCTGCTGCTGCTGGCACTGGTGTCCCTGTGCACTGTCTTCCACCCCACTGGCCTTTCAACTCCACAACGCGACCACGGTCACTGCCAATAATCTCTGATTGGCTGAACCTCATTTATATAGTCTCATCCCAGTCACCAGGGAGCTGGCGAAGATAACATCTGTTCCCTTCAGGTTCCAAAGTGGGAGGAGAGGGACTGCCTTTTACTTTTTCTTGGATACCCCCCAAATAGACAGAGGGTTTGAAATAATATCGGGCAAACAGAAGAGATAACTATCTAAATATTAACTTACGAAGAACTGAAGAAAAGGGAAGTAATTGATGTGTGTGATTTCTACATTTATCAGTCCTGTGTGAAATAAATAATAGTCACATCTGTAGTTTCCCATGATGTCTTTAGATGTTACGTATGTAACATACTCTTGTGGATTGCCCATTCTTCCCAAGGGAATACCATTGAGACATTCCTGGTTTCTTTTGTTGATTTAATTTTTAAAATACCCTCCTTGATAATATAACACAATCAAGTTATTGGTTATAATAGTTAAAATGTTACAAAGGAGGGCCATCCAGAATATTAAACAGTTTACAGAAAAATGTAAAAAGACTTTCTTTTTGCCAGGTCATCACAGTCAGAGCAAAGCTGAATTCTATTAGGTTGGTGCAAAACCAAGTGCAGTTTTTGTATTACTTTTGATTAATATCTAAACTTATTGGATAAGGATTATTTCCTGAGTTATGTGGGTAATTGTTTCAAACCATTTCCTTTGCTTTGGTTGGTGTGATGGTGAATTTTATGGGTCAACTTGGCTAGGCTATGATTCCCAGATGTTTGATCAAACACCAGTCTAGGCTGAGTACCAGACTAGCATCCCAACACTTTGGGAGGCTGAGGCAGGAGGATTGCTTGAAATCACGAGTTTGAGACCAGCCTGGACAACATAGCTAGAACCTATCTCTACAAAAGATTTTTTTTTTTAATTAGCCAAGTGTGGTGGCACACACCTATAGAACCATTTACTTGGGAGGCTGAGGTGGGAGGATAGCTTGAGCCCAGGAGTTTAAGACTGCAGTGAGCTATAATTCCAACACTGCACTTCAGCCCCTGGGGCAACAGAGCAAGACCTGTCTCAAAACAAACAAAAAAACAACAACAAAGAAACACCAGCCTAGATGCTGCTTTGAAAGAATATTTTTAGATGTGATTAACATTTACATCAGTAGACTTTAAGTAAAGCCTCCCAAGTAAATGGTACTATGGGTGTGTGCCACCACACTTGGCTAATTTTTAAAAAATTCTTTTGTAGCGATAGGATCTAGCTATGTTGTCCAGGCTGGTCTCAAACTCCTGGTTTAAGTAAAGCAGCTTACCCTCCACAATGTGGATGGAACTCACCTGATCCGTTGAAGACTTTAAGAGAACAAAAAGTGAGGTTTTCTGAGGAAGAAGAAATTCTGCCTCCAGACTGTCTTTGGACTCCAGCTGCACCATCTGCTCTTCCTTAGGTCTCCAGCTTGTTGGCCTGCCCTACAGATTTTGGACTTGCCGGAGTCCACAACTGCATGAACTAATTTCTTAAATCTCTCTCTTTATAAATATATATATTTATATATATTATATAAATATAAATTTATAAATATTTATATATACATCCTATCATATATTATATATATTTATATTATGTATTTATATATAATATATATATTTATAAAGTTATATAGTTATATAAAGTTTATAAAGTTAAATACATATATAAATATATATTTATAAATATATATTATAATATATATATTTATATATGTTATATAAATATAAATTTATAAATATTTATATATACATCCTATTGTTTTTGTTATTTGGAGAACCTGATTTGTAGTTGGGAAGTCTTGACTTGCCATGACTTTTTTTAACATGGAAAATTCATTGTAAGGATGGATTAACTGAAGAAAATGATTTCCCAAGAGAACTATCTAGTGCTGCCCTCTCCAATATAGTTGCCGCTAGCCACATGTGCCCTGTTAAGCACCTAAAATGCAACTATGCTAAATGTTGAAATGATATTTTGAATATACTGAGATAAATAAAATCGATTATTAATATTAATTTTAGGTTTTAAAAAACTTTTTCATAATGTGTCTACTAGAAAATGTAAAATTACATATGGCTTTCATTATATTTATGTTGAACAGTACTGGTCTAGCATAACTCCCAAAGTCTCCAACTTTAAAGCTCTACAAAGACCTCTTTGCTTTCCTCCCTGCAAGTGGTTGCAACCTAACCATTTTGGGCGCACACAATGACTCCTTCACCCTCACTGCAGTATTTGCGATGTGGCTGATGTAAGACCAAGGATGGGCATGGCCAATTAGGGAACAACTAGATAAAATTGTCAAGGAACACGGAAAACTGGAGCCAGGTGTCCGAGGAATGGCAAATGTGTACGGTGGCTGTCCTAACAGACAATGTGAGAATGATGACACTCGTCTATAGTTATAAACCATAACACTACTCTTGATCATGTGCAGATAAAACAACCCTGAAGAGAGCCATATTATTTGCTTATTTTACTGTCTTTATGTCTTCATCTGTAATGTGAAGATTTATTCTCTACCTAAAATTACTAAATGAATTTGAACTGGCTTGTTACACCCCATAGGTATAGTTTTATTGGCTTTGGGGTGAATGAAGCTATTCGGAATCATGAAGACATAACTCGAGTGAATGAGCTCGAGAATTTTTAAAACAGATTTCTCCACTTGGATGTTTCAGCTACATTCTCATACAACATCCAATTGTGGTAACATTTTTGGGTAGAATTAAGAACAGGGAGTTGTTTAGTGAACTCTAAGCTAATATAGGTATCAAGCATGTCCATTGCCTTCTTATGCAGCCTGAAGTAGAGAGGATGATGTATTCTTTCCTATTTTAAAATGTTGTGGTTCTGTTTTACTGGGGAAAAATTCCTAAAACATTCTAGAAATGTCTAACATGTACTAGGTTATTTTCCTTGTAATGCTTAAATTTTGTTATTGCATCATTTTCTTCACTTTTCTAATCCTTGAAGTAGAAACTTTTTCACACTAAGGTCAAGCAGAGTGATAGAGACTAGACCAAGTCTGGAAACGTGAGTTCTAGTTCCAGCTCTAGGAAATTACTGAGCTTTTCTGTGATTTGTATTTCTTATTCTGTTAAATGAGGAAGTCAACTACATGGTCTTTTGGGTCCCTTCCTCTTGCCTCTAATATTTGATGAGATTGGAAGGAATTCAAAAGACCAACTTTGAAAGTCTGCATCATAGAGTCTATCACGTAATTGAAAACCTTAGACAAATTGACTTTTGAAGTCCCTTTTAGTTCAATGATAACTTAAACCTTTTCTACTCAGGAAAATCAAACATATGCCATTTTTCACATTCACAGGTACGGCAGAGGATGTCTTAAGGCTTTATATTCATTAGGAGCGGAAGTACATGGTTCAGCTGTACAGATAAAATTTATTGATTTGAAATAACCACATTTTTCACTTCAGGTCAATTAGACTGTGTTTGCATGGATGCCATCTGGATTTTCCAGAAGGACCCAGAGAAAACATAGCTGGATACCAGACATCCTGCAAGACGAAATGCCTTAGGGGCTGGGCCCAGCAAAGTGTCTACCAGGAGTAGTTGACAAGCCCAGTTGGAGAGAGATTCTAAATCATTAATTATAAGCCATTGGGAATTAAAGGGTCAAAACTGGGCAAGTGGCAACAAAGGCTTTCAACCTGAAAACTGGTCATCATGTCAAAAGCCCCATTTGGAAGCAAGCCCTGGGATTATCAAGGAGAGAGCCACACAGGATGAGCGGCAATGGTGGTGGAGACAGAGGGTAGATCGCTTGGCTTAAAAACCCAGGGCTACATAAACACCCCTTACTCTTCTGCTTACCAATAAAGAAATAGAGAACAACCTTGCTTAACATAGTTTCTCAAATGTTCTGAAATTTAATGATTCTAGAAAGAGCTGAAATTTGTGACTAGAAGGTGTAAACAAGTGCAGAGAGTCACTACTGAGGTTTATCATCTTTATATAGGTATATAACACTTAGACTAAAATTGCCTGAAAGCTCAGGAATACTTATATCTTAATCCATTAAATTATCTTAACCCACTTCTTCCTGTGTCCATGATAAGCAGCTCTTTGGGGACACTTGAAAATCCTGTATCGACTAGAACTTAGACTCCACACAATGAATTTAGGAATGTAGCATCAGCCTTTTCTATAAACATCGAGGATTTGTGTAGTTTCATGTCAAAGACTTTACATTATTTTAACATTTCCTTGAATTTTGGTTTTACCTTAACTAATGAAAGTGAGGAAGGGTTGAGAATTTATCTATTTGGTGAATTAAGATGCTCTGTAGGTCAAGGAAATATAGTATGAGCGCTTCGTGGTGTTATTTCACAGTGTGAGAAAAGCATTTGTCTTTACACAACACTCAGAGGAAAAGGAGAGGCGTGTGAATCATGCAACTCTGCTGCAAAATAAATGGAAATTGGCAAGAAAAATTAAACATAAAAGTTCATATTAATTGCTTAATGTCAAGGTAAGCCTTTTTTTTTCCAATGAGGTGCTGCAGCAGTACAATATGTTTAAATAGTCTCATTAACATCACATCATAATAATAACCAGCAGTGTAGAAGAGAGACTGGAGACCATGTTAATAAAAACGTGAAGGTGGCATGATGCTGGAGGGATCATAAATGCAGAAAGAATTGAATTAAAATTCATAAAATCATGACAGATTGGAGCAAAGAATGAGATCAATAAAATGAGTTTAATAATGATAAATATAGAACAGTTATCAGAAGACAGTAATGATTCAATGTATAAATTAAATAGAGGGAATGTGTTAGGAAGTAATACAAGGAAAAATGATCATATATAGGGTGATTATTTAAAAAGACTTTATCAAAATAAATTGGGTACTCAGGGCTCGCATGAGCTCTTTGTTTGAGGCCTATTCCTTCACACATACATCCTCTCAGTTCAGACTTGGACTCGGTTCAGATTTCCCCTGTGGAGAAGGCCATGCAGACAAGGTGCTATGGTGCGGGGAGATGAAGGGTGGTGATACACAATGACTAGTTGGGAAGAAAAAAAAAATAGGGGCACCTGTGAGCTTACAGCTAGGGTGCACACCTGAGGAATGCTTATATCAGAAGAGGTAAGGCTGACACTGCCTCTCTCCTGTGTCTTTACAGAAGTTGCCACCTTGGCCTTACACGGCACGGGTCAGCAGTTTGTAAAGGAAATCTAATATGCTGAGTTATCTGTCTGACATTCTAAATGAAGACTTTCCAATGAAATTGCTTTGTCCGGTTTGGGTCCATTAATAATCAGCCAATTGACGAGAAATTCCCGGCTGACTCACTTTTCATCCTAACACTGTTTATTTAACTCAGTGATTTTCAAATCCACTTATATCTGATTCAGCAGAGAGCTGTTTTTCAAATTCTGATTCCTGGGCCACAAACCCAAACCTGAATCAGAAATGTTTAGGGATTGGGCCCATGCATTTTTTTTTTTTTTTTTTTTTTTTTGGTCTACGCAGATGATTCCAGTATGGCCAGTTTGGGAGCCAATTGAGCTGAAATTCATAACTTTCATTTAGTGTTCTTGGAAATGTAATTTGTGAGGCTGCTAAAGCATTGTATTAGATTTACATTTATCTTATATATGAATTGGGTAGAATTTTGAAAAATCTCCCTCTTGCTGTATTAAAAGTCTATGAGAGTGGTTAAATAAATTATTTGAATGAATAGAAATATCCACATAGGCACTATCTATTGATTAATTTACTGATTGATGAGGATAGGCAGTAATGATAAACAGCTGAAATATGGAGCGGAATTTATCACTTTCATCACCTTTAATGACTGTTGACTTCAATCACTTCACTCAGGGTGAAATGGACCTTAGAATTTACTGCTCGTTTCTTGAGTACTGAGATGCTGAATACTCAAGGATCTAGGGAACTGTAATAAATATAAAGTACTTTTCATAGGCTGATTTCTTACAGCTAGTTTCACTTAAAAGCTCTCATGAAACTGCAACCAAATATTGGCTTTAAAGTACCAAGAACTGATGAGGGAAAAAAAATCTGTGACAATGACACATAAAACTTAGGGCAAATCACTCTGACTTACGTGTAGCTCCATTACTCTTTCCACAAAATGAGGGTAATAGCAGTTGGGAACTCTCAGTTTCACAAGTTGAATTAATGGGGTAATAGCTATAAACTCACCTGAGCTATGCTGAGCCAAGAGCTCTTAGGAGAAAGATGTCCAATTAAATCGGTGGTACATTTTAAAGAAGAGATGTGAGAGTGTCAAAACTCATTATTAAGTATTTATAAGTCATTTTTTTTTTCTTATTTAGACAGGGTCTCGCTCTGTCACCCAGTCTGGAGTGCAGTGGTGCAATCATGGCTCACTGCAGCCTTGACCTCCCGGGCTCAAGTGATCCTCCCACCTCAGCCTCCCAAATAGCTGGCAACACAGGCATGCACTGCCATGCCCAACTAATTTTTAAGTTATCTATAGAGATGGGGTCTCCCTATGTTGCTTAGGCTATTCTCAAACTCCTGGGCTCAAGTGATCCTCCTGCCTTGGTATCCCAAACTGCTGGGATTACAAGTGTGAGCCACTGTGCCCAGCCATGTGCCATGCATTCTAAAAAGCCTTGTCTCATTATATTTAGTTTTCTGAAATCCTTATTAATAAAAACCCTGTTTTAGACATTCAGGGTCTTTTTGAAGTGGAAAACAGAACTTTGGGAGACTGAGGCGGGAGGATCACTTGAGCCACTGTACTCCAGCCTAGGTGACAGTGTGAGACCCTGTCTCAAAATATAAAATAAAATAAAATGGGAACTAAATTCGTCAGGGGAACATACATGATTTTATGTAACTTTCTGTTAAGAAACGTCTATAGGGATCGTGCCAGTTTGGCTAAAGCCGGACGAGCTAGTCTTGAGGTCCTTGGAGATGCAAAGTCCTTTTCTGAGATAAAAACCCTTTGACACTTTATTTACTTTTTTGAACGAATTGTATTATCTTGTTGAGAAGTGGGGCAAAGCTAAATCCAAGGGTCTTATTAGTGTTAGTAAAAGTGTATTCAGAAGGCAGTAGGTTCAAGGAACATTGGGCAAGTTAATTCACAGAAATAAAAGCAGGAGCAGAACCTTTCCTTGACCATTCTGGGCTAGAGTGAGGGAGATGAGACAGACAATAATTAATAAACACAATGCATTAGTAAAATGTGCTAAAATGGTAAGTGCTATGGTAAAAAATAAAGCGGAACAAGGGACGTTGGGTGTGTGTGTGTGTGTGTGTGAAGAAGTGAATTACAAATTCAATAAAGTGGTCTGTTTGAGCTTCACTGAGAAAGTGACATTTGAGCAAAGACTTAAGGAGGTGAGAGAGTTAGCCTGGTGAATACCTGGGAGAAGAGCACTCCAGGCAGAGGGAGCAGCCAGTGCAATGGCTCTCGGGTGGAAGTGTGGCTAGAGTGAACCAGGAATAGCAAGGCCAGTGTGATCAAAGAGAGTCAATGAAGGGAGGATAATAGGAAATGATGTCAGAGAAGTAGCAGGAACTAGGTGATATAGAACTTTGAAGACCACCGAAATGAGTTGGGCTTTTAATTCTGCATGAGAGTAAGCCATTGGAGTGAGCAGAGTGGAAGAGGAACATCTGGCTTAGATTTTAAAAGGATCCTGTTAGAGTTTCTGTATAAGAACAAACTAAACGGAAAAGAGTGGAGACCAGCTAGGAGGCTACTGGAAGCAATAGATGATAGTGGCTTGTACCAGGATGGTATGGAGGTGGGGATGTGTTAAATGGAAAGTTCAGATTCCTATTGAAGGTAGAACCAATAGATCTTCCTGACTAATTGAGTGGGATGCAAGAGAAAGAGAACAAGAAAATGATCGCTCTAAGTGTTTGTCCTGATCTACTGGAAGAAGGTGTTGCTATTAACTGGAATAGGGGAAGGCTGTGGGTAGAGCACATCTAGAGATGGGGAACATCAGGAACTCAGCTTGGGTCAAGTTGAGTTTGAATTGTCTATTGATCATCAAAGTGGAGATGTAGACTGTTATAGATTTCTGGAATTCAAAAGAAAGCTCTGGGCTGAACATATAACTTGGGAGTTCCTTGGCCTATATAGGTTAGGATTACCAGATAAAATGTAGCAAGGTAACAAAATTTGATTTTCAGATAAACAACAAATAATTTTTTAGGATAAATATGTCCCAAATATATCTTAGGTAATGGATTTAATTCCCTGATACAACTATTAGTAATTATTGTGATTATTGGTAATAATTAATACCAGTAATTATCCATCAACATAATTAATATTGTATATCACATGTAATATTTGGGATACTTTTTTTTTTCTTTTTTTATTTTGAGACAGAGTCTCGCTCCATCACCAGGAGCCAAGCGGGAGTGCAGTGGCACGATCTTGACTCACTGCAACCTCCGCCTCCCGAGTTCAAGCAATTCTCCTGTCTCAGCCTCCTGAGTAACTGGGACTACAGGCGCTCACCACACCCAGCTCATTTTTGTATTTTTAGTAGAGACAGGGTTTCACCATGTTGGCCAAGATGGTCTCGATCTCTTGACCTCGTGATCCGCCTGCCTCGGCCTCCCAAAGTGCTGGGATTACGGGCGTGAGCCACTGCGCCCGGCCTGGAATACTTTTATAGTAAAACATTTTTGGTTGCTTATCTGAAATTCAAGCTTCACTGGCCATCCTGTAGCTATATTTGCTAAACTGGGCAACTCTAACAGAGTTAGCATTTAAAGCAATGAGTAGATAATTACCAACGAAGTGAGTGAGATGAGGAATTAAAAAGGATCAATTGCTCAGCTATGGATCATGCCAACATTCAATGTCAACACTGATAATGGAGCAGCCAGGAACTAGGATAAAACTCCAGAAAGTGTGTTGTCCTAGAAGAAAAATAAAGAAGGTATATTGAAAAGGAGGGAGTAATCTCAAATGCCACTGATTGGTTGAGTAACATGGAGATTGAGAAATGACCACTGGATTTAGCAACATGAGCATGACTCAGCAAGAGCAGTTTCAATGACTGTGAACAAAGATAAAAATCTAATTGTGTGGCTTGAGGAAAGAACAGGAAGAGAAGACTTGGAGACAGTGAACATAAAACAACACTTTCAAGAAGTTCTTGCTGAAAAGAAAAGAGAGCTGATGGAAGAAGTGAGATCAAGAGAAGAGGAAAAAAGAAAAAAAAAAGATGGGGCCAATAATAGCCTGTTTCAGTTCTGTACTTTTCTCCAGACCAGTGGTTCTCAAATTTTACTTTCTTTAATTTTGTGTGTGTGTTTCATTTTATATTACTTTGTGCTATTTTTATTGTGGCAAGAATACTTACGAGCTCTACCCTCAGCAATTTTGTAAGTGTATAACACAGTGTTGTTAACTCTGGGCACAATGTTGTACAGCTAGAACTTACTCATCTTGCACAGTGAAATTTTATACCCATCAAACAGCAACTTCCCATATATCCCCTTCCTCCCAGTCTCTGGCAACCCCCATCCTACTCTACACTTCTAGGAGTTTGACTATTTTTGACAAATTATTTAAGTTGAATCATTCAGCATTTGTTCTTCTGCGCCTGCTTTATTTCACTTAGCATAATGTCCTCCAGGTTCATCCACGTTGTAGCTTATATCAGGATTTCCTTCTCTATTTAGAGAGCTAAATACTACTCCATTGTACGTATACGCTGCAAAGAAAAAGTGGTTCTAATACTTCAGTGTATGCCAGAAGGATTGTGATAACACAAATTGCTGTGTTCCAGCCTCAGAGTTTCTGATTTAGTAGGTCTGGGATGAGACCCAAAAACTCGAATTTCAAAAAAGTTCCTAGGATATAACTGATGCTGTCATTTAGGGACCACATTTTGAGAACCATCTAGACTTTGCCCTGCAAATAATGTGAACTCAAAAAACCTGCTGCCAATCATAAAACAGGATGAGATTAATGCCAAGACACTCAAAATACCCAACTTTCACATAAAGGGTCTCTTCTGGCTGGGATCTGGCCAAAATTTGACCCTCATTGTGAGTGAGAAGTATAAATATTATCCTGAAAAAAAAAAAAAAGTTAACACTCTTGCTTGAATATAACAAGACTATGAAAATTAACAGAAGCATTATATTAGAATTTCTAAAGTCATTTCCATTGAAATCAAGAATAAGAAAACCATGCTGCTTTTACTAGTATTATTTTCAACATTATTTGGAAAGTTTAGCTAATTAAACTGAAAGAAAAGAAAACAATTGGCATGTATATTGTACAAAAAAGGTAAAATTATGTATCTTTGCATATAATAGAGAACAGAGAAAGCCTAAGACTTAATAAGAAATACTACTACAATTAAAATAATTTAATAAAGTATCTCAAATCAAGATACATACAGTACATAAAAGTCGTTGGTCTTTCTCAATATGAGCAATAACTAGACACAGATATAAATTTATTTCTTAAATAACACATAAAAGCATTATATATTACTTAGGAATACATATAAAACCATTATATATTATTTAGGAATGCAAACATGCATTTAAAAAATGTTTAAGTATATAGGAATCATACACACTGGCTTCCAGAAACCAGTCACATCTCTAGAAAAGGGGAAGATGAAAGAATGCCATCATACTCTACAAATATGTCAAAATGTTAAAACCCAGTAAGTATGAGAGGAGGGTACGTGTTGCCTTGAATATTATGTTTTATACTTTTCTGTATATTTTAAATTAATAATCTATTTTGCACTTGAAATATCTTTTTTAAATCATGATAAAAATAACAGTAAGGGCTAAGAAATGTTTTTAATGGTTAAGTAAATTATCTATACAAAAAAAAAAAACTGTAAAGTCATGTTTAAAGACAAAAGACAAGATCTAAACAAGTGGAGAGACATGCCAGTACTCCAGAAAGGAGAGTGTTAATTTTAATTCTTAGAAAAATTAACATCTAACTATGATGCAATTCCTGTTAGAACCACATTGAATTATGTCGTGGTCCCTTTGGACTGCTGTAACAAAATACTATAGATTGGATAGCTACTAAATGACATAAATGTATTTTTCATAGTTCTGAAGGCTGGGAAGTTCAAGAACAAGGCGCAGGCAGATCAGTGTCAGGTGAGAGCCTATTTCATGGTTTATTTACGGTGCCTTCTTGCTGTGTCCTCAGTGGGGAAAGGGACAAACAAGCTCCCTTGGGCCTCTTTTATGAGAACACGAATCCTATTTATGGGAGCTCTGCCTTCACAAACTAGTTGCCTCCCAAAGGCACTACCTTTCAATACCATCACCTTGGGGGTTAGGATTTCAACATATGAATTTTGGGAGGGCGCAAACATTCAAACCATAGTAAGCCATTTTACAAAACTACATTAAATGAATGTAAAGTTCAAACGAAAAAATAAATGAGTGTCTAAGAATAGGCAAGAAAATTATAAAAATAAAAAATAGAAATAGGGAGAATTGCCCTACCAAATATTAACCTATATTATAAAGTCACTATAATCAAAACAAGATTAAAACATGAAAAAAAAGTATCAGTGGATCAGAAATTGATCCTGAAATAAATGCAATTATATATAAGAATTTAAAATATGGAAAGAATGCTGTTTCAACTCAGTAGGAAAAGATCAATTTATTTTTTAAAATATAAACTGGCCATCAATATAGAAAAAGCAAAACTAAATCCATGCCATCCAGAAAAATAAGGTTCTGATGGTTTAGAAATTTAAATCTAAGGAACGGAGAATATGGACAGCAATGCACAGGAGAGACATAAATATGTGGTTTATAATATGAGAAGAGCTGAGATCGGACCACTACACTCCAGCCTGGGTGACAGAGCAAGACTCCATCTCAAAAAAAAAAAAACAACGAAATATAATATTATGAAAATACACTCAATGTTATTAGACATCAGTAATAAGCAAACTGAATAAATGGTGGTTTTACCAATAACTTGGAATGTGATGTTGTTTCAAAATTATCGCGCCAGAGTCTCACTTACTGAGACAGGGATATGAAAAAACTGCATTGCTTAAGTGTGCTTTTTTTTATCAACCAAAAAACATACTACACATGAACATGCCAATTTTTACAGGTCCATGTGAGCATAAGAAAAGATACGGACCAAGGTACATCAAGCTGTTACCATTGCTTATTTAAGGGGTGAGGATAGAAGGGACTGGAAGAAGGTTATTAATGTTGTTCTTAAATATATTTGAATCTATTTCACTTTGTAAAATAAGCAGACTTTCTGGTATAATTAAAAATAATAATTTAAAATATTTAGGCATATTGGGAAAATTAAAACAAGGGAAAAAATGAATTGGCCTTGAGAGGTATAATGGCCATTCTCCTAGAGTGGTGGTAGAAGAAAGGAGAGGATGGGGAGAGATTAAATAAACTAGCTGTTTATTGAGAACTTGTTTAGCACAGGCAGAGTTCCTGGAGCCCAGAGAGATGCACGAAATAGAAGACACAGACCTTACTTTCTATTTGCATAAAATCTGATGGTGGATGAAATTAAAACACTTGAAACCATTTAAATATAATGATGCAGGCCCCTCCAAAACTGTCAGCTTATTCATCTTTTATGTAACGGTAGTTTCCTTTTCAGTAGATGAAAATGTGAAATTTTCTTAACATGTTATAAGGCTGAAAAATGGACTTGTAAGTTTTAGAATAAGCAAAACTTGGTAAGATCCGAAGAAATAGATGAAAACCTGATTGGGAATCTTTTGGAAAGTTCTTGAGCAGAGGCATTATGTATGCACTCACTTTGTGGGATAGTGCTTTGCTAAAATATAAATAATTCTATTTCTGTAAATTGATTTCCCCCCAATTTTAATAATTTAAGTGTTCTTGGCATTAAAATATGAAAAAAAAAAGAATTAAATTTTGCTTTGAATTTTAGTAACGTAATCAGAGCCATCACTGCAGGAGAGAGGTCAGTTTCACTGTGTGGCTGCTGGCATAGAAGCTGTGCTCCCATTAGGATCAGGCATAAGAAAGGGTAATTGTCCCTCTGGGTGCTTCTCCCTCTAGGAAGCAGAGGTCAAGATAGAATTAAAAACACACGGCTAGGTGCGGTGGCTCACGCCAGTAATCCCAGTACTTTGGGGAGGCCAAGGACGGCGGATCACCTGAGGTCAGGAATTCGAGACCAGCCTAGCCAACATAGTAAAATCTTGTTTCTACTGAAAATACAAGAATTAGCCGGACGTAGTGGCAGGTGCCTGTAATCCCAGCTACTCGGAAGGCTGAGACAGGAGAATTGCTTGAACCCGGGAGGCGGAGGCTGCAGTGAGCTGAGATCGTGCCGTTGCACTCCATCCTGGGGGACAGAAGAAGACTTTGTCTAAAAAAAAAAAAAGAATTAAAACTACAGCAGATTTATTGAAGGAAGTTTCTGTGAAAGATAAAGGACCAAAGGAGCAAGAGCAGGCAGGGAAACTCTTCAGACTGTGAGAAGGAAGGAGAGCAGAGTGAGGAAGAGCCTACCCTCACCCTCTCGGTGTGGTACAGCTCTCAGAAAGTCAGCCTGCTCAAGAAGGAGCCACAGAGCAAGGAGTCGTCCGGCGTTGGGCAGGAATGGCCAGGCTCTAGTATCCCCGTCATGCTCAATCTTTTAAGAGAGCATGGTTTCAGTGTGTGAGTGTGTGTGCATGTTGCACAGGATCCAGAAGGTCCTGCCGCTGGAGGCTGTCGGCTAACTACACTCCTTGCAACAGGCTCTCTCTTCAAGGGAGATTTGAATGGCACAAATCCAGGACCACTGCAGTTCACACTGTGTGAGCTACTTCTCCATGCATGATCCGGGGCGGCTCCTCCACTGTTACTGTGAGCTTTGCTTCCTGGGGAGCAGCTCAGAAGAGGGAGGTCACATGAACCTCAGCCCCCATCACTGCGGTTAGTTTTGGAATAGCAACTGGCACTCATTTTCTCTCTTCTCCACTATTTATTCCAACTGCCCTTTACCCTTGGCTATTACTTCTGCAAGTCTTGGACGCTTACTTGATGATGTGTTCCAGACCACATTACTGCAGGGGCTGAGCCCTGAGTGATCTCTGGCCAAAGTTGCTATACAAGGGGGTCCCTTCACAGTATAAGTGGCATGGAACTACTAACAGGCACCCAAGTAGGTCGCCTGAGTTTCATAGGTACTCAGTGCCTCAGCCTATTATATAAAAATGTTCCTACCTCCTCTTGCTGATCAAGATCAATTAGTCCTGCCAGGATGGTCACTTCTCTTCTAACTTGCTGGTCTCTGGACACAAAGAGCCCAAGATGCCCTGGAAGGCTGCCTTAACTTTGTGTTCAATGGACTTTGGCTTTTCTCCCTGGCTAGAATGCACCCACTTTGAGGACCAGGAGCTCTAACCCTACAGCCACCACCATTGTGCAGGCAGGAAGTGAAATGATCCCTATGAGTTATTGGAATGGATGAGCAGACGGTAGAAAGGAAGGTACTCCTGCCCCTTGGTTCCTGGGTCCACGCATTCTTCTCCTTGGAGACACAGCTCCATACCTGAGGACAGACCTCCACAGTCTCTGGGTCAGTGCATATGCTGCATCCTGGAGGCGGATACCCTCTCTTACAGAATATTGTGTCTGTGCTGGTGCTGAAGTTGGGCCATTAGAAGGTTATTCCAGGCCAGGTGTGGTGGCTGATGCCTGTAATCCCAGCACTTTGGGAGGCGGAGGCAGGCTGATCACCTGAGATAGGAAGTTCGAGACCAGCCTGACCAACATGGAGAAACCCCATCTTTATTAAAAATACAAAAAATGTGTGGTGGCACATGCCTGTAATCCCAGCTACTTGGGAGGCTGAGGCAGGAGAATCACTTGAACCCAGGAGGCAGAGGTTGCCATGAGCTGAGATCGCACCATTGCACTCCAGCCTGGGCAACAAGAGTGAAACTCTGTCTCAAAAAAAAAAAAGGAAAAAGAAAAAAAGAAGGTTATTCCAGGGCTCTCTGAGGCTGGCTGCTTCTGGACAATGTGGTTTGTGGTACAAGTTGGGCCTATGGTTATAGGCTTCCTTTAGTGTAAAGTGGATCTCCTGTTAGAGGTTATGTTACATGGAATTCCGTGCTTGTGAATCAGAAATTCCATAAACTCCCAAATAGGAAGCTTAGTAGGCTGAGGTTCCGAGGCAAGAAATGCAAACTTTTACCAGTACAGCTACCTATTCTAATGAGAATCACTGGCCCTCCAATGATGAAAGGGACTCAATGTAGTCAACTTGCCACCAATGGCAATTTGGTTTCCTCAAGAGATGGCACACCATATTGCAGGATCAGCATTGGTATCTATTGTTGGAAGATAGGACATTTGGAGGCAGCCATAGCTAGATTATGGGAGTTCATGCTGTTGGACCCATCTCTGCTTCCATGACAGCTTCATTCATGTGCATGTCGTGCTAATTCTGGGGTAGCCAGCGCAAAGGCCGGATAACATTGGCTGCCCAAGTCATTTTTGTCTGCTTGCTTATTCAATGCCTCTTACTTGGAAAATGCTTTCTGGTAGGGTCATCACTTTCTTCATGTTTCCAAGAACCACCCAGCCATAAATTTGCCTATCTCCTAAGATCCTCAACAGGGTATTAAATCCAATGTCCCAACATAGTGTCCCAAGACTATGAAGTCTTGCTTTTCCATTCTTATGTTCTGGCCTCTTTGATCAAACACCCTCAACATCAAATCCCAGGAGTACTTCCCTTGGCTTCTGCCAGTCCATAGTGGCTAATTCTTCCAGCCTTTTTGGGATGTAATCTTTTTCTTCCCTTATCAGGCATAGCAAGTCCTCAGAAGTGGTGTGCTTGGGTTTAACCCTGTGTATCCATCTGGCACCAGGAGAAGAGGTAGTAAACTGAGGAGACACTTGTTGTACTGAAGAAAAGAGGCCTCTGCAGTGTCCTCCTTCCCGGGCAAAGCTCTAAACTTGTTGGGGGTGGGACACTTCTGCAGCCTCTAAAGGCTTGGGAGTTTGCACAGTCACAGTGTTCAGGGTTCCTTCACCCAGATGTCCTTATTCCATGTTTTAGGGTCCCAGCTTTTCTCAACTAGGGCCTGGACCTTAGCATAGTAGACCTGCCTTGTCTGACCACTCATTATCTTTGTAGTTCTGCAACTCTATTAAGTGTTGACTTTACACCTCAGCCATATCCACTTTGCACTGCTGAAGATAAAGGACGCTTTGAAAGCTACCAAAAAGAATCTTTGTCTTTCATACTTATTTTTCAAACTCAGGTTTATTAAGATAAAATCTACATATAGCAAAAATTTAGATGTATAGTTTGATCAGTTTTTGAAAAATGTATCTATTAGTGTAACAACCACCACAGTTGAGATATGGAACATAAGCATCACCCCCAAAATCCCCTCATGATGCCCCTTTGTAATTAGTCTTGCCAACCTCAGCCCCTGGCAACCACTGATCTGATTTCTGTCCCTGTGACTTTTTAAAAGTATTACATAAATGAAATTATACATGAGGTCTTTTGCACCTGGCTCTTTTCATTTTAACACATTTGAGATTCACTCACGTTGATACATGCATCAGAAGTTCATTCCCTTTTGTTTTTAATAGTGTTCCATTGTATAAATGCATCACAATTTGTTTATCCATTCCCCATTAGGTGGACATTTGGGTTGTTCCAGTTTGGGGTAATTATGAATAAAACTTCTATAAATTTTCACATTCAGGTCTTTGTGTGAAGCTATGCTTTCATTTTTCCTGAGTAAATAGCCAGGAATGGGATTGTTGGGTTACATGATAATGTGTGTGTTTCAGTTAATTTAAAAATACTGCCAAACTGTTTGACAAAATGGCTGTACCATTTTGCACTCCCACAAGCGATCTATGAGAGTTACATTTGTTACACATTTTTGTCAGGACTTTGTGGTATCTGTAGTTTTAATTTTAGCCATCAAAACTATAATAAATATATGATGATGTTCTATTCTGATTTCATGATTTTCTAATAATTCATGATATTGACCATCTTTCCATGTGCCTGTTTGCCATCCACATCTCTTGTTTGGGAGATATTCAAGTCTCCTCCCATATTTGGCGTCTGTCAGGTCTTTTCCCCATTTTTTTAAATGGCTTTTTCTTTTTCTTTCTTTTTTTTTTTTGAGACAGAGTCTCACTCCATCACCAGGAGCCAGGCTGGAGTGCAGTGACACGACCTCAGCTCACTGCAAGCTCCACCTCCCGGGTTCAAGCAATTCTCCTGCCTCAGCCTCCCGAGTAGCTGGGACTACAGGCGCACACCACCACCACGCCCAGCTAACTTTTTTGTATTTTTAGTAGAGATGGGGTTTCACCATGTTGGCCAGAATGGTCTCGATCTCTTGACCTCATGATCCACCCGCCTTGGCCTCCCAAAGTGCTGGGATTACCGGCGTGAGCCACCTTACCCGGCCGGCTTTTTGTTTTTCACACATAGTTTTTAGCGTTCATTTGTCATAATCCCTTTGCAGGGCATAAAACAAATTAGTAAAATTCCATCAAGTACATTGCCCTTGTACACACTGTTCCCCTCATAATTTTTGAAGGCCTACTTTCCCAAATTACCACCAATGAAAGTTTAGCAATTAGGCCACCATCTTGTGCCAAAGACTATCCATGCCCCACATTCCATTCTAGAAGAGCTCTTCCTTGCTAGCCAGAAAGTGAGTGATCTAGTCCCCAAACCCCTTTGACTACCTGCCTTCTTGGATTAATCATGGATCCAGATGTATCAGTTCAGTCCTCTGGGAAGCAGATGATGAGATGAAATTAGAAGGGAAAAAGATTTATTAGGCAAAACACCTGTGAAAGGTAAAGGGATGAGGGAGCAGAAGTAGACAGCACAAATCTTCAGACCGTGATGTAGCTCTGACATCTGTGAAAGGAAATGAGGAAAGAAGGAGGGTTGGGTAAGAAGAGGCTCCAAACTGAAGTACGGTCTGAGAAAATCAGCCAGTACAAGGGGAATCTCAGAGTAAATATTGATCATTAGAAGAGTCCCATGTTGGACAAATATGATGTGTCCTAGTACCCCTACCTCTTCAATTATTGGCTGGGAACAGCCTATGGAGAGCATGACCTCAGTGTGCACCCTATGGCAAATCCAAAGGTACTGCAGCTGGAGACTGAAGCCTGGCTGAACTCGTGGCAGATTTACTTTGGAAGGGACATTTAGATGGCTCAGCTCCATGGCTGCTGCAACTCCACTATTGGGGAGGATTAAATAGGTAATGATGGTGGGGTTCAGGGTTGAGAGAGAAGGAAATTCATTGGATGGGGATCAAAGAGGGACTTTGGGGAGAGTATAGCAATGTCCAGCAAGAATGTGATTAGACTCTACTCTAAGTGTTACATGATGTAAGCCTTCCCTTCCATCTCCCCACTGAGTCTCCTGTCATTCCAATATTGTCTTGTCAGGAGGTAACAGAAAGATCAGTTCTGCTTCAGGCTTGAAGGAGGAAAACCTTACAGTTTTACATGAGAATAACTTTGACCCCATTTTACAGTTTAAAAAAACCACAAAAGTACCAAACCCTTAAAATCATGTCTTTAAATAAAACAGTATTCTAGTCTTTTCCATGTCTGACTCATCCTTCACCCAGCTACCAAATATATCTTCCTAAAATATTTCTCTGCACACATGTCTCTTGAATAACCTGTTAACAGGGCTTGAAGCCCCCATCTAACTCTTCAAACTTTTCTACTATTCTTCCATACAACCGTCTGCTCCCAGTCTCCTTTTTAGAAACACAATCACGTGTTCCTCCACCCTGCCTTTGCTTGCAGCATCAGTCTTTCACTGAAGGACCACTACCCAGAGCCAGCCAGTAGACATGGTATGTTTAGCTCGCATAGTGTTTTGATTTTTACAAATTGTTACCAACATTTAAACATCACCAATTTCACAACAAAATTTAGATTTCTCACTTTTCCTGAGAAATTGGAGGACCTGATAAGACTGGGCCCTCTCCTGGCACTATCCATTGTTGGGCACAGGAGCCCTCTGCAAATGGAACATGGGCTCCCCACAACCACCCCAGTGTGACTCATGTGATGCATGGCCCCTGTAAGCATTTAAATTTCTTCTTTTTTCTTTTTTTGGAGACAGGGTCTCACTCTGTTGCCCGGGCTGGAGTACAGTGGCGCGATTATAGCTCACTACAGCCTCGTAACTCCTGGGCTCAAGCCGTCATCCCCCTCCGCCTTCTAAGTAGCTAGGACTGTAAGTATGAGCCACCCTGCCCTGCAGCACTAATAAGCTTTTGAGTTTGCAACCCCAGCTCTCATTGTCTCCCTGCCTAGAATACACTTCCTGTTTCTCTCTTTCCCTTTCCAGGGCCACCTCCTTTCCTAATCTGGTTCCCTACTCGTCCATTATTGTTCCTCCATCTGAATGCAGTCATTATTTACATGGCTCCTCTTGCACTTGAGGCTCCTCAGGATCCGTTTGTCTTTGTGTCCTGATTTCTCAAATTCCTTGAGGATGGCCCCAGTGTCAAGCACTTAGTGCCCCACACTTAGTAGGAGAACAATAGAGGTGTGTTGTAGTGCTGCCTTTGACACCCATGTACACTGTGCTTTTAGAAGTTGCTATAAATGCGACCTGAAACAGCATGACCAGAAAAGGAGGGCTTCTTGGCTGGTGAGCTAGAAATGCAAGGAAGTAGCTGGGGACAACCAGAACTAGAAACTTGAATGCTGTCAGTTCTTGATTTCTCTCCCACTCTCAAGTTTGTTCTTTATTTCTTCCACAGATTTCTGGGTCTGAGTCATTGTTGCCTACTATCTACTGCAGACAGGATTTTTCACACAGAAGACATACCTGCTGACAGCTCTGGGGTTGCATTCACAAAGCTTCCTTCCTCTATTCAATTCAAAAACTTTCAAGACAGGACTCAGACTGGCTTGATAGAATCATATGCCAACCCCTATGTATAGGAGATGGTATATTGCCGCAGATAAAACCAAATGCAAAAGGAGAAAGTCTGTAAAATAAAGGGATGCACCTCCTAGAAGAAAAGAGAGGCCGGGCACGTTGGCTCACACTGTAATCCCACCACTTTGGGAGGCTGAGGAGGACTGATTATTTGAGCCCAGGAGTTCAAGACCAGCCTGGGCAACATAAGGAGATCCTATCTCTACCAAATAATAATAATAATAATTTTAAAATTCTCTGAGTGTGGTAATGCATACCTGTGGTTCCAGATAGAAGGCTGAGGGAGAAGGATCGCTTAAGCCTGGGAGGTTGAGACTGCAGTGAGCTATGATGATGGCAGTGAGCTATGATGATGCCACTGAGCTCCAGTCTGGGTGACAGAGCAAGGCCCTGTGAGAGAGGGGTGGGGGGGAGGGAGGAAGGGAGGGAAGGGAAGGAAGGAGAGGGAAAGAAAGAAAGGAGGGAGGGAGGGAGGAAGGAAGGAGAAGTAGAACACATTAGTGGTTGTTCACAGAGTTATAACACATTGAAAATAATAATATTTCCTTGTTTTTTCTGTATGAGCAATTTATACCACTTATGTATCAGTTATATTAAGTATGATTCATGACTTTATTTTTTATTGTGGTTTGGAGAGCTTTTCTTTCTATTTACTTCTGATTTTATTTTAATTTTAGCAAAGAAATTCATGTGCTTGTTTTACAAAAATCAATCACTATGTCTTTTAATTTAAAAGAGAGAAAAAGGCCCCTCTCTATCCTGATTTCTGTTCCCAGAGGGAACATTTCAAATCTTTCAGCCATCACTTCTGTATTTACCTTCATATTCTTAAATAACACTATTGCATTGCTATGTCTTCATCTTAATGTATTAGCTTCCTAATCTGGAAGTGGAGTCTCTAGCTTTCTTCCTACTCCCTCCGCCTTGTACACCATACAGATGATGCCCAATGTATGATGGTTTGACTTTAAATTGTTCTGCTTTATGATGGTGTGAAAGCAATACACATTTCAGTAGAAACCACCCTTCGAGTACCCATACAATCATTCTGTTTTTCACGTTCAGCACAATATTCAATAGATTACATGAGAAATTCATCACTTTATTATAAAATAAGCTTTGTGCTAGGTAATTTTCCCAACTGTAGGCTAATGTAGGTGTTCTGAGCACGTTTAAGGTAGGCCAGGCTAGAATAAGCTATGATGCCTGGTAGGTTAGGTGTTTTAAATGCATTTTTGACTTACAATATTTTCTACTTATGATGGTTTTATTGGGACGTAACCCTATCATAAATCAAGGAGCATCTGTATTCCTTACATGGTCCCAATACAGTTATTATGAAATTGTGGTTGAAGTCATTTTTATGACCATGAAAATATTGTTAAGTTGGGGCATGTAGAACACTATGATCATATTTTATATTTTCCTGTCTAATTGTTTTGTTTCCTATAGAAAATCACCCCACTGTTTTTCTATGTGACTCTAATGTGTCAGCCCCAAACTCTATACAATTGTATCACTCTCCTTAATATAATAAAATGCATCAGACAATCTCTCTGTGTCATTCTTTTCCCTTGACTACCTTCCTCCTGGCACCTGCTGTCCTCCTGCTAGGTTGGCTGCACAGCTATGGCCCCAGAACTTCCTGTCACCATCACGCTGGGAATTCCCCTTGCCTCTCTTCTGTGTTGGATGCCCCGTTTCCTCTTTCTTGGGTTATTGTGTCATGTTGGTCGAGCACATCCTCCAGGAATTTCCTGAAAAAGAAATTGAAGGGAAATTTGCAGAGAACTTGCATGCTGTAAAATGCAATTTCTACCCTCAAACTTGATTGATAATCTAAATATGAAGAGAATTATAGATTGGAAATATTTTCCATAAAAAAATTTTAGAGACACTGCTATTTTATTTTCTTACTTGAAGTATAAGAAAAGACCTCAGGGAAGTAAAGGAACAGGATGCTGAGGGAAGAGTACTCCAGATCATGGATGTCCAGTACAAAGAGCCTGGGGTGGGGCAAGAGCAAGCCTGGCATTATGGAGGAACAGATGTCCTGGGGAAGCTGGAGCAGGGTTTGTGAGGGGAAGAGAGGTAAGATGTGGACTGCAAGAGGTAGTCTGTGGCCAGATCATGTCAGGATTTGGAGGTTTTTATAAGCATCTGGCTTTTATCCTGAATAAGCTAGGGAGGCAATGAAGAGTTTTGAGCAGAGAAGTGTCACGATCTAAATTATATGTTTAAAGCATCAGACTAGCTGCTGTGTTCAGAATAAACTAGTGGGCTAAGGCAGCAGGAGGGAGACCAGTTAGGAGGTGATTGCAGTAAGTCAAGCAAGTGATAATGGGCTTGTACCCAGCTAGTGGGATTCCAGTTAGTGAGGTTGAAAGTGTTGAAAAATGTTCAGTTTCTGCTTATTTTTTGAATGTGGAACCAACAGGATATGCCAATGATTGTACAGCATATGATGATGATGTAGGATAAAGGAAGAGAGGAGTTAAATATGACACCAGTGTTTTCATCCTGAACAAATGGAAGGAAGGAGCTGCTGAAATGGACACATCTCTGGAAAGAACAGAAGCAGTCTTGAACATTGCAGTTTGAGATACCTATTAGACTCTGCATGGAGATCCCAAACAGGTAGCTGGATATGGGAATCTGGGGTTAAGGAGAGGGGTATTGGCTAGATGTATAAGCTTTGAAGCAATAAGCCTATAAACACAATGAAACAGTGAGATGGCAGAGGAGGTAGTGAACATAGAAGAAGAAAAGGTCTGAGGGATGAGATCTGAGATGTGCCCATATATTAAAGATCAGGGATCAGAGGAAAATCCAAGAAGGAGATTGAGAAAGAGTAGTCAGGGAGGTAGAAAGCAAGCCAGGAGACCTTCTCAAGAAGAAGGGCATGATCAACTGCTGACTGTTTAAGTAAGATAAGGACTGAGATTTAGCAACATGGTGGTCATCAGTGATTTTGACTACCTGTACCTGTGAGAGTGAAAATATGATTGAAGTGAGTTCAAAGGGAAGTGGCAGAGTGGTCTTAGAGATGGTGAATCTATCGTCAATCCTTTAAATTTTGTCCTGAAGGGGAGTAGAGATATGATACAAGGAAAATATATTCATTTTTCCAATGGAAGATATTATAGCACATTTCCTTGCTGATGAGAATGATGCAAGAGAGGCGGGATAAAAGAGGGGAGAAGAAGAGACAGTTGCAGTTACTAAAACTTTCAAGAAAGGGGAAGGAACTAAGACTATAAGTAGAGGGATTGTCTTAGCTCAGGGGATGGAACATGCGTGTACTGTAGCAGGCAGGCCACACTAACAGACGCAAGTGAATGTGGCAGTGGGAATGAGCAGGGGCGTTTTCAGGCTGTTTTCATTTTCTTAGTGAATTTGGAGGTAAGGGCATGAACTTGAATTGAGGGAGGGAAAGGAGATATTGTAGGAAAAGATACAAAATAGTCATTTAGGAGGGTGGGAGAGGAACTAAACAAGGAGAATGGGGCAGTAAACAGACTAGGAAGATGTAGTGGGATTGCTGGGTAGCACAAAAGTCTGGCTGGAGGTGAGTGATAATGAGTTTATCAGGACCGCCTGATATGGATGCAGATTTTCTCCAGCCATGTTAAGCTGTATGCATGTGCAAACATCAAGTGTGAGGAATTGAATTAAACAAAGATTGGGCCATTTTCAAGAAACTGCAGTGAAAGGAGAGAAAGGCAAGAGAGTTGAAAGCATATGCGAGGGAATTTATACTGATGGACTGTAGAATCTACACAGAATAAGGACGTGAGGTGAGTGTGGGACAGTGAAAAGCTAGTGGCATCAGTAACTGATTTTCAGTCCCAAAGGAGCAGAAATATTTTAAGAGTTGGGATGCTAGTGGGAATAAACTATTAGGTTGGTGCAAAAGTAATTGAAGTTTTTGCCATTACTTTGGCACTAAGAGGAAAAATAGGTGGTTATGGTCAGAAAGTGGAAAGCATGAAATTGAGATTATCAAGTTAATGTCAGCACAGCCATTGGTAATGATAAGGTCTAGGATCTGAGCAATGGGAAGAAGTTGGCTGAAGAAAGGATGGAAATTAAATAATTGAAGGAAAGGAAGTCAAGGCACTGAGAGCATGTTCAGTTGGCAGGAGTTCCATGACAGCATCTACGAGGGCATATTGGAGAGAGTGATGATAACCTTGAAGTTTTCACTTGTTGAACTGTTCTCATGAGCCTATGAATCTGGAGTATCATATCCTTCTGTTCTAGGGAAGTTTTTGAATTATTTCTTTTATAATTTCTCCCCTCTGTTTTCTACATTTTCTCTTTCTTAAAGTCCTATTAGTAAGTGATAGGTCTCCGAGTTCAACTTGCTAATTTAGTTGGCATTTCCATTTTTCCTTCTCTTTGCCCTTTTGCTTAGTTTCTTGAAGATGTATCTTCCAGCCCTTTTATTAAATCTATTGTTTCTGTTACCCTATTTTCATTTACCAAGAATGATTTCTTACTCTCTAAATATTTCTTTTCTTCATGTAACCACACATTCTTATTTTGTGGATGTAACATTTTATCTTATTTTTTAAGGTCATTAATAATGTGTTGTTTAAGTATTCTTTGCATTGCACTGTCTTCGTTACTCCAAGTTGCCTTCGTTAATTTATTTGCTTACTTTAATCTTTAATAGTTTATGTTAGAGACTTCCCTCACATGTCTGGTGATACTTGATTGTTCATACTTAAGAGTGGGGCACTTAAAAAGCGAATGGGAAGCTTTGTGTGTATTTACAATGTTTGTCAATTGCTGCTGTTTACTGTACAGCAGTCATCAGGCACCTGGCCATTTCATTGGGAGACTTCAAAAAGTCAATATATAAGTCTTTTCTTCAATCAGTTGGTTTTGTCAGAGGGGAATCTTCCAATTCCCTGGCTAGAAAATATAAATCTAGTTGCCAGTGCCCTAACATGCAAGTGAGGGCAACAGGGTGGGAGTCTCACTAACTAGTATATGGCACGTAGACTTGACCTCAATCGTCCTTTTTCAGCCTTACTCCTGTCCTCTACAAAACATGGTATCATTGAGTCTGAAAACCCCTGGCTCTATTTCCCTAGAAATTAAATCAGTTGCCTGCTGGGCTGGTTGGCGTACAGAAGAGGAGAAGGATTCTGAGGGGTCATCTCCAGTCCCACCCTTTTTTTTCAGCCCCATGTTGCATCCCTTTCTACAGAAGTAGCAATGATTTCCACTTTCTGAGCCTTTCCAGGGTTGTACAGTAGGTATTCATTTGCTTTTTGATATTTTCCACAGCAAAGCAAACTTTCTTGCTGCTCTGTTAACTTCGTTAGCACTCACCCATCTGCCTTCTGTCTTCCAACATTTTGTTGCTAGCTCTTGTCTGCTGTTGCCTCTTCTGTTCTCTTTATCCTTCCAGGTTTTATAAGATTGTTTTTATTCCTTTTCAGTCATTTCAGAGAGGCTTCAGGATGAAGTTGTGATAAACGCATGTGTTCAGTCCACAGTGTTTAACAAGGATTGCCTCCTGATTTTTTTCATGTAAATTACTGACGAGTAGGTAGAAGACTATCTTAATGCCTTTTCTCACGTCCCCTTGACTCCGAGTTGACCTGTAGCTACAGTGAACATTTCCTAAGCATGCTGACAGCTTACCCTGTCAAGCACCTGCCTCATTCTGCTTCTCTGACTGAATATTTCCTCCAGTACAACATGAGTTTGCCTGATAACTCACAAGGTATCCTGGAATTGCTGGGAACTGAAAACCCCTTAACCCATGCAGAATGAGGATCAGTGCATTAATACGCAACTGTCTCATACCTTGGTGGGACTATTATAAGGCATTCTGCTTGATTCCTCAGAGATCCCAAATGGGATTGAGCCCAAGTTGCCCACAGTAAAAATCCATTCACCAATTCAAGTTTCTTTTTCACCTCTCTCACTTTCCACACTCACTCACTTGTTCTACCTGGGATCCTCTCCAAGATAAACTCCTGTATCCAAAGCTTTGTCTCAAGGTCTGATTTTGGAGGAATTCAAACTAAGATAATGGGTACTGGAAGTGACCATAGAAAGTATATTCTCAGTGGTATGGAGGCAAGAAAACCCCATTAATGGTGGTAAGTAAGGTGGTGACAAACCCTGGCACTTTGAAGAATTTCATTACCCACACTTGACCTCTGGTGTATTTGGTTGAGGGAAAAGTGAGAGGAGAAGCTTAGCTTATGCAATAATGCTAACTCCTGAAAGATACAGGGTTGTGATCATCACAGGAATTGAAGAATTGTCTTGTTCTTATTAACTGCCCTAGAAGAACTGGGTGAAAAAAGGTAGGTTTACACCATCCAACTATCCATTCAGAGAACAGTAATGAAAGCCAAAAGGTTTCCTTGGAAGGATCTAAAGAGATCCTCATTTCCTGCAAGCAAAGGGCAGGCTCTTCTAAGAAATGACACTCAGGGGTTCATAGGAAGAGTAATAGAACTGCAGAACAGATCGAAGGCACAGTCCAGGCAGACCTCTCATACAAAAAGCCCTAGAGGAAGGAAATTGTCCTTAAAAACTGCTGGGATGCAGGCAGGCATTTGGATAGATGTGCTAGGTAACCTTGAACCCCTAGATTCCCTGAACCATCCAGGCTAGCCGAAATAGCCTGCACCCCATTACTTGAAGAGAACAGCTTCCCATTGCCTAGAGACTCTACACAGTCCTCCTCTGAAGCAGACACCTCCAAGATCACTTGAAGGTCTGCTACTGCCTGCCCTCATTGCCTCTATTGCAAAAACTAGGAACAAGTCTCAGCATAGCCTGAACAGGGTAGCACAATTCTTGCTGTGAGACATGTGACAGATTGTATTTTCTAAAGAAGGCTGCCACAGTATCTCTCATCCCAAATGCTCTTCTACCATGGAAACTTGTCATTCCTCTACCAAGAGACGAAATCTAATTTCAATGCCCTTGAATCTAAACTGGACTTTACTTGCTTTGACCAATAATGTACAGAAGTGATGCCATGTGATTCTCACGGCTGAGTCATAAAAGGTGATGCAGCATCTGCCGTGTTCCTGGGGACATTTGCTTCTGTGGGACTGAGCTACTGTGTAAGACCACCTACCCTGAGGCTGTCATGCTGGAAGAACGCAAAGTCACATGAAGAGCAAGTAAGCTGGTTGCTTTAGCAAGATCCTTCGTACTAATAGTGAATGTGCACCTCTATCTTTCTCGGTAAATGCAAACTACTTTTGCAATAGTCTCACGCTAAGTGCCAAAGACTGTTGTACTTGTTGAATGCATTCTCTTTATCATTCACTACCTGGTCCTAGGAATTTGTTAAATGCTCCTCATTTCCATTACAATGTAGTCTGCAGTGAGCTTGATCACCTTGGCATTCTGTAGGACATCATCCTGGCCCATTATATTAATGACAGAATAATAATTGGACTTGGTTTTTAGGAAGAAGCGATTATATCGGTTTTATATACTTCATGCTGAAGGATGAGAGATAAGCCCTACAAAGTTTTGGAAGTCTGCCACATCAGGGAATATTTTAGTGGCCAAAAGATCTAGGGATATGTTGAGACATCCTATCCAAAAGAATACTTTGCATTTCCTACCACTTGGTGAACTGCTTTGAATTCTTGAGAGAAAAAAAAATTACCCATGAAAATAATGCTCTGATCCATTGTATCAGAAGACTATTGGCTTTGAGGGGGTCTGAGAGAGTATTTGAATAGCCTTTTAAAGACTTAAAAAGGCATCAGCTTAGGAATTGCACCTTGAATGGCTGGGTCATTGTCCTTGAGCATGTTTGTTGATCCAGTGATCACTATACGCCATCACTGTGCTGTTTTCCCAGCATTTGGAAGACACAGGAATGGTAATTAAAGGATACAAATAGGACTGATGTAAACACACTCTCTTTGACCCATTAGTGGAAATTATGTTTTTAATTCTTCTAACTGTAGGCTTTTCCTGATTAGAAGCCTTGGTCTCAGGTGTGTGTACATAGGGAGACAGTTAAGTTTTCCGCTGCATCAGCACAGCACCACCTGAGGATTTGGGCATCTCCATACTGACAGATCGGCAGGCAAAAATGGGAGTACTGTACTGTCAGGATGACTGACTGATTGTCTTGAAGAGTTGGAGTTGCTGCTACATAATGGGCCAGGGAGGAAGATGTCTAGAACTTGGGGGATTCACTCGGGCCCCCCGCTTAGTGCTTCTCTGTCTGGTGGTAATAGCAGAGAAGCAATTGAAGCAACCATGTCCTGACAAGGGCAAGATAATTAAGGCTCAGCCACTCAGAGATGAAGGTCTGGTCATTCACTGAGCAAGCAACAATGACTAGGGGAAGTGATAGCCGAGGATTCAGGAAATCCAGAAGAGGTGGAAGAGGAGAGAGATGATGAGTATAGATTATAGACTTGGGACCAACTGCAGCAGTGAAGATTGTGACTTGTTTCATATATTCTTCTATTTTCAGTCATTTTTGGAGATTGCAGCCAGTTACAACTCTGAAATGTCAGGAACAGAGCAAACTCAGGATGGGCATGAGAGGATCTGCTGAGAGCAAGGAACAAACATGACGGTCACTATTGAGACCCTGCCCATGGCCCCCGGCTCACTTGTTAGCTCCCCTGCAGCTTGCAAACATGTCTATACACACCGCCATCTTCCTACCACGAGTCCCATACTCTCTGCTTCTCTGCCGAGGCCCTTCTCAGCCCAAGTCCGAGTAGCCTGCAAGTGCTCAGGGCATAATGCCTACAAGGTCAATCTTTAATCGATGAGGTTCAAGATTCAGAAGAGTGAATTCCTTCTGAGACACATTCTATCTGGTTTCTCAGAGGCTCCCCAGAGAAAGTGAGCCCCAGTTGCTTAGGAAAATGGAATCTACTCATTAAGACACCCCTTTTTCACTTTTCTCCTTTCTTTCCCTCCCTTTCCCCACTCCATCTCATGAAGTTCCTGGGATCACCAAATAAACCATCTGTAATCAGATCTTCATCTCAGTCTGCATTTTGGGGAACTCAAACAAAGATGATAAGTTTGCCTATCTATATTTATTTCTTATTCGCTACAAGTATTATCAGTAATTTTCTTGACAAAAGTAATATGATATCCACTGATAGGCTGAAATAATGCATATTTATAGTGATACCTGCAGCAAAACTGTGAAGAACAATTTAAAAAAGTTATTTTCACTAGTTTACGAAAAATGAAGGAAGTGAACTTTGAAAAAATGCAGTAATACATCCTAACACTGTATGAAGAGGAATATTTTCATAACTGTAGAAATGGTTGGTAGGGCTGTCAACTATCCAAGGATTATTTTGAAATAGCTGTCATTGGCCACCTACCATGACTAATGAAATCAACATTTTCACCATGCAGGCAAAATAAACATCGTAAGTCAAATTTCATAGGTATATATTTTTTCTTTAAAAGTGGTTGAACTATCTGGGTTATTCAACTCTTAATTTTTCATTTTATAGCAGAGTTTTCCGTACACAAATACACAAACACACACATTTGCATTCAGACATGCATGCACACATTTTTTAGTATTTTAAATATTTTCAAAGGGTAGCTCTACAGATTTATGCATTTTAACTTTGGTAATGCACATAGTATTCCCTTTGGAATGCAGCTTATGAAGAAATCCACGCTGGGGGCAAGTATATAGTAGTTCTTTCTTTAACTCCTGCATCTATTAGGAAACCCTCCAGGAGGGATATTACTAAGACAAATTTAGAAGGACCTCTGCATTCACAGAGACAAAAATATCAGTGGCATCCTGAAAAAGCCAGTGAGTGGTCAAAAATTGGGAGTAAACAAGCTTTGCTCATTTTAAACCATATAAATATTTGTTGCATAAATCCTGTTTTATTTTCACTTCTGATGGGATGTAAACCAAATGATGTCCAGATTCTTTCTTCCTATAGGCTTATGAATACCCAAATGTGGCATATTTGCCGCCATATACAGGTTTTGTTGAACATGGATTGTTTTCATCTACCTTTCTCCATTTCAACCATGTGGTTCTAGTGAGAACTTCTAATTATGAACCCCTGATCTCTCTGTTCCAGTCAAAGGGCAGGAATGTGGTTAGTTACCATGCATCATGCACTGTCTTTAGTGATCATTCCAAGAGGCTGTGAAAGTTAAACCAATCAGAGGCCTTCCCCAGGATTCTGAAGTGGAGCTCCACAGGGAGGAAGAGCTTTCTTTGCTAGTGATGATGTCTGAAAGCAGCCATGTAACTCCACCCCATGGAGACAGCTGGTATGAAAGAATAAAACAGAATTGTAGGAACAGGTGATACAAAATGTCAAGTCCTCCTAGAGTTGGAGAATCCATCCCACTGCCCGCTGTCTTCTGGGGTTTGGTTGCTCCCCTCCTTCCACTTTCTGGGAGTACCTCTTGTATCTCTCCCTTTATTCCTCTGTGGAGCTCCAAGTAAGCCAACTTGCATTCCCTGTTTACAACCAAGAGCTCTGATAAATGTGCTGCGTTTACTTTTGTTGTTTTATCAAATAGTTATAAATATAACTGCTTAGTCAAAGCATTCTGTGGCTTTTTCTTTTTCACATCTCAGTAATTGATTTCTAAGGAGGAGATGGCATCTTGCTGGGATTGTTTTCACCTATTGCTCTTTTGCCCAGCTCCACCCAGCTCAGATACTGACTAAAGCTGTTCAACTTGGCTGGTCTGGCTACAGAGTACAGAGGTAGGTGCACATCATGGCTCAGGTGCAATAGCGACCTTAGCTTCCCAAATTGTAATGTCAGGTTACCAATGCAGAGATGCGTTGGTATGGCCTAGTTATTCCCAGGATACCCTCACATTTTTACTCCAATGATAACAACCAGAGGTCTCAACAACAAAATAGCTCTTATCTATTATGCTGCAGACTAACAATTCTTTTTTTTTTTTTTTTTTGGAGACAGAGTCTCGCTCTGTTGTTCAGCCTGGAGTACAGTGGTGCAATCTCAGCTCACTGCAACCTCAACCTCCTGGGCTCAAGCGATTCTCCCACCTAAGCCTCCCGAGTAGCTGGGACTACAGGCGCGCACCACCAGGCCCAGCTCATTTTTGTGTTTTATATTTTTTGTAGAGCTGGGGTTTCACTATGTTGCCCAGGCTGATCTTAAATTCCTGGGCTCAAACAATCCACCCACCTCGGCCTTCCAAAGTACTAGGGTTACAGGCATGAGGCACTGCACCCAGTCAACAATTCTTAAAACTATTTTTTGTTAAAATTCTGAAGATAGGGCTCAATGTTAGTTTTAGGGGGTTTGTTTTGTTTTATATTTTACTGAGTACTTATCCTGTTTTTAATCATTTTAGAGCCATTTCGAGGATGCATAACTGTCAACCGTTCTTTGTCAGTTTCTCCAAATTTTAGGTTTAAAAGAGGCAGCATGTGATTGGCCTAGCTTGGGTCACGTGGCCCCCTCCACTAGGAGGTGTGCAGGGCACATCCGAAAATGTTATCCATTGGAGAGTGTAATGCTCTAAGGGAAATCAGATGCTGTTGGTAAGAGGAACGGATACTAAGCAGTAAAATACAAATGCCCACTGCAGGGAACATATTTTCACTGCAGTGAGAGTATTTTCACCAGAGCTAAACAGAATATAACCGGATAGTAACTGCTTCCTAAAATACCACATTCACCTGCAATATGCAAAGAACTGAGACTACTTCTCTTGAATTTCCCACTTTCGTTTTTCTTTTACTTTCTTTTTTTTTTTTTTTTTTTTTTTTTTGGTTTGAGACGGAGTTGAGCTCTTGTACACTAGGCTGGAGTGCAGTGGTGAGATCTTGGCTCACTGCTACCTCCACCTCCCGGGTTCAAGTGAATCCCGAGTAGCTGACATTACAGGCACGCCCCACTATGCCTGGCTAATTTTTGTATTTATTTTTTTTTTTTGAGATGTAGTTTCACTCTTGTTACCCAGACTGGAGTGCAATGGCGCGATCTCGGCTCACCACAACCTCCGCCTCCTGGGTTCAAGCAATTCTCCTGCCTCAGCCTCCCGAGTAGCTGGGACTACAGGCGTGCGCCACCATGCCCAGCTAATTTTTTTTTTGTATTTTTAGTAGAGACTGGGTTTCACCATGTTGACCAGGACGGTCTCGATCTCTTGACCTCGTGATCCGCCCGCCTCGGCCTCCCAAAGTGCTGGGATTATAGGCGTGAGCCACGGCGCCCAACCACCAATTTTTGTATTTTTAGTAGAGATGGGGTTTCACCATGTTGGCCACCCTGGTCTTGAACTCCAGACCTCAAGTAACCTGCCTGCCTTGGCCTCCCAAAGCCCTAGGATTACAGGCGTGAGCCACTGTGCCCGGCCCCACATTTCATTTTTCACTTCATTCAGCCTAAGGCAGGATTCACAGTTTCTTTTTTTCTCCCTTATTATTTTTTTTTCAGAAAAAAAAAATTCTCAAAATTTCAGAAGAAAGCCTTTCTTTAAAATATTACCTTACGGCCGGGCGCAGTGGCTCAAGCCTGTAATCCCAGCACTTTGGGAGGCCGAGGCGGGTGGATCACGAGGTCAAGAGATCGAGACCATCCTGGTCAACATGGTGAAACCCCGTCTCTACTAATACAAAAAATTAGCTGGGCATGGTGGCGCGTGCCTGTAATCCCAGCTACTCAGGAGGCTGAGGCAGGAGAATTGCCTGAACCCAGGAGGCGGAGATTGCGGTGAGCCGAGATCGCACCATTGCGCTCCAGCCTGGGTAACAAGAGCGAAACTCCGTCTCAAAAAAAAAAAAAAAAAAAAAAAAAAAAATATTACCTTACTAGATTTATCTTGTCCAATGTGGAAAGCTATGCATTATTAGACTGTTAAGTAAAAACAAGCAAGCAGCAGAATAGTATGAAATCTCATTCTAATAATTTTAAAACATTATTTAAAAAAGTATTTGGAGACAGATACTCATTATGTTGCCCAAGCTGGAGTGCAATGGCTATTCACAGACATGATTATAACACAGAACAGCCTCAAACTCCTGGCCTCAAGAGATCCTCCTGCCTCAGACTCCCAACTAGCAGCATAAAACATTTTAAAACACAAATATAACTGAATATGTACTAAAAAGTCTTCTTTATAGGTACTTACACAACATGTAATGCTGGTGTGGTAAGCAGAAAATGGCCCCTCAAATATGTCCACATCTTAATCTCTAGAACTTTTAGATATGTTACCTTATTGGCAAAAGGAGCTTTGCAGATATGGTTAAATTAAAGATCTTGAGATGGGAAGTTGAGCTCAGATTATTCAGGTGGGCTTAATGTAACGACAAGGATCCTTTTAAGTGAAAAAGAGAGGCAGAAGAGTCAGTTTCAGGGTGGCATAGTAAAAAAAAGATCTGACCGCCATTGCCAGTTTGAAGACAGAAGGAAGAAACAAGCAGAGGAATTGCAGGCAGCCTTAGGGGCTAGAAAAAGCAAGAAAACAGATTCTCCCTTAGAGCCCCTAGAAGGGAATTCATTCCTGCCAGCACCTAGAGTTTCGTCCAGTGAGACCCATTTCGGATTTCTGACCTCTAGGACTAAATAGTAAATTTGGGGTGTGTGTGTGTGTGTGTGTGTGTGTGTGTAAGCCACCAAGTTTGTGGAAATTAATTATAGCACCAGTGGAAAATGGATGCAGGTCGTAAATCTTGGGAAATGGGTTTTTTGGAGGAGGGATGTAGAAGGAGAGATCAATGGACATTAATTCTTCTAAGCTGGGAATTTTTGCAAGAATATACTATTTGTAAGTTAGACACTAGTATACATATATATAGATGATACCATGCAAATAGGATAACAACTTATTGGGTGTACTGAATTTGTTGAAATTATCCATTTCTCTATGAGAGAGAATTTGCTACTTAATGTTCATAGATATTTTAAAATACACACATAGATTTGCATTACTTAAGAAATGTCTCTGCGTAGATGTGAATCTGTATTGGTATGTATGTGTGTGTGTATATATACCCATATTTATTTATTTGACCAAGATCAGGATTTATTTTTCTCTCATGTAACTTGAAGACCAGGGGTCCAGAAGAAGGAGACCCAGGGATTGTTAAAAGTTTCAGGTTTATCCGTTTCTCAGTATTTTTCTAACTGTCTGTTCTGACATCTGAACACATGGCTTCCATTCTCTGGGTTGTCTCATGACTGCAAGATGGCCATAGGAGCTCCAGCTGTGACATCTGAGTTCTGGATGAGAAGAAGAAGAAGAAAGAATGGGTGCAAAAGAGCATATTCTAGCTCTTTAAAAGGAATCAGCCCCTTTTAAGAAGCATTTTAAATTAGCATTGGCAATAATCTAACCACATAGCCACCTCTATCCACAAGTCAAGCTAAGAAATGTAGATTTTCAGTAGGGTACATTGCCACCCCTAACAAACAGATTTCTCTTAGTGAGGAAGAAGGGGAGAAATTGATTGGGATAAGCAACTACCAGCCTGTGTGTACAGGCTTCAGTGACAACCAAATTATAAAGCAGGGGCCTTTGTAACTATATATTTAAAGATCAACACTATGCCATAATGAACAGCTCTTAACTGTTCGAGGCAATATAAATAGACATACTATAAACGTTTTATAAGTCTTCAAAGCTAACTCATTAAAAAAGAGAGAGAGAAAACAGCAATAAAAATTAAAAACCTAAAAACAGTTTCACTATGAATTGGTTTGTAGGACAACTCAGTAAATTTAGTTTTAAAAAAATTCAGGTTTACGATGAACTTCAGAAGGGATATAAACTACCCCCTCTTTGAAATTGTATGCATAATTTATGTGGTTGGGTATTTTTCTGATTCGATTTCACATAGATCCTCAAAGGAGTAGGTGACCCAGAAAAGGTTAATAACATGGATCTAGGTGTTGTGCCCATTTGGAAAATGCCAAACAACTAGTCTAACGGAACTCAGAGCAGAATTGGGAGTTTGGATATCACACATATTCTCAGGCCAACAGAAATTCAAGGATGTGACATTGCCTAATGCAGTTAAGAGAGTTGAGGGCAGCCAGAGTCCAGGGACTGGTCAAAGACGTGCATTAAGCAGCAAAATGCAGAGGCTTTTGGCCTCTGAAGCAGTAGGAATGAACTCTGTCTGCTGACAAGCCCCCTACGGACCCAGCTATGGGGCTGTCCTTGGAGTAATGAAATCCTAGAGAGGGCAGTGTTTCATTTTGAGTCTGAAAAGCAAGAAAAGAACAACATGGTCCATCTGTTTTGACATATCTCCCAACACAGATATTTGGCATTTAGTATTGAAACTGTTTATCAAGCACTAATGCTGATGGTTAACAAACAGGAGCTTCATGTACTGTGTTACTCTATTGATATGTGGGGGGAAAAGGACTCTAATCCATCCATCTCATTAATTTATCAACACGGGTTTAAGAGGACTTAGACACTTGGGGACTGAAACAGACTAAGTCTGATTATTTCATCAAAAGGGTCCCAAAAGAAAAAATTAAAGTGGCATCATTGTGACATAATGGCTATCTGGATTTTAAGATACCTGGGATTGTATTTGCCAGGGAAAAAGTGCCACTTTAGGGCTCCATCCTAGGGTGTTAGCCCCTCCTGCTGCCCCCTGCCCCTCTGTGGAAAAGAGAAACTATTTTCTAGTTCCAACATTTCCAAAGTGGGGTGTGAGTGTGCACCTCGCAGGACTGTCAACATCATCATTGTGGTGTGGAAAGAAAATATTCAAACGTTATCTTAAAAATTAGAGAAATAGGCCCTACAAATACCACTATGTGGACTGACAGCAGTGCCATCGCTAGATGGTGATGTTAGATGGTCAGGTTTCACTTATTGGAGGGGACGCTTCTTCAGAGGAGCAGGAGCTTCACAGCATGGAGGTGCTGACTGTGGAGTGTCCACTTCTGCTCTGCCAGTGTATTGCCTGAACAAGTTCTCTTCAGCTACTCACAAGACAATGACCATCTAATCAGATCTAACAAGAAGATGCTCTCACCAAACTGAAAATGTCAAGAATACTACCAAATATGGAAGTGTATCTACAGTCATACACCTAGATTCCACTTGAGGTGTGTTTCTGTTGTGTCTGTGGCATGTCTTTTGCAATTATGACAGTCATTAAAACTAATGAAAAAACAAATAACTGAAAAGCAGATCTTTGAATTGCTGGGTCACAAATGTGAAACTACCATTTTCAAAAAGAAAGAAGGATCTTCAACCACACTGCACTGGTTTAAAATGGCATTTTTAAAAGGAAAAAAACATATGCCATGAATAAAAATTAATTTTCAATATTTTCAAATATTATGTATCTCAAACTTACCTCATTCTTTAAGCATACCTATTTTGTGTATGTTTGGTTATATTATGTATTATACAGCAATACATGTATAAGACGACATATAAATGTAACATCCTGCTGAGTTGCTGCTCAAAATTTTATTTACTATTGGCTTATAAAATCAAAAATGTTTAGAAACCACTGCTAACAATAATAGTGGATGGTAGTGGTAGTGATTTATTCATTAAATGATCTAATCCTTGTCAATTTAGTAATCCTCTGGATAACTTAATGCTTTAACCTAATCAAAATAAAATCTTTCCTTTCTTCAAGCTCTCACAACAGCATATCTTGAAAATTTCTGTAAATTTCACTAATTGTACTTCACACTCTTCTTGCATTATAATTATTTGAGTAGATGCATGGTTCTTCCTGTTGACTTGAGGAAAAACTCACTGAAGGCAGGAATAGAATTTGAGTCATTTCTGCTTAATTATTTACCTCCCATAGCACTTAGCACCTAGGGGATGCTCAGCAAAACTTTATTTGGAAGTTAAGAGAAAATAAGTATGTGTCTAGAAGTCCTTCAGGACTAATGATCATCATGGGAAGTTTCATTATTTGGCAAATTATTGAGGTCAACCACTCAGCACTATGTCTTACCCAGAGCGTTCTCTGCATAGGAGATGATTTTTCTCATCCTCTAATCTTACAAGTCACTGTTTACTCAAAAGTATGCTCACTTCTGCTCAGAAACAAAGTGGTGATACATTTAGATACTTGTGGCTCAGAGATAACTAACTCATTTTTATATGTTTCCATATTAAATTATTGCATCAGATACAATGTTCCATAGTTGTTCTCAGTTTGATTCTCACACATATGTTAAAAGAACCAAATGTAGTATCACATTTAGCTAACTCATATACAGATACAGGTATAGATTTATAAATAACCTGCAATAGTAGATAACCTCACTATTCAAAATCATCCTAGTAGTTCAATCACTTATAAGCTATGCAGTAACTCCTAATGAACCCCTCGAGAGTAGGGACTAGGTGGAATTTTGCCTTACATGCTGGCCTGATGATATCTTATTTGACTTCAGCCACATGTCTGATTCAGTCGTGTATCTGATTCTTCCCCACTTTCATGTGTGTGTCAAAATTATTTTAACATAATCTCTCTGCTTGGAACAGGTACATAGAGTTCCCTTGATTCCTCAGTAATTTTCCAACTCATAAACTCATCAAAAATTAAAATTAAAAATTTTTTATTTGCCTTTGCAAATAATAAATATTAATTTTTTATTATAAAAATTATTAATAAAAATTTTTATTTGCCTTTGCAAATCAAATTATCATTGATAATTTGATCATTATTTTTGGCAATTTCTGCCATACTAAACTATGAAAAATCACTAAATAATGAAAAATAGGTGGGATATGCATCTCAATAAAGAGATCTGCTCATTTATAATTTCTGCATCAATTTGCCCATACTTGGTGATGACACATAGCAATTTATACTTTCTAAGGAAAACATACGGCTGGGTGCAGTGGCTCACACCTGTAATTCCAGCACTTTGGGAAGCCGAGATGGTCAGATCACATGAGGTCAGGAGTTGGAGGCCAGCCTGGCCAACATGGTGAAACTCCATCTCTACTAAAAATACAAAAATTAGTTGGGCATGGTGGTGGTGGGGGGTGTCTGTAATTCCAGCTACTTGGGAGGCTGAGACAGGAGAATCCCTTGAACTTGGAAAGTGGAGGTTGCAGTGAGGCAAGATCATGCCATTGCACTCCAGCCTGGATGACAACAGTGAAACTCTGTCTCAAGAAAAGGAAGAAAGGAAGGAAGGGAGGGAGGGAGGGAGGGAAGAAAAAAGGGAAGGAAGGAAGGGAGGAAAAGAAAGAAAGAGAGAGAAAGAAAGAAGAGAGAGAGAAAGAGAGAAAGAAAGAGGAGAAAGAAAGAAGGTCCCTTTTGAAGTAGATTTCCAGTTTAATCCCACTGTGGTCTGAGAGAGTCTTTGATATAATTTCAATTTTCTTAAATTTATTGAGGCGTATTTTATGGCCTCTCATATGGTCTGTCTTGGAGAACGTTCCATGCGTTCTTGAATAGAATGTGTTGTCTGTGGTTGTTGGACGAAATGTTCTGTATATATCTGTTAAGTCCATTTGTTCCAAGGTAGAGTTTAAATCCATTGTTTCTTTGTTGACTTTCTGTCTTGATGACCCGTCTAGTGCTGTCAATGGAGTATTAAAGTCCCCCACTAGTATTGTGCTGCTGTCTATCTCATTTCTTAGGTCTATTAGTAATTGTTTTATAAATTTGGGAGCTCCAGTGTTAGGTGCATATATGTTTAGGATCCATGATATTTTCCTGTTGGACAAGGCCTTTTGCCATTACCTACTGTTTCTCTTTGTCTCTTTTAACCACTGTTGCTTTAAAGTTTGTTTTTTCTGATATAAGAATAGCTGCCCCTGCTTACTTTTGGTGTCCATTTGCATGAAATGCCTTTTTTCACCCCTTTACTTTAAGTTTATGTGAGGCCTCATGTGTTAGGTGAGTCTCCTGAAGGCAGTAGATGGTTAGTTGGTGAGTTCTTATCCATTCTGCAGTTCTGTATCTTTTAAGGGGAGCATTTGGGCCATTTACACTCAGCGTTAGTATTGAGATGTGACGTGCTGTGGCTTTCGTCGTGCTCTTTGTTGCCTGTGTACTTTTTGTTTTTTGTTTTTGCTTTTTAACTTGTATTTTTGTCTTATAGGTCCTGTGTGAGTTAAGCTTTAAAGAGGGTCTGTTTCGATGTGTTTCCATGATTTGTTTCAAGATTTAGAGCTCCTGTTAGCAGTTCTTGTAGTGGTGGTTTGGTAATGGCAAAAATCTCTCAGCATTTTTTTTTTTGTCTGAAAATGACTATATCTTTCCTTCATATAAGATGCCTAGTTTTACTGGACACAAAATTCTTGACTGATAATTATTTTGCTTGAGGAAGCTGAAGATAGGTCCCCAATCCCTTCTAGCTTGTAGGGTTTCTGCTGAGAAATCTGCTATTAATCTGATAGGTTTTCCTTTATAGGTTACCCAGTGCTTCTATCTCACAGCTCTTAAGGTTTTTTCTTTCATCTTAATTTTGGGTAACCTGATGACAATGTGCCTTGGTGAAGATCTTTTTGCGATGCATTTCCCAGGTGTTCTTTGTGCTTCTTGTATTTGGCTGTCTAGGTCTCTCACAAGGCCATTGAAGTTTGCCTTGATTATTCCCCCAAATATGTTTTCCAGGCTTTTAGAATTCTCCTCTTCCTTAGGTACACCGATTATTCTTAGGTTTGGTCATTTAACATGATCCCAGACTTCTTGGAGGCTTTTTTCATATTTTCTTTTCTTTTTTTTTTTTTTTGAGATAGAGTCTTACTCTGTCAGCAGGCTAGAGTGCAGTGGAATAATCTTAGCTCACTGCAACCTCCGACTCCTTGGTTCAAGCTATTCTCCTGCTGAAGCTTCCCAAGTAGCTGGGATTACAGGTGCCTGTCACTATACTCAGCTAATTTTTGTATTTTTTTGTAGAGGCAGGGTTTCATCATGTTGGCCAGGATGGTCTCAATCTTCTGACCTTGTGATCTGCCAGCCTTGGCCTCCCAAAGTGCTGGGATTGCAGTCGTGAGCCACCGTGCCTGGCCCATATTTTCTTATTCTTTTTTTTTTTTTTTTTTTTTTGTCTTTGTTGGATTGGGTTAATTCAAAGACCTTGTCTTGGAGCTCTGAATTTCTTTCTTCTACTTGTTCAGTTCTATTGCTGAGATTTTCGAGAGCATTTTACATTTCTAAAAGTGTGTCCAAAGTTTCCTGAATTTTTTTATTGGTTTATCTTTAAGCTATTTATTTCTATGAATATTTCTCCCTTCACTTCTTATATCATTTTTTCTTTTTATTTCCTTGCATTGGGCTTCACCTTTCTTTGGTCCCTACCTGATTAGCTTAATAACTAACCTCCTGAATTCTTTTTCAAATAAATCAGGGATTTCTTCTTGGTTTGGATCCATTGCTGGTGAACTAGTGTGATTTTTGGGGGGTGCTGAAGAGCCTTGATTTGTCATATTACCAGGGTCAGTTTTCTGTTTCCTTCCCATTTGGGTAGGCTCTGTCAGAGGGAAGGTCTAGGGCTGAAGGCTGTTGTTCAGATTCTTTTGTCTCATGGGGTGTTTCCTTTATATAGTACACTTCCCCTTTTCCTATGGATGTGGCTTCCTGTGAATCAAACTGCAGTGATCTTTGTCTCTCTACTGGGCCTAGCCACCCACCTGACACCAGGCTGGTACTGGGGGTTGTCTGCACGGAGTCCTGTGATGCGAACCATCTATGGGTCTCTCAGCCATGGATACCAGCGCCTGTTCTGGTGGAGGTGGCAGAGGGTGCAGTGGACTCCGTGGGGGTCCTTAGCTTTGGGGGCTTAATGCTCTATTTTTGTGCTGGTTTGCCTTCTGGCAGGAGGTGGCGCTTTCCAGAAAGCATCAGTTGTAGTAGTGTGGAGAGGGACCAGCGGTGGGCGGGGCCCTAGAACTCCCCATTATATGCCCTTTTGTCTTTATCAGAGGTGACAGAAAGGGACCATCAGATGAGGGCAGGGCTAGGCATGTCTGAGCGCAGACTCTCCTTGGGCAGGTCTTGCTGTGGCTGCTGTGGGGTATGGGGGTGAGATTCCCAGGTCACTGGAGTTGTGTACCAAGGAGGATTATGGCTGCCTCTGCTGACTCATGCAGGTTGTTAGGGAAGTGGGGGAAAGATGACAGTCACAGGCCTCACCCAGCTCCCACGCAAACTGAAGGGCCAGTCTCACTTCTACTGTGCCCGCTACAACAACCTGGAGTCTGTTTCCAGGAGGGCGAGACAGGCTTGGAAATTTGCCCCAGGCTATCTGCTTCCCAGCTGCGAGAGAAAAGGACTTCAGTTTTTCCCCACCTGTGAAGTCTGCACACCGGATTCATGCTTTCCCTTGAGTTCTGGCCAGGAAGCTTCTCGCCCCATTCAAATTGTTGCAGAGTTCAGCTAGAGAATTCCTTCTCCCCATGGAGTTTTTCCTCCCGCTCCTCTGGCCACCCTCCCGACGGATCCCTGTGGTATCAGGCAGGAATGTGCTGCTTGGGGACCCAGCGAGCCCCCAGGGCCTTTCTGCTGCTTCCTCTACCCCTGTCTTTCACTGGGCTCTCTAACTTGACTCTGCTCTGGGTAAAGTCGGAAACTTCTCCCGCAAACAGACCTTCGGTTTCTCCAGTGGGGGTGTGTGTTGGGAAGAAGAGGGTCTCCCTTTCCCACTTCCGCAGTTGGGGCACTCACAGTATTTGAGGTGCCTCCCGGGTCCTGTGGGAGCAGTCCGCTTTCTTCAGAGAGTCTGTGGGTCCTCTCGGGATCACTGTTTTGTTCTTGCAGTGGATCTGGAGCTAAAATTCACACCGCAGGTTTCTGCATGCTGCTCTGTCCAGAGCTGTAATCTAGTCCTCTCAGCAAAGGATTTTTCTGACTGCATTCTGAGATCTAGCCTCCTGGCGGGGGCAACAGGACGTGGGGTAGAAAAGCTCAGGAGTCAAGAGCCAGGCTTGTTCTTAGTCCTTCCAATCACCAAGGTGTGACCCGTGCCGACTCTTTTGGTATCTCTGGACTTCTGCTCTCTCTCCTCTGTAAATCGGAGGGTCTTAATTAAGGTCCCTTCCAGACCTACAAAAGGGAGTTGTAGGTCTGTAGTTTCAAAGCTTCTTTCACTATTATGATTTGTGATCAGCTTTGAAGGCGGTAGTGCTAGTGGGTAAACATTAAACTGTAAGCTTGTTTGCCCAGTTCTAACCTAATACCACCACTGACCACTGAGAAAGACTTCAATGCTCTTAGTTTCCTGATCTGTAAGTGCAAACCTCGTTTTCAAATTTGTTGTAAAAGTTATGTGAAATAATAAAAATAAAAGTGCATAGATTATAACATAACACCACAGACAGGCCAGCCATGGTGGTGCATACCTGTAATCCTAGCACTTTGAGATGCCGAAGTGGGTGGATCACTTGAGCTCAGGAGTTCGAGACCAGCCTGCCCAACATGGTGAAACCCCATCTCTACTAAAAGTACAAAAATTAGCCAGGCATAGTGGCAGACACCTGTAATCCCAGCTACTCACAAGGCTGAGGCAGGAGAACCGCTTCAGCCCAAGAGGCAGAGGTGGCAGTGAGCCAAGATCATGCCACTGCACTCCAGCATGGGGAACAGAGAGAGAATCCATTAAAAAAAAATATATATATATATATATATATATACACACACACACACACACACATATATAATAGACATATACACATATGCACACACACTGTGAAGTTGCATTTTGAAAGAATTTAATTTTCATAAATCTTAGTGCGCAAAAAGTAAAAAAAAAAAAAAATTCTTTTTTGCCCTGTTGCATGTACTCTCCCTTTCAAACTAGACTCTATCCTCCAGTGCTCCACAGAGAATGAGACTATAGAGAAACTGTAAATAGAAACAAAAGAAGCTAAATCAGCGTTTGAGCTTCCAAGCATGGAGCCCCAAGTGATGTATACAATTTTCTAAGGCATTTCTGGACATGATTTTCTCCTTGTGTGTGCTGATTTGACAGCTTGATTCACACACAAAATACACACATATATACATGTACCTCACACACACATATATATACCTTATATATATCCCTTACGTAAGTGCTTCACACCTACTATATGTATAATCCCTTTTAGGGGCACATGGGAATAAAAGCAGAAAATGTGATTCAAAAGATGGAAACCACTCTCGTCTTCTTTCTTTTCTTTAATTTTTGTCATTTAAAACTCATAAATTTGACAAACTATATTTTTTAAATGGGCTATTTTTAAAACCTTTAATACTAGTCTAATATGTGTTCTATTTATATTGGTTTATAGTTTGTCAGCAAATTGTACTTAACACCCACAGGTAAGTGTAGCACTGTTCTGAGCACCAAGGATACATAATATGGAGCAGACACTACCTTATAATCAAGAGGAGACAAGACATATAAACATGTAATTCTCCAAATGTGTGCATAAATGCAGTTCTGTAATTAAAGACTGAATATGAGAGGAGGGAGATTTTCTGGTGGGTTGGTGATGATTGCTTCTTTCTTCCCCATGCTATCCTGGCATTTTTTCCCCTTCCTTGGGACTGGAATTGTGGAATGCAGGGGCAGTTGTTTAGCTTATACATCATGGGCATAAACAAATAGTCATTAATTTAAACACTATTTTAAAGCTAGCCAGAAATAGCTCTTCACAAAAGAGTCCAAGTTTTTCACGCTGCAGAGAGAAAATGGTAGCTGAGAAACAAGTTATGAACTACGTTCAATTTACACAAAGAACATACTTAAGAGTTCTAGAATGTGTGGATATTCTAGGGGAAGAAATGCAGATGCAGCCAAACCCCTATCCTCAATCAAAGGGGCAGAGGGTGGAATATGATCCCTGTTCTAAGCCCATTTTCATTCTCACCCACTTGTGACATGTTGTTTTTTCCCAGCAAACACTCTTATATATGTTACATAACATTTCTAAGCACTTTACATATATTAACTGATCTGACTCTCATAATAACCTTATGGAATAAGAACTATTAGTATTATTCCCATTTTACAGACATAGAAACTGAGGCCCTGAGAGATTCAATAACACTCCCAGGGAAGTGGGATTTGGCCCCAGGATGTCTGGCTTCTTGGCCCACATTCTTGACTATAAAAGCTGCACTGTCTCCTTAGCTGAAGGATGAACTTTATACATTTTAACAGCCAAGGGGGTATGGGTAGAGTGAGAAAAGAAAGGAAAGGCTTTGGAAGTTATCCTGTTGTTTGAGAACACAAAAGAGAAGAGGAAAAGAAGGAGAGTGTCTGGGATAGTTATGAGAAGGCAGTGGAAAGAGTGGAAGAACAGGAAGTGGAAGTAAAAAAGCAAAGAGAAATTGACCTTTGCCCTGCTAGGCTCCTTGGCAGCCAAATCTGTTTTCAAGCAGTGCTTTAACTTCATGGGGTTTCCCCAGGCTGCTTCTGCAGCAACCCCACAAGGGCCTTTTTTCACAGCAATTATGAAAGTGATGGTGGGAGGAAATGCTGCTCACTTATTTAGGTTAAAAAGCCACCCAAATAAAAGCATTAACCCAGTAGTAAGATTCAATTTCTGGCCCCAAAGGGAAATTTTCAGAAGGTGTCCTTTACCATGTGTAAATTGGAAACAATTTCCTCTCTTGGGCAAGATAACTGCTGTGGGAGGTGGAAATAAATGCAGCGTTTTGTGAAAACTTGGGTTTCTCTGATGCGTTCTGTGAAACACTAACGTCTAACAGGAGTTGTTCAAACAGTACATCTGATAACACTTTTTTTTTCCTGTGACCTTGGATTTTAACTTTGGCTTTGCTCTTAAGTGATTGTAGGATGGGAATGAGACAGTAAGCTCTTGACAGCTATAGGGAAATGTGTCCCTAAAGAACTTGGTGTCAGGAAGGAAAATGAGGTTGTCCTCCAAGAGCTAAACAACAAAATCGATACATACTGTATGGAGCAGAGATGTGCAAAGTCATCATGCTAAACATAGTAATCTGATTGAGGAAAATAACACAGCTAAAGGGATAACAGTCAATTTAAAATAGGTTTCAATACCATGAAAGAAGAAAAAGGAGAGAGAAGTAAATGCATGTACTCCATACATACGTTGCGTGTCTGCTAAGCACTGCACTGAGAGAATGAACAAATTCTACTCCTGCCTTTATGGGGTTCCAGAGCCGGCTGACAGGTCCATCTAAGAACAGCTCAGGGAAGAAATGCATCTTGGTTAAAGATAACCATCTCCTGGCCAAGAGCAGTGCTTGCCCTTTTGTAGACGCTGTTCTTCTTCTTCCCATATTCCCAACTCAGGCTCATAGATGAGAGAACTTCCCCCCACCCCCAACTTGCAGACCATTTTAGGGAATATGTGAACTGACACATACTCTTTCTCTGTCCCACCTTTCATTCTTCTCTCCCCACGAGTAGCTAATCTGACTCAAGGCAGCATATCAACCACTTGGTTTCACATATCAGAAGGTGGGGTGATGGACCTGGGGCACTGCTTGTGCGCACTCTTTCACCTCCTTTGATTGTCCTGCTCAGTCCAGGGGCCCTCCTACCTCAGCTCCTGGGTGGTCTTCCTTTCGCCTTCCTTCTGCTACAGCTTCTTACAGTGCATGCAGGCAAGCAAGTCACACTGGCCCTGCCCTATTTCCACTCTGGATGAGGTGAGGTATCGAAGGCCAGCACTTTAGCTCAAGTCCAAGGTTGAAGTCTCTAGCTCTGAGCACTGGAGCTTTGGGGGCAGAGCCTACCACTCTTATGTCCTGAAAGTTCCCTGAGTCTGTTCTCCTTCCCACTGAGAAACTACCAGGATAAAAGGTAAAGACTGGTAACCGCACTTCAAGCCATTCTTACCTGATAACATTAAACCTGTATAGTCACCTCCCATCCCCTTTTTCAAATCAACGTTCACCAAATAAACTTTTAATTGGGTTATGAGTTCCTATGGGCTGCTCAGGCTGGCTCCAGTGGTCTAGGCTGTGTCACAATTACTGTCATCACAGGGTAATCAGGAGGCATTCTGGTTGTCCACACCTCCACTGGATAACATGACCCGTATCTGAGATGCCAACTCTCAACTTGTTGACAAAAGTGGTTCTGAACCCGCAGAGCTAAAGGCAGGGTTAAAGTCATCAAGTTAATGGAATCCTATTACTCTTGTGCCTGAACAACCAGCTAGTCTTTCCCTTTAACGCCTTAAAACCAATAGCTGCTGTTCTTTGATGTGTAAAACTTCCACAAGAACAACCTTGTAAGGTATTTGAGAGGATTAAAGATAACTCAGGAGAGCACCTAATAGGGTGCCTGACACCCAGTAGACAATACCGTGAAAATTACTGCTACTGGTGTTGTTTATTAGTATGTTTAAGTGCATATATATATACACACACATGCACACATACACAGACACACATGTTTGTGGGTCTCAAATTATTCTTAAAAGGAGTAATAAATAATTACTAGCTACAAGAAGTAGAAGGAATTCTTTCCCAATGTATCTAAAGAAAGTGAGGTAGCAGACCACAATATTTCTAAAGACCTGACATTCCCTACCCTCTTATAACTCTTGCAATTACTTGGTCTGAATGGCTCTGTCCAGCCCAACTCCCTAGCTGACCATTCATCTTCCAAATTATACCCAGGTGTCATCCACTTTAAAGTGGCATGCATTCATGATTTGCCTCAGTGTCTAATTCTAGCCCTGTGAAGCATGGTTTTAAATCCTGCACGTGAAGGCATTCATGGTCTCTATGGGTGCACAAGATCAGGGAACACTCCCAGCTACCTTTTCATTAACTCCTCAGAGACATTCATTAATGCTTCCAGAAGCAAGGCCTTTAAGCCGTTCTGATAAATAACCACAGTAAGAAGTGTACACACGGTGCATACACATGTGCATATGCACGCACATACACACACACATATACACCTATAGGACTGAAGCAAAAGCCTTATAAAACAATACCCTTAAAATGTAGATTAATTCAAAAGTTTGTTTTAAAATACTGATTAAGACCCACTCAATTGATTTCAAAACCTACTAAGGGCTGAAGCCCGTCTATTTTAAAGGACAGTGTAATGAGGACTATACACAGAGATCACGAGACCTTGTGTTGTGGACTGAGTCTAGTTTGTGACCATATTTTCTTCTTGCAAGTCCTGATAGTGCTGTAAGTCAAGGTCTTAACAAAGGTAAGACCACTATCACAATGAGTCATGTGATTCCCACACTCCTTTCTCTCCACCCACCTATCCCGTTGCCTCTCTACTCCCCAAGTAACCTTCATGTCTTCTCTTTAATTCTTCCAGACTCTATAAAACCTGCTGCCTTGGATAGAGTTCAGTTCAGACCCACACTGAGCTTTTGCTGTTATTTGCTATGAGTTTTTGCTGTTATTTTTGTTGTTTTAGATGTTGTGGCTGACAGATGATGATGAGACCTGGTTTAACTATTGTTACACATTAGAAACTTACAAAACTTAGTTCTTAGGAAAAGTATTTTTATTACCCAAAACAAAGATTTCTGAGAAACTGGGTATTTTGAACCTGTCCATAATATGAAGGGATGATGATGATGATGATGATGATTGTGCTTTTAGTTTGTGAAAGAATCATTGTGAAAGTACAAATACTGCCCACACACCTGGCACCAGATTGGGACCCATGGGAGAGGAGTGATGACCCTCCTGGCCACCCAACCCTCACTCTCCACAGGTCCACTAACCTGTCACATGGCAGAACGGAGGGTGACCTCAGGCTTTGGGAGGAAGGATCAGGTTACAAACCTGATGACACCATTTCCTAGCTCTGAAACCTCAAGCACATCATCTAACCTCTCTGAACGTTGGTCCCCTCATCTGTGAAATGGACATGATACCAAATCCATGGACTGTTTGAGAGGATCAAGTGAGATTGCACTGTATGGACACTCATAAACTCATTGTGAGGATCACCTGCCACAGCCAATGCAGTGCCTTCCCTCCTAAATTCCTTTCAATATTTTGAAGTTTTAACATATGGGTCAGAAACTCAAAGGCACTATGAAAGAGAATGAGTCTCTTTCCGTCATATTCCCCTTTTGATCTCAGGAACTTGGCATTGGATTTAACATAGTCCTTGATTCACGGCACATCTCCATCATTGGTTCATTTATAATCTGCTTTTGCCTATTTGGTTAATTAATTGTTTTTAATAATATCATAAGCACCTAGGGACCCATCACTTCTAACCAAAGGTAAGACCTTGACTAAAGCCATTATCACAATGAGTCATGTGATTCACATACTCCTTTCTCTCCACTCCTTTCTCTGCCTTATCCCCTTGCTTCTCTATTTCCAAAGTAACCTACATGTCTTCTCTTTAATTCTTCCAGAATCTATAAAACCTGCTGCCTTGGATAGAGTTCAGTTCAGACTTACACTGAGCTAAACTTTGGCTACATCCTAGGTCACTTAATTATTTATCCTAGTTCTTTTTCCTTAGCAGACACATGGGTGAAGGTAAAAAGTATGTTGTGGGGTATAGGGTCCCCTAAATGCTCCTAAAACCTGAGTTTTTTAAAATCATTCCTTTTCTTCCCATAGGACAGCAGGATGGTCTTTCTTTTCTTCTTTCTCTGGCTGTGTGTTCATTCTATGCCAACCTCAGGAAAACAACATATGGGAGGTGGTGAGGGGAAGAATTCAGCACATGGTATCTTGGTCTCTGTTTAGTTCTCAGAAGCTCAGTAGAAGCTATTCCAAGGAACACTGTCCTTGGCTGAAGTAGGCTCTGTATGTCTACACTGTACTACCAGCTTCTGGAGCCATCATTTCAGCTGAGTGAACCAAGATAGTCAAAAGCTGGCATGGAAACACTTTGTGATATGATCCTTTTGTTTAAAGGAACAGGAAACCCCTCAGCAGAGATTGCAGAAAATGTCATCACCACAAGAGTAACAGAAAGAACACCTCTGCTTCTTCCCTCCTCTCCTCTTCCCTCGTCCCACTTCTGTTGCTCCTGGGGTTGAAGAATGATTACATAATATCTCTTCTTGGACAGTTAGCTCTTAATTATCCACATTGTGGTATTTTTTGTAATCCTAAATTAAGTTCCTCCGTTATCCTGTACATTATCATAGCACCATCTCCTTTTCTGACCCAGATAGCATATTCTCAAAAAGCAGGTGAATACAAACTCATTATAAAATTAGCTAAGTCAAGTGTGCAAACATATGCATTTCAAAGTTGTTCATAAATTTAGGATTATCAGAGCCACCACTCTCCTCTCTCAAGATACTAATAAAATTTTTATTTGAAGAATATTAAACTGTTCCTTAGCTTTCTCTTTTCTAAGATAAATCATCTCTTTTTTTTTATTAGTAACAAGAATAAGAACCGCTCCACCTCTATTCCACCCCAGCACACAGATTATATGGTGCAATAAACCCTGCCTAAGAACCTGCATAAGTAGACAAAAAAAGAATTTCAAAACTTCTCCCAAGAGGTGGGCATAATGGCTCATGCATATAATCCCAGCATTTTGGGAGGCCAAGGTAGGAGTATTGCTTGAGGCCAGAAGTTTGAGACCAGCCTGGGCAATGCAGTGAGACCCCCTTAGAAACAAAAAATGTTAAAAATTAACTGGTTGCAGTGGCATGTGCCTATAGTCATAGCTGCTTCAGAGGCTGAGGCTAGATGGTCACTTAAGCCCAGGAGTTCAAGGTTACATTGAACTATAATTGTGCCACTACACTCTAGCATGGGCAACAGAGAAAGACTGTCTCAAAACAAACAAACAAATAACAAAAACCTTCTGCCAAGTGTCATCAGAGTTAGATGACACTTTTGTTTAACAAGATACCATTGAGATTCAAAAGTAAGTCCAGACCTGATTTGGAAAGACCTTGAGAACTAAATCTGTCAATATATTTATGTAATGAGGTGAGGAAATACAGGCAGCATGTTCTAAAATGGGGGAGAAGAAAAGGAGGCCTCTTGGGGGAGAGAGAAAGAATGAGAAAGTGAGAGAGCAAATGGAAGCAGGCCAGCCCTGCATAGAAAGACAACCAATATGAGATATCCCATGGTACAAGTCACCGAAGAACTTCAGACAGTGATGTCAAATATTGAACTTCATTTTAAGTTGTACCATGTTCTCACCTGTGCTAAAATCTTCATCCATTACTCTAAACTCTTATTGAGTATGACAGGCTTACACTTACATGGCTATACTCAGTAGCCTATGGTAGTGGTGCTTTGGGGAATGCGGGGAAAGGAAAGTGGGCATACTAGGCATAGAGCAGGATAGGAGGAGTGCTGCAGCCACAGGATTATATGACTGTGGGGACAGGGGGCAGGGTAAAGACAACAATCAGTGTCCATCACAGAAGGGAGACTATGCCTTCCCTTCACTCAACAATCATTTTTTTAGTATTGAGTATGGACCTGGAATGACGCTAAATATATAAGAGTAACAAGACCTGGGTCCTGCACTTCCCAGCTCAGTACCTCGCAGATAAATGAGAAAGCAGCCAATCTAGCTCTGGGGGATAAGTGCAATAAAATAATTTACAAATACACATGATACATTAATAACATGGAGGAGTGGAGGGAAGATCATAGATGAGGTGGTCATTTGGTCATGTTTCATTCAATTAAGAATGCTTGGCCAGGCATGGTGGCTCATGCTTGTAATCCCAGCACTTTGGGAGGCCAAGGCAGGCAGATTGCTATAGGTCAGGAGTTCAAGACCAGCCTGACCAACATGGAGAAACCCAGTCTCTTCTAAAAATACAAAAAAAATAGCTGGGTGTGGTGGCACATGCCTATAATCCCAGCTACTTGGGAGGCTGAAGTAGGAGAATTGCTTGAACCTGGGAGGTGGAAGTTGCAGTGAATTGAGATGGCACCATTGCACTCCAGCCTGGGCAACAAGAGTGAAACTCCATCTCAAAAAAATAAATAAATAAAAAATAAAAAAGAATGCTTTGAGGAGAAGGGGCATAGCAAGATGGCAAAATAGAAGCCTCCACCAATCATCTCCCCCACCTCAAGGACAACAATTTAACAACTATCTATACACAAAAGCACTTTCATAAGAACCAAGAATCAGGTGAGTACTCACAGTACCTGACTTAAACATCATATCACTGGAAGAGGTAGTGAGGTGAATAGGAGACAATCTTGAATTGCTGACACCTCTCCTCCCCCAGCCCCAACAGTGGCCATGTGGTGTGGAGAGGAAATGTGTGTGTATGTTTGGGAGAGAGAGAGCACAGCAACCGTGAGACATTGCATGGAACTCAGTAGTGCTCTGTCACAAATCTGACACCTGCTCACAGAGGAAGTATTCAAACCAGTCCTAAGCAGAGGGGCATCGCCCATCCCAGTGGTCAGAACTTGAGTTCTAGCAAGGCTTTCCACTCTGAGCTAAAGTGCTCTGGGGTCCTAAATAAACTCAAAAGGCAGTCTGGGCCACAAGGACTGCAACTCCTAGGTAAGTCCTAATGCTGAATTGGGCTCTGAACCAGTGAAGTGAGGGTCATGTGACCTAGGGAGACACCATTCAGGTGCCTGCACAGCTCACAGCTCCAAGAGATCCATTCCTTCTGCTTGAGGCGAGGAGAGAGAAAAGTAAAGAGGATGTTGTCTTGCATCTTGAATACCAGCTGAGACACAGTAGGATAGAGCACCAGTCAGAGTTATGAGGCTCCCTATCCAGGCCTTAGTTTCAGGACACACCCTGGGCCAGAAGAGAAACTGCTGCCTTGAAGGGAAGGACCCAGTCCTGGAAGGTTTCATCACCTGCTGACTAAAGAACCCTGGGGCCCTGAATAATCAGCAGTGATGCCAGGCAGTATGCCATAGGCCTTGGGTGAGACTCAGACTTGCTGGATCTTCAGGTACTACTCAGTACATTTCCAGCTGTGGTGGCTATGGGCAGACTCCTTCTGCTTGAGAAAAGTGAAGGAAAAGTAAAGGGGACTTTGTCTTGCACCTGAGGAACCAGGTTGACTAGAGTAGAGTATAGAGTACCAAGTGGTTTCTTGGGGTCCCTGATTCCAGGTCTTGGCTTTTGGATAGCATTTCTGGATCTGCACTGGACCCAAGGCTCCCCTAAGAGCCTTTAGGCCTTGAGGGAATATTGGCAGTAGCCTCCATTTGGGCCGGTGGTGGTAGCCATGGGGTGAAGTTTCTCTGCCTGTGGAAAGGGGAGGAAAGAGTGGGAAGGATTGCATCTTGTGAGTTGAGTGCCAGCTTAGCTACTGTGCAATACAGCACCAGATAGACTTCTAAGATTTTTGATGTCAAGCCCTGGTTCCTGGATGGCACCTCTGGACCCACCTGGGGCCTAGGGAAACTCACCAGCCTGAAGGAAAGGACACAAGCCTGTCTCCTTTGCTACCTGCTGACTTTATACCACCAGGGCCTTGAGTGAACATAGGTGGTAGCTAGGTAGTAATTAGAGTGGGCCTTGAGCAAGATCAAGTGCTGTGCTGGTTTCAGGTCTGCCCCAGTACAGTCTCAGTGTTTGAGGTGTTTGAGGCAGAAGAGTACCTGCTGCCTTGAAGGGAAGGACCCAGTCCTGGAAGGATTCATAACCTGCTGACTTCCCTTTAGGGTGGCAGGTTTCTCTAGGCCCCAGGAAGGTCCAGAGGTGCCACCCAGAAACCAGGGCCTGGCATCAAAAGCCTTAGAAGTCTATCTGGTGCTTTATTGCAGAACAGAGAGAAAGAAACTCCATTTGTTTGAGTGAATGGAAGAAAGCAAGGGTCTCTGCCTGGTAATCCAGAGGATTCTTTCAGATCTTATCTAAGACCATCAAGGCAGTACCTCTACAAGTCTGAAAGAAACACAGCGTTACTGGATGTGGGGTGCCGTGTACTACAGATACAGCTTAGATCAGAATATCTACATTCTTTCAAGTAGCTGGAAAGCCTTCTCAAGAAAGACAGGAACAAATAAGCTCAGAGTACAAAGACTGCAATAAACACCTAACTCTTCTACTCACAGACGTAGATGAACATCCATAAGCATCAAGACCATCCACCGTAAGGAAAAAAATGATCTCACCAATAAACTAAATAAAACAGCACACCAGGGACCAATCCTGGAGAAACAGATATGTAACCTTTCAGACAGAGAATCTGAAATAGCTGTGTTGAAGAAACTCAAAGAAATTAAGGATAATACAGAGAAGGAATTCAGAATTCTATCAGATAAATTTAACAAAGAGATTAAAGTAATTAGAAAGAATAGAACAGAAATTCTGGAGTTGAAAAATTCAATTGACACACTGAAGAATGTCTTTAACAGCAGAAACAATCAAGTAGAAGAAAGAATTACTGAGCTTAAAAACAGGCTATTTGAAAATAAGCAGTCAAAGGAGACCAAAAAAAAAAAAAAAAGAACAAAAAACAATGAGGCAAACCTACAACATTTAGAAAATAGCATCGAAAAGGAAAATTTAAGAGTTATTGGCCTTAAAGAGGAGGAAGAGAAAGAGGTAGGGGTATAAATTTTATTCAAAGGGATAAGAACAGAGAACTTCCCAAACCTAGAGAAAGACATCAATATCCAAGTACAAGAAGGTTATAGAACACTCAGCAGAGTTAACCCAAAGAAGATGACCTCAAAGCATTTAATAATGAAACTCCCAAAGGTCAAGGATAAAGACTGAAAAGCAACAAGAGAAAAGAAACAAATAACATACTATGGAACTCCAATATATCTGGCAGCAGACTTTCCATGGAAACCTTACAGGCCAGAAGAGACTGGTATGATATATTTAAAGTTCTGAAAAAAAAAGTTTACCCTAGAATGGTATATCTGGCAAAAAAAAAAAAAAAAAAAAAAAAAATATATATATATATATATATATATATATACACCCTTCACACATGAAGAGAGATAAAGACTTCCCTAGACAAACAAAATCTGAGGGATTTCATCAATGCCAGACCTGTCCTATAAGAAATGCTAAAGAGAATACTTCATTGAGAAAGAAAAGGACATTATGCATAATAATAAGTCATCTGAAGGTGCAAAACTCACTGGTAATAGTAAGTACACTGAAAAACACACAGACTATTATAACACTGTAACTGTGGTGTATAAACTACTCTTATCAAAATGAAAGACTAAACAATGAACCAATCAAATATAATAACCACAACTTTTCAAGACATAGACAATACAATGAGATATAAATAGAAACAACTAAAAGTTAAAAAGCAGAGAGACAAAGGGTAGAGTTTTTATTAGTTTTATTTTTGCTTGTTTATGTGAACAGTAAAGTTTTTGTCAGCTTAAAATAATGGGTTATAGGACAGTATTTACAAGCCTCATGGTAAGCTCGAATTAAAAAATAAAATAAATACACAAAAAATTAAATTATACCATCATAGAAAATCACCTTCCCTAACAGGAAGAAAGGAAGGAAGGAAAGAAGGAGAAGACCACAAAACAACCATCTGTTGTCTACAAAAAACACACTTCACCTATAAAGACACATGTAGACCGAAAATAAAGGTATAGAAAAAGATATTCCATTCTGAAGAAAGCCACAAAAGGGCAAGACCAGCTATATTTACATCAGAAAAAAATAGATTTCAAGACAAAAACTATAAAAAGAGACAAAGAAGTTTACTATATAATAATAAAGAATCAATTCAACAAGGGAATATAAGGATTGTCAAATATATGTGCACCCAATACTGGAACATCCAGATATACAAAGCAAATATTATTAGACATAAAGAGGGAGAGACTCCAGTACAATAAAAGCTGGAGACTTCAATACCCCACTTTCAGTATTGGACGGATCTTCCAGACAGAAAAATCAACAAAGAAACTTCAAACTTAATCTGCACTATAGACCAAATGGGCCTAATAGATATTTACAGAACATTTTATCCAACAGCTACAGAATACACATTCTTCTCAACACATGGATCATTCTCAATGATATATCATATGTTCGGTAACAAAGCAAGTCTTAAAACATTCAAAAACTTTGAAATCATATCAAGCATCTTCTCTGACTACAACAGAATAAAACTAGAAATAAATAACATGAGGAATTTTGGAAACTATGCAAACTATGGAAATTAAATATGCTTCTGAATTACCAGTGGGTCAATAAAATTTTTTTTAAAGAAATTGAAAAATTTTTGAAGCAAATGGTAATGGAAACACAACATACCAAAACCTACGGATACAGCTAAAGCAGTACTAAGGGGGAAGCTTATAGCTATAAGCACCTACATCAGAAAAAATGAAAAATGTCAAACAAATAACCTAGTGATGCATCTTAAAGAAGTAGGAAAGCAAGTGCAAACCAAACCTAAAATGAGTAGAAGAAAAGAACTGAAACAAAGAAAACAATACAAAAGATTAACAAAATGAAAAGTTGGTTTTTTGAAAACATAAACAAAAGTGACAAACATTTAGTCAGACTAAGAGAAGAGAGAAGACTATATGAAAAGTATGAAACATGGATGAAAGAAATTAAAGAGGACACAAAAAATGGAACAATATTCCATATTTATAAACTGGAAAAATCAATATGTTAAAATGTCCATACTATCCAAAGCAATCTACAGATTTAATGTAACCCTATTAAAATACCATAACATTTTTTTCACGGAACTAGAAAATACAATCCTAAAATATATATGGAACCACAAAAGACCTGGAAAAGCCAAAACTATTTTAAGCAAAAAGAACAAAACTGAAGGAATCACATTAACTGACTTTAAATTATACTACAGAGCTATAGTAACCAAAACAGCATGATACTGCCATAAAAATAGACACATAGGTCAATGGAACAGAATGGAGAACCCAGAGATAAAGCTATACAACTACAGTGAACTCATTAAACAAAGATGCCAAGAACATACATTGGGAAAAGGACAGGCTCTTCAATAAATGGTGCAGTAAAAACTGGATATTCCTATGCAAAAGAATGAAACTAGACTCCATCTCTTGTCATATCACATAAAAATGAATTAAAGACTTATAAATCTAAGACCTCCAATAATGAAACTATTGGGGAAACTCTTCAGGACACTGGAGTGGGCCAAGCTTTCTAGAGAAATACTCCACAAGCACAGGCAACCAAATCAAAAATGGACAAATGGAATCATGTCAAGTTAAAAAAAACTTCTGCACAGCAAAGGAAACAATCAACAAAGTGAAAAGACAACCCACAGAATGGGAGAAAATATTTACAAACTGTCCATTTGACAAGGGATTAATAACCAGAATATATAAGGAGCTCAAATAACTCTATAGGAAAAATTCTAATTATCTTATTTTAAAATAGCCAAAAAAATCTGAATAGATATTTCTCAAAAGAAGACATACAAGTGGCAAATAGATGATCAAATGATGTCTCAACATCATTGATCATCAGAGAAATGCAAAACAAAATTACAGTGTGATATCATCTCACCCTAGTTAGAATGCCTTTCATCCAAAAGTCAGCAATAAAAAATGTTGGCAAGGATGTGGAGAAAAGAGAATCCTCATAAACTGTTGATGGTAATGTAAGTTAGTACGACTACTGTGGAGAACAGTTTGGAGGTTCCTCAAAAGACTAAAAGTAGAGCTTCCATACTATCTGGTAATTCCACTCCTTGGTATATACCCAAAACAAAGGAAATCAGTATGTTAAAGAGGTATCTGCATTCCCATGTTTATTGCAGCACTGTTCACAATAGCCAAGATTTGGAATCAACTTAAATGTCTATCAACAGATGAATGGATAAAGAAAATGTTGTACATCTACACAATGGAGTACTATTCAGTCCTAAAGAACAATGAGATCCTGTCATTTGCAATGACATGGATGGAAGTGGAGGTCATTATATTAAGTGAAATAAGCCAGGCACAGAAAGACAAACTTCACATATGCTCAACTATTTGTGAGAGCTAAAAAATAAAATAATTGAACTCCTGGAGTCCCAGAGTAGAAGGATAGTTACCAGATGCTGGGAAGAACAGTAGGGCAGGGGTTGGGGTGAAGGGAGAAAGAGAGGATGGTTAATGGATACGAAAAATAGAAAGAATGAATACAACTTAGTATTTTTCTAGCATAACAAGGTGACCATAGTAAAAAATAATTTAATTGTACATTTAAAAATAACTAAAAGAGTATAATTGGATTGTTTGTAACAAAGGATAAATGATCGAGGTGATGGATACCCCATTTCCCCGATGTGATTATTGTGTATTGCATGCCTCTATCAAAGTATCTCTTGGAACCAATAAATATCTACTCCTACTATGTAGCCACAGAAGTTAAAAATAAAAAATAAAGAAAGCTTTAGCTAGAATAACAGAAAAAAAACAAGCAGCCAGATCCATGGCCATAATTTGCCAATCCCCAGTTTAAACAGATAGTCTAGTCTTTTCTTATAGTAAGAAACTCCAAGATGGGTAGTTACTGGTTCTGGCTCAGGAGCTCCTGATCACATCGCGATCCCTGGCCCTTTCCATCTGGCTGTGCTGCCTTCCTTCATGCCTGCTTTCTCATGATACAAGATCACTTGACTAGATCCTGCATTGGATCCATCCATGTTCAATTCAGGAAGAAGAAGGAAGGAGCAATGCCAACAGCTCTCCTCTTGTACCTGTCTCTTTTATCAGAAAGCAGAAACTTTCCGCAGAGCCCCAAGTAGATATTCCCCCTTGTTATATTGGCTAGAACTAAGTACCTGGTCAATCATGACAGCTAAAAAGGCTACAAAAGGGACTTGGATATTTTCCTCTCTATCTGTCTCTCACTGGAAATGAACAGAGGAGGAGCTGGGAACTGTTGTTGAGTTATCCATCCATAGCATCTGCCGTAACTTGGATTACGACAAATGGGAAGGGAACTAGCAAATAGACAAGAAGGGCATTCAAACTAAAGAAATGACATTTGAGAAGACATGGAGTTGGGAAACAGAACAGTGTATTTGAATTGCTTGCAAAAGTTCTGCAGGAAACACTAAATGTAAGCAGGGAAATGGGAAACTGTGGGAGAATAAGCAGAGCTGATGCCTGGCAATCTTTTGGGCCCTGCCAATGAGTTTGGGTTCTCTATCTCTTCATATCCCTAGCACCTAACAGTGCCTTGATATAAACAGATGTCCAATAAGTGTTTGTGGTAGTTGAGGCCACAATAGAAAACAAACCTCCATTGTCTGTTAAATGCAAATTGACTAAAAAGTGAAGTTTGAGTCAAACCTCTTGTTTATGGCTAATATTGTGCCTTCCATTTTGTTTTTGTAATTAACCCTCAAGTTGCATCAAGAGGAGGAGATCTGGCTATGTCAGAGAATTGCCAGTGTTCCAGTATCTTAGTCCCAGTATAGAACAAATCCAGTGTAGCTCTGAACATTGCCCAAATCTCCTCAGTTCCCTTCTTAACACTTTATTTTTATTTTATTTTTTGCACCCTTTTTGTCTTTGAGTGTGGTCCCTTCCAACATCCAGTGCCTACGGTTTTTCTTGGAAGGACTAACATTTGCTACTGGAGCCATATTGCCTAGTGAGCTGAAGTGCCTGAAAACTCCCACCCCCAGGTCAACTCTTAACCAATGACTAACAGATACAAAGTATGAGATCCAGCTCTCTTGCTCTGGATTAGAACAGCTCCGAGGCATCACTTACCAACACTTAACATCACTTCCCATGAGGGATAGAGCAAAAGCTGCTCTCTGTAAGGCTTAACTAAGATCCCATCCTTGCCTGGCATCTTCCCTTACCCTTTCTGATTCTCCTATTCCCTTGCAGTGTTTCCTGGAAGAGCTTCCTTAATAAATCGCTTGTTTCTGAATTCTTGTCCCAGTGAAGAATTGTTACTAGGGAATTGAAACCAAGATCCCCCAGCTATTTTGTATTATCAGGTAATACTATTTAGGCTTTGCAATTAGCAGGGTTCAGTTGCTGGAAACAGAAACAATGCTAGGTGTGTTAAGCAGAAGGAATTTAATGCAGGGATTAGGCCCTTACAGATTGTTAGAGTCTGGTTCTACACTGATCTTCAGGAATGACCCCTTGAAGGACACCTCCAAACTAGCCCTCTAGGAGAGACCACTTCCCACATTCCTGAAAATGGAACTGGATAGAACTGCTGACCACAAGATCATACCACTGTAACTGTGGTATGAGGCTTAGGAAACCACTGTTACTGCAACAATGTTCTTTAATATTCATAAAACCACACACTCGGCACTGGAATACTGCAGAAAAACACAATGTGTCTTGCACCTGTCAGGAGCAACAGCCAAGCAACCAGAATAAAGCTCACCTTCCACTTTGCAAGTCTCAGGACCTAACCAGAAGCACCTAATTCACAACCAGAAACCCAGCTCTCACGGTTTCTAACCTCCCAAGGGTTCCCTCTCAGGAACAACCTGTTTTCCAACCTGTGTAGTAAATGAAGACACAAGAATAGGAATTTGGAATGAATGCCAAGTTACAGTCACCATATCTACTTACAGCTTTCTTCAAAGAGTAGCTTTGAACAGTCACTTTATGGATAAGGGATTTATGACAAAAAGCAAATAACATGCAGCAAAGTAAAGTTCCTGAGAAATCATCATTCTTTCATGAATAAAGGTATGTTCCTTGCCTTCATTATCATTTCTTTATAAGATGGAAATGGATCTATTTTGACCAGATTTCTTTGTTCATCATATACTTAGCAAGTCAAATAAGTCATTGAGAACCAGCAATTTTGCTCTTAAGTATATACATAAGAGAATTGAAAACACACACACACACACACACACACACACACACACACACACACACAAGGATTTGCTTGCAAATCTTCAAAGCAGCATTATTCACAATAACCAAAGTAAAAACAGTCCATTAACTAATGAGTGAGTAAATAAAATATGGTATATCTACACAATAGAGTACTATTTAGGAGCAAAAAGGAGCAAACTATTAATACAAACCACAACACGGATGAACCTCAAAAAAGTATTAATTGAAAAACATCAGAAACAAAACACTACCTATTGTATGATTCCAACTATATGAAATAATCCCAGCACTTTGGGAGGCTGAGGTGAGAGGATCACTTTGGGCCGGGAGTTTGAGAACAACCTGAGCAACATGGTGAGACCCCTGTCTCTAACAAATAATAATACAATTAAGAAAAGAAATGTCCTGAAAAGGCAAATCTATAGAGACGGGAAGTCTACTGATGGTTGCCCAGATGACAGGGTGGGGGTAATAACGTAGGGTAAACAGGTATGTAAATGGGCACGAGAGATCCTTCCCGGGGTGACAGAAATGTTCTAAAGCTGGATTATGCTGAGGACTGTAAAACTTAGTAAATTTACTAAACATCTTTGAATGATATACTTGAAATAGATGAACTTTACAATATGAAAATTATACTTAAAGTTTTAAAAATAGAAGTTAGTAGTTTGGGGGATCCTGTATATGTACCAAAATCACAGAGGCAACATACGACTAATAATCAGGAGATTCTGATCCCTCCCAGCGAAATATTTATTAGGGGTTTCTATTTGTTTGCAAACACAGATTTTTTTTCCAGATGTGATATAAATTAGAGTGAAATAAAAAACTTTGGCTGGGCACAGTAACTCATGTCTATAATTCCAACACTTTGGTAGGCTGGTATGGGAGGATTGCTTGAGCCCAGGAGTTTGAGACCATCCTAGGCAACATAAGTGGGACCTCACCTCTACGAAAATGTTTTTAAAAGTTAGCAAGGCGTAGTGGTGCGTGCTTATACTCCCAGCTACCAAAAGGCTGAGGCAGGAAGATTTGTTGAGCCTGGGAGGTAGAGGCTGCAGTGAGCTATGATCATGCCACTGCTCTCCAGTATGGGCAACAGAGCGAGACCCTGTCTCAAAAATAACCACTTTGTCTCCTCTTACTGACACTAGCCCCATTCAGATGGGCCTACCCATAGCATTGTGTTTGTGTATGTGTTTGTGTGAGTATACAGCCTTCTGTGTGGGCTCACCAGCGGGCAATTTTCTCTTCATCATCATGTGCTTACACAAAGATGTGAACTGCAACAAAGGCAACATTGAACAGGTTGAATTTTAGTAAGAGCACTTTAATGGTAATTTTAAATTATTGAGTTGAAACTTAGCAAAGTGGATACGAAGTAAAAAGAGTATTGACTGACATCGCAGTATTTTGGTTTGGGGTGCTGTGTTTCCAGAAAGCTTTTCTGGAACATTACTCCTGAAAAGTCCTCTTTGAAAGAGTTCCCTTGTCAAATAAGCTTGGGAAACCCTTCTAAAGATTCAAAAATCATATTTCCCATTGCAGGTTCTGAGAAGTCTTGCAATGTACAAATGAGTAAGCAGGCTTCAATCCAGAATTTCCCAAACTTATTTACAATAGGAATTATTGTTATAATAATAGATAATGCTTATTTGGCACATACAACACGCCAGTCACCATGTATATGTTCACTACTTCTTTAGTCCTTATAGCAATGCTGTAAGGTAAGTACACTTATCCCCTCTCTAAAGATGTGGACACAGAAGCTGTGAGAGGTAAAGCCTCTGTGCAGGCCGGGAAGTCAGCTCTAGTGCCCATGTATGTGCTTACCACCACACCACCACCAATTCTTTAGAACTTCATTTTTAAAAAATTATCCCAGCCGGGCACAGTGGCTCATGCCTATAATCCCAGCACTTTCGGAGGCTGAGGTGGGTGGATCACTTGAGGTGTCAAAAATAAACAAACAAAAAAATGATCCCATGAGCATGCTTTAGGAAATACTGGTTTAAGAAACTTGGATTGCAAATGTATCAGTCAAAAGAAACAGTGTACGAAGATGGAGAGGACTGTTCTCCATGTTCCTTTGTAGAAAACTGCTACGGGGAAGAAGATAATTTCTGACCCAGTATCAGTGAACCTGGATGCAGTGAATGTTCTGGTCAACTGTGAACCACACAGAGCAGGATATGATGATTAGCCTGGAAATTGATAGTTTTTAACCACAAAAATAGATTTTGGTTAATTTATTCAGCAGCAACTGGAGCCTTTGAGTTCTTAAGACTGTAAAATAAAACTCTCTGACACATTTCTTGGAAACTTCAAATGATTGATCACAAATTATTCTAAAATGCAATTTAAACTTGATGTATTTCTTTGAATTCACATATGATCTGCTTGGCCCCTGGACCCGCCTTTAGCCTAGCCAATTCAGTTGAAGAAGGATAATAATAAAAATGTATCAGAGACCATGCCTAGGGTTTAAGTGTGAACATCTATTTGATCTGTCTTTCAATTCATTTTCTCATGGCTTATAATTGCATCTGAGAGTGAGGAAAATGGGCCTGACAGATTATGCCTATCCAACTACAGATTTTGGCATCAGCATTACATGAACTGGCATAATCGCAAGGTACTCAGTATTTTCTGAGTTGATAAAAGTCCCAGAATATCAGGATTGAAACTACAAGAATATTCATCACAGTAATAGCTATTTCTGCAAAAAATACATATTGACCTAAATGCCAACAAAAGGAAAGTGATTGACTAAATGATAGTACATTCAGTTCCATGGGATATTATGTAACCATTAAAAATCAAGCTTGGGATATTATTTAACAATGTGTAAAATGTTTATAATAAAATTTTACATAATGAAACTGAGATATAAAACTATATGTACAGGGCCAGGCACAGTGGTTCATGCCTGCAATACCAGCATTTTGGAAGGTCGAGGTGGAAGAATCATTTGAGGCCAGGAGTCTAAGACCACAGCCTGGGTAACATAAAAGACCCTATCTCTTTAAAAAAAAAAAAAACAAAAACACTTAGCCAGGCATGATGGCTCACACCTATAGTCCCAGCTATTTGGGAGATTGAGAGGCAGAAGGATCTCTCATGCCCAGGAAGCTTAAGGTTACAGTGAGCCATGATCAATCTGCACTCTACCCTGGGTGAAAGAGCAAGATCCTATCTCTAAAACAAACAAACAGACCCTATTAGTACAGTATGTCTTCACTCTATAAAACAAATCTTAATATGTCTAGTATACATACAAAAGAGAATTTCGTCAAAATGTTAAGGGTGATTTGGAACAATGAAATACAATGGCATTACTATGACATATTTCTTTTCCTATTAATAATTGCCTGTGATTTTCCTCAAATTTTAGAATAATGAAATTGTTCTATTTTTATGACAATCATTACATCTTATTTCTTTAAAAACGAAAACAAACAGATACCAATCTGGATGTCTAAGAGATATAAAATCAGTATATTTCCTAAAATGTTAAAGTATAGGTATCTGTTTTAACATACTTGTTCCTGAGGCCTGTGGAACAATACAGTTCTGGGTTTAATTACTAACTCTACTACTTACTATCCAAGTAACATTGAGAAAGATTAATTTCTCTTGTCTCAGTTTATTGATATATCAATTGAGACTGATAATAGGACCTTCTTTATAGGCTGGATGTGAGGATCAAATGAATCTTTACAGGTGCAGCACCTACAATTGTGTCACACATAGTAAATCCTTAAAAACTTTAGTTGTTGCATTACTTCTCTGTTACAATTCTATAAAGTCTTCACAACCAGGATAGGACATAGCAGTCTGTGACAATCTGAAAGCTATACACAACTTGTAGACAAGTTTTTAATCCAAAGCAGCCTTGAAATGTGAGTCTTCTGTGTGATGAAGTCTACCCCTTTCCACAGAGAACAAAGCAAGTGGCATCATCCAGTAGGGTACCTAAAGAGGTCATTTGTCTAGAGCTAGTAGAAATATTCTTTGTGAGACAGAGGGAAAGTACAGACACCATTTTGATTTATAATAAATGCTTTCTAAAAATTTATGTGGACCAAATTTTGGAGAAATTTTGAATTCAGTAAGTTAATTTGGGATGAAAAGAAACATTGCAGGATACCTATTATAGCATAGTTTCTTGTAGTGCAAAATTGGAAACAATCTAAATGTGTATTAATAACTTTATAAATGAGGACAGAGCTTGCACCTGATATGCCTTGGTGGGCTAAGAATGGGGTGCAGTTGTGCTGAGATTGGTCATTTCCCTCTCAGAACAACTACTGAAGGTCTTATGTAGCAAAAGTGTGTCCTTGGTTTATCCCACTGTGCCATAAACATACAATTTTCATGCAAATTTATGTGTGTGGCATGACCTGAAAGGTGGGAGCACAAGTTAGGGTTCCTGAGTAGAAACAACAAAAATCAAATCTGGACAACTTGTTAGAGGTTCTCAAAGACTGACAGATCGACAGTTAAGATCAACAGAGGCTGGAAACACCAGTTTGAAAATTGAGCTAGTTCTGAGAGCCAGGGAATCAGAAACCACAGCCAATAACCAGTAGTAAGAATGGTTTAATCAGGACATGACTAAATATACAATTTTGCCTAGAATGAGGTACTTTCTGACATTTTCCAGTGTTTTCCTTTGGGTCACTCATTTAATTTCAAAGTTCCAGCCAAGAACATATGATTGAACTCTTTGTGTCTAAAGCAGGGAGAAGAAGGATTTTCCCCTTTGATTATCTGAGTGAGAGGCAGACCATTGAATTTAATGTCACACCCAAAGTAAATGCAAGAAAACTAAGGTGTTGATCAAGAAATTCCAGCAGAGCTACCATGCTCTGCACACATTCCCGAGGGCCTAAGGACTGGCCTGCCTGGTACCTGCTGCTACTAGCAAGACCACCCCTGTAATTGGTGGAGCCATTACACCTGGCTGCACAGCCTCAGGACCCGAGAACTGGCCTGCCAGGCAGTCCCTAGACCTGGAAAACCCACAGTACTGTCTCCACAAACACCCACAAGCTAGGCCACTGAGGCACTCACAGACACTGCTCACGTTGTTTGCAACCAAATAAATCACATGGAGACTACACTACTTTGCCCACCCAGAACCAAAGATAAAGCACCCTACCCAACCAAAACCACCAAACTCATATGGAAAAGACTTTCATGTAGATGAAGCTACTTAATTTACTCCATAAAGTTGGAAGAGGGGATTGTACCACTGCATGTGCATCAATGTAGGAACACAGGAAGCATTAAAGAGCAAGGACACATGACCCCTCCAAAGGAAAACAGTAAGTCTCCAGTAACAGACCCCAAAGAAAAGAAAATCTATAAAATGCCTAAAAAGAAATTCAAAATAATGATCTTAAGGATGTTCAACAAGATACAAAATAATACACAGACAATTGAACAAAATAAAATAATTCATAATCTAAGTAATAAATTCAATAAGGAGGTATATATCATAAAGAAAACCAAACAAAAATATTACAAATGAAGAATTCAATGAATGAAATAAAAATATAATTGAGAGCTTCAACCACAGACTAGATGAAGTAGAAGAATTTCTGAACTTCATCTGAAGACAGGTCTTTTGAAATAACCAAGTCATACAAAAGGAAAAAAGAATAAAAAAGAATGAATAAGACCTACAGGATTTATGGGACATCACTAAGCAAATAAATTTTTGCATTATGAAAGTTCCAGAAGAAGAGATAGGAGAAAGCATAGAAAACCTATTTAAGAAAATTATAGCTGGCCCAGTGTAGTAGCTAATGCCTGTAATCCCAGCACTTTGGGAGGCTGAGGCAGGTGAATTACCTGAGATCAAGAGTTAGAGACCAGCCTATCCAACATGATGAAACACTGTCTTTACTAAAATACAAAAATTACCTGGGTGGGGTGGTGCATGCCTGTAATACCAACTACGTGGGAATCTGAGGCAGGAGAATCACTAGAACCGAGAGGTGAAGACTGCAGTAAGCTGAGGCTGTACCAGTGTACTTCATCCTGGGCAATAGAGTGAGACTCCATTAGAAAGAAAAGTAAGAAGGAAAGAGAAAGAAAGGAAAGAGAGAAAGATAGAAAGAAAGAAAGAAAAGAAAGGAAGAAAGAAAGGAAGAAAGGAAAGAGGAAAGAAAGAAGAAAGAAAGAAAGAAAAAAGAGAAAAAGAAAGAAAGAAGAAAAAAGAAAAGAAAAGAAAGAGAAGGAGACAAAGAAATAGCTAAACATCTTCCTAAGTCATGGGAGAAATATGGACATCTACATTCAGGAAGCTCAAAAGTCCCAAATAGATTCAGCCCAAAAGTGTCCTCTTTGAGATACATTATAGTCAAACTTTTAAAAGTCCAGAGAGAGAGAGAATTCTATCAAAGAGAAAAGCATCAAGTCGCTTGTAAGGGAATCCCAATTGTACTAAGGGCAGATTTCCCAGCAGAAACATTACAGTCCAGAAGAAAATGTGATAATATATTCAAAGTACTGAAAGAAAAAAATGTCTACCAAGAAAGCTATACTCGGCAAAGCTATCCCAAGAAAAGAGGGAGAAATAAAGCCTTTCCTAGATAAGCAAAAACTGATAAAATTCATCACCACTAGACCAGCACTACAAAAAATGCTTTTAAAAGTCCTACATTTGGAAGAAAAAGCATATATACTGTTAAGATAAAGCACATGAAAGTATAAAACTTACTAGTAGAGAAAAAATATGAATGAGAATGAGAAAGAAAGCAAACATCATAACTACAGAAAACCATCAAATCATGAAGATAAACAATAAAAGAGGAAGAAACACAGAACATATAACACAATCAAAAAATAACAAAATGACAAGAGTAACTCTTTACCTATCAATAATAACCTTGAATATAAACAGATTAAATTCTACAATTAAAATATATAAACTCACTGCATGATTAAAGAAACATAACCTAACTGTATGCTTCCTACAAGAAACTCACTACACCTGCAAAGACATACACAGAACAAAAATGAAAATATGGCAAAAGATATTCCATGCAAACAGAAACCAAAGGCAAACAGAAGTAGCTACCTTTATGTCAAATAAAATAGGCTTTAGGTCAAAAATTATAGAAAGAGACAAAGATGATTATTATATAATGATAAATGGATCAATTCAGCAAGAGGATATAATTGTAAATATATGTGCCTCCAACACCAGAACACCTAGGTATATAAAGCAAATATAAGATTTAAAAGGAAAGATTACTTTAATACAATAAGAGTTGGAGATTCCAATACTCCACTTGTATTGTACAGATCACCTAAACAAAAATCAATAAAAAAATAGCAGATTTTAACTGGGCTATAGACCAAATGGATGTATCAGACATTTACACAACATTTCATCCAACAACTGCAGAATATGTATTCTTCTCATTAACACATGGAACATTCTTCAGGATAGACCATATGTTAGGCCACAAAACAAGTCTCAGCAAACTTTAAAAAATCAAAATAATGTCAAGTATCTTTTCTGACCACAAAAGAATAAAACTAGAAATAAGTTAAAAAAAAAAAAAAGAAAGAAAGAAAAAGAAAAGAAAACCATAGCAACTTTGGAAACTATGCAAATAAATGGAAATTAAACAATATGCTCTTGAGTGATCAATAGGTCAATTAAGAAAGTAAGAAGGAAATGCAAAATTTCTTGAAACAAATAAAAATAGAAACTAACATAAGAAATTCTGTGGAATACAACAAAAGCACTACTAAGAAGGATGTTTATAAAAATGAACACCTACATCAAAGAGGTAAAAGGATTTCAAATAAACAATCTAGCAATACACATAAAAGAATCAGAAGAGCAAAAACAAAACAAACCTTATGGATATTAATCCTTTGTCAGATGAATAGCTTGAAAATATTTTTCCCATTCTGCAGGTGTCTCTTTACTCAGTAGATCGTGTCCTTTCCTGTGCAGAAGCTTCTTAGTTTAACATAATCCCATTTGTCTATTTTTGCCCATTTGTTGTATCTAGAAAATCTTTGCCCAGCCCAATGCCCTGAAGCATTTCCATCTTATCTTTCTCTAGTAGTTTTATAGTTTTGAGTCTTACATTAATATCAATAATATTCACAGAACTAAAACAACTTAGTAGCGATAGTAAAAATAAATAATAACAATCTGACTAAAAATGGACAAAGGATCTAAAAAAACATGTCTCAGAAGAAGACATCCAAGTGGCCAAAAAGTATGTGAAAAAATGCTCAACATCACTAGTCATCAAGGAAATGCAAATCGAAACCACAATGAAAAATTATTTCACCCCGATTAGAATGGCTATTATCAAAACAACAAAAAATAACAAATGCTGGCAAAGATCCAATGGAAAGAGAACCCTAATACATCATTGGTGAAAATGTAAATTAATACAGCTATTATGGAAAACAGTACAGAGGTTCCCCAAAAAACTAAACATAGAATTACCTTGGGATCCAGCAATCTCACTACATGGTTTATAATCCAAAAGAAAGGAAATTAGTATGTTAAAGAAAAATCTACACTGCCACATTTATTGCAGCACTATTCACAATAGCCAGCCAGGATACAGAATCTACCTAAATATCCATCAATGGATGAGTGGATAAAGGAAATTGTATATCTACACAATAGAATACTACTCAGCCATAAAAAGAATGAAATTCTGTTAGTTATGGTAATATGAATGAGCCTAGAGGACATCATGTTAAGTGAAATAAACCAGCATAGAAAGATAAATACTGCTTATTCTTATTTATATGTAGAAGCTAAAATTGTTGGTCTCATAGAATTAGAGAGTAAAATAATGGTTATTGAGGCTGTGAAGCAGGGAGGCTTAGTGGAGCATCAGGATAGGTTGATTAATGGATACAAAATTACAGCTAGATAGGAAGAATAAGTTCTAGTGTCCTATAGCACTGTAGGGTAACTATAATTAACAATAATTTGTTGTATAGTTCCAAATACCTAGAAAGTATTTTGAATGTTCCCAACACAAAGAAATGATAAATTTTTGAGGTGAAGGATATGCTAATTACCCTGATTTGATCATTATACATTCTATACATATATCAAAGTATTAAATATGAGGCTGTACCCCTAAAGTTATACAATTATTATGTGTCAATTAAAAATCATAATTTTTTTTTTGAGACAGTCTTGCTCTGTGTCCAGGCTGGAATGCAATGGCACGATCTTGGCTCACTGCAATTTCCACCTCCATGGTTGAAGCAATTCTCCTGCCTCAGCCTCCCAAGTAGTTGGTACTATAGGCATGCACCACAACACCCAGCTAATTTTTGTATTTTTTAGTAGAGATGTGGTTTCACCATGTTGGCCAAGATGATCTCAATCTCTTGACCTCATGATCTACCCACTTCAGCCTCCCAAAGTGCTGGGATTACAGGCGTGAGCCACCATGCCCAGCCAAAATCATAATTTTTTTAAAGTGAGAAAAGTTTTGCATCATTGTGAGCAGTGTTTTAGGGGAGTTTAATGAAGGACCTGCTGTGTTTCAATTATGAATAGCACAATATTCTGGATTTACATTGATATGTTTAATATGTGAATAAAATATGAGCTTTATATTTAATAAATTAAGAGCAAAGAATGGAAGCTGGGTGGCCAAAAATGTGACAAGTGCCCATGATAATGGAGGACTTGTTAAAGAATAGCACAACCATGAAGTCAGACATTGTGAAGGTATTTTTAAAAGGGTAAGGTGGAGACTTTTGGTTTCTGATTCAGCATGTAAGGAGCTTAGAAGTTGTCACTCAGTCCTAACAACAAGCAAAAAGCAGAAAAATTGAAAAACCAGCAACTTTTTTTTAATATCAGTAATATTCTATATGCACAAATTAGAAGACAGACAGAGCTTAGCTAGGTATGGTGGCACATGCCTGTAGTCCCAGCTACTTGATACTGAGGAAAGAGGATCACTTGAGCTCAGGAGTTCTGGGTTGCAGTGAGCTATGGTTATACCACTGTACTCCAGCCCAGGATGACAGAGTGGATCCTGTCTTAAACAAACAACAATAATAACAAAGACAAAGATTGTCAGGTGGATTTAAAAAAAAAAAAAACAAAAAAACAAGACCCAACTATATGCTGTCTGTAAGAAACCTACTTTATTTTTTTCTAATTACAAGCATACCACAATTATGTTAAGTGACAGCTCCTTGTTAGCAAATAATCTTTTTTTATTGTACTTTAAGTTCTGGGGTACATGAGCAAAATGTGCAGGTTTGTTACATAGGTATGCATGTGCCACAGTGGTTTGCTGCACCCATCAACTCGTCAACTACATTAGGTATTTCTCCTAATGCTATCCCTCCCCTAGCCCCGCCCAACACCCTGCAAGTCCCAGTGTGTGATGTTCCCCTCCCTGTGTCCATGTGTTCTCATTGTTTGACTCCCACTTATGAGGGAGAATATGTGGTGTTTGGTTTTCTGTTCCTGTGTCAGTTTGCTGAGAATTATGGTTTCCAGCTTCACCCATGTCCCTGCAAAGGACATGAACTCATCATTTTTATGGCTGCATAGTATTCCATGATGTATATGTGCCACATTTTCTTTATCCATTCTGTCATTTGCGGGCATTTGGGTTGGTTCCAAGTCTTTGCTATTGTGAGCAGGCCCGCAATAAACATATGTGTGCATGTGCTTTACAGTAGAATGATTTCTAATCCTTTGGGTATATACCCAGTAATGGGATTGCTGGGTCAAATGGTATTTCTAGTTCTAGATCCTTGAGGAATCGCCCCACTGTCTTCCACAATGGCTGAACTAATTTACACTTCCACCAGCAGTGTAAAAGCGTTCTTATTTCTCCATATCCTCTCCAGCATCTGTTGTTTCCTGACTTTTTAATGATCACCATTCTAACTGGCATGAGATGGTATCTCAGTGTGAAGAAACCTACTTTAAATATAAAGACATATATAGATTAAAAGATAAACCATGATAATACTAATCAAGAGAAATTAAGAATAGCGATATTAATTTTAGACAGAACAGACTTCAGAGCAAGGAAAGTTAGCAGGAAGAAAGAGGGGCATTAAATAATAATAAAAGGATCAATTCATGAAGAAGACATAACAATCCTTAATGGAGATAAGCCTAACAGTGTTGAAATATGTGATGCAAAAACTGATAGAACTCAAGGAGCGATAGATCAATCCACTATTGTAGTTGGAGACTTCAATATCCCTCTATTAGAAATGAACAGATCCAGCAGGCAGAAAATCAGCAAGGACATAGTTAAACTCAACAGCACCACCAATCAACTGGATATAATTAAAATCTCTAGAAGTCCATCCAACAACAACATATTACACATTCTTCTCAAGCTCATATGCAACATTTACCAAGATAGGCCACATTCTGAGCCATAAAACACACCTTAATACATTTAAAAGAATAGAAATTATACAGTGCCTGCTCTCAGACAATAGTGGAATTAAAGTAAAAATCAACAATAGAAACATATCTGGAAAATCCCTAAACAGTTGAGGATTAAACAACACAATTCTAAATAATGCATTGGTCAAAGAAGAAATCTTAAGAGAAAAATATAAATTTTTTAAGTAAATAACAATGAAAATATAACATAAACTATTTGTGGGATGCAGTGAAAGCAGTGCTTCAAGGGAAATTTATAGCATTGAATGCCTATATTAGAAAAGAAGAAAAATCTAAAATCATCAACATAAGCTTTAACCCTAGGAAACTAGAAAAAGAAGAGCAAATTAAAACCAAAATAAGCAAAAAAATAGAAATAATTTTAAAAAGCAGAAATCAATTAAATTAAAAATAGAAAATTAATAAAGAAAAGCAACAAGGCCAAAAGCTAGTTATTTGAAAATATCAATAAAATTGATGAGCCACTAGCCAGGCTAAGAAAAAAAGACACAAATTACTAATATCAGAAATAAAAAAGAATCCCATTGATATTAAAATAATAAGGTAATATTATGAACAACTCTATGCCCACAAATTTCATATCCTAGATGAAATGGATCAAATCATTGAAAAGACACAACTTGTCAAAAGTCACATAAAAGAAATAAATAATCTAAAAAGTTCTATATTCATTAAAGAAATTGAATCATTAATAATTTGCAAAACAGAAAGCACCAGGCTCATATGGATTCACTGGTGAATTCTACCAAACATTTAAGAAAGAAATTGTACCAATTCCCTACAATCGCTTCCAAATGGTAGAAGCTGAGGAACTATTTCCTAATTCATTCTATGAAGCCAGCATTACCCTAATATCAAAACCCAACAAAGATATTACAGGAAAAGATCAATCAATATCTCTCATAAACGTAAAGTCAAAATACTCAACAGAATATTTACAAATGGAATATAACAGTGAATTAAAAAAATGATAAACTATGACCCAATGGGATTTATCCAAGTTATGCAAGACTGGTTCAAAATTTGAAAATCACTTAATGTAATCCACCCCATCAACAAACTAAAGAAGAAAAACTACATAATCATATCAAGAGATTCAGTAAAAAAAATTGACAAAATCCAGCACCCACTTATTTAAAAAAAATTTAAAAAAAAACACCTCTCTGCAAACTAAGAATAAAGGGGAACTTTCACAACTTGATAAAGACAATCTACAAAAACTCTAAAGCTAAGATTATACTTAATAGTGAGAAACTTGAAGCTTTCCTGCCAAAATCAGGAACAAGGCAAAGATGTCTCCTCTCACCATTGCTTTTCAACATTGCTTTAGAAGTTCTCTCTAATTCAGTAAGACATAAAAAGGAATAAAGGAGTATACAGATTGGTAAGGAATAAATAAATCATCTTTCTTCACAAATAATATGATCATCTACATAAAAAAATCAAAATAATTGACCAAAAATATCGGAGTCACCACCTGCAGGGATCTGCCTTGCAGACCCTGACTCAATGGCAGATGAATAAATTTAGTCAAACACAGAATACAGTGAACAAGTGGGTTGGGTTGTCCGTGGCCACTCACAGACACTCAAGGAGAGTGCTGTAAAGATATAGCAGCCATTGGCCCCAACACACTGGCCTTGCCGGCCTTTATTCAGCACACGTTAAATGGCAAAGGCTTTGAGTCAACACCACTACAGGGTAGAGATTAAAGGCCTATAGCGGTGTTTACATGAGTAAACAAGTTAGTTAGGCAAACTCCTTACATGCCTTTTTTTCCACTCTAATTTATTTAACTAAGGGGACAAGGCTGCCTTCAGCCAAGAACTATAGTAAAAAACCTTTAGGCCTTCCAAAATGATTTGTGTATATTCTCTATAATTAAAATTTCTCCCACCAGCCTGACTGAATCCCCATACCAAAACCCCATAAAAATCCTCAAATAAGTGTTTATAGCAAAGTTGCAAGATATTTCTATGAAACAGAAAATTCAAACAATGACACAGTTTTTCTGACAACCTCTATAAACCTATTAGAATAGCCAAAATTCAAAACACTAACAACAAAAAAATCTGGTAAAGATGTGGCACAACAAGTATATTTATTCATTGGAACAAGTGAAAATACAAAATGGAAAAGCCAGTTAGGAAGACAGTTTGACAGTTTGTTACAAAACTAAATATACTCTTGGCCAGGTGCATTGGCTCACACCTGTAATCCCAGCACTTTGGGAGGCCAAAGAGGGCAGATCACTTGAGCTCAGGAGTTTGAGACAAGCCTGGCCAACATGGTGAAACCCCGTGTCTACTAAAAATACAAAAATTAGCTAGGTATGGTGGCACATGCCTGTAGTCCCAGCTACTCAGGAGGCTGAGCCAGGAGAACCACTTGAACCCAGGAGGCAGAGGTTGCAGTGAGCTGAGATTGTGCCACCGCACTCCAGCCTGGGTGACAGAGAAAGACTCTGTCTCAAAATAGAAACAAAACAACAACAAAAAAGAACTAAATATACTCTTACTATAAGCAATCGTACTTGCTGGTATTTACCACATCGATTAGGACATTTCTATGCAAAAACCTGCACACTGGTATTTACAGCAGCTTTGTCCCTAATCGCCAAAACTTAGCAACAACCAAGATGTCCTTCAGTAAGTGAGTGAATAAACAAATTGTGGTACATACAGATAGTGGAATATTATTCAGCAGTGAAAAGAAATTAGCTATTAAGCCGGAAAAATACATGGAGAACCCTTAAATGCATATTACTAAATGAGAGAAGCCAGAGGAGGGTGGGATAAATAGAGCACAGAGACTTCTTAGAGCAGTTAAACTACCCTGTATGATACAACAGTGGTAGACTTATGTCATTACACATTTGTCCAAACCCATAGAATGCACACCACCAAGGGTGAACACTAACATACACTATGGACTTTAGGTGATGATAATGATGTGTCAATGTAGGTTCATTGATTGTAACAAATGTACCACTGTGGTGCAGTATATCATCTGTGAAAAAAATTAGGAGTGGAGTGGGGAAGGGACAGGGGCTATTATGGTAACTCTCATACTTTCCACTCAATTTTGCTGTGAACCTAAAATTTCTCTTAAAAATAATTTTTTTTTAATTTTTTGAAAAAGGATCTGGTGGTTCACGGCTCAGTATCCACAACATATGATTCCATGGAGAAAAAAGCATGTTACCAAACAGTAGCTATAGAATGATCCATTTATATGTGTAAGGATGTCTAGACATTAGTAACTAAATGCTTAACTGGTTATCTCTGAAGCGCAGGATTCAATGGTGGGAGGTGAGGAGGTTTGTTGGATAATGAGCTTCCCCTTTCTATTTTCAACAGTTCATCATTATTTGAGCTTCTTTTTCTTTAGGCATACATTACATTTATCATTAAAAATTTCATTTTGGAATAATCAAAAGAATGAAAAACAAATTGATGAATAAATAAAGGAGTCTTTCCATGCACACATCTCTGGGACTTCTGATTGGTTTTTCTTACTGGCAAAAAGAAATAATGCCTCACAACTTGTGAAAGTGAAGCCACATGATCCATACAAGTAGACTCCCCTAGTGCCTTGTATTAATTCCTTCAGCTAGTTTTAATTCCTTCTCACCCTTTTCTTGAGGTCCCATTTTCTCTTCCCTCTAGTTCATCCCTCAAGTTGAGTAGAAGTCTAAGTAGGCTTCTTAGCCCTATACTCAAGTCACACTATTTTCAACAGCCCCTCTGCCTTCCATCTGCCACCACCACCCTCAACCCATTCCACCCCATTATACAATATGGTTGCATTTCATGAGAAGAATGCATTTCTGGATACCTCATATAATTCAAAGCTTACATAATTCAAGCCTTCTTTTCCCACAGGACTGAATGTAAAGTGTGTGCAGGAGGGAAAATGCAATCTTGGAGTGCATAAATCTGCAAACCTTGTAACATACATTTGCTTTAAGATTGCTTTTTATTTTCCTTGTATTTTCTCTAATATTTTGAAGTGCTCTCTCTTAAATTAACAGTACAGCGCACTGTGGTGGTTATTTGGCCTTCTCAATAGAGATTTAGCACATCTAAGTTCTCTTCCAAATTCCCCGAGTTTCTTCAGCGTTCTGAGTGTTTTACAGCTCTAACACTTAAAGAACCCTTGGATGACCTTGTTACAGCATTATAGGTAGGATATAAAGAAGAGTTTAAATTATAACAGCAGCAAATGTTAAAATAACTGAAGCAAAGCCATCAGATCGCTCACAAACATTCCCGTGCCTGTAAACAACAGGTTCACCAGGCATTGACAGAGGGTGAAGGTGGCTAAGGGGTGCTGCTGAGTGGCATAGAGCCCACTCAGCTTCCGACCACTCAGCCCGCCAGCTCTGATAGTGTGTGGTTTTTGATGAAGGCTTTTGTATTGAGAGTGGGGGATTCAAGTTATCTCCAGTTTTGAACATAGAGTGAGACTGTTAATATTTTATATAGCAGTGGTTCAAACGTGTATAATGCCAATAAAATATGTCACATGTGGAGAAAAATGTCTTCTTTCTCAGCCTGGCATTCAAGGCTCTTCTGCTTTCCACTTACATCTCCAATTTTATCTCTTTGCCATGCCCCTCCTCAACCATACTGATACTTGTTTTTACCCACCGTTGTGCATTTTATCAGTTTTAAATGGTTGAATTTATAACATGAAGCCACTACAAATAAGCATAAATAAAATGAAATCATCCATAATTGTATCACACAGACATAGTTATTATTAATATTTGGATTTCTTTCCTTGCAGACATTCCCTATCTACGTGTACAAACAAATTAGAGCATATATATAAGGATATCTGTATGCATAATTTTTTTAACCAAAGAGTTAAAAAAAATACCGTTCTACGGCATTCTTCTTCCATTTTACAATGATGTCTGTAATTATTCTTCATTGTCATTTTCAGAACCTTGCATAGGCTTCCACTATATTGATGTTTCATAAAAAGTTGAAATCATCCTGCATTTTCAAACATTTACACTATTTAAAATTTGGCCTATTGTAAATAATGCTGAAATTAATTTTCTTTTTTTTTTTCTTTTGAGATAGGGTCTTGCTCTTTCACCCAGGCTAGAGTGCAGTGGGGCACAATCACAGCTCATTGCAGCCTTCACCTCCTGGGCTCAAGTGATCCCCCTACCTCAACCTCCTAAGTAGCTGGGACTACAGGTGTGTGCACCATGCCTGGCTAATTTTTTCTATTTTTTGTAGAGACAGGGTCTCATTATGTTGCTGGGGATAGTCTCAGACTTCTGGACTCAAGCAATCTTCCTGCCTTGGCCTCCCAAAGTGCTGGGATTACAGGCATGAGCCAGAATGTCCTGCCTGAAATTAATATTCTTGTTAAATCTTTGCAGTCTATATGACAGTATCTTTAAAATAAATTTTTGTAAGTGGAATTTCCGGGACAGAGGGAATGAAAAATTTCAAGGTTTTAAATGTGCATTGTCAAATTGCCCTAAGAAGTTGGAAATCATTTGTTCTCTCCTCTCTAATATCTGCGAGTTACTGAGTACTCGTATAATGGGAGCCTTCTAATTCATCTGTCTTCCAAATTGAGATTGATATAATAAACCCCTCAAAGACACCCATATTAATTTTATTTTAAAAATAACTTCCCTGTTAGTGCAGCTTGCTGGGAAGTCTTAAGTGGACTTTACTCTTTTTTAGAATATAAACTCTGAGAATGCACAAGAGTATGTATGTGTAAATCCCTCTTGGTACAGGACCACATAGAAAAAGGCTCTTAAATGTCAAAAAGCATTATTAAGTGGGCTGATAAATGCATTTTACTTGCAAACCTGATGTAAGTTATTTGTCTTTCCTTGATCTCCTGTTGATGGACTTGTTCTCAGTCATGGATGAGTATTGTGTGTGTATATGTGTGTATGTGTGCATGTGTGTGTGTATTGTTTTGCCTTGATTGTTTAATTTTTAATTGATGGATATATGCTTCTAGCCTTTTGATGGGTGCATTTTATAAAATATTTAAAATCAGTGTATTAATCTATGGTACTTCAGGGGCTGGATATGTCAGTGCCCTTGTGGGAACTGAGTCTGTTCTGGTGAAAGGTTAAAAATGGCACCTGGTTATTTCTCAAATTATCCAGTACTGAGTGACAGTGGCAAGGTCACTGGTAAATAAACACACAATGGGACCATAGTTCATTTGTGAGATAATTGTCTCTTCCTACAAACCTGTTGCTGTGTCTTCTATTTGAGGTTGTTACCATTTAAAAATGAGCCTCACTCAAAGGTCTTTCCCTTGCAGGTGTATAACTCATGTCTATTTCACTTTGTAACAGACTTTCACATGTACTGGCAGTTCTCTTCTACCTTTCTCTCCTGATCTATCTGGCAGTCTATTAAGGAGTAGTCCACCTATTAAAGAGTAGATCCATCTATTTATCTAAGTCATCCACTTAGGAAATGACCAGTGAGTTAACAAACATCTCATACTAAGAGTCCAGGAAAAAGACATGAAAAATAGTCACAACAATTACTGTAAAAACACATTAGCAAGTATTATGCTCCTCTTTTGAACACTTCCAAATCCTTTCTTCAAGTGCCAGAAGGAAGTCCCTGTGGGATGCCATTCTCTAAATTGGGGCTACTTTCTCTAGGTGTTGACTGCTGAGGCAGGCTCTTATTAGGAGGTGATTATTACTTTTCTGGGGAGGGAGGAAGGAGCATAATAACTTCACAGCTGTAAGAGGACTGTGAAAGGGAAGGAATTACATGAATGACCCTTTCTCTCAGGCGCATTCAAATGTAAGAGGTCACTACCTAGAAAGGAGCCCTATTCCCCATCCTCACCCGCATCATGATTAATGAAGTTCTTCCCATCAATTGCAGCTTCTAGCCAGCTTGCCTTTGAGTTATTATAAACATTCTATTCCTTTCTTTGGTCAAGCCTTGTAGCTGCAATGGGTGGCAGTGAACAAGAAATCTGATTTTCTGCACAGAGATAGCTATAACATGATTGAAATTTTGTTATTGCTATAGATAGCTATAACATGAAAAATCCCAACACTGGTCATTGCACTGGCCATGGCCCTATCTGTATGTAAACAAGTCAATATCCCCGAGGTAACCCAAAGACCCTGGAGGTTCAACTTTCTCCCTATTCTGAAATCCTAAGCCAATTATCAGGAGAAGAAGACGATGATAGATAAACCATTAAACAAATCTATCTTCCAATCTTTGACAAATGTACCAAGAACATTAGTTGGGAAAGGGTCAGGACAGTTTCTTCAATAATAGTGTGGGAAAACTGAATGTCCATATGCAAAATGAAAACTTATTCCAAGTTAAAGGACTCAGTAGTGGAAAGGAAAATAATTCTTGTAGTTAGATGGTAGAGAAAGCAAATACAGCTGACACTTTGGGATGCCAAATGGTGCAGACACCACCCCAACCAGGGACTTAAGTTTGCCCTCACAGATGAACCTGCCTTCCCAGAAACAACAAAGTGTTGGACAATTCATTCCTTACAAACAATCTTCTCTCAGAGAAGACATATGTTCCACTCTATTTCTTTTTCAGAAATGAGACTCACCATATTCAAGGATTTTGATGAAGGCACAGTGGTCCAATAGAAACCGGAATGTACATTACACTTGGGTTGTGTCTTACAGCTGCAGTCAAATGTCAGGTGCTAAAGAACATGCAGCATGGATTCACCTTCTGTCTTGTTGAACTGACTCTGCTTCTGGACCTGAGCTGCCAAGGTGGAGCCATCTTTTGCAAAATATATCACCACCAGAGTGCTTTGTTCTGATAATGTATTACTCTAATATATCTGTTGCTTTAATGATATATTAATGTAATACATTATCAGAGCAAGGACAACTGATGATATATTATGGGAAGAATGGTGCCATTCAAAAAATGAAGGATTCAGAAAAGATTCGTTAGAAATACAGGATAATAGCCAACATATGGGACTCTGGAAACTATAATCTTAGTCTATTTTTTGCAGCTAGATAAACACCTCCCTGGCTCCACCTCCCCAACCCCATCATTCCTCATTCAGGCACTGAATTCCATAAAACACTGGTTGCTACATATTTTATAAACTCTTTTTTTTTTTTTTTTTTTTATAAACTCTTTATACATACAAACAATGTCTCCCATGAACCTTGGGTCGCTGCAGGCTCATTGTATCCAGTTATACTGTTTTTACTAGAAAGTCCTCCTTATTTATCCCTAACCATAGGAAACCAAGTAACATTGACCTCTGAACAGTCAGAACAGCATATCATCTCTCATTACAATAATCTGAACTCCAGCCATTGTTCACCATTAATTATTGCCAAGGCTATAGCATTTTCTTGCTGCTTGACAGTTGATCTTCATCCTATCATTAACCTTAGGTCAATTTAATCCCAACCTCCATTTTCAGCACTATACAAACAATTTATTTTTGCATTTTTTTCAACCACACAAAGATAAACAATGTCAGACTACTCCAATTGTTTTATGCATTATGATGATTAAACATTTTTAAAGACATTCAGACATCAAAGTTTAGAAAGTACCAGACAAGGAGAGCTCCAGAAATAAGATATCATGGTGGTTTATTTTTCCGTAGAAGAATTATATAAAGAAGGATTTAGAGAGAGCATAAGTTCAGGAATTAAAATATATTTTATTTTAGGATCACTTCCTCTGTACAAGCCAAGAACATTTATAGTCAGCATCTACTATACAAAACTATCCAGTATGGTATAGAGTACTACACATTTAGTATTTTAAAAGCCATGAGCAGAAATGAGAGCAAAATTCAGATGATTTAATCTGTCTCTAAGATTTTTCTTTCTTCATAGAAATCAGAAGTATGACCATATAGGAGAAGGGAAGCTAGAATTCCTGCTGAGAAATTTATTTGGTGTTTTCTATTCTTCTTGACCTCAGGCTTGTATGAAATGCCAGAAATAACAGTTTGACACAGCAAGGGCCATTGAAACAATAGTGTTTAATGCATTTAACTGAAGAGTAAGTAAGCATCGTAAATAGAATCACAGCCAATGCAAGTTAAAGAAATGCTTCGCAGAGTTTTGTTGGACTCTTTCCTACTAAACAGAAAATTCAGGAAAGCATTAATTTGAAAATTTCCAGAGAATAGCATTTTCATATACAAAAGGTATTTTTATATTTATATGTAAAATGTTATATAAAAACAACGGTTAAAATCAAATAAGTAAACAAAATAAACATAAAAGGAAAACTCCTCTTGCTTTATACATTAATAAAATCCTTATTTGAACTTAAGTCATTTACATGGTTTACCAAGCAATTAAAGTATAACCGTCTCTGTTACGTAAACCTTTGCATGGTAACGGAATACTAACATTAAGTATAGATTTTTAACAATTTTCCAGGCTAAACACTGGCATTTCCTCTGTCTCTTCCTGCATCCACCACAAAGGAAAAACTGAAAATGCCTCGCCCTTGGCAGGAAAAGATGAAGACATTTACCTTTTTCAAAACGGTTTATTTGAGCACGATTGAAAGATATGGCATATTGATTTTGAGAAATTCTTTTTTTTCTCCTGACTTTCCACTGTTTTCTTGTTGCTTCCACACAACTCTCAATGCAGAATGTAGGGCTGAGGGTACTTTGCATGTGCAGGTAGCATTAGGGTATGGTATCTCTTATTCTCTTGACCTTGAACGACAGGAGATTAACAGAGCAATTCAGATTTGTCTCTGCCTCAGTGTGATTCCCTGCGAAAGCTTTGTGGTCCCTTTTTGTACCTTCGGTTATCAGAAAAGTCAAGGAAAGCAGGCTCCTCTTGGTCTGATGTGAGCACCAGTGCCAGAAGGTTTCTCTTCCAGGAAAGAATGAGGTCCAGGGACAGGGTGGAAGTTCCCCTTTGCTGCTGAACTTAGGAATTGAAAATAAAAGCAGGTGGGCAATAGCAAGTCCCCTCACCCTCCCTACAGGTCAGCATTCTGCATCATGTCCCAGCAGCCAGATCTGTCTGCAGTTCTATGGGAGCTCTAGGACAAAGGGACACAAGGCAAGACTTCCTGGAACCCGTAAGAACCTGGAATAAGGAAATACACCACAAATACTCCTTACCCTTGGGAGGAAATGATTTTATATAGTAGGGCCTCAAACGGACTAGAGACTAGAAGGATCATCTTATCATTGTACCATCAATTCCTAGAAAATACAAATTTTAACAGGAAATCCTGGGAAATGAGTTACAATCATAAAGTGAACATTGAGTATAAATTGCAGTACCTCAATTTAACTTTATGTTGATTTTTTTCCATGAACCTACTTAGAAACTTTGTTTCAAAACCCAGACAGACAACATCTTTGTCTTTTCTTCCCTACTCCTCCTCTCATTTCTCCCCAGCCCCCAAAACTCTAACTTGAGTTTTTGTAGTAATCAGATATGGAAATCCTTTTTTTTAATTTTAAATGTTAATTATTATTGGTACATGATAGTGGCATATATTTATATTATATGTGATGTTTTGATATAGGCATATAGTCTCTAATGATGAAATCAGGGTAATTGGAGTGTCCATCACCTCTAACATGTATCATTTTTTTGTGTTAGGAGTATTCTAATTCCACTCTTTTAGTTATTCATATTATTGTTATTATTTTATTTGTTTGTTCTTTTAGAGACAGGGTGTCACCCCGTCGCTCAGTCTGGAGTGTGGTGGCTGGCTGCAGCATTGAACTCCTGGACTCAAGCGATTCTCCTGCCTCAGCCTCCCAAGTAGCTAAAACTATATGTGCATACCACCACGCCTGGCTAAGTTTTTAACTTTTCACAGAGATGTTATAGAGATGGAGTCTCACCATGTTGCCCAAGCTGGTCTTGAACTCCTGGCCTCAAGCGATTCACCTGCCTTGGCCTCCCGAAGTGCCATGATTACAGGCGTGAGACACTATGCCTGGCCTCTTTTAGTTATTTTAAAATATATAATAATTTAATGTTAACTGTAGTCACCCTGTTGTGCTACCAAATATTAGAAAAGTTAGGAGAGTCTTGACGAGAAAGGAAGGTATGTATGTACGAGATCTTCAGCAACCTCTTGTAAAATATTCTTTAGCTGGATCATGCAAACCCGTCAAATGCAGCTGGCATTGAGAGATGTCGTTAAAGATGTGCTTGAATCTCAGAAACCTAACAAAACCCCTCAATTTCATTAATACTGAATTTTAAAAGTTATTTTAAGTGATTTCACAGTCAACACTCAGTTCTACTCAGTGACAAATTCCACACTGTGTTAAATACGTCTAAATTCAACATGTCAAAGAACAAATATGATTACTATTCATACGCTTCTGCACACCCTCAAAGTATGGAGATTTCTACATAGATTTTTTTAGTTTATGACAAACCACAGGTAAAGGTGGCAGTCTACCTGAGCTTAGCTACAATGAGGAAGCAGAATCTTGGCATTCACCAGTCCCTACTGTTGCCTTGGGAACAACAGTTCTGAAGTAAACAAAGAAATCATTCTAGTATAAAGACACATGCATATGTATGTTCGTAGCAGCATTGTTTACAATAGCAAAGACCTGGAACCTACCCAAATGCCCATCAATGATAGACTGGACGAGGAAAATGTGGCATATATACACCATGGAATACTATGCAGCCATAAAAAATGATGAGTTTTTATCCTTTGTAGGGACATGAATGATTCTGGAAATCATCATTCTCAGCAAACTGACACAAGAACAGAAAATCAAACACCGCATGTTCTCACTCATAGGCAGGTGTTGAACAATGAGAACACATGGACACAGGAAGGAGAGCATCACACACTCAGATCTGTTGTGTGGGGCCAAGGGAGGGACAGCGGGGTGGGTGGGGAGGTTGGGGAGGCATAACATGGGGAGAAATGCCAGATGTAGGTGAATGGGGGATGGAGGCAGCAAACCACATTGCCATGTGTGTACCTATGCAACAATCCTGCATGATCTGCACATGTACCCCAGAACCTAAAGTACAATTAAAAAAAAAAAAAAGAATGATCTACATCTTGATTCTTGCAACAAGAATGTATGATGACAAATTCTCGTTGAGATTGGGACCACTTTTGTGCAAGTCAATAAAGTAACATCCAGAATCCTGCTGTACTAGACCCTGAAGGACCAACATGTGATCTCACTCTTAGAAGACTTTGTAAGTTAAAATTCTGTAGTAATGGCTGGGTTTGAAGTAGAATGCCATAAAATATGTGGGAGTATGTGTGGTGAAAGAGGAGTTCTTAAGCCTATGGCATTCAAGATATGTCATGCTATGCAGCCTTCTCTCCAACTACCTACAGAGAGGCAGTGTTGAAGGAAAGAGACGGGCTTCTTACACACTGGGTGAGGTGATGAGTTCTGGCTGCAGAAGACGTTGAGTTGAGCCAGACCAAGAAAATTCCGGGATGATCAAATTTTACTGGAGTGTAGAAAGTAAAACCTCAACCTCTCATCAGTGCCCTTTCTCCAAGTTTGCCTTCAGTCATCATGTCCTAAAGTTCACATTATAAACCTGGCCACTTGGGCACAAAATTCTGTTTTCAAGAAATTTATGTTCAATTGTACAAATTGCATGCACACTTTTTAACCTGCTTTCACAAATGTTCTGTTCGTTCAGACACAAGCCCGATATGCCATAGACAGCAAGGCAGGTTAAACAGGAAAGCATAAAAGAACATGATATAAAGAGCAAAGTGTAAACTAATCTCTCAACAAGCTTTCATTGAGCACCAACTATATAACCAGCTCAAATAAGTCTTAAACCAAATTCAAAATGAAGTTATGAACACATTAAAGCTCTCGATTACATTTTTCCAAATTGCCTCCTGAGGATTCTGATGACTGACACTTGACAAGCAATGCAAGAAGACCCTTGTTTCACTGTATGTCTTGCATTAAATAAAAAATTTAGTTAAAAGAGTGTGTCACATAAATTGTATATTACATGAATCCAGTATCTTGTCATTTTAAATCTCTGACATTTTAGATGGCAGATCTAGATTATAGGTCACTTGAGGATAGAGCCTCGTGACTTAAAACAAGTCACAAGTTAGACGAACATGAAGATTTTGGTCATTTTAACATATAAGCCAAGGTACCTATGAGTATCTCTCACTTACCTCCAATATCTATTGATTTCAAAAATTCCCCACACATCCATGATTCTTATGCAATGATGATAATTACCTTTCCTCCCATATTAAGAGACTCTAGCTCCACCTATACACTGTGAAGTGAACCCATGTGCCCATGTTTTTATTAGGCAACCGAACTCTGTGGCCAAACCTCATAGGACAAAGAGGAAATATCCAAGCTGGGCTCATCAGATTCCTCTTGTAGAATTTTGTAATTGGAGTAGTTAAGAGTAAGTCTATTAGCAGTGCAAAACAGTCAAATTTTGAGTCCAAAGTTGATAGCATGAAAAGTTGATGCTGAAATTCTGAGGGAGCAGAAGTTAAGGGTCATGGATAGGAAGGGCTGCAGAAAGATGAACCAAACAGATGTGCTGAGAAGACACCACCAGAACTCAAAATATCAGCTGCCTGCTGACTGCCTAGTTCTTGAGAAGTCTTTCTACACGTCCTGCCATCAGGTTCTGGGATATCTACATCCTTAACCCACATGCTATTTCTTATTGAACCAATTAGAAGAGACTCTCTTCAAGTAAGCATCTCCCTACCCCAATTTTAAGATGCACTTCTCTATCCTCCTTCCTACTCCTTTACAACATTTCTAAAATCAGGATTTACCATACAGTCACTATGCATATTAAATGTAATGAAGTTTTTTTCCCTTGAAAAGTTATTAGATTGATGGAATGTCTTGCATTGAGGGTATCTCAGAAGCAGGGACTACATGACACAAATGAGGGAAGCTAATAGGGTCAGCTACATGCTATTTACTCCCATGTGCTCAAGTTAAAGGAGTCCTATGTGCTTGTAGGCAGAGATATCTAGACTTTTCGTACATCACAAATTGCCAGAGTAAATTTAAGGAACCATGGAGAGACAAGGCTTCTTTTATTTGCTTGAGCGCAATACTGTCAACCTTATAAACCCACTTGTCAACAAAATGTCTATACACATTGTCCCACTTTAAACAGTTAGGCATTACCACCACCTTCCCTAATAATATAATGAATTTTTAAAACTTTTTGATAATTTTGAGAAACAATTTTTTGTGCCCTCCAATCATAGAAAGCAGTAAAATGAAGAACTGAAGTTTACTAACTTTGACTTTCACCAGAATTTGAGCTAAATGTTTGTGGCTTTCTCCATAGGTAGACACAGGATCTGAGTTACAACTGGGTGTGGTGACTCACGCCTGTAATCCCAGCACTTTGGGAGGTAGAGGCAGGCGGATCACGAGGTCAGGAGTTCGAGACCAGCCTGGGCAACATGGTGAAACCCTGTCTCTACTAAAAATACAGGGTGTGGTGGTGCGTGCCTGTAGTCCCAGCTACTCAGGAGACTAAGGCAAAAAAATTGCTTGAACCTGGGAGGCAGAGGTTGCAGTGAGCCAAGATTACACCACTGCACTCCAGCTTGGGTGACAAAGCAAGACTCTGTCTCAAAAAAAAAAAAAAAGAAAGAAATTTAGTGCCATTCCCTTATTGCAAAACCTACACCTTCTCATGCCCCTTTCTCTATACCCCCACCTTCCTCTTTCTCATTGCACTGAGAATTCGAGGAGCATGCTTTAATCTAAGGGATCCCAGAAGGGGACACACAGAGAGGACTGTTAGAAGCACGGAGAACACCCCCCAGAAGATCATTCTTTAGGAGAACCACATGTGTCTGGCATCTGTTTGCCATCTCTGCTGTACAAGATTTTATAAGTTCTAATTTCTAATGGGGGTAAATGGGCCTATGACTGCACTCATGGAAGTCACCTGGTGAGTATTTTTGTTGTGCCTTCATCTCTGTTCATCTGCTTGTTGTGCTTCCTAATTTCCAAAATCCTCTAAAAATGTGTAATGAGAGAACACAATTAATATGCCCCCAAACAGCCAAAGCCTAGTCAAAATAACAAAAAAAAAAAAACCTTAAAAAGTAGCCAAAAACTCATCAAAATAAATATTTATGCAGTATTGGTAGAATTGTGCAAATCCTTTTGTTCATTTTTATTTGGGCCAAAGTCTAATGTTTACTTATATAACAAAAAGGCTTATTAAATTGTACTAGACATATGTTTGTTACTCTACTGAATTGGGATAATCACACACACACATATACACACACACACACTCACACGATTTAATCCCTCAAATTAAAAAAATAAGTATATTATGTATATAATGTATATGATTATGTCAATCCATTAGGGCCTCAAACATGTTTCTCTCTCTCTCTCTCTCTCTCTCTCTCTATATATATATATATATATATATATGATAGACATTATACATATCAATACTATCTATTTATCTATCTGTCTCTTGATCATGCTCCTTCATTTGCTTACTCACTGTCCAAAGGCCTGCAGACCTGGAACAGAAACGGAATCACCCATACCAAAGTGAAGGAGAAGGTCACGTTCTGCTTCACAACCCACCTAAAACCTTAATCAGGCAAAATGTTAACACATAGCTCAGGCCAATCATTTAGGATCACCACCTTTCCAAAGAAGATAAAAGAAACTTTAAAAGCACTTTCCCCTGCTGAAACTTTCCTCTAAAATATGTATGACCTGGGATCATTTGAAAATGGTTGTTCCAGATATCTTTGGAGATCAAAAATATTCCAAGGAAAGAGTGAATCACTTCTGGATCCCTAACTAGTGCTTTCCAGTGTGTGTCTGTACTTTTCTTGGTAGAATTTAGGTTGGTGCCACAGTCCCTGCTGAGAGTCAGAGTTGAGCAGCATGCAAGCAGAGATCTCAGGATACTGTGATAAGCACTATTTTGGGATCATGAATGGAGCCTTCACAAGGGGGAAGTCATGAAAGGCTTCAGGGGAGATGAGTATTGAAAAGTCCGACTAAAATCCTTCCAGGAAAGGGGAATGCATGAAGTTGCTAAATGTTGGGGGCTTCCTGGTGAGCTGCAGAGGGAAGACCCCACCTGAAGGATGCCCCTTGCACATTTCCGAAACCTCTGTGTTGGTCATATGAAATATTCTGGAGCCCAGATTCGGTTTGTTGGCCTTCCAATTTGTGTCTCCTGCTTTTAAGGTGACGTAGGTGTTTTACACAGTAGAGACAACACGTGTAAAAACATAAAGTTAAGGAAGGGCAGCTATGTCTAAGGAAGGTGGAGAAGTTTGCGTAGCTGGTTGTTTTACAGGAGAGACAGAAGATAAGATGACTATAGGTTGGTTAGGATTAAGGAGGGCTTTGAATCTACTAATGCCAGGCTTTATCCTGAATGCCATGGAGAGCCAAATGATGTCTCTAAGCAGGATAATAACGTGAAAAGATTCACTTTTAGTAAGTTAATTGCTAGCATGGAGGCTAGCAATGGATGGAGAAAGGCTAGTTAGTGATATCAGGGACAAAGAAAGAGGCCACTGCAGTGGCAGTGAGAGTGAAGAAGACGCATTAACATTGGGAGATATTTCCGAGGCAGGGTAGATAAAGCTGAGATGTGGGAGTAACTGAGAAAGAGACATTAAGAATCATCCCTTGGTTTTCTTGACTTTCATGGTTATCTTTGGTAAGTGATTAGATGTAAGTACCATTCATCAAAATTGAGGTCAGAAAAGGAGCAAATTGGAATGGTTGCCATTTCTGTTTGAGATATACTAAATTTTAGATAACTTGGATAAATTTTAGATAAACTTAGAGTTTAACCAGGTGACATTTTTTCTTTCTTTTCCTTTAAAGAAAAAACTTTGAAACATCTTCAAACAAGGCTATAAGTAAAGTACAAAGTGGGAAAGAAAACTTCCCCCCAACTCCTACTTACTACGTCTAAATAAGTTACTGACCTGATGCCACATCACTCCCCAATTTAGTATTTATTTCCTACAAATGGTATCATTTTCCCACATAATCAGAACATAACTACAACATCAGGAAATTAACTAGATACATTGCAACCAACAAATTCCCAAACCTCAGTCAAGTTTTGCCAAATGTTTCACTGATGTTTTGTAGCAAAAATATTCCTGTTCAGAATCATGGGCTGAGTTCACTTGTTAAGACTCCTTAGCCTCCTTCAGGCTGGAATAGTTCCTTAGTCTCCTTGCCTTTCATGTCCTTGACTCTTTTGAAAATTATCGGGCAGTTACTCTTTTCTATGTCCCTCAGTTTGGGTTTGTCTGATGTTTCCTCATTATTAGATTCGGGTTATGCTGCTTTGGCAGGAAAATCAAAGAAGTGATGCTGCATTCTTCTTATTGCACCTTATTGGGTGGCACGCTATTTCAATTTGTCCCTTTACTGATGATGTTTGCTTTGATCATTTGATTAAAGTGGTGTCTGCCAGTTTTCTTTCACTTTAAAATTATTCTTTTCCCCTATGTAATTAATAAGTAAATTTGCTACTTTTCATCACACTTCCAATTTATTCTTCATTAGTTTATATCAGAACGGACTTGTGATTTCTGTATTCAATTGTTTATTATCTATTACTATCATTATTTGTTTAAGCACTTAAACTGTCCCAGATTTGGCCAGCAAGAGCCCCTTCCAGTTGGTTCCTGAGTCATTTTGACACGCTCCTGTCATTCTTTGAGCACTTCCTTGATTTCTGGTATAAATAAGACATTTTGGACTGATCTTGTACTTAGCCTACCAGCCCTGAGATCAATCATTTATCTAAAAAAGTCTTGGTTTCTTTCAGTGAAGAATAATATTTAGAAGACACATTCTGGGAGCTAGATATGCTCATATTATTAGTGTCAATGCTCCAGGCCAGTGACACTGAACAGTGACATCGAACAGTAGAAAATCTGGCTTTCTAGTTACTTTTTGGTCAACGCATTGTAAGTAATACCCCAGCTCTACTGTTGCTCCTTCCCCTGCACAGAGGCCTTCTCATCCCACTCACCTCCTGGCACCTCCCATGGGACTGCTCCCATACAGGTGCCTTCCTCACCCTGCTCAGGCTCTGACATCCTATCTGGTGTCTGGGCACAGCAGGTCCTGCCTCATGAGCCACCCTACCTTGGGTTCAGATGCTCATCCTGCACTGTCTTGCCTAACAGCTTCAGGGCTGAGTTGTTTAGGAAAGCAAAGGAGAAAAAAGAAAAGAATGCAAAAGAAAGGAATGGTGGGGAAGGGAAGAGAAAGAAGGAAACTGAGGAATGTCCAATAGACATATTGAGAAGCACCACGGCCTTGGGGTTGAGACAGAACTGAGTGCCAACAGGCTCTATCACTTATTTGTTGTGTGATCCTGAGTAAGATACTGTATTTGATCAGGTCTAAGATATACAGTACACTTTTTAAATTAAACTTTTAAAAAGTTAATTATAGATCCACATACAGTTTTAAGTAATCCTGTATACCCTTTACCAGATTACATTTTACCCAATGATAGCATCTTGCAAACGAGAAAACAACATCACAAGCAGGATATTGACATTGAGACAATCAATACAGAGCATTTCCATCACAAGGGTTCCTTGAGTTGTGCAGTTATAGGCATATATAGTTCCCTTCTCTTCCCACCCCTTCCTTAACACCTGGCAACCTCCGTGAAGGTTGTAATCTCTGTACAGAAGAGACACTGTAATCTCTTCTCCATTTCTATAATTTTATCCACTTATAATGTTATATAAGGGGAATCATACAGTATGTAACTTTGGGACTGGCCTTTTTCACTGAGCAGAATTCATCTAAGATTCTTCCTGGTTGTTGTATGTATCAATAATTCATTCCTTTTTACTCCATGATAAGGATACATTCTATGATATGAATATACCACTGTTTATTCACTCATTGAAGGACATCTGGGTTGATTCTAGTTTGGGTCTATTACAATTAAAGCTGCTACAAATATTTGCATACAGGGTTTTATGTGAACATAAGTGTTCATTTTCCTACGATTAATGTCCAGGAATGCATTGCAGGATCATGTTATAGTGCATATTAGGTTTATTTTTGAGACTGCCCAACTGTTTTACATAGTAGCTACACTATTTTAAACTCCCACCAGCAGTATATGAGAGATTGTTTCACTGCATTCTCACCAGCATTTGATGTTATTTTTTATATTAGCCATTCCAATAGGTTTGTAGTGGTATTGCAATGTGGTTAAAAGTTTTATTTCCCTAATGCCTAATGATGTTGAACATTTTTCCTGTGATTATTTGCCACCTGTATATTTTCTTCAGTGAAATACCCGTCGCTTCATGTATTTTGCCCATGTCCAGTTGAATTTTTTTAATGTTGAATTTTGAGAGCTCTATTTATATATTCTGGACAGTAATCCTTTGTTGGATATATGGTTTGCAAATATTTTCTCACATCCTGTAAGTTTTCTTTACATCATTATAACAGGGTCATTCGCAATGCAAAAGCTTTCATTTTGATCAAGTCCAGTTTACAGTTTATTTTTTTTTTATTTACTTTTATGGATCATGCTTATGATATCAAATCTAAGAACTTTTTTGTTGCTATGGTTTTTTTTTTTTTTGTTTTTTGAGATGGAATCTTGCTCTGTTGCCCAGGCTGGAGTGCAGTGGCAAAATCTCAGCTCATTGCAACCTCTGCCTCCAGGGTTTAAGTGATTCTCCTGCCTCAGCCTCCTGAGAAGCTGGGATTACAGGTGTCTGCCAACACACCTGGCTAATTTTTGCATTTTTAGTAGAGACATCATTTTGCCATGTTGGCCAGGCTGATCTCGAACTCCTGATCTCAGGTGATCCACCAGCCTTGGCCTCCCAAAGTGCTGAGATTACAGGCGTGAGCCACCACACCCGACTGTTATGGTTTTTTGGTTTTTGGTTTTTTTTTTCCTAAAAGTCTTATAGTTTTGCATTTAAGACTGTAATCCTTTTTGTGTTAATTTTTATATAAGGTTTAAGGTGGAGTTTGAAGTTCAGTTTTTCTGCAAATGGATGCCCAATAGTTCCACGACCTTTTATTGAAAAGGCCATCATTCTTTCACTAAATTGCTTTTGCACCTTTGTTAAAAATCAGTTGGGCATATTTTTATGAGTCTACTTCTGGATCTCTATTCTGTTCCACTCATCTATGTGTCTGTTTCTCCACCAATGCCACAATCTTTATTACTATAGAAAGCCTTGAAATTGGAAACTGGGTAGACTGATTCTTCTCATTTTTTCCTTTTCTTTTTTCAAAATTGTTTTAGCCATCCTGGTTCTTTTGCCTTTCCATATAAATTTTTAAATAATCTTGCCTATAACCTACAAAAAATATTGCTAGAATTTTGATAGGAATTAAATTAAAGCTGTGCATATGTTTTGGCTAAATTGATATTTCTATTATGCATGAGTCTTTCGATCTATAAACCCAATAAGTTGCTCCATTTATTTAGGTTTTTTTTTTCCATTAGAATTGTGTAGTTATCACCAATGCCCTGTTCATGTTTGTTAGATTTATACCAAAGTTTTATTTTTTTAGCAATTGTAAATGGTATTGTATTTTTAATTTCATTGTTTATGTATTCATTGATAGTATATAGAAATACAATTGATTTTTATATGTTTATCTTGTATCTTTCAGCCTTGCTAGATTCATTTATTAGTTCTAGGAAGGTTTTCTTATTACTATTCTTAAGATTTTCTATGTAGGTAATCATGTCATCTGAAAGCACAGCCAGTTTTATTTCTCCCTTTCTGATGTCTGTGCTTTTTATTTCTTTGCCATATTGCATTGATTAAAAATGTCATCACTATGTTGAATAAGAGTGGTAAACGGAGACATTGTTGGCTTATTCCCAGCTTAAAGGGAAAGCATTTACTCTTTATTAAATAAGATGCTAGCTATAGAATTTTTTGGATGATTTTTAACAAGTTGAAGACATTCACCTCTATTCTACTTTTTGAAAGTTTTTATCATGAAAAAGTATTAAATTTTATCAAATATCTATTCTATAATTGATATAATCATATGATGGATTACACTGATTGATTTTCTGATACTGAACCAGCCTCAAATCTCTAGAATAAACTATATTTGGTTATAGTATATAATTCTTCTCAGATATTACTAAATTCGACTTACTTTGCTAAGGATTTTTGCATTTGTATTCATGAGAAATGTTTATTTATAGTTCCCTTTTTGCACTACTTTCATCTGGTTTTGGTATCAGGGTAATTTTAATTTCATAAAAAGCATTGGATAGTGGTTCCTTATCTTCTATTTTCTGGAAAAGGCTTGTGGAATTGATGTTAATTTTTCTTTTAATGTTAGATAGAATTCTACAGTGAAACTATTTGTTCATAGAGATTTTTTCTTGGGAGTTTTTAAATTATTAATTAAAATTTTTAATAGTTACAGGGCTATTCAAATGATCCCCTGTTGGATGAGTTGTGGTAGTTTGTATTGTGGTAGTTGTGTATTTCCTGCAGAAGTAATCTATTTCATCTAAGTTTACAATTTTGTATGTATGGAGTTGTTCATAATATTCCCTTGTTCTCCTTTTGATGTCTGCAGGGTCTGTAGTAATATCTCATTTTAATTCTTATGTTTAAAATTTTTGTCACCCCTTTTTTTTTTCTTTGTCAGTCTTACTAGAAGTTTGTTAAATTTATGGATTTCTTTCAAAGAATCAGCTTTGTTTATTATTTTTATCCTTTTTTCTCTTTTCACTTCCATTGATTTCTCCTTTTTATTCTTTCCTCCCTTCTGCTTGTTTTTAGATTTTCTCTTCTTTTCCTAGGTTCTTGAGGTAGAAGCTTAAATGACTGATTTGTGACATTTTATTTTTTTCTAAACTATACATTTAGTGCTATGAATTTTTCTCTTCACACTGCTTTAGCTGTGTCCCACAAATTTTGATATTTTGTATTTTAATTTTCTTTCAGTTAAATGTATTTTTAAATTTCCATTGAGAACTCCTATTTGCCCCATGGATTATTTATTTTTATTTTTATTTTTATTTTTATTTTTTTGAGATAGAGTCTCACTCTGTTACCAGGCTGGAATACAGTGGCACGATCTTGGCTTACTACAACCTCTGCCTCCAGGGTTCAATCAATTCTCCTGCCTCAACCTCCCAAGTAGCTGGGACTACAGGCTCACACTACCACGCCCAGCTAAATTTTTGTATTTTTAGTAGAGATGGGGTTTCACCATGTTGGCTAGGATGGTCTCGATCTCTTGACCTTGTGATCTGCCCACCTCGGCATCTCAAAGTGCTGTGATCACAGGCATGAACCACCATGCCCTGTCTGCCCCATGGATCATTTAGCAATGTATTGTTTGGTTTAAAAGTGTTTGAAGACCTACTTGTTATTGTTCTGTGATTGATTTCTAGTTGAACTCGATTGTGGTTGAGAAAACAAACTTCATTTGATTTCAATTTTTTTGTTGTTGTTAATTTGTTGAGGTTTGTTTCAGGGCCGAGAACATGGTCCATCTTGGTGTATCTTCCATGGGCACTTGAAAATAAAGTGTATCCTACTGTTCTTTGGTGAAATATTTTATAAAATTTTATATAAACTTTTATTAGATCTTGTTGGTTAATGGTATTGTTGAATTCTTCTACATCCTTGCTGATTTTCTGTCCAATTGTTTCATTAATTGCTGAGAGAAGTTTCTAGTATTTTTCCTTTCAGTTCTGCCAGCTTTTGTTTTATGCATTTTGCAGTTCTGTTGTTTGGTACATGTTTGTTTAGGATTGCTATATCTTTTTAGTGGATTGACCCTTTTAACATTATATAATATCTCTTTCTATCTTTGGTAATGTTCTCTGTGCTAAAGTGTACTTTACCTAATCTGAACATAACCACTCATGCTTTCCTTTGGGTGATACATATTTTTATATCATTTCTCTTTCCACCTATGTTATTATATTTTCAGTTTCTTGTAGGCAGCATATAGTTGGATCATGTTTTTAACCCATTCTGCTAACCTCTGTCTTTTAATTGGCATGTTTAGACCATGTGTATTTAATATGGCTATTGATATGTTACAGCTTAGGTCTCTCATTTTACATTTTGTTTCTTTGTTCTTTCTGTTTTTGTTTTCTTGACTTTCTGTGGATTACTTGAACATGTTTTTAGATTCCACTTTGATTTTTCTAAAGAGTTTTAGAATTTTTTTTTTTAAGATAGGGTCTCATTCTGTCACCCAGGTTGAAGTGTAGTGGTGCATTCTTGGCTCACTGCAACCTCTGCCTTCCAGGTTCAAGTGATTCTCATGCCTCAGCCTACCAAGTAGCTGGGATCACAGGTGTGTGCCAAGATGCCCAGCTAATTTTTGTATTTTTAATAGAGACAGATTTTTGCCATGTTAGTCAAGCTGGTCTTGAGCTCCTGGCCTCAAGTGATCCTCCTGCCTTGGTCTGCCAAAGTGCTGGGATTACAGGCATGAGTCACCATGCCCAGCATAGAATGCATTTTTTTTTTTTAATTTTTAAGAAACAGGGTCTTGCTCTGTTGCCCAAATTGTAGTATAGTGGCATGATCATAGCTTACTGCTGCCTCAACCTCCTAGGTTCAAGTAATCCTCCTGCCTTTGCCTCCCAAGTAGCTAGGACTACAAGTGCACACCACTACACCTGGCTAATTTATTTTATTTCATTTTTGTAAAGATATGCTCTCTTTATTTTGCCCAGGCTGGTCTCAAATTCATGGCCTCAAAAAATCCTTTTGCTTTGTTTTCCCAAAGTGTTGGGATTGCAGGCATGAGCCACCATGCCTGGCCATTCAAATGTATTTTTATTTTGGTATGGCCTTTTTAGTGGGTATTATAGGTACTACATTATAGCTACATAACATCACAGGTATCACCATTTTACCAGTTCAGAGTGAAATATAAAAACTTTATCTCCATTTAGATCCCTTTACTCTCTCCTGTTTATATAATTATCTTGAGTATTTCCCTACATACAGTTAGAATCACATTAGACAGTGTTATGATTCTTGTTTTAACCATGAAACATAATTCAGAAGTTCAAGAAGAGAAGGAAAGTCTACTGCATTTTCCCATATTTTTGCCTACCACGATCTTTCTTCCTGATGATCCAAGGTGTCTTCTTTTATTGTTGCCTTTCTGATTAGACAAATTCTGTTAGGTATTATTTTAAGGTATGTTAGCTCTGTTTGCTTTATAATATCCAGAGGTTTTAGTTGTACTTAGCAAGACAAATAGGGAAAATTATGTCTATTTCATGTCCTTGAAAGTAGAGGTCTAAAGATATAAATTTTAACTTCTGTAAAGTTAGGAGCTGTCTTTCAACTGCTATTGGCAATTACAACATAACAATTTTTGTCTCTATATGTACACATTTAATCATGGCTATTTATATTTTATCATATTAATTGAGTTGAGTACATTGCTGGAGCAAAATCTTAGTCTTTAGGAGAAAAGAAAAATCACAAACATAGAAGTTTCACTCACAGAAACTCTCATAGGAAGAAGGATTTCTCCTGGGCCAAAAAGTGATTCTCCCAGAGCACAGGAAAGGTGAGAAAGAAATGGAAATGATTAAATATCATCTGGAATAGTTCTCCATGAACCCCACATAATCCAGCCAGTATATTAGTTCTTGATGAATTTCTTGGACTTGTATATTAACAGCTAAAGATAAGCTTGTTAGAAAGTATGCTAATATGATTGTTACTTTTGGTGTCATAACTGGACAACAGCATCTCCTTTCACACTGCAGTCAACACATCCTTTAAAGACCATTTGAGGAAGAAATATGAGCCTTTATAGTTGTCAAAAACCTTCCATTGATACTTTCTGGTACAATCAATAGTGTCAGCATCAAAACTTACAGAATGCGTGTCAGTGCCCTGGAAGAAAACGTAGAAACCATAGTGGAGCTCTCTCTTTTAAAATGCCATTTCACCAATTCTGTGGATAGCACAGAGGACAACTTTGTGTAGAAAATCATGGGTATCAACAACTCTGATTTGAAAAGCGATTCAGAAAATTAAGATACTGATTATGATGAAGTTTCTTTATATATATGCACAAGAGTAATCCATGATAAAAATTATGCCTGGGCCAGGCACAGTGACTCATGCCTGTAATGCCAGCACTTCAGGAGGCCAAGACAGGTGGATCCCTTGGGACTGAGAGTTCAAGACCAGCTTGGCCAACATAGCAAGACCCCATCTCTATGAAAAAATACAAAAATTAGCTGGGTGTGGTAGCCCGTGCCTGTAGTCCCAGTTAATTTGGAGGCTGAGGTGAGAGGATCACTTGAGCCATGAGGTCAAGACTGCAGCAAGCCATGATTGCATCACTGCACTCTAGCCTGGGCAACAGAATGAGACCCTGTCTCTAAAAATAAAATAAAATAGGAATCAAATTCCTCAGGGGAACATACATTATTTTATGTAAGTCTCTGTGAGGAAATATCTATAGGACTCATGCCAGTTTGGCTAGAGCCAGATGTACTGGGCATCAGCTAGTCTTGAGGTCCTTGGAGTATGTTACTGCGCTCTGGCATGAGCAATAGAGCAAGACGCTGCCCCTAAATAAATAAATAAATAAAATGTCTGGATACATATAAAAGAGTTCTCTCAATATATATTTAAAAATTCTAAGTGATAAGAAAGTATTATACTATTGTTTAATTGGTATCACTATTTTCCTTAGCAGTACATAAAGTAATGATGTATTTTGCAATCATTATCATCTCTTTTTTACCATTTTAACCATTTTTTTGTCATCTGTACTCTTGGCATTTTTATAATATTTAATTCTCATAAAATATATATAACATAAAATCTGTCATCTTAATCATTCATTTTTAAATGTAGTTAAGTGACTTTACATACATATACATTATTCACATCGTTGTACAACTCTTCCTACTGATCTCCAGAACATTTTCTTCTTCCCAAACTAAAGCTCTATACTCATTAAACAATCATCCCCTTTTATCCTCTCTTCATGTCCCCTAGAATGACCATTCTACTTTCTACCTATATGAATCTGACTACTCTAAGTACTTCATGTAATTGAAGTCATATAATATTTATCATTTTGTCTGATATTTCCCTTAGCACAATGTCTTTAAGGTTCATCCATGTTGTACAGTATGTCAGAATTTCCTTCCTTTTTAAGACTGAATAATATTTCATTATTAAATATTAATACTTTATTACTAAAATGTGGCATGTCTATGGCTTTTTTGTATGACTTTATCCATTTATCTGTTGATGGACACTTGTGTTGCATATACTTTCTGGCTATTATGAATAGTGCTGCTCTGATACAGATATCTGAGTTCCTGCTTTCAATTCTTTTGGGTGTATATTCAAAAGTGAATTGCTAGATTATATTATCTTAGACAGAGTGAAATTCAGTACTAAAGAATAACCTCTCTCATAGGGTTGTGGGTTAACACTTAAAGCATTTAATATACTGTATAGGAACTCTTCTATAAATGTTAGTTACTTTTGTTATTAAGGAACTAGAAAGGTTTTTCTAGTTCTAGTAAGGGATACAGATGAGAAAAACAACTTGGGAGTCATCAACTCATACATGGTAGTGGAAGCCAATGGAATAGATGAGATCACTCAAGGATAGAATGTAGAGTAAGAAGAGAAGTGAATCATGTTCAAAACCACTGGCATATTAAGAAACAGAGGAGACTGCATTCGTGAATAAGACTGAGAAAAGAGCCTTGCAAGTTACAGAATAAGAGGACAAGAGCTGAATGGATAGGAAGTTTTAGTTTGAGAAGAAAAGAGTAAAGTTTCAGAGGTGGGGTGATTGTGGATGACAAAGTCCAGGGTGTGGTCTTAATAGAGGTTCAGGGAGATAGAGACCAAGAACACTGACTTACAATAAATTTAAGAAACTGCAAGATAGAGTGCACATAAAAACTGAACTAACCCAGGCTGATGGCAGGAACTGGGATGGAGAAGAACATAGCAAAGAGGAATTCCAATTTCTTTACAAAAGCAGGAGAGTTACTTGAAGATTGGAAGATTGCAGTAAATAATAATGGAAAGAGGAGGCAGCATAACATTGTTATAAATTTATGAATCTTAAAATCCTTACAAAAGTGTGTAAAATATGGTAGACTAAATGCACTGCAATAAAAAAAGCTTAGTCTAACTTTCTGATAGTTATTCATTTTGATACCAAATGAATTTCCTGCACAATGCAATCTTGATAGAGAATCACGAGTTAAACTGAATAGAATTATCCAAATATCTGGGTTTGGATGTTTCAAAACTCCATATAATTAGTGTCTTAAACTATTTTCTGTGTAAAAGTGGAATTTAACAAATATCCTGGCAGCTCAACAAAAGCTATTGCTATTAGAAACACCTAGTTGAGTGCCACAAAGTCACTGTAGCCAGATTGCCTCTCTAAATTCCTCCTCTCTGGGCAAGGCTTCTCTGAAAGAAAGGCAGCATCCCCAGTTTTATAGATAAAACTTCCATCTCCCTGGGACAGAGCACCTGGGGGAAGGGGCGGCTATGGGTGCAGCTTAAGCAGACTTAAACGTTCTTGCCTACTGGATCTGAAGAGAACAGCAGATCTCCCAGCACAGCACTCGAGCTCTAATAAGGGACAGACTGCCTGCTTAAGTGGATCCCTGAGCCCCGCGTATCCTCATTGGGAGATACCTCCCAGCAAGGGTCGATAGACACCTCATACAGGAGAGCTGTGGCTGGCATCTGGTGGGTGTTCCTCTGGGACATAGCTTCCAGGGGAAGGAGCAGGCAGCAATCTTTGCTGTTTTGCAGCCTCTGCTGGTGATACCTAGGCAAGCAGGGTCTGGGGTGGACCCCCAGCAAACTCCAGCAGACCTGCAGAAGAGGGGCCTGACTGTTAGAAGGAAAACTAACAAACAGAAAGTAATGGCATTAACATCAACAAAAAGGACAACCACACAAAAACTCCATCCAAAAGTCGCCAACTGGAAAGACCAAAGGTAGATAAATCCACGAAGATGAGGAAAAACTAGCGCAAAAAGGCTAAAAATTCAAAAAAACAGAATGCCTCTTCTCCTCCAAAGAATCACAACTCCTTGCCAGCAGAGGAACAAAACTAAATGGAAAATGAGTTTGACGAACTGACAGAAGTAGACTTCAGAATGTGGATAATAACAAACTCCTCCAAGCTAAAGGAGCATGTTCTAACCTATTGCAAGAAAGCTAACAACTTTGATAAAAAGTTAGAGGAATTGCTAACTATAATAACCAGTTTAGAGAGGAACACAAATGACCTGATGGAGCTGAAAAAACACAGCACAAGAACTTGATGAAGCATACACAAGTATCAATAGCTTAATCGATCAAGTGGAAGAAACGATATCAGAGAATGAAGATCAACTTAATGAAATAAAGACAAGACAAGAAAAAAAAGAATGAAAAGAAACAAATGAAACCTCCAAGAAATATGGGACTACGTGAGAAGACCAAACCTACGTTTGATTGGTGTACTTGAAAGTGACAGAAAGAATGGAACCAAGTTGGAAAACACACATCAGGATATTATCCAGGAGAACTTCCCCAACCTAGCAAGGCAGGCCAACATTCAAATTCAGGAAATACAGAGAACACCACAAAGATACTCCCCAAGAAGAGCAACCCCAAGATGCATAATCATCAGATACACCAAGGTTGAAATGAAGGAAAAAATGTTAAGGGCAGCCAGAGAGAAAGGTCGAGTTACCCACAAAGGGAGCCCATCAGACTAACAGTGGATCTCTCTGCAGAAACCCTACAAGCCAGAAGAGAGTGGGGGCCAATATTCAATATTCTTAATGAAAAGAATGTTCAACCCAGAATTTCATATCCAGCCAAACTAAGCTTCATAAGTGAAAGAGAAATAAAATTCCTTACAGACAAGCAAATGCTGAGGGATTTTGTCACCATCAGGCCTGCCTTCCAAGAGGTCCTGAAGGAAGCACTAAATATGGAAATGAAAAACTGGTACCAGCCACTGCAAAAACATACCAAAATGGAAAGACCATCAACACTATGAAGAAACTGCATCAACTAATGGGCAAAATAATCAGCTAGCATCATAATGACAGGAACAAATTTATACATAACAATATTAACCTTACATGTAAATGAGTTAAATGCCTCAATTAAAAGACACAGGCTGGCAAATTGGATAGAGTCAAGACCCATTGGTGTACTGTATTCAGGAGATTAATCTCACATGCAAAGATACACATAGGCTCAAAATTAAGGGATGGAGGAAGATTTACCAAGCAAATGGAAAGCAAAAGAAAGCAGAGTTTGTAATCCTCATCTCTGATAAAACAGACTTTAAACCAACAAAGATAAAAAAAAAGACAAAGAAAGGCATTACATAATGGTAAAGGGATTAATGCAACAAGGAGAGCTAACTGTCCTAAATATATATGCACCAAATACAGAAGCATCCAGATTCTTAAAGCAAGTTCGTAGAGACCTACAAAGGGACTTAGATTCCCATAATAGTGGGAGTCTTTGACACCCCACTGTCAATATTAGACAGATCAATGAGACAAAAAATTAACAAAGATATTCAGGACTTGAACTCAGCTTGGACCAAGTGGAGCTAATAGACATCTACAGAACTCTCCACTCCAAATCAACAGAATATACACTCTTCTCAGCACCACATACCACTTATTCTAAAATCAACCACATAATTGGAAATAAAACACTCCTCAGCAAATGCGAAAGAACAGAAATCATAAACAGTCTCTCAGACCCCACAGTGCAATCAAATTAAAACTCAGGATTAAGAAACTCACTCAAAACTGCACAAATACATGGAAACTGAACAACCTGCTCCTGAATGACTACTGGGTAAGTAGCAAAATTGAGACAGAAATAAATAAGTTCTTTGAAACCAAAGAGAACAAAGACACAGTGTACCAGAATCTCTGGGACACAGCCAAAGCAATGTTTAGGGGGAAATTTATAGCACAAAATGCCCACAGGAGAAAGCGGGAAAGATCTAAAATCAGTACCCTAACATCATGATTAAAAGAACTAGAGAAGGAAGAGCAAACAAATTCAAAAGCTAGCAGAAGACAAGAAACAACCAGGATCAGAGCAGAACTGAAGGAGGTGGAGACATGAAAAACCCTTCAAAAAAATCAGTGAATCCAGGAGCTGGTTTTTTGAAAAGATTAACAAAATAGATAGACCACTAGCCAGACTAACAAAGAAGGAAAGAGAGAAGAATCAAATAGACATAATAAAAAATGATAAAGGTGAGATTACCACTGATACCACAGAAATACAAACTACCACCAGAGAATACTATAAACACCTCTATGGAAATAAACTTAGAAGACACAGATAAATTCCTGGACACACACACCCTCTCAAGACTAAGCCAGGAAAAAGTCGAATCCCTGAATAGACCAATGACAAGTTCTAAATTGAGGCAGTAACTAATAACCTACCAATAAAAAAAAAAGCCCAGGACAAGACAAATTCACAGCCAAACTCTACCAGAGGAAAGTACAAAGAGGAGCTGATACCATTCCTCCTGAAACTATTTTAAACAATAAAAAAAGACAGACTCCTCCCCAAATTCATGTTATGAGGCCAGTGTCATCCTGATACCAAAACTGGCAGAGGCACAAGAGAAACAAAAAAAAAAGAAAAAGAAAAAAGAAAATTTCAGGCCAATATCCGTGATGAAAAGTGATGCAAAAATCCTCAGTAAAATACTGGCAAACTGAATCCAGCAGCACATCAAAAAGCATATCCACCATGATCAAGTCAGCTTCATCCCTGGGATGTAAGGCTGGTTCATCATATGCAAATCAATAAATGTAATCCATCACATAAATAGAACCAATGACAAAAACCACATGATTATCTCAATAGATGCAGAAAAGGCCTTTGATAAAATTCAACACCCCTTCATGCTAAAAACAAACACTCAATAAACTAGGTACTGATGGAACATATCTCAAAATAATAAGAGCTAATAATGACAAACCCACAGCCAATATCACGCTGAATGGGCAAAAGCTGGAAGCATTCCCTTTGAAAACTGGCACAAGACAAGGATGCCCTCTTTCACCCCTCCTATTCAACATAGTAGTGGAAGTTCTGGCCAGGGCAATCAGGCAAGAGAAAGAAATAAAGGGTATTCAAATAGGAAGAGACAAAGTCAAATTATCTCTGTTTGCAGATGACATAATTGTATATTTAGAAAATCCCATCATCTCATCTCAAAAACTCCTTAAGCTGATAAGCAACTTCAGCAAAGTCTCAGGATACAAAATCAATGTGCAAAAATTACAAGCATTTCTTACACCAACAATAGACAAACAGAGAGCCAAATTATGAGCAAACTTCCATTCACAATTGCTACAAAGAGAATGAAATACCTAGGAATGCAACTTACTAGGGATGTGAAGGACCTCTTCAAGGATAATTAGAAACCACTGCTCAAAGAAATAAGACAGGACACAAACAAATGAAAAAAAATACCATTAACTTTCTTCACAGAATTAGAAAAAAAAAACTACTTTAAATTTCATATGAAACCAAAAAAGAGCCCATATAGCCAAGACAATCCTAAGCAAAAAGAACAAAGCCGGAGGCATCACACTTCTTGACTTCAAACTATATTACAAGGCTACAATAACCAAAACAGCATGGTACTATTTGGTGCTGGTACTAAAACAGATATATAGACCAGTGGAATAGAACAGAGACCTCAGAAATAACACCACACATCTAAAACTGTCTGATCTTTGACAAACTTGACAAAAGCAATGGGGAAAGGATGCCCTATTTAATAAATAATATTGGGAAAACTAGCTAGCTATATGCAAAAAACTGAAACTGGAGCTATTAATGACAAACCCACTTTGGTATCCTTCCTTACCACTTACACAAAAATTAACTGAAGACAGATTAAAGATTTAAATGTAAGACTAAAACCATGAAAACTCTAGAAGAAAACCTAGGAAATACTATTTGGAACACAGGCATGGGCAAAGACTTCATGACTAAAACAACAAAAGCCAAAATTGACAAACAGGATCTAATTAAACTAAAGAGCTTCTGCACAGCAAAAGAAACTATCATCAGAGTAAACAGGCAAACTACAGAATGGGAGAATATTTTTGCAATCTATCCATCTGACAAAGGGCTAATATCCAGAATCTATAAGAAACTTAAACAAATTTGTAAGAAAAAAAAAATCCCCATCAAAAAGTGGGCAAAGGATATGAACAGACACTTTCCAAAAGAAGACATTTATGTGACCAACAAATATATGCAAAAAAGCTCATCCTCACTGGTTATTAGAGAAATGCAAATCAAAACCACAATGAGATACCATCTCATACCAGTTAGAACAGCAATCATTAAAAAGACAGGAAACAACAGAAGCTAGAGAGGATGTGGAGAAATAGGAATGCTTTTATACTTTTGGTGGGAGTGTAAATTAGTTCAACCACTATGGAAGACAGTGTGGTGATTTCTTAAGGATTTAGAACTAGAACTATCATTTGACCCAGCAATCCCATTAACCCAAAGGATTATAAATCATTCTACTATAAAGATACATGCACACATATGTTTGTTTATTGCAGCATTATTCACAATAGCAAAGACTTGGAACCAACCCAAATGCCCATGAATATTAGACTGGATAAAGAAAATGTGCCACATATACACCGTGGACTACTATGCAGCCATACAAAGAATGAGTTCATATCCTTTGCAGGGACATGGATGAAGCTGGAAACCATCAATCTCAGCAAACTAACACAGGAACAGAAAACCAAACACCACATGTTCTCATTCATAAGTGGGAGTTGAGCAATGAGAACATACGGAAACAGGGAGGGGAACATCATATACCGGGCCTGTTGGGGCATGGGGGAAAAGGGGAGGGATAGCATTAGGAGAAATACCTAATGTAGATGACGGGTTGATGGGTGCAGTAAACCACCATGGTGCGTGTAAACCTATGTAACAAGCCTGCACCTTCTGCACATATATCCCAGAACTTAAAGTATAATAAAAAAAGAGAAATACCTAGTTGAATGAAGATATATTTATATATTAAATAATATCAGATCGTGTCTTATTGACTTGATGATTGATATTGAAAGCCATAGGAAAGAAGACAAAAATAGCATTTAAAAATCTAAAATGAAAAAAAAAAGAAAGTCTAAAACCATTCGATACTTTTACAATATACTCTTGCCTCTGTGCAAAGTCAAATGATTGTAGGCTAGTAAGGAGGTAACAACTTAGCTGGGCATGCCATAAATTAACTCCAAACAGCAAAGCCAAATGAGCAAACTCAACTTTAAAAATGATCTCTTGGCTCAGATTTCAACAAACAGAGAAATGGCAACGGGTTAATCCTTCACTTGTTGTAGGCCAAAGATAGAGATGTGACCCTGATTGTTCCCACACAAAAATATGCTTGTATTAAGGTATTCATAATAAATAAGTAGTGAAGGCATGGTCATGAAAATGGGGACAAATTAAATTACAGCATGAAGATCAAAGCAATAATTTAAAGAAATCTATTATTTATGAGAATAATCACAACCACGCAAAGCATGCTAAGATTTGGGGCAGGTGAACCTAACAGCTGTTAAACTTAAATCTTCCTCTTCATAGTAAAGCACTAGCTATGGAACAGGCTACAAGGCAGGTGACCTTTGGGAGGGTCTATTATGTGTCCTTGCCATTCAGGGAAAGATGGCCAAAAGGAAGATTTTGCCTCTCCAGAAAGAAAGTTGCACAGGAAACAAAGCTGAAAAAGATACATTGTAGTAAATGAACATCAAAGAAGAGCTATTAGTGCCACATAATTCAAGCACTATAAGAATAGTCTTAGGGTGGAGAATTTTTTTTCCGCTGTAAGAGTCATAAAGTAGCCACTAAAAAAAAAAATCATTATTGGCTACATGGATATAAAAACACTTTCACTATTAAGTTCTTTTTTGAAAGAAAAAAAGACAAAGCATTCAACTCTCAAGCTTTTAAGGTAATATTGAATTCAGTACATACAAGTAATAAGACCAATGTTTTAAAACTAGCTGCGTTGTGGCCAGTTACGAGGGAAAAAGGAGAAGAGAAATACGGGGAAGGGAAAGAGAAGAAAATAAGATGAGCATCTTCCGTCACGACGTTTTCTCCCAGACTCTTCAACCCTGCTCAGCCTCCCAGGAGTACCTCTGGGGTGGCCCTAACTCACTCATCCCACAAACAACCCCAAACTCTTCCTCTGCCACCCACCGCCACTCTCACGTTAGTAAAAGGAAGTTATTCTAAACCTCCTGCAGAGACCTTCAGCTCCCAGTGTCACACTCACCACCTAAGTTTAACCACTTTCACATCGCTCAGCCGTCCAAAATGGGTAAACTTAAACAGGCCCCCATTAACACTCCTCAAGCCACTGCATTTTTATCTCTCCACAGAACCTTTCTTTCCTCCCTTTTATCTCAGGAGAGATGGCATCCTCTCACATATTTAAGCCTAACCCCTCTACCACTGTCATGGAGAGTTTCTCTATGGTTCTATCCCTTCAACCAGCTCCTTTCTCTCTAAACAGTCAAATTATGTAGCAGAAGCAATATGCTATGGTCTGAACGTTGGTGTCTTCTCAAAATTTTTATATGGGACCTAACACCCAACATGATAGTATTAAGAAGTGGGGTATCTGAGAAGAGATTATGTCATGAGGGCTCTGCGCTCATGAATAAGATTAGTGCGCTTATAAAAGAGATTGAAGGGAACACCATGTCTCCCTTCCCTTTCACCCTGTGAGGACACAGCAAGAAGGTGCCATCTATGGAGCAAAGCAAACCCTCACCAGATACTAAATCTGTTGGCAACTTGATCTTGGACTTCCCAGCCTCCAGAACAGTGACCAATAAATAACTGTTGTTTATCAGTTACTCAAGGTATTTTGTTATAGCTACCTGCACAAACTAAGACACAATAATGAGGTAAAACATTTGTATGGTATTAATGCTTTCTCACTCTTAATCTTTGAGAGGTAAGGTGACTCACCATTGCTCACACAAGTAGGCCATGGCAGAGTAAGGACTCAAACGCGAGCCTTCCAGTTCCAGGCGGAGGCCAACAGCTGGACCATCTCCTTAAGATCACTGCAGAAGAGCTTCCCGGCTGCTGAGTGCACATAGAGATCCCTGCTGGGTTGGAGGAGAACTGAGTAACTAAATCCCTGCAGGCTTCCTAAGAGTCTTGCAAGGTTGAGATGTTGGGAGCCCCAGGCAGTTCGTCTCCTGCCCCAGCAATCTTACCCAAGGACACCAGGATACTTTACAAATACAACCATTTTCCACAAGTGCTATGACTTGAATGAGGCTGGGAGGTGCCAGGGTGATCAACCATCTCAGTTTTCCCAGTAGTTTCCTGGTTTTAGCACTAAAAGTTCTAAAGTTCAGCATCCTCAGTTCTGAACAAACAGGAATGGTTGAGGACCTGCAGCTGTCTATGCCTCTCCAAGGGTGCTTCCCATACACTGCCTTTTATTACTGGGCTTCAAATTCACTGAATAAACATTTGTACAGTCCCTACTAAAGTCAAGAGTGCTATGCTGGGCATGGGGATGCAAAATGAACAATTCATGTTCTTACTCTCAAGGTGCTTGCAGCCCCGTGGGGAAAATGGTGCATATGTCCAATGTGCACAACACAAAGTGAAGTATGATTTTAAACAAACAAACAGAACACCTCCCCTCCTCCCCCCTCAAAAACCCCTGCGTATTATAACAGCCAAAGGAAGAGAGTTTTTCCAGGAAAGAGAGGGTGACAACAGAATCAAATGCTAAGGGACACCTGAAAGGGCAAGGACTAAGATGAGTCCACTGGATTTGAAGGCTAGAAGTGAGAAGAGAGCAATTTGAGTAGAGTATCAAGGGCAGAAATTAGCAGCAGAGAGTGAAAAACACAGCCAGAGCCACCCTCAAACCCTTAAGCCAGAGGATTCCACTTTTGATCATGAATGAGTAACTGGTACCAGACTAGCCCTCCCATCATAAACAACTAGAAAACTGGATAACGTCTATGAATCAACATTAGACATTGCACAACTGGCAACTGTCATCACTGAAATAATTTAAACAAGAAAGGTTAGCTCAGTGATAGACCCAATGTTCTGCCTGGAGGCATTTACCAGATGCTGGCTTAGGGAAAGAAATGCCAGCAAAGCACGGCGATCACACTGAGTAGAGGAGACAAAGATCGGAGATGAGGGAGGCAGACGCCTTACCTCACTGTCCTTACTCTGCTTTTTCTTCGAAACATGAATTCCCACCTGACACTATACTTTTAACTTACTGTTGTTATTTTCTGTCTCTGTTTGACTCCCTCCTCAGGATGTAATCTTCATGAGGGCTGGGCAGAGATACTCTTTATGTTATCCCTGCTGTTTCCTTAAATGGTGTATGTAATCAATGCCCAATATATGTTTTTGAGTGATTGAAACCAAAAGGGAGAGGGTAATGAGGAAATAAAGGCAGGAAACAGACATTTTCAAGAAATGTGTAGGTGAGGTCAGGAGTTCAAGACCAGCCTGGCCAACATGATGAAACCCCATCTCTACTAAAAAAAAAAAATACAAAAATTGGCCAGGCATGGTGGTGGGCACCTGTAATCCCAGCTACTCAGAAGGCTGAGGCAGGAGGATCGCTTGAACCTGGGAGGCCGAGATTGTAGTGAGCTGAGTGTACTCCAGTGAGTGTACTCCAGCCTGGGCAACAAAGCGAGACTCCATCTCAAAAAAAGAGAGAAATGTATAGGCGAAGAGAAAGAAGAGACAAGTTGGAACTAGTAATATTATACAGTTCAAGGAAGAGCCTTTTGTGTAGAGAAGGGGTATATGAAGCATGAACATGTTTGAGGGGTCCAAGTTTCATAGAGTAGCAGGCTGATGGGTTGTAGCTTCAAAGATCGCTCTGGGCTGGTCCAAAAGGTTTTGAGTTACTTCAATTGATTGTTCACAGTCAGTTACGGATGAAACTCCTCATTCTACTCTTTTCTCCCTTCTTTCTGCTGCTCTTGACTAGTCTAAAAAAATTAATTAATTAAAAAATAAAGATCCTTCTAAAGACTGGATGGATGTTGGGATGGTCAGTAGGGACGAAATTACAGAACAGCAGTTGGGCACATTGGCTCATGCTTGTCATCCCAACAACCTTTGGAAAGGTGAGGTGGAAGGTTTGCTTCAGGCCAGGAGTTTGAGACCAGACTGGCAACATAATGAGACCCTATCTCTACAAAAAAAAAAAAAAAAAAGAAGAAGAAAAAGAAAAGAAAGAGGGAAGGAAGGAAGGAAGGAAGGAAGAAAGGGAGGAAGGAAGGGAGGGAGCGAGGGAGGGAAGGAGGGAGGGAAGAAGAAGGAAAGGAATTTCACAGTTTAAGATTGAGTTCATTATCTCTATATAACAAATCACCTCACACTAAGTGGCTGAAAACTGTAAAAATTTATTATTTCTGTCCCTTCTGCATTTGGGTTGAGAAATGTCCAAGATGTTTCTTCATTCATATGTCTGAATCCTCAGCTGGTATGGCTGGAACAGCTGGGGGCTGGTCAGGCTTCTGTGTGTCCACATAGCCTCCTACATGGCTAGCTTGGGCTTCCTCACAGCATGGAGGCCCCAGGGTAATCAGATTTCACAAATGGCATCTGAATTCCCAAAAGAAGGAAGCAGAAGCTAACAATTCTGTTAAGTCCTGGGCTCAGAAATCCCAGAAGTCACTTCCACCACACTCAGTCACAAGGCCAAGCCAGATTTCAGAGGATGGCAAATAAATTACAGTTCTTGATGTGTGAGGCAGCCAGCATGAGTGTTCCAAGAGGGGAACATTTTTAGAAGCCATGTTTGGTGCTAGTTACCATGAATGCTTAGCAAGAAGCATTACAAAATGACAATAAAGACTTGGTGGGGTGGCTCACGCCTGTAATCTCAGCACTTTGGGAGGCCAAGGCAGGTGGATTGCTTGAGCCCAGGAGTTGGAGACCAGACTGAGCAACATGGCAAAACCCTGTCTCTACAAAAAAAAAAACAAAAATTAGTTGGGTATGGTGGGGAACGCCTGTAATCGTAGCTACTCAGGAGGCTGAGGTGGGAGGATCGCTTGAGCCTGGAAGATCAAGGCTGCAGTGAGCCATGATCGCACTGCTGCACTCCAGCCTGGGTGACAGAGTGAGACCCTGTGTCAAAAAAAAAGAAGACAATAAAGGCAAAGGTTAAGGTGAGGCCACATCAGTGGCCCAGTTAAACAGAGTGGAGATTATTGTCCCTAGAACCTAAAACGTCAAGAAACTGAAGGGTTACAGTGTCATTGATGAGAATACCTGCATACCAATGGATGTTAACGTATGAGACGCAGACACTGAAGTCACAGAGGAAGATGGACGTGTGCTTGGCAAGATGTGGGTGAGGGTGAAAGAGATGGAGAGAGGCTGCCGTGAGTGGACGCTGGGCTTCAGAAGAGAAGTAGTAGAAGGATAGCCTGGAATTAGCAGAGTTCGGGGAGGCAACCCCCTCACCTCAGCCCATGAGCAGGAAGAGTGACCTCTGGTGGAGAAGGTTGGTAAGGGAATCTCATGACAGAAATGCAGGTTTTAGTCAAACTGGTAAAACAAGAGATCAAATGGAAAATGTAAAAGAGATAGAGAGATTCACCATGGGACAGGGCAGGTGACAGAAAGATGCAGCTGGGTGAAATGTGGTACTGAAGTCCTCCAGACAAATATGGGAATCGAGATTGGCTAGGAGAGCACATTTAGGGTTATGTGAGAGGGACATAGAATGGAGGAAGATGAATATCAGCAAGTAGGATGGAATGTCGCTCATTCTTGCATTTATCCCTTCATGGGGGGAGGAATAGGTAGATATTTGTTTAATTATCCGGGTTAGTGTCAAGATTTTCATCTCGTTCTTTGCTTCTGAGTGTGGAATCATCACTTCATTTCCTCAGTTAGCTTCCTTTGGGGTGATCTTGAGAGTAGCACTAAAGTTTGGGGGACATGGAGGAAAGTGAAAGACAAGGAAAGTTTGTATCAGAGAAGACTCATAGAGCTAAATGGAAAAAGGTTCATGTAATGATATCAGACTACAAATCCATATCTAAAATTCTAAACACCATCTCCTTGCCCCCAAGAAGGAGAAAATCAGAAAATTCATGCTCTCTCTCTCTCTGGAAGAAGAAGAAGAAGAAGAAGAAGAAGAAGAAGAAGAAGGAGGAGGAGGAGGAGGAGGAGGAGGAGGAGGAGGAGGAGGAGGAGGAGGAGGAGGAGGAGGAGGAGGAGGGGAAGAGGAGGAAGAGGAAGAAGAGGAAGAAGAAGAAGAGGAAGAAGAAGAGGAGGAGGAGGAGGAGGAAGAGGAATGAAGGCATAAGACATAAGACATTATGCGATATTTTGATGGATCAAAATAAAACAGAACTAACATAGCATCATGTCAAAGATTTTTTTTGTTGTTATACATCTCGAGCCAAAAAGGATTGCAAAATATTTTACACACACACTGCTCTCTTACTCTGCAAGCTAGGTAGCAGAAAGTGCGGCTGCCAACATGGCACCTCCCATGTTCTAAGAGGGGCACACTTACTGAATTTTAATTTGTGCTGCCTTTACAATATTTTAAGTTTGAAATGGAAAGTACACAGTTTCTTTCGTTAGGGAAAAAAGGGGATAGTGATGAAATAGGGTGGTTGTTATCTGAATTAAATATTTTCTTGTTTATTTTGTTTGGTGCTTTTCTTTTTTCTCTGAAGAGGCAAAATACTCCAATTATGGCTTAACGGAAGTTGTTACTCAATGGGAACAATCCATTCACAGTGTTGAAGAAAAGAACATAGGTACCTTTGTTGGTTTGATCTGGTCTAAGTGGCATTCTGCCTTAGAGCAGGCAGAGAGAGTTGAGCAAGATTTGATGGGTTTTCAGAACACGTCATTGACAGGAACTTTCTCTCTCCTTTCATCCCAACACCATAGGCCTGGAGGAAGTCAGTTTTGTTCTTCTGAGTGGGCTGTGGTCACCAGGGAGGCTTGGTAGCATTCAGTTTCCTCTTTATCTCTAAATAAAATAAGACCTCTGCCAAGCTCTGCTTCCTAACTAACACCTTAAGCCCAAGCAGAAAGTCATCTGGCATCTAGCCAGCTTCTCTGAGTTACTGAAATGACTTGTTTAAGATAACTTGGTCAGAAGCAGCTGCAGAAAAACCACTTATTCCTCCTATATAGCAACATCCCCTGAACACAGATTCCCTCCTTTCATGAACAAAGGTGATTCACTCCACACCCACACCCATTGATCAGGACAAAGTTGGGTTAAAAACAAAATTAATATCTGCATCTTTTTTAAAAAAAAGTTTCAATAAAACTAAATTCTCCATCTCACTCCTTAGATCATGGGAACTGCTTGCCTAATGGAACATGAGAATTGTGAGGAAAGGAGTCTCTAATTTTCCTCCACATTTGCTAACGATCTTTTTGCATTGTCCCTAGAGAATCTAACACTTAGCACACTTCCCTGCAAACTCTTAGTTCATGTTCAGGCTTTTTACACCAAACCGATCCATTACACTTTCTTTCTAGAGCCAAGAGGAGTGGACATTTGTTTTTTTGGTCACTCCGTGTCCATATATATACCCTAGCTCCTGTAACTGCAGTCAGGGAAGCACCCGTAACTCATTCCTGGTCCCTGTGGCTCAAAGGCATCGCTCCATATAGGCCTAGTGTGGTCAGTGCATGATCCTACTGTCCTGGGTATTACAACTGGGTCCAAGGTAGGTAAATGGCTAAGTCAGAGCCCATAAGGAGCAGTGAGTTCGAGCAGATACTTCTGGGAAAGAGACTTTCTTTCTTCCCGTGCTGAAATTGAGAGGGCAAAAGGTTAGAGCTGTGCCTTCATTTTGCTGCAGTGTAGAGCCTGTGATGAAAGCTACCCCAGCAGGAGGAGTTGCTGAGAGAGTAACCAAGTCCTGAATATGCTGTTAGCGCTCTGAATACAGGAAGGCCTGAAACAAGCCAATTCCTGGGCTTTTCAGAGTCATTAATCCTCTTTTGATCTTAAGGCAGGATTTTGCAACCAAAAGGGTCATACGTGGCACTCCAAGTATCATCCCAGAGCCCTGTGTTCTAGATGCTGGCTCTATTTATATGCACTCTCCTTTGCTTGTTAAAATGATCTTTGTCTTACAGTCTCCAACAAATGTCCCCTGGTAAGGGCTCCCCATTTTGTTGAAGCCATCCTCATTCATTCTGTGCAATCCAGTGGTGAAGCATAAGTTCTTCACATGTTGACAGCATCATCTGTATCCTTCTCTTCTTCGCATTCATCCATTTTCAATCCACCAATGATTTACAGAGTGCTCAGTACGTACTCTTAGAAGGCATGAGGGATGGGTGGCCTCAGCCTCAGCCTCAGCAAATATGCCTAATTACAGAACAGGTGGTGCGCACCAGGACAGGAAAATGTAAAAAGTGATGCGGAGCACAGAGCAGGGGGCCTGGTTGGAAGGAGTGGGGCTCCTAGCATATCTCCAGCCCTCCAAAGATCTTCCATTAAGGTTGGACATTTAAGCAAGAGAGTATTTTCCATCATTCCTCATGATCACTTTTCATTCTCCTTTTATAGTAAGAGATAATGATTTTGGAATATAGAAGAAGTATCCCAGGAAGAAATTCATTCCACTTGGAACATACATTTATGAGTATATATACCATATGCCTGGAACTTTCTGGACCCTGAGGACAGAGTTCCTTAGTGTCACAGAACTTATGCTCTAGTGGGAGAGACAGGTCACAAACAAGTAAAACATAAGTAATTAACTGATGTCAGATGCTTAGAAGAAATTAGAGCATGGTAGACGGAAGGAAATGCTTGACTGGAGTGGAGGTGTGGGCCTGTCTCAGGTAAGGTGATAAGAGAAAACCTCTCTAAAAAGATTGCCATTTTTGCAGAAACGCAAAATATCTGAGGCTGTATGTCATATGAAGAGCTGAGGAAGGAACATTTCAGGCAGAGAGAAGAGCAACTGCAAAAGTCCTGAAAGATCCCACTTCTCTATCAGGTGCTGTAGACGCAGGGCTTACAATAGTTTTGGTGCCCACAGAAATGTTCTAATTCTTTCCGAATCAGAAGAAAAAAAATGAACTTTCAGGTCAAAAAAGTGTTGTAATACATAATGTTTGTATGTTCATCTTTATACCAATGCAGTGGTAGAATATAATTCTGATTTTTCTTTTTTTTTGTACTGGAGGAAAGGGCCCATGAAAGTCACATGAAGCTCTGGGCTTTAGAAAAGCAAGGCTATGTGACGAGAGGAGTGAAGGTGGAGGGAGGGTGGCAGGAAGTGAGCTCAGAGGTGCAGGCAGGGATACAGGCAGGTGGAACACCAGGTCTGGCAGGCTGGATTTGGAAGGTAGGCAGCTAAAGGGGGAGGAGAGGGGCAAAGAAAAAAACCTGAGTACTCAGAATTTTTGATGCTGCTGAAGTCCACTATTGGAACATTGAACATTTCTGACCACTTCAAGCAAGGGGCTTCTAATGACTTTTTAATTTTTCACCAATTAAATGAATGACTTCTTGTAGGTTACCAACTCCACCTGAATCTCGAGATCAGCTTCTGTTGCATCTAAGCTTGATGTTTTCCTTCTGACCTTCTACCCTGCTCCACTGTGAGATACAGTAACAAGTTAGAATGATGTTGAGGCATTTTGTGATATTCAAATGCCATAAAAATGTGGTTGTTGTCATGATGGTCAATAATAATAAGTAATAATGCTTCTGCCCATGGATGGACTTTGGCTTAGAGACAAATAGTCTTTTTTGCCAGCTTGCCTACCTTGTGTCCATACCCAGCATAATCAGGAATCTCTCAGCCACAACCAATATTTCAGGAATTGTCACACTGTGTTGTGAACTCATAATGTTTATGACACTGCTTGTAGCTTCTCATTTACTAATACCAGCGATATTTAAAGCTCTTAACAGTGAAGTCCCGAGCCACTTGCTGCATCGTCCCTTTGATTTCCTACATCCTGTTGAGACAATTGAGGTCATCTCTCATTTTCTATTGTGCATACTCATATTTAACATGACCTAGTGGAACTGGTGCCTGCACCAGCAAGCTGGGAGCTCCCAGCATCCCCCAGACCTCTCAAGGTCCTTTGCAAAGCTGGCTGTTTGAGCAAGGAAGCCTTTTTTCCACCTCTCTTCTTAGAAGGAAATAAGTTGGGATGCCTTAAAGTCTGTGAGGTCAAAAGGGCTCACGGATTTTGTCAGAGCTTCTTTAGGAAGTCGCTTTTTATTACTTTCTCCTGTATGGGCAAATACCAAATTTAAAATAATATAAAAGGGCTTCTGAATTTTAGAGTTAGGGTGGACTTCACAGGAAGGAGGAAAATCAGTTTTAGTGACACCTAAGGGTAAGAAGAGCTCATTAAATGTCTAGCATCCCAAAATATAAACTTGTAAAACTACTTTTACTTTTGTAAACATTATCAGAGAAAGTGATAGAAAGATGTAGAGGGAAAAAAAAATTGTTTTAGCCTATTTTTTGAGCCTCATCTGAGATCTGACAGATATAGCTTCCAGATGGAAAAGCCTGCGAATAAACCAAGAAGCCCCCTTTAGGACCCTTTTCAACTGCAGGTTAATTTTCAGTGGAAATTCAAATTCACCCATGTAGCAGTTCCAGAATTCAGAAAGAAATTAAAAGTGTTGCTGATAGATCTGCTTTGAAGATGTCTGATCAGAAATAACAGTCCTGAGCATCTCTTTTTGTTTGAGTCTTTTCTTTGACATTATCTATCATTTGCAAATAAGTGAGCCATACAAATGGTGCTAGAACCCCAATCCCTGAGGGTCCCTGAGAAAATGAGATGCAGCCTAAAATGCCTGAGTTGTGCAATTGGAGAGAACCTCCCCACAGTCTGGTATTCAGAACAAAGGAGGTGACGGTCCTGCACTCCTTCACCTGTCCACTGCGTCTGGCCCGGATGCAGGGCATGGCGAAAGGGCAGGCCTCAGAGAACAGCAAGGATGCAGGAAGGGAGACTGAGGTGTGCGAGGGCTGATCTCTGCCAGTATTTGGAGGATAGTCATGTAAAATAGCAAATCTACGCTCTGTGGCTTCAGAGGGCAGAAGAAAGCACAGAGAGTGGAAATGCTAGATTGCCTTTTTTCATTTTTCTAAACTATGGTAAAATAAATATAACAATTTACCATTTAAAACATTTTAGGTGCACAGTTCAATGGTATTAAGTACATTCACACTGTTGTACACCATCTATCTCCAGAACCTTTTCATCTCCTCAAATGGAAGCTCTGTACCCCCTAAAAAATAAAATAACTCTCAATTTTCCCCCTTTCCCAGCCCCTGACAATCACCATTCTACTTTCCATCTTTATGAATTTGACCACTCTAAGTATCTCATATTAGAGGAATCATATAATATTTGTCCTTTCATGTCTGGCTTCTTTCACTTAGCATAATGTCTGCAAAGTTCACCCATATTATAGCATGGGACGGGATTTCCCTCCTTTTTAGGGCTGAATGATATTGCATTGTATATATACACCACGTTCTGTTTACTCGTGTGTCTGTTAGTCAGTGGGCATTTGGTTTGTTTCCACCTTTTAGATACTGTGAATAACGCTGCTGTCAACACAGATGTACAAATATGTTTGAATCCCTGCTTTCAACTCTTTTGGATATATCCTTTGAAGTACAATTGCTTATTATATGGCCATTCTATACGTAATTTTTTTTTTTTTTTTTTTTTTTTTTGAGACGGAGTTTCGCTCTTGATACCCAGGTTGGAGCGCAATGGCGCGATCTCGGCTCACCGCAATCTCCGCCTCCTGGGTTCAGGCAATTCTCCTGCCTCAGCCTCCTGAGTAGCTGGGATTACAGGCACGCGCCACCGTGCCCAGCTAATTTTTTGTATTAGTAGAGACGGGGTTTCACCATGTTGACCAGGATGGTCTCGATCTCTTGACCTCGTGATCCACCCGCCTCGGCTATACGTAATTTTTTAAGGAATTACCTTACTACTTTCCACAGTGTCTGTACCATTTTGTATTCCAAACAGCAACACACAAGGATTCCGACTTTTCCACGTCTTCAGCAACACTTGTTATTTTATGTTCTTAATTTTTAAAATAATGGCCATCTAATGGGTGTGAAGGGAAATATTAGATTTTGACTGACTCTAAGAAACAATGATCTCACAGTGAGATGTGTCCAATTAGGGTCTGCCTCATTACTAAGTATGATCAAATCGGAAGTTAGTCTATATAAATGTAAGTCTAGTTCCAAAATTGAGAGTCTGTGAATGTGTGACACAATGGTATCTGAGAATCTTATTATTTGTCTATTTTCTGGTCTGATGCATATAAGAATAAAGCATGAATTGTAATGGTTTGTTGGGAGTTACATGTACATAACACATGATCATCGCAAACTGATGATCCACAGATCTGACCTGCAGATGTACTTTGTTCAGTATATATGTCCCAGAACTTGGAGATTTCTCAATAAAATATAGATATCCCGCTTCTCCTATAAGATGCGAAAACACCTCAGCAATGGGCTCATAATCCCTGGAGTGAGAAAAAGGAGGTACCCTCCTCACTGCCCTGCTCAACAGTGTGTGACCTGCTGCCCCCAGCCTAGTTGTTCATTTAGGCAAGCTACCCAATTATAATCAAGTGGTAGATGTCAGTGACTTACATACCTAAAGAGCTTTCGATAAGATACAAGCTCTTTGACCAAAGCATCTGAAACAGGAGAATATTACATTTATCATTTTTTTCCAATATTCATATATTCAATTACTTTGTTATGTTAATTCTTAAACAAAAACAACTAGTAAAGTCTAAGCTGTTACCCTTAGAGCCTTTTACAAAAATAGTCATCACTTGGCATTATGATATTTGTTCCATGAGAGCAGGGGCCATGGATGTTTTCTCACACTGTATACTCAAAGCCTAGGTTTTATGATAACATTAGCCATTACTACGAGTAAAATAATATTATGGTTTGTTGTTGTTATTAAGTTTTGAGTGTATTTCGTGGTGAATTAAAAACAGTCATCCAACTCAGTAACAGGATGACACAGGCACTTAAAATAGCGTGTGATTAAAACTATTCATTCAAAGCGCATCAAGACAGCAAGACTTGTTCTGTGACTTTAGTTCTTTCAAGGGTAAGATTCGAACCCAAGATTGGGTTAAACATTATCAAAATTTGTGTATGTGGGCTTTGTTTTGTTTTGTTTGGTGTAAAAATCATTTTCTGAATTCAGAGAAAGTCCTAGTTTATAAAATAAATGTTTTTGATACTATTAGTTCCTGCTTGCTTCTTTCTTCTTTCTCTTTCCTTCTCTCTTTCGTTTTTTAGTTTTCCTTGCCTATCTGTTTGTTTCAGACATTGATAAAGAAGTGTTGAAAGGGAAGTAGTCCTCATTCAGAATTATACTTTTCCAGGGGGCTATAATGTAGACTTGAACGTAATCCGATGTGGGTTGTGATTTATGTCAGATGAATGCCAAATAATTCTGGGTCATTTATTTTGTTTCAGGCACAACAATAGGGGAAGGAGAAGGAGAACAGGTTGGTTTAAAAACCCAAATCACGAAAACCTCAATAAATGTTTTATAACTGAAATTTATAACTGAATAAATGCCACAATGCCTAAAATTCCTGCTGTGAAAGTTACTGCTGTGGGATAAAGCGTGGGGAATCCAGAAAGCAGAGGTAATATATTCAGATTTTTCCTCTAGCAGCCAAAGCAAATGAAAATGTTTCCCCTGGGAATCTGGGGACAGAGCCTGAAGAAGTCTCTGGGCAAAATTTCTTTGAAACCCTGCATTTTGACTTAAAGTTCATGCATAGTTTGGACCTCATGGCATATCCCATGCCATCAGGAGCAGCAGCATATCCCGGCTACTGTGCTTAAGGATTCAGTTAAATCCCATAGCAACCTCATATAGGGGAAGATAGGGGAAGTACAATATTGTCATTATCCTCATCTTTAATGAGAAAAACCAGAGTACATGGTATCTCTACATATATCTTAATAAAAGTATGTTTTATATTATGTCAAAGTTAAATTGCTTAAGTTCCCCTCAACAAATGTATCAACAAAAGCAGCATTCCAGAAAAGTGGCCATATTTATTCTGTAACATCTCTTACTTTCTGGGTATTTCAAAGGTATCCCTGTTGGTAAAACAGGATAAGCGATTCGTGCCGCTGAAGATATTTGCATTGAGTAGCTAATTGACTTATTGTTGCGGTTCAAAAAAAGTTTTAAATTATAGTAATGATACGTTTCACTCTTAAAAACATAGAAAATAAAAGAGAAAAAAATGAACTCTCATTATCGTGTTAGCTATCATTTTGGGAGGAAAAAAAGCACGAGGAAGCCTTGGGAAATGGAAAGGAAAAAAAAAAAGAACAGTTATGTTTTGGATAAAGAAAGATTATGGGACCATCTATCAGGAGAGGTTTAAGTGGGACACCACAGTGGTATTTCTGGTTGCTAAAGGCCTGCTACTGCTGAGAGAGCAAATGGCATCAAACATTCCAGAAGTGCAGACAGGAGAAAGGATGGAGGAAACATCAAGGAAGGGGTCTTGGAGATCAGTGTTGCCCACTCAGCAGTTTTGCTTACGTCACCTTAAATTTGTTCAGAGCATGGAACCGAGATGGTGCTAGATCCTAGGGCACTGAGGCTTTTCTTTGGGAGACTGGCTCTGCTTGATCATTTCTCCCTCTCTGCACCCCTTCCCTGCCCTGCCCCCTGCCATAATCATCTAGTAATGATGTACTTCACATTTGTCTGAAGCCTAAATTACCTCTCACATAGCCTCATTATCTTTTCTCAGAATCCCTGGCTTGCTTGGAGAATTTCTGTACTTAAAAAAAAAAATACAGCCGGGTGCGGTGGCTCATGCCTGTAGCCCCAGCACTTTGGGAGGCCAAGACGGGCAGATCACAAGGTCAGGAGTTGGAGACCAGCCTGACCAACATGGTGAAACCCCGTCTTTATTAAAAATACAAAAATAGCCGGGCGAGGTGGTGTGTGCCTGTAATCCCAGCTACTCAGGAGGCTGAGGCAAGAGAATCACTTGAACCTGGAAGATAGAGGTTGCAGAGGGCCGAGATTGGAGCACTGCACTCCAGCCTGGGAGACAGAGAGATAACCTGTCTCAAAATAATAATAATCATCATCTACATGCTATGGGAAATAACAAAGAAGAGTTAAGTAAAATAAGCCACGGAGTTCCGTAAACCCTACAGGGTCAGGGATAATATCTCTATTTGCTCACTGTGGTATTCCCAGTGGTTTTGGCCAGTGCCTGGCACATAGTAGGTGTTCATTAAATATTTAGTGAATGAATGAAACTAGCTTGTATCAGTCTGGGTTCGGGCAGAAACAGAATTTACCCCAGGTGATTTAAATGAAAAGCGTTTAATGAGGAACTCCTTACAGTGGTGAGTAAAGGTAAGGGAACTAACGAGGGCTGAGAGGCATCCAGGAGCCACCACCAGTGCTAGGGCTGAAGGGATGAGGAGAGGAAACAGTGTATTCCAACACTAGTGAAGTCTGTGCCATGCTAGAGGCTGTAATCATGGAAGGACAGACTTACAGCCAGAGACAAAGCATGGAAGCAAAGGCATAGAAGAGAAGAAATATTCCTACCCTTCTCCCATCCCACTTGTCCCTCTTACAATTACCTCCCATTGCCTGAATCCAGCTGTACATCAAGCCAGCCAGGGAGCGTGGGTGCTGCAGTCACTAGCAGTCAGTTCCTGGGGCAAAGAGAACAGGGGTAGAGAAGGGACAACAAGCGGGGAGGCAACTGTGGCGAAACCAGCACAATGCTACTTCACTAGCACATGTGAAATTCAATGTCCATTTCTGCATATTTAGGCTCTGGTTGCTCTTAGAGATTACTTTGCTCTCTTTAATAATGTAACAATTGATATCTACATAGGAGCTTATACTTGTTTTCCAGGAAACTGGAACCAACATTTCCTGGGGAGAGCACTGGGGCATCTGGGTCTACTCCTTCCCTGTTAGACAAAAACCAGTCTCCTGACATTCAGGACATGATGTGTGGTTCATCTGTTCCTCAGGCTTCCGACTGATTATCGTAGGGAGATCACTGGAGCTGTAATTAGGATGTCCATAGCCCTCAAGTGCAAGTGGTCTAATTATGTGGCCTTGAGCAATTTCTTGTCTGGGCCATGCCTCAGTTTCCCTAGCCTTAAAGTGAGGAAAAAATGGTTCACAGAGTTGATGTGAAGATGAATTAGGTAGTCCTTGCTGATATGGTATGTTTCTTTCTTTTTTTTCCTAGATGGAGCTGTGTTGACACTCAAACACAAATACTGCTGAACACACTTATATTATGCAAAAGTCATAACAAAGCTTCCCATGGACACTACACTAAGAAGCAACCTCTCCAAAAAGCTGGAATATGTAAAAGAGCAGTCAGCAATATAACTTTCCTCTAAAACAACAAAAAATATGGCACAAATGAAGCTTGAATCTCCTGGGGTACAAATTTCTAGCGCCATGATCTTTGGATTAAGTAACTCCTGCAATGCCTGGTGGTGTCTTTTTTTCAGGATGTCATTAACAGGAACTATATGGAGCTAGTTCTCTGTATCCTGCGGGCCCAAGATGTATGCCAAAAGAGCCTAGGTATGTGAGGCTTTTACACAAGCATGCTTCAAACTTCCATGGTGCAGCTCCTCTGTCCTAGCCTAACTCCACATTAACTTGTTAATCCGTTCCCCAGACTGTTTACTGAAAGGACATTTGCTGGACCAGTTGTGCTTCAGACTCCAGGACAAGGATGTGAACTGTGGTTTATCCATTCTGTTCCTTCCTGCTATTTTGAGCAATTTGTAGAAATCATTCTCTTGCCCCTAACAGTTCACAAAAATTGTTTCTCTCATTGTTCCCCAGATACGAACCCCTGAGTGCAGTGTAAAGGAGGATGAGGTTTCAGAAGCTGCCTCTGTGAGAGCACCCATCCTTCCAACACGAAAATGTCTCATGGACCTGCCAGCAGGGAGCTGGGCTGAGTTTAGTGACTCATGGTTTGTGCTTTAAGAGTAAGAGAGTTGCAGTGATACATCGACACTGGGTACCTATGAACTCCACTGAAAGACTTCCTGAGACAATTGGCCAAGACTAAGTGTACCATTGGCAGACAATGAAATGGGATCTGAACTTAGGCTACCTTTATTCATGAAGGTATAAACATTTTATTTTGAAATGTCCACAAGCTTTCTTCTTGGAGAAGGTAACATCTTTTTTAAGGGTTTCCTGTATTTTATCATAATATCTATATTCTCAAGATAGAGTTCATCTCTATGGTTTGGGTTTTTTTTTGCGGGGGAGGTGGTAAATTTTAAAGTTTCTTTCTAATCCCAATAGCTATCCTTCATTCACATTTAAAAAGAACCTTCCAGGAGCTACCAAAACAATATTAAACTTACACTAAATTGTCCACACGCAATATTTAAAAGCACTCAATTCCTTAAGTTTGTATGTTGCAATTTCAAATTCTTCTACATTCTGGCTTTCAAAATGGGTTTACTTAAATACTTTGGGATGCATAAATATGCCTTTACATTATCCTACATTTGAACTCTAGTTTTCTGGAATAGCAGAGAGCTCACTAGTCAGAGCTCAGCAAGCAGCCTCTGATTCTGTTACTCTGACTTAGTTACTCTGACTCTTCATTTGTGTATATCAGGGCAAAACCAAGTGATCTGCAAGGCACTTTCTGGCCATAAAGTTCTGTGGTTCTAATTTGAAGCTCTAATTTTGCCTCCTTATTAAAAATATTAAAGTAGAAAATGAAATGACGGCAAAGAGGGAATATATAATAGTTAACTCTCACAGCATTGCCATTTGTTGCTTTATATGAAAGGACTTCTAGCCCAATAAAAAGACATAGCCAAACTCTAGCACCAAAAGGAAACAGATGGCGCTCAGGGTAACTTGGTCCTACCTTCCATGAGATAACCAACTACATAAAAATTGGCATAAAAATGGGCAGTGGTAGAAGTGGAATTCCATAAATAGAGGTAGAGAGGAGTGACCACAAATGGCAGAGACAGTAATTATGGAAGAGAAGGTCTAAGGGAAACGCACAGGAAGTTTTTTTATTGGTTTCTGCTCCCATTATATTTGCTGGTCACCAAAAATCATGAGTCTGGGCATGTAATAATTTTGTCTTTTGTTATTCTTATAACAATGTTGTAGTGTAAGGAAGACACTGCTTGACGTGTACATTGGGTGAACAAGTTTGTCAAGATGGCCTGGGTGTGTGAACCACAGTGGGGAAAGAGGCTTGGGGGCAGAATGTACAAAGAGACAGATGAATGTTGCAGAGGAGCTGAATCACAGCTGCCAGGAAGAGGGGCTGTGAAGGAAGCCACATGCAAGAGGGGACTCACAAGGAGGCAGCAGTATGATGTGAGGCAGGTCGGAGGATGGCTGGGTCAGGCAGTAAAGAAGTACATTACACAATCAGACAAATCAGTTCAAAAATACATGAAAGTGGGGAGCAGCTGCTTAGGGGAGTTCCCATCCATGCAGATTTAAGAAAAAGACCCAAGAAAGCTAAATGGACAGAGATGCTAAGAATCATGGCATGTAAAGGTTTGGAGATGAGATTTATTTCAAGTTGTGGTTTAAGTTAGGAGTAAGCAAGGAAGAACTGAGTGGTTTTGACATCAGAGCTGCCAGGATGGACCAGGTGAGGGAAACACACCACAGAGATCTGGAATTTGACCAATCTGAATATGACTTTGTATTTTGAAACACTCACATCAGGTGTTGGAGGTAAAGAACTATTGGGAAGGTATTTAGGGAAGGGGCCCAAGGCCATGAGTTAGATGAAAGATATGCCCAGAAATGCCCAGAAATGTTTCTGTTGCCAGGTACTATATTGGGCCATGGGCCTACACATCCACTACTTTTTTAAAGCAAGGTTTAGGCAAATTGTGACCAAATGTGCCAACTCCATCCAGGCCCATGAAAGTATATATTAGAGTAAAAGTCTACCCTCTGTAAAGAATGGCCGGCCATCGTCACCAGATACTGACATAACATGTGAAGTCCAGGCCAGGAGAGACACCAGACCCATGTCTCTGCTTTGGGACAGGCATTCATTATTTAAAATGTCAGACTTGGAGCACATCTGGGGTAAAGAGTGTCTCATCTTAACTCTTTTTTTTTTTTTTTTTTTTTTTGAGGCAGAGTTTCTCTCTTGTTACCCAGGCTAGAGTGCAATGGCGCGATCTCTACTCACCGCAACCTCCACCTCCCAGGTTCAGGCAATTCTCCTGCCTCAGCCTCCTGAGTAGCTGGGATTACAGGCATGCACCACCATGCCCAGCTAATTTTTTTGTATTTTTAGTAGAGACGGGGTTTCACCATGTTGACCAGGATGGTCTCGAGCTCTTGACCTCGTGATCGTCTTAACTCTTGAGGCAGATGGTTCTTGCCTTGGGAAAAGAGTGGGATCCCCTCTGGTTTTACTTTCCTCGAGGGTCTGAGGCTAGGAGAGACTTGGGCCCTCTGTTCAGAGTAACTGGTCTCTCTACGTGGCTGGATAACCCGTTTCAACAAGACTGGATGAGCATCTTCTGCATCATGTGTCCCATAAGGGATCTCATCAGAGGAGCTACGCTTGGGCACACAGACTAACCCTCAGCTCCAGGGTCTTAGTGAGCTTCATTTTATGAAATGGGTAAGCATGTTTACAATTGGATTCCAACACCTCTGGTAAAACCTCAATACCTGTTCATTGTTCTTTTTAACTGCATCTTACTTTTATGGCAGTGGTTCTCAAACTTGTTGGAATCAGAATTCCTTAATACTCTTACAAGATTTTGAGCGCCCCAAAGAGCTTTTGTTTATATCAGTTATGTCCATTGATTACGACTGTGTTGCTCATAGAAACTGTAGATTTTAAAAAATATTTATTAATTCATTTATACATAACAGTCAGAAATGTAATATGTTAATACATTTTTATTAAAAATAACTTTTTTTTAAAACAAAACATTTCATAAGGAGAGGAGCACTATTTTGCATTTCTGAAAGTCTTTGTAATGTCTGGCTTAATAGAACACAGCTGGGTTATCATATCTGCTTCTGCATTTAATCTATTGTGATATGTTGCCTTGGTTAAAGTAGTAAATGAAAAAAATGCAGTTTCATACAGATATGTAGCTGGAGGAGGGTGAAGTAGATTAATAGCCTTTTTAGATAATTGTGGCTATTCTTCTTTGATACTACACCAAAACTTGATGAGTGGTAGTTTCTTTAGGATTACTTACAGTATAAAATCTGAAACTGTATCAATAAACTTTTCATATTTTTTCATGTTAAAACCCACTGATCTATCTTGTGCATTGAATGGATCTTGTACTCACCATGATTTGGTAACATCAAGCATTGGTCATTTGGAAAATATTGGTTCACTAAGCTTGGCAGATCTTCCAAAATCTTGAGACAATATCAAAAAGTCATATTTATTAACATTGCCATCCATCTCATCAAAAAGGCCTGTAAGTATCAGGAAGCTGTTAAATTCATGGTGATGGATACAAGTAATCTAAATTTCTAATTTTTACTTATGAATGCAAATATTGTCACTGCCAAAAAATAGTATGCATTATTTTCCTTGAAATTGTAGGTTCACTTCATTTGTTTTTTTTGAGAAATACCCCTCTGAGTTTGTCAGTCAGTCGTCCTTTCAAGTAAAAATAACATTCCATTAAAAACCGGCTATTTCAAACAATCTCACAAGTGATTTTCCTTTAGACAACTGATGTATTTCAGTATGCAGCAGAAGTGCTTTATATGTACCTACCTTTTGGTCAACAAAGAATATTTAAAAGTCTTGTACTCAAGGATTGAGATTTAATAAAATTAATAATTTTTACTGCTCTATCAAGGACATTCTTAAACAAACCTCCCTTTTTCCTTCCTCTATATGCATAATGGTGAAGAATAGGATGACTATTATACATTTTGGTGCTCTGCCTTAATTAGTGCTAAGGTGTGGCATTTTTACCCACTATTGCTGTTATATCATAAGTGCAAATGTCAACGCAGATCAAAGGACAAATAATATCTTAGTGTTAGTATGAAAGTAGTTTTGACCTCATGGACCCTGGATAATATGAAAGTAGTTTTGTACCTGCAGACCACGCACTATTCTAGGGTAAGTGCTCCCTTTGTCTACCCACCCTTTGCAATACTTGAGTTTGAATAGATATCACTCCTGTGAGAGTGTTTATGAAACTTCTTAGAATGCACAGTTTTGGGAAAATCTATTTTAATTTCACATTTGAGAGATAATGGAGATGGGGGTGGAGAAAGTACTGTAGTTATTAAGATAAAATATGCTTTTAAAAGCTTGGCCAATGGGTGGGGTGAATCAAATAGAATATTCCAATATGATGAATATGGCCAACAATAATCCAACCTCACGGTTCATGGGTATGTATATCCCAAAAGCATACATTTCCAAAATTATTTATCTGTTTGATTTTGAAATCCATTATTGTAACCCCCAACTATTTATTTTCCTAATGTTTTATGTTAGTCTGACGTTAAAATTAGTTCGTGTTCCCTGAGCATACAGCAGTTGAGGGTGAGATGCAAATGACCCTGAAGAGTGTTTTGTAGCATAGAGACACCAACCTGAGATTGAAGTGGAAATTGTTCTGTCCTTATTTCCATTTTCTATTGTTGTGTACTACTTCAAATAATTTTTGGAAAGAGGTGGAGTTATGAATAAATTCAATTTAAAAATGCTTTTGGCTGTTGCTACAACACCTATATAATTAAAAGTTGACAGCATTTGCCTGCATGCCTTTAAAAGGTTGTAGGAAATGTACTCTGCTTTGAGGAAAGGCCTAAAGTGTGTTTTCAATTATAGCATACTAAACACTATGAAAAGCCCCAGCAATTCAGAAAAGGTGGTGGTGTGTCTATGCAGAGTAATAATCCTGAACACCTTAGCCAAAGGTTCTGAAAAAGCAGCAGTGAAGTGTGATGACCATTCTGTTTAGGTGTAAAGATCCTACACACTCAAGGCAATGGTCTACTTGGAAAGGATGGGCTCTGATTTATCATTAATATATTAATTTCAAGTCCAATGTCATCGACAATAGTCAAAGTTATGGCAAATTGAATTTGACCTGAGTGGAAAGATAGTTATATTTCAAATTATAATGCAGGACAACTTAACTACTAGTTTTTTAAAGCCAACATTGAGGAAGAACTGGTTTAAGGATGATGCTCCATTTTAAACTTGACTGCTCTCTGTTTTGGTTTGAGATTGAATTCATGCAGGTGTTTCAAACCTTGTTTTCAATAGGATTACTTGTTACTGGGAAGCTAGATCTTTTGGGGGGAGTTGGCAGGGAGGTATTGAACCTAAGATTTCTCTATCAATAAAAGACATCTTTTGGGAGATACAGGACTCTTTAAGCTTCACTTATAAAAGTGTGCAATATAAAGCTTTATTATTATTGTTAAAGGGGCAGGTCAGAATTTAACCCCCATGGCTCTCTTTAACACCACTGAAGTTGTAAGACTTAATTCAACCTCAAAGAGGCATGAGTTATCCATGTAGGCTTATGGAGTGTCATTTTAATATTCTATATCTTTACTGTGCCTCCATCTTCTTTGATGAAAAGGTCTATTTAAAAATTGGTAGGAAAATATTTAACACAATAAGATGATGAGTCAGAGTTTTAAAAAAGCTAAAAAGGGAAGATGTAGTTAAATAATGCACCTTTTTATTTTTTTAGCTACATCTGACTCATGACATATAATGTATTCTGCTAAGTTCAAAGTTTCCTCTTACAAAGAGAGTTTTATGAAACAACTCTTCTTCAGACCATTTTTACTTCAATTATAGTAGCAGGTTTTGGAGTTTAAATCATTAACAACCTTTGAGTGAACTTTTATCCAAATGACTGCAAGTCACAAAGAGAACAGTCCTCTTTCACCAAGTACCTTTTGTGCTAGAGTGAGACCCGTCCTTTTCTATTTTTCTCCTTTATGCCTGTCTTTGAAGAAAGATGTGTGATTTGTAAGGTAATGAAAGTATGTATCAGTTAATAAAAACTGCTATATTGGGCTCATAATGCACACTGGAATTGCTTCAGGGTAAACTTCATATACCTGCAGTGTATAGCAGGGGAAAAAGTAAATTTCCGAAGTAAAGATTGCTATGTGCACTCTAGGAGTACCACGTAGCAGTTAAAGCAACCATCAGGGGTGACCTAATCTTATTTTCCTCTCTTTGTCAAGTAGCTGTAATGTTCATTTAGGAGCATTTTTCAGTTTTAACTCCACTGGACACTCCAAAACTGGGCACTTACTCTGTCAACTGTCAACCGAGTTATTGATTTCACCATATGTTGTCTTTTTATTTTTTTATTTTTGATTAGTTTTATTGGAATGTTTTTGGAGAGTGTGTGGGAGACGATAACCTCCAGATTTAAGGTGATGGGGCGAGAGAGTAATTCTTTTAGGGACAAAAGCCTGCAGAATTTCATACAGAACAAAATGTAGCTTAATAAACAAACGAAAGTTAAGACAAAAATTTATTTCCTTTTAAAAATCAGTAAAATAATGAACTAATCGTTGTTTAAAGAGTGAGAAAAACTTTTTTCCCCCTAGATTTGGCGACTAGCGGGATAAATTTGAAGAACTCCATCCCACCCCCGCACGCGCACCCCCCATTCTTTCCAGACAGAGCGGTTGTAAATCCGAGGCTGAGTCCGCCCTGGGAGCCTTGGGGCACCTTCCTCTTTGCTCTGTGTGTGTGTGTGCGTGTGTGTGCGTGCGTGTGTGTAGCTCTCGCTCTTTCCCTCAGTCTGTGCCTCTGTGTGTGTGTGTGTGTGTGTGACAGAGAGCGAGAGAGAGAGCGCGAGAGGAGAGAGAGCGAGAAAGAGAGAGAGAGAGCAAGAGAGCGAGCTGTGAGCTGTGCTGCCGCCGCCGCTGCCCTTTGATCCCGACATTAGTGTTAGGGGCTCGGAGACACAGAGCGCGGCCATAGACACCGCCGCACCGGCACTCATTTATTTATACCTCCCATCACACACGCGAGCATAGGACACACACACACTCACACCTATTAGATCCGTTTCCATTGAAGAATATTACGCTCGGGGACAAGCCAGGTGCACGACCAAAAATTAAAAAAAAAAAAAAAAAGGAAAAAAGAAAGGAAAGAAAAGAAGAAAACCCCTCTTCTGGCTCCAGGAAACAAGCTTCAACCCATTGCACACACCGGAGAGAAGGGGTTTCCCCCTGTCCGCCCGCCCGCCCCCCAACTACCTCCCCGCTCCTGCCAGTGTCTGCCTCTCTGCCCCCACGGGGGTTTATTTGATCTCACATTAACCAAGGAGGAGAATGTGAGAAAAGGGGGAAAATGCCCAGGAGGAAGCAGGAGCAGCCCAAGCGCCTTCCCTCACGTAAGTCATCCCTTCTCCACCTCCTCTCGTGCCATTTTCTCGCCCTCCCTCTCCTCTTTCCCCTCCGCAGCCTCCTCCGTTGTTTTCTGCATTAGTTTAGGGTTACAGAGGTGAAACTGACAAAGACACAGCCCGGGTTACTCCTCGTTTAGGTCTATGCTGAGGCAGCCATGTTGGTGATGATCAGCCCCGTGCCCTTTCTATTCTCTCTCTCTTTTTCTTTCTTTCTCTCACCCCCCCTCTTTTTTTCCTTGAGATCGGGCTTTTTTTTTTCCCTTTCCCTCTCCTTCCCCCTCCTCGCCCCGGGTTGCTGGGGGGAGGGGGCAGGAGGCGGGAGGAGGGGAGTAGTGTGGATGCCTGGGGTTTTTATCGGGGGGTTGGTGGGGGGGAGGTGGGAGAGGTTGGAATCTTTAAAAAAAAATTCCTTGTGGATTCCAGCGCCCGAGGGTGCGGGGGGTCGGGACGCGCGGAGGGCTGGGGGCCGTGACATGGCGTTTGGGGGTGTCGGGGCGAGGGCGCGCGGCAGCCCGCCGGGTACGGGATCCAGGGAGACGTCCGTCCCTGGCTAAAGGTTGCGCCGGGGTTGGTCGGCCCCGGAGCCGCCGGCGGCAGCGGCGGCGGCGGCTAGAGCAGGAGGAGGCGGAGGTGGAGGAGGCGGCGGCGGAGGAGGGGAGTCGGGGGCGGGCGAGGCGGGAGCGGCTGGGGAGGGTGTAGGGACACCGCACACAAACACACGGGTACACACGCGCCGCCGGGCGGCTGCTCCCGCGGCGCCGGGGCGAGGGGGCGCGCCGGGGCGCGGGGCGGCCGGGCGGGGGGCGAGGCAGGGCAGCGGCGGGCGGATGTGGGGTGCGGGAGCTGCGCCGAGGCGGAGGCAGGAGGCAGGGCGGCTCGCCGCGCGCGAGGTCCCTGCAGAGCCGAGGGGAGGGAGGAGCAGGGCTCCTGGCCGCAATAAAATGCGGGGTCAGTCGGAGCAGACGGAGCCGGGCGAGACTCGGGCTCTCAGACCCCCTCCCTGGCGAGCCTGAGCAGAGTCCAGGACTAAAGTGCATCACAGCCCTCCCCGGCGGCAGCCACACACGCCAACTGGAGACACACACCCGCCGGCACGGCCCGGTCCCCTTCCCCTCCTCCACTCGCGCCCCCGGTCCCTCTCTGCCCTCCCTCCGGCTTTTCTTTGCGCGACTCTTAACTTTTCCCCCACTCCCTCTCCAGCTCCCCCCAACCCCCAGTCTTTCTCCGCTTTGAGTGTTCCGAGATGCTGCTAAAGCTAAAAGTGAAGGAGAAAGAAGCAACTAAAAATATCCCCCGGGGCCGCCCGGCTCCTTGAATGCAGGGAAGAGGGGGAAGGGGAGAAGGCGTGGGGCGGGGTGACTGGGAGGAGGGGACGCTGGAGGCGCCGGAGGGAGGGGTCGGGGGAGACGGAGGGTCAATTTCTCTTCTCTCCCCCCACACTACTCCCCTCTCCCGGCGGTTTGGCGCTGCTCGGAGCCCGATCCTGCAAAACCCGGGCTGGGGGCGGGAGTGGAGCCGGAGCGCCCGCCCGCCCGGGTGTCAGGCCGACGTGGTCGGTCACCTGAAGTTCACGGAGGGTGGGGGAAGGGTTAAGGTTATGGTGTCTCGGGCTCGGGTTGTGTGTGAGCGTGTGCGTTTCCGCTGCAGACAGGCAGCGCGATCGATCTCCCCCTCGCGAAATATCCGCGGCGGTGCCTGCCCAGGGGACAGGGAGGGGGGCGTGGGCTACTCGGGCCGGGCGCCCCCGCGGCTCCGTGTCACCCGGGCCGCAGCCGAAGTGGCGAGCAAGGGCACTTGCAAGCAGTCCGCTCTGCAAACATTCCTCTTTCTTTCCCTTCCCGGTACGCAGGAGTCGACGCAAAGGGCTTGGGTTGTGCTTTTTTCCCCTTCCTTTTAAAAAAAAAATGCCCCTGTGCAGTCCTTTCTTCGCCTGCCCGCTAGAGGTTCTGAGGATAATATCACATATGTAATATATATGCACATAAAATCACTCGCAGGCGGCTGCGTGTGTAGGGAAATTTTGTGCGAGGAAGGAGGAGGCGGTGCAGTCGGGGAAGGCGAGTTGGGAGGCTCCGCGCTGCGATTCACAGAAAACTCGCAGCAGTTGGTAGAAGAGTGTGCGTGCACATGGCCGGCCCGCCGCGCTGCCCGGCTCCGGCCGGGGGCTTGGGGAGGGAAGGGAGAGGAGGCAGGGATCCTCAGGGGGTCAGGGGAGGTCTGCCCTGCTCGGACAAAATGGGCTTCAGTGTTCTCTGCGAACTTGCCCTTAGATGGCAACTTTGGGAGCTGATGAGCTTGTGTGCGAAAACAGGGCGGTGAGGTTATTTGGTCATTTTCCCTTTCTTCTCCTCTCCCCCTGCTTAAAAAAAAATGTTGGCGGGATTAGAGGGAGGGTGGGAGAGGAGAAGGGATTTATCTGTTTCGGCTGTGACGGAGATGGAACGCCTTCCCTCCTCTGGTGTGTAGCGCAGTCGGGCAGCTGCAGCCTGCCCTGCTGGTGACCTTGACCCTGACCTCCTGCGACTACCCTCTCCGCCTGAGAGGAAATTCAGGCTCCATTTTAGCTCGGGTGCTTGGTGGGCCTCTCCTGCGCGTCGGTGCCTGGTGATGAAGTTATATTTTGAGAGTGGGCTCTCCTACTTTGCGGTCTGATTGAATCCTGTTATCACTCACTTAAAAAAAAATTACCTCCCTCTTTCAGTCACATAAAGTCACTTTTACTGAAGTAAGAAGCAATTACCTTTGGAAACACCGTAAAAGTCCCTGCAGTTTTGAGAGGGAAGCCTTAATTTTCTAAGCTTTTCCACTTACCTTTGCATTGAATGGATTTTTGTGGATGTGTGTAGCCTGTGCTAAGTGTGGCTTACACAGGTTTTTTTTTTTTTAAAGCAGTTTGAGTTTGGACTTTGCAATTTCTGGGCAAATGGTGTATTTTGCAGTTCAGTCACAGTCACCAAGGCTTGCTAAGTGCTGAGTGAGGCTTGAAACTTGCAAGTGGTGTGAAGTAGTAATTATTTGACTTTGGGAAAAATTAGTGTTAATTTGTATTTAATGTTGAATATAATGGCAGTTCTGAGTCCCAGTTTTAATGCTAAACACTTTGTTTATCTGTGAGAGGAGGATTTCTCTTTCGCTCGAGTACTGTTTTGTATCAAACTTAAAATATAGGAAGTCTGGGGTTTAAATTTCTCCTCCTATAAGTCATCCCAGGGTTTTAAGAAGTTAGGGGCAGATTTAAAAGTTGACTCTAAAAGAAAGAAGTGATGTATGTAACGGAGGAGGAGAAGTGAGATCTTGAAGGAATGAGAGTGGAAAACTGTTTTTGAAGCCAAATGGCCCTTTTAAGTAAATACAAAAGTGGTTAATAGCCACTGTTAATATATTGTTTTAAGAATCTGTAGAACCTGTAAACACACATTTAAGAAGGGCAAATTCGAATACAAAAATAAAGGAACTTGTGAAAACTGTATCTATAGAAAATTTGGAGGGCTTTCCGCTTCCTCTTAGGTCTCTCCCTGTGCCTGCAACCCCCTAAGGATTCTACAGCATAAAGCATTGCTACTTATAGACTCTGTGTTGGATCTATTTTTCTGATATTGACTACAATACTAGCCAAACGCAGTCTGGATCTACAAAGCCCACAGTCCTCCCACTACACAGCACAGACACCAGGGAACCTGGAAGTTCCACCCTGGAGTGGATTAGTCCTGGAAATCCAGACTAGCACTTGGTATTATCTGATACCAAGTCTGGGGTGAGCCTCAACCCCTGGCACGGAGTCCCAGCAATTCCCCAGTCTGGGCTCCGGCCTGCTAAGGTTTCCTAGCTCCTTCTGTTCAGCTAGACACCCATGGGACTGTTCAGAACCGAATTAGCTTTGGAGATGGGTTAGCCTTTAACCTGACACTACTAACCTAAGCCTTAGGTTTCTGATTTAAAATTCTACACAGCCATTTCCTCCTGGGCCTCTGAAGTAAGTGTGTGTGTTTGTATCTGTGTTTGTTTTGTTATATGGGCCTCATACATTTGCAGAAAAAGACAGCCTATATTGTGGGGTTGAATGGCGATCTTACTGTCTACAAATCAAAAGAAGTCCTGTATTAACTTTTGCAGGTGACCCTAAGCAAAGGATATTAAACCTACACTACTTTTGAGGGGTGGTTTTAAAAATTCTTACACAAGATGCAGACTTTATGTTTTGGACTAGAGTGGTAATTATCATTTTGGGATTTAAATGTGATTCTACTGTAGTTCATGGCTCTTTTACAAACGTTCTTTCCATTAACAAGGTCCAATACTACATTTAAAAAAAAAAAAAAGTCCGAGAGGCCCTTTGAGCTGTAGCACCTGGTTGTCTTTAGCAGAATCCTGAACTGGATAACTTTAAAAACTTTGTCAGCCTAAGAAAGAGGAAGAATGAGTAACTGTGTGGGTAACTGATGCTGTGACTGTTATCCTGCATGGAACTAGGCACTTTGTGAACATTATTACATCTGGAATCACAAACTGAAGAGGGAAAGGATAAGGAAAGGTGTTCTCTTCTGTTTGTTGCATCTGTAAATCTTTTTTACCATTGGTGATCAGCACTTACTTCCTCATTAGCTTCAACTTACACATAAATGTGTACGAGTTTAGATCCTATTATATTTACCATTGGAAATTTGCCTGATGCCTATTCCCGAGGGGGAACACAAAGGAAAAGTTAATAAAGCAGTTGTTTTATGATTCCAGTATTTTCATTGTTTACTCAGTTGTGGATCAAGACCAGATCAGGTTATTGTGTTTTTCATTAACAAAACTTTTTAAAATTCTCTCCTGCTTTCTAGTAAAATTGGGAAGCAAAGTGACTGGAAAGCAACAGGATTCCTTATTTTTATCATTTTACAAGTCCTTTTATGTCTAATGAAAGAGAAAGGGTGAAAGATTTAATTCTTTTTCCCTATTTATTCTTCTTAATTTTTGCAGTGACTGGGCAGTACCTCCTGACTAACTGTGGCAGGGACCACGTGGGAAAAAATTTGAGTCTGAAGTAGCAAAATATTTCACTGATTCTGTCAGCCAGAGCTAATGATTCCAAGGTACCCAGAAGCAGTCTAGGTGGATGCTGGATAATCATGCCTATCTGTTCTCTGAAAAGAACATCTCTGTATTTCTAATGCAGTAAGTAGGGTATCACTGAGCTTTCCTGCTAAAATAGGAAAGAAAACTCAAAGTCACATTTCTTCTCATGCTTCAAAATAGTTTCTAATAAAAAAAATTGATTTTTAATTTACCTGCATGCTGCCATCTCACTCTGGGGATGACACAGCTTGTGTGAGTTGACAAGTCTCACTGCACAAAGTGTTAATAAATCATGCTGGAGAAGTATAAATTGGACAGCTTTCGGCCAGTGTTAGAGCTTGCTGTGCATTGGAGATTTTAGAGTCGTTGAATGGCATCTATTAGGAGAGTTCCAAGGGAGGTGTAGAAAATCTCTGTCTTGTGAGGCTTGTAAAATTAGATGGACAAAGACCATGGGGACTCCCAAGGGAGAGTGTGTGTTCATGGAGTGATGACACAGGCTTCTCCTGAGGTCAGAAGTTGCTTTAAAATACAAGGAGTTCTATTAATGTCAACACGTTCTTGTAGAAAAGGCCAGATTGGAAATGTATGGTGCCTGGCTGTGTTGGTAAACTAGTTTACTTAAGTAATCTCCGTAGATTGGGTTTGGATCCTGTCTGGACAAGTTAGTTTCAGAAAAGAGGAAAAACTCTCATCCGCTATCATTAACCCTGGTCACTTATCTGCAAATTGTTATCTTTGACTTAAAGATGACAAGGTGTCTTAGACTGTTTGGGCTGCTATAACAAAATATCTTAAACTGGATATTTTATAAACAATAGAAATGTACTGCCTACAGTTCTGGAAGTTGGGAAGTCCAAGATCAAGGCGCCAGCAGATTCAGTGTTTGATGAGGGCTCTGTCTCTGCTTCAATGATGGTACCTTTTTGCTGTGTCTTTATATAGTGGAAAGGGCACACAAGCTCCCTGGGGCCACTTTTATAAACACACTAATCCCATTCTTGAGGGCTCCACCCTCACGATCAAGTTACCTCCCAAAGGCCCCATCTCTAATACTGTCACATTGGGGATTAACTTTCAACATGAATTTGCGGGGGACACCAACATTCAGACCACAGCACAAGGTGTGAGGGAGGGAAATACGGTGGAGCCCACATTGCTATGCTTGTTTCTATGACTGGTCAGCAATGCCATCTGTGAAAACTGAAGGCGGCATATTTCCGAGATTAGGTTAATATATTTGTCCCCATTTGAGGTTGCCATGTCGTCCTCCATTCTTCATTTTTAAATATCCACTGGAGTATTAGGACAGGAAAAGGAAAAACAGAATAGGCTGGAGCTAATCTCTCCATTCTGAGTGATGTATTCGTAATTTTGTATAATTTAATCAGACTGATCGCAGAACAAGATAATGACAGTATGACCTACAGAATAGGACTTTTGGGGGCATTAAGGATTTCCAGCATAAGGTTTTACAAGACCATGAGCTTTGTGGCGAAGGCATAGATGTTGAGCTTCCTCTTATTGGAAAAAAATCCAGACCAGGCCTAGTTATGGTAGGATGTGAGCTTTTCTTCAACACATTTCATTACTATATTGGCTTAGTTAATGTACTCTTAGAACCACATTTTAGAGGTATAGATTGTAAATGATGGTGCCTGTTTCTGATGTACTCTTTTCTGTCTCCTGCTTTGCTAGGTATAGCTCAGTAATTCATTCCATCTAGGGCTAAGTGTACAAAACACTTTACAGTTCATGGTAGCTGAAATGTCTTCTGTCATATTTTATAAGAGAATAATGTGTAAAGCAGAGACCTTAGAAATAGCTAAGAGTACTTGATGGGCTGAAGTTTCTGACTGCTTTCTCCTATTTGGGAGCAAATTTTGTATTTCTGTCCTCTCTCTGTAAGTTATGTTTTATGATATTGGAGAATAGTGTATGACTATGTGCTGAGGCAGGGCCTCTCAGATGACTCCTGTCATTCCCCAGGGACCCACCTTGGGATGCAATTGTTGTAGTTAAAAGTAGTTTCATAAATTAAAATCAGACTTTGGCTTGATACTAATCTTAAATGGTATGGGTACATGTTGCTGTTTATTTTATAAAAGTTAGCTTCCCTGTATACACACACACACACACACACACACACACACACACACACACAGGCTACACTGTAGCTAATTTTATAAAATGCACAGTGATATGCGCCCACGATCTGAAGTCAGAATGTGGCCTTTAGCAACTCTGCTTTCACAGTCTGACCTGGGGTTATATTAAATGCAGCAGATTCAGTGTACCTAAAAAGGATATTGTTTCCAACTGTCCATTCCCTTCTTATTAAAAAACAGCCTTTACCTCTGAAGTTCTGTCTCTGGAGTTCTTAAGTGACCGGGATTTAGATACACTTGGCTTCTGTTTGTAAGAAAATCCTAATTCAACCAAGTTTTCTCCACCACCAAGGAAGAAATGAATGGACCTTCTTGGAGACTGGGGACTGAAAAAGCAAACTCTAAAATAACCTTTCTCTCTATCTCTTTCTCTTTGGTCATTTCCACATGGGTTGATCCCATTAGAATTGTGATGTGAAGGAAAAAAGAAGAGGTGAGAGAGAGAGAGATGTGGATCTCAGGATGAATTGTTTTGAGTGTGCTGAAGAAGCTGGCCTTCAAAGGAGACTGAAGAAGGCCAGGAGAAAATGATCTTTTACATGATTGATCAGTAGCACTCTGCTTATCTGAGCTTTTGAAACAAGCTACTGTGCTTGTGAAGGGTGATAGTTATTTCTAAGGTTACATAGTGCTAGTATCTTAGGTGGTCTGGCACTGTATTTTAAAAAAGCTTTTGTTGTTGTTTTGTAATGAGAGGGAGAAAGTTTCATCTGTGACTGTGCCCTCTTTTAACTTTGTCTACTGTGTATGGTACAACTAAAGTAGAAACAGGACTCATACGCTTTCGAAGTTCGCAGGGCAGCAGTCAACCATACTAACTCCGGGGCCAGGCTGTTCAGATCCCAGCTTTGCCACTGACTGGCTGTGTGACCTTGGACAAATTACTTATCTTCCCTGCTCTCCACTTCCCTCATCATTGAATAGTGATAATAGTTTCTATGTCACAGAGTTATTAGAAGGATTAATTGAATACATATACAAATGTAAATATTATACATATACACAAAATCATGCCTAATTAGTGTCTGCTGCATAGAAAGAACTCAGTAAATATTACTTATTATTACGTAAAATGTGTTTTAGTTTGTTTAGATTGTGAATAGATTACAGGTATTTCTGACCTGGAACTTTTTGGTGGTTTCTATGGGTTTTTTCTCAATATGTCTCATAAGAGTGGTGAGTAATACTAATATGAGATGGTAAAATTCATTTACAAGGCTATTATTATAGGGCTTGACTAATACTTGTTTCATAGGCCAACAATATTATATTGGGCTTTTACTATAGGAATGAGTTTCTCTAGTTATACGATTTGACCTGAATTATATCTAAGTTGTGTAATAATCATATGCATTATAACCAGGTTTTACTATAAAGCAGGGATACTAAATCCTCCTTTGGACACTTAGAGTGAGACCCAAATTAGAGAATATGTATTCCATAAATATTTATTTATTCTTCTGTTCAACAGGGAGCCCACTGATGAGAATACACAGAGGAAATTTATATTAGGTGTTCCATATGTTACATAGGTAATAGTTCATTTACACAGAAAAAAGGAAAGGCAGGGTCTGCTGTTTCTAATCACAGAGAACCAATTCAAGAGAATATACTAAATGAATCTGAAACGAGGGATGGGGGTGTGTGCGTAGCGGGAGAGAGAGATCATATCGTAGGTTACAAGCTGGTGCCATAGTAATGTGTTTTGCCCCACACAGATACTGTTTAAAAACTTGAGACAACATTTTGGAAATCGGAGGTTTCATATAAAAATCCAAATTTCCAGCTTCCTTTGAAAACTTGGAAGAGCCACTCGCACTGGGCCCACCTCCCCACATGGCAGCAATCTGCTGTAGTCGGTGGCGGCTGTCTCCGTTCCCTAGGCATGTGCTCGTCAGTCTGCCACAGTTCCTGCCACTCGGCCACCGTGTCCCCATATGCATATACACCTGCCTGCCTCCCTCAGGTGTCTTACCTCCTGGTCCCTGTAGGCATTTGGATTAGAAACTGTTCTGCATGCCCCAGAGTTCTTTGATCTTTCCATTCATCACTGTGTTTCAGGTGCTGTATAGCACATTTGATGGCAGTATCAAGAAGCCGTATAGGGATTAAGATCCTGGCAGCACCACATTGTAGGTGTGACACTAGCAAGTTACTGCTGTTAGTCTGCCTGTTTTTCTCATCTGTTAAGTGGGAGGTCATTGTAGGTTCTCTGAGACTAGGTCAGCTTGTACACGTAGAGACTTTTGATTGGCGCCTGGCATAGAGTATGTGCACAGTAAATGCTGGCCATATTAACACAGCTGAGGTGTGAATTCATTTCAACTGAGGATTCCTTGAACTGTATTATGTAATCAGTCAAGCACAACTTTTGCTGCCCATCAGTTTCTGATCACCATCAGCCAACCCAGTGGCTCTTAACCCTGGCTACATAGTTGAATCATCCGGGAGATTTTTTAAAAATACAAACTCCCGGAGATTTAAATTGAATTGACCCAGAGTGGAGCTTGAGCATGAACATTTTTTATAAGCTCTCTGGGTGATGTGATTAATTTGCTTAATCCCGAGTTGAGGACCCCTGAACTAACCAGAACTCCCACTCTGGGATGTGACCGTTTCAGCCAAAAATAAAGACATTCAATGTTGAGCCAGGTCAGCTTATTGACGGTAATTTGTTAGGCTCTTAAAACCCTAAACTCAGCTCGTGGACTTGAGTAGTTGACTGCAACTCTTCAAGGTTGGAAACCAGAGAGACGCACGGAAGGAACCTACAGTAGGCAGGAGACACAGACTCCTGTCTTCTCCTTCAAACTCTTCCAGCACCAAGGTTTCTCACTGGCTGTGTGACCTTGGGCAAGTCACTTACCATCTCTGTGCTTAAGTAGCTCCATCATGTAAAACGGAAAATCCAGTACATTACCCAAACCTATTTATATTATGCTTTATTCTTCATGAAGTACTTTCACTGGTATCATCTACCCGTGAGGCAGGCAGGGAAGGGCTGCTTCTCCCACGGATTGGACAGAGGTGGACACAGACCCAGAGAGAGGAAGAAGCTAGCATGTAGTCACCAGTGTCAGCACTACCACGGGCTGGACCATTTGATGGTCTCTTGAGACTCAGTGCAGCTGTAGGTCTGTGAAATCTACATGGGATCTCACAACCTGAAGGAGATGGTTTTGGTCACTATAAACTGCTCAGAGACCCTCAACTACAGGAGGAGAACCCCTTAGGTGCTGATGGAACGTGATGGCCCCGTGATTCATGAAAACTTTTGCTGTCAATAATATTTCCCTCCTCAAAGACTCAAGATCTGAGTTTTTGATATTAGACTAAGCAGAGGGTAATAGAATGGAGTCACATGCAGTGACACTGTCTGAGGCCTGAATTATGTACTCCATATGGAGAGTACTGCCTTCGCGTAATGGCCTAGAATTAGGCGGTGTTTTCTAATCTGCACTTGTTTGGCCCTACTTGTTAACCCAACAGTCCTCTCTAGAGCATGAAACACAGCTGTATTTGGGAGGAAACAAAGTGTGGGAGACCCTACGCTCCAGCAAATGTTACTGAAATGTGCTATATGATTTCTCTCTTCTAGGGGAAGGCAAACTTCAAATAATAACTTGTTGGGTTTTAATCTGACCTTAAAAAGTTAGAAATCAAATTACAGTGAGCTACTTTGTGACATTTATAGAAAGAGGGAAATTTCACAATCTAAAAGTAGGGTTTGGGTTGGCTACTAGATCGTAGTTAGAGAGAAGTGCTGTGCACAAATGGCTACTCAAATACTTGTTGATAGGTGAAAAAATATGTGTAGAAGAAGAGAAAAAGTACGAGAAGCTTAAATATGACTTGGACATACTCCATCAGGCTGGAACCATAGAAATCACAAATATTAACTCTTTACTAATTTAGTTTTAAAAATCAATGTTGGCTTTTAATGACAAAACTAGTACATGCTTAGTATAAATAATTAAACCCATGCAATAATGGTTAAGTATGAAAGTTCCCTCATCCCAACTTCCACCCCCAGAGATAACCACTGTTAATCAACAATTAATATTTAAAACTCAGCCTTTCTTTGAAAAATGGATACATTTCAGCAGAGTTGGCTGAAAGAATTTAAGTGCGGAATTCAGAACAAGGGTGGCAACATCACTCTTAGAAACTACTTCGACCCATCTATAGTATTGAATCTCAGATTGGTTAAACAGATTTAAAGAGAGAAATTGATAAAGTACTCACAAGAAGGGAGGCAACTAGAATGTTGTATGTTCTTGAAATCATCATATGAAAAATTAGTTGTTGAGGCAACTGGGAATACTTCATTTAAGAGTGGGGGTGTAAAAATTGTGCATGGTAGCTACATTCAAATATATGAAGTTCTGTCAAGTGAGAAAGGGAGTAAATTGTTATTCATCCTAAATTCTCAGCTGGTGTGTGATAACTGATACTTGATTTGCTCATTCATTCATTTATTTCACCAGCACTAACTGAGCACATGTGTGCCAGGGATTGGGAATTTGTGGAGCTGAATAGAGCATGGTTCCTGCTCTCAAGGAGCTCAGAGACAAATGAGCAGAGAAAGAGATGGAAACAAATAATTAAAATTCAGCTTGAAAAGTATTTTCATTAACTTATGAAAGTGCTGGTCAGAAAACAGAGAGTAAGACCAATAGTGTGGAAGTTAGAAGGAATTTGATTTGATAAAATTTGTTGAATAAATGAAACTATCCTGCTGAGCATGGTGGCTTAAGCCTGTAATCCCAGCACTTTGGGAGGCCGAGGCGGGTGGATCACCTGATGTCAGGAGTTCAAGACCAGCCTGGCCAACATGGTGAAACCCCGTCTCTATTTTAAAAATACAAAAATTAGCTGGGTGTGGTGGCATACACCTGTAGTCCTAGCTACTCGGGAGGCTGAGGCAGGTTGCTTGAACCCGGGAGGTGGAGGTTGCAGTGAGCTGAGATTGCGTCATTGCATTCCAGCCTGGGTGACAGCGAGACTCTGTCTCGAAAAAACGTAATAAAAATAAAACTATCCAAAAGTGAAACAGCAGATATTGTGTTTATGAAGAAGCTGGTTCAACCGCCCGTTGGGGGTGATTTTCTAAGGACTTCAAGTAATGTGGGGTGGGATGAGAACTGTTGAACTCTAAAATTATTTAATATTTCAGGAAACGATTCTATAAAGTGCTGCTTTGCTTGGTTTCTATTTAAAGTTGGAAATCTGTTCCCACAGCAGGGGAACACGTCTTTCACTATACTGAATTGAGAGCCTTTTGGGAGTAAAGGTGTGTGGCGACACACATGGTATCATGTTGGAGCAGTGACGATTTGACTGGCTGAGAATTGTAACTCCCACGTGGTGCTCATTCATTAAGGAAAAGTTTTGAGCATTTACCTTGTTCACAGAAGTTCTGTAGGATGCAACTTCTGCTGACAGTTCTTACAAATGTTGACACAAAATAATCACAGAGGATAAGTACAAATCAATATGCTAACAAGTGCAAGATGATACACTATCAGTTAGATGTGTAAATGTTTGAGGAAACACAGAGCAAGTATGATGGGTAAAAGATTCTCAAAGAGGAATGACATATAAAGTGTCCTGAAGGAAGCAATGGACTTAGATCCTGAGCAGAGAGGATAGAACATTCCAAGAAGAAATGTCATTAGCTGATATGGTTTTGCTGTCCCCACCCACCTCTCATCTTGAATTGTAGCTTGCATAATTCCCACAAGTCATGAGAGGGACTTGGTGGGAGGTAATTGAATCATGGGGGCGAGTCTTTCCCATGCCATTCTCGTGATAGTGAATAAATCTCATGAGATCTGATGCTTTTATAAAGGAGAGTTCCCCTGCACACACTCTCTTACCTGCTGCTATGTAAGATGTGACTTTGCTCCTCCTTTGCCTTCCACTGTGGTTGTGAGGCCTCCCTAGGCATTTGGAACTGTGAGTCAATTAAACCTCTTTCCTTTATAAATTATCCAGTTTCATCTTTATTAGCAATGTGATAACAGACTAATACATTAACCAAAAGAGGGCAAAATAAACCAAAAGTTCATTTATGTGAGAGACCCTAAGATAAGGGAGTTCATTGAACCAGAGGGGCCATATTGGTGATATAAAGATAAGAAGCAGGAAAAATATGGAAGGAGCTGGCCCAGATAAGAGATTATGATTGCTAAATTCAGCGGTTTGATTACATCTCAAAAATCAACTGTGAAGTGTGGTAGTTTCTGCCACGGTGATAAAAATGGAGATGGAGGGCGATGGCCTAAATGACGAAGTGGCCTTTTCAAGTAGGGAGGGTTGTTGAAAAACCAAACTCAGGCGGATGGCACTGGATGCCACCCCTGAAGGGGCTGTGGGGTGAGCTCTGCCTCAAACCAGCTTCTCGGGGCCAGTGCTGCAGACACTCAGCCAGCATTTGCCGTCCCCTCTTTTCCCTTACCTCTTTGGTTCCTCAATAATCAGCAAGGAGAGTTCTAATGCTGTGTCTCCCTTAGAGGATCATAGAGTGTATACTCTTAACAAAAAATTGAATATCTAACATCCAGACATGTGTAATGAAAAGCATAATGACGAAACAAACATCTGTAAACCTACCACCCAATTTAACTAGTTTTAATGCTATCAAACCTGTTCGTGTATTCTTCTCCTGCTCCCTGTCTCCTAAGAGTTCCCATTACCCTAAATGCTCTGTTTATTGTTTTCTTTGTTTTTTCTGTGGACTTTGCTGTATTGCTTAGTTTTGCTTGTCTTTGAGATGTGTAACAGTGTTAGTGTACAGTGTGTGTTTGTGTGTTCTGCACCTTGGTGTTTCATTCAATGGTTACCTTTCTGGGATTTCTCCATGTTGATGCATGTAGCTCTGGCACATTCATTTTCACTTCTCTCCAGTATTTTACTGCAGAAACATACCACAATGGATATTTGCTTTTGTTTCCACTTCTTTTTGCTGTTTTGAACAGTGCTGCTTTGAACATGCATGTACATATCAGCTTAGCCTGAGTGTGAATTTCTCTAAGACACTGGTTATCAAACATTTTGGTTTTAGGTCCTTTTTACCAGGACCCCTAAACTCCGAAAACCTTTTGGGTATATGCATTGTATCTGTTTATCTATATCATAGTAGAAATTAAAACTGAGAAATTAAATATGTTATTAAAAACACTGATTCTAACCCATTACATGTTAATTATAAGTAGGCATATTTTAATAAAAATATATTTTCCAAAATAGATTTAGTGAGAAGAGTACTATTGTTTTATATTTTTGCAAATCTCTCTTGCCTGAGTTAACAGAAGATAGCGAGAGTCTCCTATCTGCTACTGCATTCAATCTTTTTTTTTTTTTTTTTTTTTTTGACAGATTCTTCCTCTGTTGCCCAGGCTGGAGTGCAGTGGCGCCATCTCAGCTCACTGCAACTTGTGCCTCCTGGGTTAAAGCGATTCTCCTGCCTCAGCCTCCCAAGTAGCTGATATTACAGGTGCCCACCACGGAGCCTGGCTAATTTTTTTTTTTTTCACATTTTTAGTGGAGACGGGTTCTCATCATGTTGGCCAGGCTGCTCTTGAACTCCTGGCCTCAGGTGATCTGCCTGCCTTGGCCTCCCAAAGTGCTGGAATTACAGGCGTGAGCCACTGATCCTGGCCTGCATTCAATCTTTTGACATGCTTTGGATGGCATATCTGAAGAAAATCTGACTTCATATCAATATGTAATAGTCTTTTCAGATAATTGTGAATATTCATTGATAATACACCAAGACTCAAAAAGAGGTAGCTTCTTAAAAAGGTTAGTTGCAATGATGAATCAAAACATTTCAATAAACTTCTCATATTTTGTTGCATTAAAATCTACTGGTCTTTCTTGTGCTTTGAATGGATCAATGTGCATAGAACATCTTGCGTTGGACATTTGGAAAATACTGGTTCACTGAGCTACGTAGATCTACCAAATGTTGACACATTTTGTTATACAATATAAAAAAATTTATTAGTATCAACACTGATGTTATCTGAAAAGTCTTTAAGGACTGTATTGGGAAGCTGTCAAATTCACAGTGTAAGATACATGTTTTCCAAAATTTTAATTCTTACTTGAAAGCTTGAATTTTATCATTGGCAACAAATACTGTCAGTTTTTCCTTGAAGTATCAGTGTTACTTTTATTCATTTGGCAATGAAGAGTCTGCCAAATACCCACACTTGAATGACCATAGTCAGTTATTCTTTTAATTAAAAGTAATGTTCAGGCCAGGCGCAGTGGCTCATACCTGTAATCCCAGCACTTTGAGAGGCTAAGGTGGACTGATCACGAGGTTAAGAGATTGAGACCATCCTGGCCAACATGGTGAAACCCCGTCTCTACTAAAAATACGAAAATTAGACGGGTGTGGTGGCACGTGCCTGTGGTCCCAGCTACTCAGGAGGCTGAGGCGGAAGAATTGCTTGAACCCAGGAGGCAGAGGTTGCAGTGAGCTGAGATTGCGCCACTGCACTCCAGCCTGGCGACAGAGCAAGACCCTGTCTCAAAAAAAAAAAAAAAAAAAAGTAATGTTCAATGAAAAAAGTGGCTAATTCAGCTCCTAACTCAGTCACACATGTCCTTTTTCTTGAGACAGCCACCGTGCTTCAGTGATGGCAGAAGTGCTTTATGCATGTATTTTGTTACATGTATTATTAAAAAGATGTTTACTCAAGGGTCAGTCTTCAATGAAAATAATTTTTACTGCTTCATCAAAGACATACCTAAATGAAACTGGCAGGGCTTTTCTCCTTGTTTTGCTTTTATGTTTGTGTATTAGTTTTTCAAATATGTGCAGCAGTGAAGAATGCAATGATTAGTAGTATGATTTATTGCTTTTGCCGTGATTCGAACTAAGGTCTCAATAGTTTTACCCGCTATTGCTTTCGTATCATCATTACAGATGTCAACGGAGTGGTAAGGGCAAATGATAGCTTAGTATTATTATAAAAACAGTTTTGATCTTGAGGATCCCTGGAAGGGTCTCAGAGACACATAGGGGTCCACGCACCACACTTTGAGAACCGCTACTCTAAGGTATCTACACAGTAATGGAAATGCTGCATCTTGGTTCATGTGCTTCTTCTGCTTTACTACATAATGCTATAATGTAGCACTTGGAATATTTTCACCCAAGACCCCCAAAAGGCAAAGAATCCTGAAGATGGGGAATCCTAAACTCACAAGGGTTCTCACAGCTTCTGTGAGATTTCTTTGATGTACCTTTCAATTATCTTAAAATATGCATTATACAGTATATGTCTGTTGATTTAGACTAAAAGTAATGTTTTCAGTAACTCATCAAATTACAAGAAACTAATATTGTTTCTTGTAAATATGTATGCAACAGTGTTGGTCTGTGAAGATGCTCCATGTTTATCCTGGTACCCCTATGATTTCCTGGAACCCCTGTTGGAGGAGAACTCCAATGAGTGCCTCAGTCCAGCATGATTTATTTTGGAGACTGCATGGTAGCAAAGAAGAGATGACTAACATTTCCAGTCCTGAGGAACTAGGAGTATTTCTGGTCTTCATGTCTCCTTTTTCTGGGTTGCTGTCCTCATCATCCATGAACCCACTCATCTGAGATAGAAACCTGAGTGGAATTCAAATGCCACCCTCTCCTTTTCCTCCCCCTATTGAATTTCTTCCCCACCCAGTCTTTGTTGATTCTACCTTCCAAATATCTCTAGAATAAAGCATGCCCACTCCTGCCACTGCTTTGGTTTACACTCTTATTTTTTCTCAGAGATAATTGAAATGGTTGCCAACCAACCTCTTATTTTTTTTTTTGCCTGAGACTCACCTCTCCCTTCCCCCATTCCTGCCTCTATAATCCAGTCTTCACACTGCCACCATGGCAGACTTTCTAAAACACTCATGTAATCCAGATAATCCTATTTAAGATCCTTTAGGCATTTTCTAAAAGGATAAAGTTTGGACTTCTAGACTTTGCCAAAAAGTAAAGTCTAGAAGATGCTTCGTCATCTGAGCCCCTTTCCTCTGCCATCTTATGTACTCCTTGTTTCATTCGTACTGAACTATCTGTTCTGCAAACCATACTAATGCCTCCTTTCCTTAGCATATTCTTTTCCCTGTTTCTGAAATAACTTCAACTCATCTACGTGCCTGATAACCTCCTACTTAGCCTCCAACACTCAGTTCTCTGAGAAGCCTTTGCTGCTTCCCCTCCTCCATCATCCCACCTCCTGGGCAGAATCAGGCATCCCCTCCCCTGATTCCCGTAGCTCTATCATAATAACCTCCTAGGCATGTTATACTTGCTTACTTGTTGATGTTCTTATTGACTGTGAGCTTTTAAAGGGCATGGACTATTTCTTATTCATCTTTGTACATTCTTGCACATAACAGTAACTGATTATAGTAGGTGATCAATAAATATTGCTGAATAAATGAATGAAGGGAGAAGTAAAGAACTGGTCACAGAAGCCAATAAATAGGAGATGTTCTATTAATATTGCTGAATGAACAAATGAATGAAGTTAAGAAGGGGGATCCTATAAGAGGTGTTTCATAAACACTGCTGAATGAGTAAACAAAGAAGTTAAACCTGGGTCACAGAATCAAAGGGTTTTAGACGTGGAAAAGACTTTGGAGTCCGTCCCCTGCTGTCTTCCTCCTTCAAAAATGAGAAAACGATTTGCCTAAATTGTACATCCAGGCTGGGTAGGAGGCAATGAATAGTGCCCTGGACATTCACGTGAATGTAGCCTGGAGATTCCTGGAGGGAGTCACGTGCTTCTCCTCCCTTCCCGAGGAGACTTGCCCAGAAGAGCAGAGGGCGTGGCCTATGCAGCAGGGGATACCACCGTCTAAGTGCAAGAGAGAACTTTTGTGGTTGGAAGTCTGTGGCGCATTCCAGACTGTAGAGTCTCCCCTCAGCTATTAGCTGTTGCTCTCTTTCTGTCCTCAAACTGTGCCAAGACTGTCAGATTTTCCTGATGACTGGGCATATTCTGCATCTGGATTCCATGGTCATAACAACCAGAAGTTTCCTGTCTTCTTTGGTTGGGGTGATTATGATATAGAGCTGGGTTACAGTATCAACAGTTCTGAGGTAAGCCCTACTCTTTAAAACATAATGTTTTCTCATCTGAGATTTCTAGGTGTCTGGGAGAAAGAGAAAGGGAAAGCTATTATTCACTAAGTGCCAACTCTGCCAGGTGCTTTACTTATATAATGCTAATTTACCTTTACAACAACCATGTACAATTGCAGATATTAGTATCTTATACTCTAAACAGGAGAAGGTGTTTGTAGACTTGAGGTGGGCCTAGTGCATAGCAGGGTAGGATTCGAGTGGCAGTGTCTGGTTTCAAAGCTTATGCGCTTTCTATTTTGCCATGCTGTTTCATGCTACATAAATAGATTTTTTTTGCTTTACAAAACTTATTGTGACCTTATTTCATCAATATTAGTGAATGCTTGAAGTTGAATATATTTTATTTACTGAAAAGGAGGAGACTCTACAGGTTTCTGGTTTAATGTTATCCATGTTTTGGAGTTTACATGTACTTGGCCATCTCTGCAGGACTACCATGTATGGGAGAGAGAGCAGTATTGTTACCCTTCTTTGTGGATGATGGATTTGAGTAATGGAAGATAGAGCATTCCTCATCGTTCTGGTTCATCACTGTATTCTTAATACCATGTCTAAGGGTTGGTATATAGCAGGCTCTTCAATTTTTGTTAGATAAACATCAGAAGTTACATAGCTGGTAAATTCCAAATTCAAAGTGGAACCAGGTCTCTGAGTCTCAGCTCACTGGTCGTTCCTTTGCTAAAGCATTCTGCTCTTCCCAGTGCTCTAAGCAGAGAGATGCAGGAATGAGTTCTCCCTTTCATGGGTATGTGTGGACTTGGGAATACTCTTGATTTGGCTAGCCAGTGAACTTCCACAAATCTGAACAAGTACAGGTGGTCCCTTAGAATAAGATCTTTCTTGTTTTTGCTTCTCCTCTTTTAAATACTCAATATGGGAATATACTTTTATTTTTATTTTTGTTTTTGAGACAGGGTCTTACTGTTGTCATCCAGGCTGGAGTGCAGTGGTGCGGTCACAGCTAATTGCAGCCTCCACTTATTGGTCTCAAGTGATCCTCTCATTTTAGTCTCCCAAGTAGCTGGGACTAGAGGCACATGCCACTAGGCCTGGGTAATTTTTAAGCTTTTTGTAGAGATGGGAGTCTTGGTATGTTGCCCAGGGTGACCTCAAGTGATACTCCATCTCAGCCTCCTAAAGTGCTGGGATTATAGGTGTGAGACACTATGCCTGGTTCAAGATAGGATTTTCAATTTTTTTTACCTGACGTTTAGTCCCCAGTAAGATGATTGGATAATGATTGTGATCTAAAGTGGATTCATAGAGGATTTGCACGGGGAGGATCCCTGAGGTCATCTAAAACAATGGCTTTCAAAACAAAACAAAATTGATGGAACCCTTCCTTGTCTTTATGGAGAGCTCCATTATATTGAAAAGATCAGAGCCAAAACAGGGGCTGTGCTGGCTGGTATGTGCTGAGGCGAGAGCTGGGGGTGTGTCCATAGAGCCCAGCCCTGTCCGACAGCCCCAGGCTGCCTCTATGCGTGGTTTGGAAACCACTGATCCATCCTAACCCCTCATTTTATAGATGAAGATACTGAGGCACAAAGGTGCTCAATGACTCACACAAATGACTAGATTTAAAAGATGATATGAAACTTTTTGCCATGTATCAGAATTTTTTTTTTCGAGTCTGGGTCTTACTTTTTTGCCCAGGCTGGAGGGCAGTGGTGCAATCTTAGCTCACTGCTGTTTTAGAACAGAAGTCTGCAAACTGTATCCTGTTTTTTTGCCTTGAGCTAAGAATAGATTTTACGTTCTTAAAGGGTTGATTAAAACAACAGCAACAACAACAAAATATAAGGACAGAGACCCTTTGTGGCCCACAAACATAAAGTCAGATTTACTACTGCTGATATTAATGTGGAACTTTTTTTTAAATTAGGTTTTCTCTAAGTAACTTCAAAACAGAGATTTAAAACAAACCCTGATTAGTCGAGCAAATTTATCAGATTGGTGCAAAAGCAATTGAGGTTTTTTGCTATTAAAAGTAATGGCAAAACCGTGATTACTTTTTGCACCAACCTAATATATCAGAAGCTTTTCAAACTTCTGTTTCTCAAATAACTTCTTTAAATTGCCCAGTACATTTTCACTCTCCTTTTCAAATGCCAGTTTTGGGTGGAGGATAAGCTGGTTAATGAAATTCTTGCAATATGTAGGAATGTTGCAGCTACAGAACTAGAGACAGTTCTTAGATGAAAAAGAAGTGGTGTGTTTATTCAAATACAAAATTATGGCACTTTATAGACACGCAAAAGGTCAAGAACCCGAGGAACTGATGTAGGAATAATATAAGTGGTCACTCCCAGGAAATGGCATATGAATGCCATTTTTTGTTTTTTGAACCAGGTACCTTGGAGTTGAGCCTTATCCAAAGTAGAAGCAGAGCATGTTTCTGAATTTCAATCTTACCACTTGATGCATTTCCCAAAGTACTGTGACTTCAGTGTGTTCCCCAAAGTTCTTGTGTTTGAAACAATTGCCAGTGCAACAGTGTGGAGAGGTGGGGCCTTTATGAGGTAATCAAGAGGGACCTTAAGAGGCTCTGGCTTCATAGCTGGATTAATCTTGTTTTCATGGGAGTGAGTTTGTTACATAAACCAGTTTGGCTCTCTCTTACTCACTCTGTCTCCAGGTAATGCCTTCCACTATGTTATGATGCAGCAAGAAGGCCCTCACAAGATGTAGCCCCTTCATCTTGGACTTCCCAGCCTCCAGAACTGTGCACCCAGTACATTTCTGTTCTTTATAAATTACCCAGGCTTGGGTGTTTTGTTATAGCAACATAAAATGGCCTGAGACAGAAAATTGGTACTAAGAAGTGGGGCTATTGCTATAACAAATACCTGAAAATATGGGAATGGCTCTGGAACTGGATAATGGATAGAGGCTAGAAGAATTTGGAGGAGCAGGTTAGAAAAAGCCTAGATTGCTATAAACAGCATTAAGGGCAATTCTGGTGAGGGCTTAGAAGAAGAGAGCTAAACTAAGAAACTTCTTAGAGATTAAGTGGTTGTGATTGGAATGTTAGTAGAAATATGGACAGTAAAGGCCATTTTGATGAGATCTCAGATAGAAAAGAGGAATTATTGGAAACTGGAGTAAAGGCCATCCTTGTTATGATGTGGCAAAGAACTTGGCTGAATTGTGTCCATACCCTCGGGCTTTTAGGAAGGCAGAATTTAAGAGCCATCAACTAGGGTATCTCTTGAGAGAAATTTCTAAGCAAAATGTTGAAAGAGCTACGTGGCTTCTATTAACTTCATACAGTAAAATGAGAGAAGAGAGAAATGATTTAAAGATGGAATTTATAATTAAAAGGGAAACAGAACTGAGAAATTTGAAGGATTCTCAGCCTCGCCTTGCAGTAGAGAATGAAAGAACATTTTCAGGAGAGGAAACCATAGGTGTGGCTAGGCAACTGATTGATAAGGAGGTTAACAAGGATAGAAGGAAACCAGAGGGCAATGAGGGAATGACCCCAAAGGTGCTTTGGAGATGATCAGTGCCCCTCTTCCATCACAGGCCAGAGTGCCAAGGCCTGGGGAAAGGAAATGTCAAAAAAGAGGCCTCGGTATGCTGTTGGGACACTAGGCTCCCTGTAAGTCTTTGCTCCCCTTATTCCAGTGCAGCTAGTGCTCCCAGGTCACCCCAGGTGTCACAGCTTTGGAAGGTGTAAGCAGCAAATCTTGGCTATGTCCACGTGGTAGAAGTGTACAGGTGCTCAGAATTCAAGAGCGGTGGGGACATGACTTCCTTCAATCTAGATTTTACGACAGCCTGGGGGCCCAGCCAGAGACTTTCTGCAGGCCAGAGACTTTCTGCAGTAGCAGAGCTAAGGCAGGGAGCCCTAATTAGGGCGATGCCTAGTGGAACTGTAGGAATGGGGCAGCACGCAGCTCCAGCCTGGGGAAGCTGCAGGCCTAAGACCAACCCTTGAGAGTTACTGCATGAACTGAACCCAGCAAAGCCATTGGGGTGGGGCTCCCTGAGGCCTTGGAGGGCCAATCCCCACCTCAGTGTACAGGGGATTGGGGCCATGGAGTCAAACGAGATTATTCTGGCATCTTAAGGTTTAATATTGTTTACCCTGTCAGGTTTTGGACCTACTCTGGACCACTTACCCCATTCTCTTGCCTATTTCTCCCTTTGGAATGAGAATGTCTATTCTGTGCCTGTCCCACCATTGTATTTTGGAAGTAGATAACTTGTTTAATTTTACAGGAATTTTACAGTCTTACAACTGGAGGGAAATTTGCCTCAGGATGAATTGCACCTTGAGTCTCACCCATATCTAATTTAGATTAGACCTGGACTTTTGGATTTTTGAGTTGATAATGAAAGAAGTTAAGCCTTTTGAGGTGATTGGGATGGAATGAATATATTTTGCATGTGAGAAGGACATGAATTTTTGGAGCCAAGGTTGGAATGCTGTGGTTTGAATGCATCCCCCAGAATTCATATGTTGGAAACTTAATCCTCAATGCAACAGTGTTGAGAATTGGAATCTTTAAGAGGTGATTAGGTCAGGAGAGCTCTGTCCTTTGAAGGGACTAATATCCTTATCTCGGGAGTGTGTTGGTTATTGGGAGAGTGAGTTTTTATAAAAGTGAATTTGGTCATCTGTTGCTCGTGCTCTCTGTTGGCACAGGATGCCTTCTGTTGTCGTGATTCTAAGAAGGCCCTCACTACATGTGGCCCCCAGGGCTTCAGAATCATGAGCTAGTACATTTCTGTTCATTATAAATTACCAGTCTTAAGTATTCTGTTTTAGCAACATGAAATCAACTAAGACAAGAAGCATATGAGTTTTGTTGGGGACGGAATGAATGGCTCTTTGGAGCCTCACTGCTAGGGACAAAGTCCTAGAAAACAGTGCTGAGTTTCTTTTAGGTGAAATACCTAGAATAGCCCTCTTAGTGAAAACCCCAAGTGGCGTGCCTGAGGAATGCCCAAGAAGAAAGGAAGGTATAGTTAGGATTCTTCAAAGAAAATTAAATGGATAAAACCACGGGACTTGAATTGTTAAGGGAATATTAATTTAGCTGTGGGGTATCCTAGCCCTTCAAATTACCTTTGCTTGTTGGTTGATTGCAGCTTTTGTTATTGTTTTTTTTTTTAATTTTTATTTATTTATTTATTTATCTCTCTATTGTTGACTTCTTCCGTGTGTACCAGAAGGTGGACAGGGAAAATAAAAGGAGACAAGGAATAAGAATACTAAGAATACATCTGACCACTTGATAGCAGCCCTGGCACAAAGCCTAGTAAGAATAAAGGTTAAAACTGTTGGCCTAAATCAGTGTTTAAAGTTAACTTTGAGTTAGGGCTGTCCTTGAAATCGGTTGTCCTTTGCTGTCATGGATACTTGTGCATAATGGGTAAAAAATATTCTCATACAATCAAATGCACCAATATCATTTTGTGAATGCGTCGGCGGTGGGTTGCGGGGGTGGGGGGCGGTGCACTGAGGAAAGCTGCCTCCTTGCAGCTTTTGTTTTATATGTATTTAAGCACTAAATAAAAAGCTATTTCGTCTCTTTTCCCTTGCTAAGTCTCTTCTCTCCCACGGCCCTTTTCTTTCTGGATATATGTATATTTTTAGTAAATAAAGGACTTACTGTATGAAGTTTTTTTTTGGAAGACAGAAGGATTATGACTATAATGTGTTTCATTACAAGGTACATGATGCCAGTGCTTTTGTTGTATATACGTGTATGTGTGTCTGTGTGTATCTACAAAGAAATGTATCATTTTATGTATAAGCTAAGATTTTGATAAGTAACCATTTATCCATAGAATACTATTTCTTAGACTGCAGAGTACATTGTTATATGATTAGGGCTTTTGAGGGGGTTTGTTTTTTGGTTAGGTTCTTTGCTCTAGTAAGGATTTCCTGGTGATTTCAGTAGTTTGGTAATTTATTACTCATCTTCTAACAAGTATTAGTAATGTTAAAATGAAAACATTTATACAAAAAGAAATAAAATCAAGGAAGCAGATAATCAACCGATTTATCAGCCTTAGCAGACAATTTTTCTGATAACGATGTGGTAGCCATGGTAAATTTACTTCTGATTGCTTGAGGGGACAGATTCTATGTGCCTTTTGTAATATGGAGGTACATGAAAGAGTGAGAGAGCAAGTAATCAATCCGTGTACTAACCAGTTCCATTTTGGTCTTACTGGCCTTTTGGCGAGTGAATTCAAGCTATCTTTTCAACTATCCCTTTCTTATTAATTTGCTGAAACATAAGTAAGGTTGTAAGGATGAGTATATCTTTTTGTTTGGAGATTTCTAAGTAGTCATAGTAATTGAAGGCCTCTCTTGCTAATTTTTTTTTTTTTTTTTTGAAACGGGGTCTCACTGTGCTGCCCAGGCTGGAATGCAGTGGTACAATCACGACTCACTGCCACCTCCGCTTCCCGGCTCAAGTGATCCTCCTGCCTCAGCCTCCTGAGTAGCTGGGACCACAGACATGCACCACCACACCTGGCTAATTTTTGTCTTTTTGGTAGAGATGTGGTTTTGTCATATTACCCAGGCTGGTCTTGAACTCCTGAGCTCAAGCAATCTGCCAGCCTTGGCCTCCAAAAGTGCTGGAATTATAGGTGTGAGCCACTGTCTCTGCCTATTTTTTTTAAATCTTTCATTTGAAAGAAATTTGACTAAAATTGAGAGATAGGCAAAAATAATGTTAGTCCACTCATAGTCCTTCCAGCCTCACAAGACTTAACACTGATCAGCAGTGTGGTCAGTGTTATGTAATAATACCTAGCTTATTACAAAAACTACATTACAAACTGAGGCTATGGTTGAGAATCCAGAGGGGAAAAAATCCAGGAAAAAAGCCTCAGGCCTTCATCCAAATATACTTATATTAGTTTTCTTGGGTTGCTGTAACAAAGTATCACAAACCAGTGCTTAAACAACAGAAATATATTGTCTCACTATTCTGGAGGCTAAAAGTCTGAGCTTAAGGTGTCCACAAGGCCATACTCCCTCTGAAGGAGGTAGGGAAGGGTCTGTTTCAGGCCTCTCGCCCAGCTTCTGGTAGTTTCTAGGCTTATGACAACATAACTCATCTCATGGTGTTCTTCCTGTGTGCATGTGGGTCTCTGCATCCAAATTCCTCCCTTTTATAAGGATACCAGTCCTACCAGATTCAAGTCCACGTTAATGACCTCATCTCAACTTGATTATCTGTAGATGCCTATTTCCAAATAAGGTCACAGTCACATGTACTGGAGGTCAGAACTTCAATATCTTTTGAGGAAACACAATTCAACCCGTGATACTAGGTATTCATTCCAAGTTTGCACACAGTTTTAATAAGCCTGGTGATTTTCATCTCAGTTTATGCAGACAGAGTTATAAATGTAGGAGAAAGGGTCTCTGCTGAGGGTATCATGGAGAGCAAAACTATGCAAAAAGACTATTAAAGTAGGAATAAGAACTTAAAATACATAGTTGCTTGGGGCCATTTAACGTAGGGACAAACTGCTGAAAGTTCCAGTAGCTCCTGAAACACATTCATGTATAACAGACATAACAGCACCAACATACTGTGTTTGAGTGTGTTTGCACTTTTAAATCCCACCAAAATAAAATTTAAAAAATCTTGAGTACTTGATGCTGCTTTGGTAATTTTTGGTTACCTGAAAAATTACTTTTTGTCAAGCTGTTCACATATTGTCAGAAGTTCTGAATATTTGGGTTTCAACTTGGCTTTGTCCCTCAATAAGCATGCATATTGTGTAAACCATTAACTTTTTGGAACTTTGATTTTCTGGTCTGTAAAATGAAGAGTTTGGTTTCCCATATAAAATTACTGTGAGGACGAGATTTGCTGATGAATACGAAAACATCTATCATAGCTCCAGATGTATTTTCATGACTATACATTCATTCAACAAATGTTTATTGGGAACCTGCTGTATGCCAGGGCTTGTTCTAGAATTCATTCATTAATTCACTTAATGTGGATTGAAAGGTACCATAGTTTAGTAGTATTGGGACATCTGAGCTCTAGCACTGCCTATGTTTGAAAATCATCTATGGGACCTTGGGCGAATCTCTGGCCCTCTCTAGGCCTCTAACTAGAAACTAGCCATATAGACTAGATTTCCAAGGCTTTTTCATCTCTAAAATGATTCATACAACAAAATTGAAATACAAATGAATAGTTTTTGATATCTTACAGATTAATTGTATCATACTGGCAAGTTACTTTATCCTCTGCACCTTCCCTGTTGTCTTTGAAAGTGGAGGTAATAGGTCTAGTACTGTTTTCTGGTTTGTAATAGCAGTAATAATGATAGTCACCCATTATTGAGCTCTTGGCATTGTGCTAGGTATTTTTATACATTCCTGCTTCTGCAAATAAGGTATATGTTTCTCCAAAGCAGGTGGGTACCTGGAGAAGCAGGTTGCGTCTTTCTAGAGAATAAAGTTTCCTTGAAGGCACAGCTATGTATAGAGTAGAATGCAGAATTCACTTGAAATGTTAAGCTAAAACTCAAAGAAAGTGGGGGCTTCTTAGAGGGGGCCGCAACTTTAGTCCCAAGTTCCCCTGCAGTGCTGTTCTTTCTTGGCCATTGAGGAAACTGGTGGAAGTTTGCAAAACAGGCTTTTTCCCTGTTCCATGTTTGACTCACATGAGAAAAATAGCAATATAATTTATAATTTTGAAAATAGTTCTCATTTCCATTACTGACGTGTTACCTTTGTGATTTTTCAGCCTATTCTTCCATTTCATTTATGCACTGGACAAATAATAATTGAGTGTCTGCTCTGTGTTCAGTACCATCCTAAATGCTGAGGCTGCAGTAGCAACCAAAACAGAGCCCTCTCTCAAAGCTTGTATTCTAAAAACAGTGAGGCTTGAGGGCAGACCTAAGGAAGTAGGCGACTCAGGCTCCTGGCTGTTGTGTGGGAAAAGGGATTTCAGGCAAAGGAAGAGCAATTGCAAAGGCCCTGAGGCAGGAGCTTATTTTCCTAGTAAGGGAGAGTGTTAGGAAAGGAGGTCACCAGGAGACGGATTAGGGATGCCTTGAGGTCCAGGTAAGAGTTTTGTGTTTTATTCTGAGAACCGTGGGAAACCATTGTGGAGGCTTTGGGGATGGGAGTAATGGAATTTGACATACTATTTTTGAGAATGTCCTCTGGCTGCTGATTGAGAATGATGGAGCAAGATTGGGAAGTAAGGAGACCAGTTGGAAGGCTACAGCCTTAGTACACGTGGGGGATGGCAGCACTGGGTACCAGGTTAGCAGTGGTGGAAATGGTGCCAAGTGGCCAGATTTGGTACCTCTGTTGAAGGTAGAACTAACAGAATCTGAGAATGAATTAGATGTGGGGTTCAAGAGAAAGAGGAGAGTCCAGAGAGGTGGCATGGATTTGGGACTAAGCAATTGGAAGAATGGGGGAGTTGCCATTCCTGCTGAGTTGGGCAGCTTGAGGGAGGAGCTCGGGCAGCTCCTGGGCCATGTTAGATCTAAGTACTTTATATGAGAATGCTGAGACTGACTTAGCTACTATTTGGAACTCACTCTGTAGAGGAGTGATGTGTTCATTTGTGTTACCTTTATTTTACTCACAGTCATTTAGGAGAATGATTTGACAATTTTGCTGTGTGCCAAATGCTCGTCTTGACCCAGGAGCCCCCCGGCTCTCTGCCTGTGGACTCTTCTGCTCTCCAGACTTCCTCTCATTTCCTCATGCCTTTGCGGCACCTTTTCCCTAGCTGGACTGGTGACAGGAATCTGGTTGTCTTCTCCACCCTGGCAGTTTTAAATAACTAGCAGTTCTTACATTTTCTTCCTGGCCACGCTGACAGCAGTTGGGCGTCCTGGGCATCCATGTTTTGATAACTGTAATCTCTAAGTCTCTGTCCTGTGGAGCCGATTGCTGGCCGTGCGTTTACCTCAGACTGTGGACTTGGAGCCCTGAAGAAGCGAGAGGTCTCTTAGTTTCAGGCAGACCTGGTGTGGGGGATGTGCTAAGGCTTTCAGGCTACAAAGGGACAATTTAAAACTTGGCAAGTAAAACCGGCCTAAATGCGGATGTGTTTTATGCTTAGCATCATAAAATTGGTTCAGAACAGCCTGATATGCGGCAGAAGAAACCTTTATTAAACGTTATAGAGGTCATTGCCTTTGTCTTCCTGATACCTCTTCCCTCTCCTTTCTTCTGTGACCCACATTGAGCCCATTGTAGAACCCGCCCCCTGGCTTCAGTGATAGGCCCAGGAAGGGGAACATGACCTCCAACAGGCCAATCAGAGGCAGAAAGACCTTTCTCTAGTGGGAAGTCATTGAGAGTGAAAACCCAGAACCGGTTGCAGCCAGGTTTTCAGCCTCCTGGGAAAAGTGGCCAGAGAGGAAGAGACTAGAGGCGAATGAGAGAGAGCCCTGATGGTGCTTTCGACATCCTATCTGATGCTGGCTCCATTGTGCCCCTTTTATTGTTTGGTACAGGAACTGAGAAAATTCCCTCCCTGCTTCATGCGGTTCTGCTGGTTTTCTGTCATTTACAACCACAGGAGCCCAGATACCCCTACTATGAGCAGGGCATCGAGAAGGAACACAAAAATGACTAACTCATAGCCCTTCCTCCAGGTATTTATAATGTATAGTTTGATTTCAAAACTAGTGAGTATGATAAAATAGTTGGTAAGGTCTACCTTTGACAAATCAATACATAGTATATTTTTAAGATATGAAGATAGTGTATTTTATAAGAATATAAAATTTTTTCATTGGGTTAATTTATCCAACATGGATCACTTGAATATTAGCTAGCTCCATGACTGGCATATTTCCTTTTTGATAGTTTGCAGAGGAGCAAGGCTACTTGTAAATGAATTTCTGTCTACCATTAAAATAGCCTTCATCGTTTAAGATCCATTTTCAAAGCCACCTGCATTGCTGGAGTTAATTATTCCCTCTTTTGTGCTCACACAACCCTTGCTGTTTTTGTATGGTGGCACCAGTCATTATGCTTTGAATGCTTGTGAAACCCTCATTCGTCTGTTGATTGTAAACTTTTATGTCAGAGATTGTCGTGTCTCTGAGTTTCCCTTTGTGGGGAACAGTTCCCTGAACATAGTAGGTGATCAGTAAATGCTTGTTGAAATAAGTCAATTATTAGCACTGGTTTTGCTAATAACTTTTGTATTAAACTTTACAAACTACTTTTATGGTAAACTGCATGTAAAGGTTGATTTGTAGTACTTATGGGTATAACTGATAATGCTAATTTACCATCTTAATTGGCATAGATATTTAGGTTTAGAGGTGTATAAGTAGGAAAGGAAAAACTTAAAAGATTTTTACATGAAAATAAACCAGAAGGTTGGTTGGTAGGTACCAGGTGATCATACCTGTGGTCACAAGAAGAGAGTGCTGGAGACACTGATTGTTAGAGAATTGACCAGGTGAGTCCTAAGAATTTGGGTCCTGTTCTTATTAACACCTGCTGGCTAGATTCATGTGGACTGACTATTCATGTAGGTGACTGGTGGGAATAGTTTGTGAGTAGATTTAGAAATGGGACATTTAGGCTTCCTTCCCCACTTGCTTCAACCAAAAAGCATGAAAATTAATAGGTGTTTCTTTCTTATATATTTTTTCACTCTGCATTCCCAATCTTTCTGAACGAGGATGCTCTGAGTTGTATATTGGTCCAATTAAATGCATCTGATTAAAACTGTCAAGCCAAAAAGGAATTGAGTTGAAAAGACATTCTCTACTGAGAATGCAGCAAGAGTTGTAGATATCAAGTTACCGAGTTGCTGCTTGAGAACTGAATTATAAATAAATGTGTTAGGTAGTGGAATTTTGTTTTGTTTTCCCCAAAGGAGAAATATTCGCCACATGGAAACAAAATTTATTCAGCATATTTTCATTCTGTAATTGCACCATTGCTATTCTTAATTCTTTGTGTTTCTGATTTTAAGGGAAAACACACACAAAAACAGACTGTTGTGTAAAATTGACAAGAATGAGTGTGAACCTGACAGTCAGAGACAGAGGTTGTTGTAAAATTAGCAATGAAAATAGCTTTCTTCTCTGGAGGTTAAAAATAATGTATTTACAAAGAAGTTATTTACTTTGGCCATTCAGAGGCTTCCCCGGGAAGCCTTAGTTAAGAAAGCTGTGAAATCCACAGTCACTGTACTGCAGGAGGCATTTCCAGGACCCCGGCTTATGTGGTGCTGCTCTGTGGTTGGCAGACTGGAAAATGGAGGTGTCTTGCTGCCTGAGACTTCTCAGATTGTGAAAGAGAGACACAAAATTCAAGGCTGGCATATTCTCAAGTTTGTTGTGTCCAGCAAATTCATCCTCTAGATTTCAGGCATGCTTTGTTTTGAGCTTCCCAATGAGAGAACCTTTTCTTACAATGTAGTGTGAAAGGAAATTCCAGGCTAGAAAAGGTTCAGGTTGTCCTATAGACTCTGTAGAAGGGGAGCTCACCATAGCTGGACCACTGCAGCCTTCAAGAACTCCTTCTTGATGAGATTGAACAGGAAAATAGAGAAGCCCAGCAGGCAAAAAAGAAAAAAAAAAGTGGGAGAAAATCCTTGCTGTTTTGTGAACACAGACATATTTGTTTGAGCTTCTTAAGATTTTTCCCCACCCTCTGTACATCCTCATTTATCTTGCATTCATTTCTCAAAAAGCTACCCCCACCATTTATTTGACCTCAGGTATTGCCAGAATAATTTCAGATGTTTCTCTTCAAGTTCCTGCTCTTTCTCTTTCTAGGCCGCGCATTAAAATTATATGGTAACTTATTTGTTGAATAACCTCAATTTCAGTAGCGGCATCTTCAGAAAAGTGATTAATAGAGTATTACGAATTTAAGAGATATTCTTTTTATTTTTTATTTTTGAGACAGAGTCTCACTGTGTCGCCCAGGCTGGAGTGCAGTGGCATGATCTCTGCTCACTGCAACCTCTGCCTCCCAGGTTCCAGGGATTCTTTTGCCTCAGCCTCCTGAATAGCTGGGACTACAGGTGCATGCCACCATGGCTGGCTAACATATTGTATTTTTAGTAGAGACAGGGTTTCTCCATGTTGGTCAGGCTGGTCTCAAACTCTTGACTTAATGATCCATCCTCCTCAGTTTACTAAAGTGCTGGGATTACAGATGTGAGCCACCAAACCCAGCCAAGAGATAGTCTTTAGGCATCCAAGTTTTCTTGCAGTCTAGAAGTGTGTGTATATCAGTGGTCGAATCTGCAAACAACAGAGATGGATGGCTGAGAAATTATCCAGGCATTTTAGGAGCTATAAACACTTCTGTTTAAGAAATACTTTGTTTACTCAGTTATTTGTTTTGAATTTGCGTTTTGGCAAGGATAGGAAAGTTGCCTTAAATGTAGATATTAGCTGTTGTATCTTTCAAGAATGTTCAGACATCTTTATCACTGTTTGGTAGGATTAGAGCCTGAATTGAATGTTTCTTTAGCCTTTGGCACACTTACCTGTTTGCACACTCACCTGTTTCAGTATGTTTGGAGGGGGAATATTCTTGCTCACTGAGGGTGTGGAGGGGGTTAGGGAATTAAGCTTTGCTTTTGGCACTTTGCAAGTAGAAGTGCTAAATTCTTTAGGCATTTGAATATCCTTTTGGGCTGCAACAAAGAACCAGAATGGGAATAAAGAGATTAGAGTACAGAAATAATGAGTACTCACCCCTTAATGATTTAGCTCAAGATAAAGAGTGAATACTGTCCTTATCTAAGAGAATCCCTTGCTGATTTCTGATTCAAGAGGCTGGCAGGAAGGATGGGGGAATGGAAAGGGGGTGAGCAGCTGCTCAGAGCTCTCTAGAAGTTGCTATTCAGAGGTTCTGTCTGCAGATTGTGCAGTGGAGCCTTGCAGAGAAGCACTGAGTTACTGAGAGATTTGGGGTTCTTGGTTTCTGCATTAGCTCTACATGGTCGTGTGTCTTTGATTCAGCCAGTAACCTTGAATTAAACATATTTAATAGTCTGAGTAAAGTGATAAGATTGGATGTGTGGTTGTAACTTCTTGTGGTTCTCGAAACCTAGATTTTATGTATGTTGTTAGGTGACCCTACTGCATTAGTTTGTGACCATTCTTGACATCTAGAGCTACTCTGGTATGACACACATATGACCTAGAAGTATTTAAATTTGAATAATATGTTTTCCCTTTACTTCACTTAGTGAATGTACTTCATTTAATAATAAAGATTAAAGAAAAGATTCTTTGAGCAGATACTCAACAAATTCTTACTGTAGGGATTTTTAAACTTTTGACTTACTATTTGTAGAATACTTCTTATGTGATTCTATTGAAGGATGAGGTGTTTAATCTGCAATCAAGAAAGGTGGTTTGCCAAAGAAACAAAAAATTAGCCCTATTGTTGAAATTGGTGTTGACTGCTTGGTGTTTGGTAAAAAGCATCTCTCCAAGAAGCCACTGGGGAAATGATGAGTTTAGGGTCTCCGCCTATTTTAGGAAAGATGAAAAATGTTGAAATCAAGTGGGAAGAAGGAAATGTGGCAGATCACAAAGAACTAGACTGTTTTTAACAGAGAAAATTCAATTTTATCTGCTTTTTTCCCAGCAAATTCCATTTGATATTTTACATTTTCTTGATAACTTAATAAAGAATCTCAGGAAGGAGCTGCAGAATTTTAGCTTTGTGAAAGAAAATTTGTCATTTGTGACATTTCTTCTCTAAATAGCATGGGAAGATCAATGTATTAGTGTGTAGTTTATGCATTACTAGTTCTAGTTATTTCTATGTCAAAAAGAAACAGCATGTTATATGACAAAACTTGGCACAAGGAGGGATTTTGGTTTAATTCCTACAGATACATGGAACTCTGCTAGGGACCAGACATTGTGCTAGGCACAAGTGTGGAATATGTAGATAATAAAATACAATTCCTGCCCTCTAGGAGCACCACTTTAGAAGGGAAGCCAACAGCAGACAGATAATTTAGAGTAACATAAAGTCAATATAAACAAAATATGAGAATGTTGGCTCTGCAATCAAAATATGCATCTAATTGGGTCACTTCTCAACCCTTGCAATCCTGAGCTGAGCCTTCATAATCCCCACCTGGATTCTGGCCTCCTAGCGGACCTCCTTGTGCTCCTTCTTGTACCTGGAGTCGTGTTTCCCACACAGCAGCCAGAACAAAGGTTTGACAACATAAGTCACGTCATAACACTCCCTTGCCACAAACCCTCCAGTGGTCCCCAATTCTGCCAAATGCAGAAGACTCTTCTGCAGCTCACAATGTCCTGTGGATCTGCGTGACCTCATTCCTGCACCACAGTGCATGCACACACACACACACACATGTGCACACACACACACACACTGCCATACATATGCTCACACACACTCATGGTATTCTCTGACCTCCTGTGTCACTGCTCTGACCTCACTCACTGCACTCCATGCACAATAGCTTCAGTGCTGTTCTATGGATGTGCCAGGCATGTTCCCACAGCAGGGCCTTCACAGTGATTCTCCCTGTGCATGGTCAGTTTCTCACTTCCTTCAAATCTTTGCTCTAATGTCACCACATCTGTGAAGCTCCACCTTGACCACCATTTAAAATTGCAGCTGTCTTCCCACCCATTACTCCCCATTCTCCATGTCCTGCCCTATGTGGTTTTCCATAGGACTTATCACCCTCCGGGATACTATGTGATTTACTCATTTATTAATTTTGTTTGACCCATGTCTTCCCTCACTGGAATGTAAGCTCTAAGAAGGCAGCATCTTAGTTTTGTTCAATGTTACTCAATCTAGAACAACCTAGGCAATCTAGAACCATGCTTGGCATGTAGTATACAGTTGTATTTATCTGTTAAATGAGGGAATAAGAAGGAGAAATTCATTCTGACTGAGAGTTCCAGGGAGAATCAAAAGGAAGAAACCTTTGAGCCAGATGTTGAAGTGTAAGTAGAATTGGACAGTCAGCTTTTCTGGGGAAAGATATTTCAGATAGAAGGAATATTGTGAGCAAAGGCAGAAAAGTGGCAGGGCTTGTGAATGCAAGGAGCCTGCCTAACTGGCACATGGGAGTGGTAGCGGTGGGTCGATAAATAGAAAGTAACGAAAAGGGACTCTTAGTGGAGGGAGGGAACAGATTCCTAATCGCTGCCTAAGATGGCAAGCATGTTGGTGACTGAAATGGAGGTCCCTCACATAGGTAGCATGCGTAACATGGGAGTATTGTCGCAGTCAGAAGTCAGAAATGGAGGTCCCTCAAATAGGTAGCATGCGTAACATGGGAGTATTGTCGCAGTCAGAAGTCAGAAATGGAGGTCCCTCAAATAGGTAGCATGCATAACATGGGAGTATTGTCGCAGTCAGAAGTCAGAAATGGAGGTCCCTCAAATAGGTAGCATGCATAACATGGGAGTATTGTCGCAGTCAGAAGTCAGAAATGTGAATAGTGTTTGCTAATGCAATCCAATTTTATACAGTACTTGACTGTTTTCAAAACATGATCAGATGGTTATTATGACTTAAGCTCCATAACAACTGGTGAAGTGAGTTAAACAGGTATTATTTACATTTTTGATAAGCTTTTTTAAAAAAGAATTTCATCTTATATTGGAGGAAGTGGATTCTCAGACCAGCTAAATGACTTGCCTAGAGTCACCCAGGTAGAAAGTAGGGAAGCGCTTCCCACTGTCTGTGTCTCACGGTCTGTGTCCCACTATGCCAGCCTGCCCCTCTCATTCTGTCACAGTGCTAAACATACAGTGCTAGTTTTTCACAAGGATATAGGCTTTCCATTTCCCCCCATTCACTGAAAATAGCAGTTTCTTCTTCTAGTTACCTCTTTACCAGATCCATTTTTTCTTTTTCCTTTTCCATTTCAACTTACCTGGACTACGTGGGTGTGTTTTTACCTTTGCCTGTTTAGCATTTTTTTTACTTTTTTCAAGCCTTCTGCCAAGTCTGTTTGATTCAGCATTTGACATTCTGTTAAGGCTGTTGCCACCTTTCCTTTGGTTCTTGGGTGGAAGGGAAGAGAAAGTATGTCATCAACTCCATTTGAATGTCTTGAGACTGACTTATTGCTCACTTTGGGAGTAAACCTGATCTTCTTAATTCTCCCCAGATGTTAGTAGGCAGGAAGAGGCGGAGGGAGAGCTCAGTGAAGGAGAACACTGGTATGGAAACTCTTCAGAGACTCCGTCAGAAGCATCCTATGGGGAAGTCCAGGAGAACTATAAGCTGTCGCTGGAGGACCGGATCCAGGAGCAGTCCACGTCCCCCGACACCTCCTTGGGAAGCGCGACTCCCAGCAGCCACACATTGGAGCTGGTGGCACTGGACGGTGAGGTCCTGCGAGACTCACTGCAGTGTCAAGATCACCTCTCCCCGGGAGTGTCTTCTTTGTGTGAAGATGACCCAGGCTCCAACAAGCCCCTGAGCAGCAACTTGAGGCGGCTGCTGGAGGCTGGTTCCCTCAAACTCGATGCCGCAGCCACGGCCAATGGCAGAGTGGATTCCCCCGTAAACGTTGGCTCAAACCTCTCCTTTTCCCCGCCTTCCCACCACGCCCAGCAGCTCAGTGTTCTGGCCAGGAAGTTGGCCGAGAAGCAGGAACAGAATGACCAATACACTCCAAGTAACCGTTTTATATGGAATCAAGGTAAGTGGTTGCCAAACTCAACCACCGCCTGCAGCTTGTCTCCGGATTCAGCCATCCTAAAACTGAAAGCTGCAGCCAATGCCGTTCTGCAGGACAAATCTCTCACCAGGACTGAGGAGACCATGCGATTTGAGTCCTTTTCCTCCCCTTTTAGCTCCCAGTCTGCCAGTTCTACCTTGGCCGCTTTGTCCAAGAAGGTCAGTGAGAGAAGTTTGACTCCCGGTCAGGAGCACCCTCCTCCCGCCAGCTCCTTCCTTTCCCTGGCTTCTATGACCTCCTCAGCGGCCCTTCTGAAGGAGGTGGCCGCAAGGGCTGCTGGCAGTCTTCTGGCTGAGAAATCATCGCTGCTGCCTGAGGACCCTCTACCGCCCCCGCCTTCAGAGAAGAAACCAGAAAAAGTCACTCCGCCTCCTCCACCGCCACCTCCACCACCTCCACCACCACCACCACAATCTCTGGAATTATTATTACTCCCAGTTCCTAAGGGAAGAGTTTCTAAACCCTCCAATTCAGGTATGGCATCTTTTCTTTCGATCATCGTGTAAGTCCTTTTGACTATCAGCCGCCATGTCTTAAAGTTCTTTGCCTTTTTCAGTTGGGTTCCCCATCTGATCTGAGACAAGAATAAAAACGCAAGAGCACAACAAAAATACTTTAAGTAAGCAGCATAGTAGTCTTTCGTCTACGTATTACACAAAGACTTCACAAATAGCTTCCCTTTTGAAAGGTAGTGAATAATCTTAGAGACATACAGCATTTCCTCCCTTTCATACAAATGATTTTTTTTTTCTTACTAAGTTCAGGCTAGGTCTATACAAGATATATTTAATGGGGGAAGATCAAAGCATCTTTGTCATGGAGTGCATGGCATCACTGAACATGGGGGGGAAAAAGCCCACTGCTTTTGAAATAGTGGACAACGGAGAGCCCACACTCCTGCTGCCTCCATCACAAATGGACTTTTGTACAATCAGGAACTACTCTGCCCTAATTTATCACACCATATACTTTTATGTTAGCATTTTTATTACTTTTTTGTGGAATTTAAGCCCTTTTCACGTATCCTGTTCTTCTACAATTTCTTGTCCTGTAAGAACTCTAAAAAAGATTGTCAATCAAACATAATCAACACATTTCCTGTGAATGCTTTATTTAAGTCAAATCCAATCCAATTCCGAAGGAATATGCATGTGGAAAATTTGAATCCTAAGGTTTCTCTAGTGGAGGCAGTCTTTCCGAAGGAGAAATCACTGTCATATAGGACATTGGTATTCACAATTATTCATCTGAGGGAGAAATTTAGTCACTTGAATTCTCACAGAGGAAACATCATTTCTTGTTCTGGTTTGCTTTTAAATCATGTGCATGATAAATACATGTTCCTGGGGATGCATGTTGGGGTTTCAGATGTCTCTTAAGGATATTCTGCCAGACTGGAGCAGGAAGTAGGTTATGTGTGTCCTCATTGGTACAAACACTGCCATTGTGTGTGTCTAGCCAACTTTTGATTATTTGCAGCAACAGTGATGAAGAGGGTTTGGAATGGCAAATAATTGACTGAACGATCTCAGTTAACATCAATTTGATGCATTTATGACAAATTTCCATTTAAATTGCTGAGTGAGCTATATGCGCTAATTATAATTACTTCAAAACTTGAGTCAACAGCAGAAGACAACGAGGAAAATGTGTATCTGGGACTTTTATGGCTCTCAGTGATCCAAAGTGTTCACTCCAGAGTTTCTGAAATGTCAATAAAATCCTAGAAGGTTTATCAATTTCATTTCTCCTCTCTTCTCACCTGCCATCTGGTGAAATAAAGAGAGAAATGGGTAAAATTAGGAAACAAGGAGAAAAGCAAAGGAGGCTGGGGTAATTTTACATGAAAAAAAATCACCCCTGACTTATAGAAATTTCATTTAGGGATAGTGGTAGAAAGAAAGATATGGCTATATACGAAATATAATTTTAGGTTGGGCACAGTGGCTCACGCCTGTAATCCCAGCACTTTGAGAGGCCAAGGCAGGTGGGTCACCTGAGATCAGGGAGTCAAGACTAGCCTGACCAATACGGTGAAACCACGTCTCTACTAAAAATACAAAAATTAGCCGGGCATCGTGGTGTATGCCTGTAATCCCAGCTACTCGGGAGGCTGAGGCAGGAGAATTGCCTGAACCTGGGAGGCGGAGGTTGCAGTGAGCTGAGATCGTGCCACTGCACTCCAGCCTGGGTGAGACTCTGTCTCAAAAAAATAAAAAATGAAAAAATGAAAATAATAATTATATATATATATTCTGCACATCTAGTTATTGAATAATGTGTGAATGGTGTTTCTAGTATAAATTCATCTGGACATTAGTTACTTGGAATAGCTTATACAAAATTAATATTAAACTTTAGTTGACTGAAGACTTGGAAAGAAGTGACTGATAAAACCATGTCTCCTGAAGGCCAAACTGTAGCGGCTTTGTCATATTAAAGTAGTCTTGGGTATAACCAACAATGGTTGTGATTATAATTTTTTTCCCTGAAACGACTAGATGCATATAAAGATGAGAAAGAGGTCATGAGCTTCCAGTGAATGGTAGACTTTTTGTTTGTTTTGTTGTAGGAAATACACCCGAGGGAAAAGCCGTGTTCCTTTTTTGGTTTAAATGCATTTAATCTATGCCAGCAACTCAGTGGGCTTCTCAGAAGAATTTAATATAGGAGATCTATAAGAAATCGTTTCTTACTTTGCTTTTTACTAAATTTATTCTATTGGTGAAACACTTAATATTTTAATCAGTGGATGTTCAGAATGTTCAAACTGAAAGAGGAGGGAAAGGAATGTCTCAGCTTTGGGTTATAGAAACCTCTGCTGATTGACTTGTACCTAAGGCCTCCCCACCCCGATCCCCCATTTCAATGTGCCTCTGTTCACAGTCCAAGACTTGGAGAAGCAGCTTCATCAGCAGAGTAATTTTATTTAAAAAATCTTTCATTTTGTAAAACTCATGCATGAGGAAAGATCACTGCCAAGAAAATGAGGACCCTTGAAATTGTTACTCAAAAAATATTCCATACGTCCAAGTAGACACATCCTACATTCAAGTTGTTTGTTATTGTATGGATTGGAAACAGAAAAGGGGATGCCCGCACTCTTTCCAGTTAAAGTGAATATCGTTACTTCTCAGCAGCCTAGCTAGATTATGGGTTCATAAGGAGTTCATAGAGTATCTGATTTTGTTATTTGTCTTTGTATCATGGGTACATGATTTGGTGTTACTGGGGATCACTGATATTGGCATCTCAGGAGTGGAAGGAAAGGTGGGTCATCTCCATCTGTCTCCTCCACCCTCCCTGACTCCTTTTCCTTTCCTCCCCCTCCATCCCCCACCTTCCACACATTATACTGTTGGTTTGGGGGCCACCTGGGGCTGGATTGGGATATACCTTTAATTTACGTAAGAAGCGTTATGGAAATGTGAGAGCCATCATCCCTGTTTCGGAACATTTGTCTTGATTGTTTTTCCTCTCCCTTAAAAGGAAATCTTAATTTGATTCAAAATACATAGGTGGACTGGCCTCTCACAACAGGGAAAAGAGTTTCTGTTGCCTAATAACTAAGTAAACAAATAATAACCACCTCAACAACAACAACAAAAAGCCACAAAAATAAACTACACACCATCCTGATGCAGGGATTGCATTTTTAAAAAGCGATTTCTCAAAATGTTGCCAAAAAAAGGGCATATGAAGTTGATTCTTAAGTTACAAAGAGATATATGCTAGAAAAGCTGATCCTGCCTTGAGTAATTTAGACACCAGCATTTCTTTGACCTTCTTTAGGTCGAGGGAAGTCCAAACCATGAAAAAAAATTGTCTTTTAGGTTTGGCCTTATTATTCTTTTTTGAACAGGATTCAGTGGTTGCCAGGTCATGGTGTATTTAATTCCTTAAAGAGTCCACCACTCGACAGCTTTTTCGCCCTGCAAGAGAGATGTGACACTTGAGGGGGAGGTTTCTTTCATGTGACCCTGTGCCCCCAGCACATGCTACACGGCTCCTCTGAAAGCGGACACGATAGAGGGAAGATTATGTCCGTTTGCTATAAAGATAAATGTCACACATTGACTGAATTCTCTTTGAAGCTACTGTTCTGTTGCAGCTAAAAATAAAACAAATAGTTTTGATTTTAAAGACAAAGTTTCTTGTAGAAGGCCAACAAGATTCCCAGGATGCCAGACTCTGAGTTAAAAGAAATAACAGGGAGAGTTTCAGAGAGAGGGTCTCCAAAACATCTTATTGTACTGAATAAAATGTAAATATTCTTAGAAGCAACCTGGTCTTGTACAGCTGAGAACTAAGAATATTTCCTGTGGATCAATACGTAGGGGGTTTCTGGCTGCTGTTTTCTTTCACATTTATGTGATATTATTAAAATTATTGCAAAGCATACAAAGTCTGGGGAGGAGATCGCCTCTCCTGATAGTTCCATTAGGCCCATGGTTATTATAATAAGTCTTTTCTTGGTTTGTTTGTGACAGAGTCTCGCTCTGTAACCCAGGCTAGAGTGCAGTGGCATGATCTCGGCTCACTGTAGCCTCCGCCTCTCAGGTTCAAACAATTCTTGTGCCTCAGCCTCCTGAGAAGCTGGGACTAGGCAGGCACCACCAAGTCCACCTAATTTTTGTATATTTGGTAGAGATGGGATTTCACCATGTTAGTCAGGCTGGTCTTGAACTTCTGGCCTCAAGTGATCTGCCTGCCTCGGTCCCCTAAAGTGCTGGGATAGCAGGCATGAACCACTGGGCCCAGCCATAAGTCTTAATAAGCTTTAATCTGAGAATGATCTCATACATGAACTTGTTTAGAAAATTTGCTTTTTAACCAAGATTTTTGGAACTGTCTGTCATTAATCTCAATTATATTTTCCCAGTGATTTAAACATAGTATGGCTATAGGTATCAGACTTCTCTGAATACTTACTAGTTAAAATAGGCATTAATAAAGTCAGCATCCATAATCACAGATAAACTCAGGGACATCCATTGCTAACCTAGGTTGTTTTTGTTGCCATGAAATAGCATTTGAGACACATGACAAAGAAATTCTGTTAAAAGATTTAAAATCCATGTGTATTGTTACGAAGGAAGATGGGTTGGCATCCTACACAGATGTGCACTGGTAGTGTTGGTAGGTCCAGAATGGAGACTGTGATGATGCACAGATGATGCAGGCCCAGGGTCACCAGGCATCTTGAACTCCTGTGTGTAGAGTAGGTAAGGTCTATATGCAGAAACTACCCAGTTGCAAGTTATCTTGACCTGCTGCAAATCACCACATAGAACTGAACAACAGGACACTTGATTTCAAAGGCTACAAAACAGTTAATTTGTTTTTAAAATACCTTTGTGTTAAAGCAGTTAAGCTACTACAACCCTCTGTGACTTAAAAAAAAAAATCTAGCCCAATGAAATTTTGTTGTTTGTGGATTTATGCATAGACAATAGGGTAGAGCACCAAACAAGAAATGAAGAGATTAGCTGAAATCCCAGTCCTGCCACTAACTAGTAGAGAGACTTGCAGCATACCACCTCAGTCAAGTGTCCTCATCTGTAAACAGAGCTGGTTTGGAATGATCTCCAAGATCCTTTCCTGTTTTAGAATTCCTTGCTTATACTTACTGCTCAGTGTTTTAAAACTCTATTAACTCAAAACAAACTTTTTTTTTTTTCCAATTTTTGAGTTTAATATGTGACTTCTTAAAATTCACTATCAAACCTCCCACAAGATCATCTCTGCTTTGGGCAGCTCTTGCTTGTTATAAATAGTTCAACATATATCACTGTACTTTATTAATGATGTAGTCATACCATATGCGTTTTTAATATAAGCTGCTCCAGGTTCATTTTTGGAAATAGCTGAGGTCTAAGTACATGAACATTTATCTGTTTATCCATCCATTCATTTAGGATGTGTATTGGCGCACTATGTGAAAAGCGTACATACACTCTTGGGCTAACACAAGTTCCATTGGGACTTACTAGCAGCCTCCTGCGTCTTTCTAGCCCTGATTTCACTGTTCTCTATTCCCTTAACCCAACCTTTATCACTTTATCTCCTTACTGTCTAATACACACTTACACACTTACTGAATTATATGTTGTACCTGGCATTGTTTGGGGGCTGGAGACACAAAGGTAAGCACTTCCAGGCCCTATTGCAGCCAATTCCTCCCTCCACTCTCTTCTTCTGTCTTTTCCATGTCTCTTTGTTTCTCTGCTGAGCTGGAATTGCCCCTCAGTATTCTGTCTAGGCTGAGCCGGACCGCACCTGAGCCACACTATGTACTCCTGCTTCTTTGTTTCATATTGGCTCCAGTGACAAACTACCATGTTGGGCCAAGCCCTGAGCCGTGTATTTATTATGTGATGTTAGTTGTTTAAATTTACATCTGCTCTGATGGTGAGTTTTCAGCTTTGCAGAGCATGTCTAGAGTTTGTTTATTGTCACTACTCCTACTACAACAACAACTACTACAAGTAGCTTCTGTTTTCTTTGTGACAGGTGTCTTATGTACATTCAGTATTTCGTTTATTCCAATAATATTATTGCCTATAAAGAGAATATGTCTCCAGAGGAGCAAATTAGCAGCTATTCATTGCACTGGTTCTCTTAGCATTTGGTGGAGTTTAGTTTTGTTTGCAGTGATACTAACTAGCTAGTGTTATGCTTGGGGAAAGTTATTTATTAGGCAATTGTAAACTAGGTAAAATTATGAACATTTCAATCCCATTGCCTCAAGAGTGTATGGTTCATTCTGAGGAAGTGGTCATATTTCCTTAGGTTCTAAATTTGAGTGAAATTTACAGCTGTCAGTTCCCTGAAAATAGTTTGGCATATGAAATAGAATACAACCTTACTTCCTCCCTTCTTTAAAGTGGTTAACAATATCATAGACACCTGGAGGGCGTCCTGCTAAAATATGAAATTTCTTTCTTGCATAAACAAAAATGCAGATGTTACCAGGGGAGATTACTGGCCAAAGGTGAAAATCAATCATGGTGCTCAGGTTACTTTTATCATTTGGTTTCTGTCGTCGTATCCTGCTGTGATCAGTTAAAAATTTCAAAAGTTATAGTAGTGTACCTATTTGACCATATTTCTTGCAGTTAGTTTCTCTTCATTGTGTGTTCTAATTTTTTTGAGTCAGTCCAAGTGCACCCTAATTTGTGCCCAACTCGTGTATTTTGATGTTAATTAAAACTAAGGAAGCATAGCTAAATGGATTTATATGAAATAATAATATGCGGGTTTAAATGTAATGTACTCTGTGATACATTTGAAATAAAGAATCGTTGATTAGGGTGAAGGTTGGGGGGTCTCAGAACAGGAAACACATTGGTCACATTAGGCAAGGCAAACTAGGGGAAGCTGGCAGTGTTCATTTTTTCAGCAAATGCCCTTTTTATTGCCTTCCTGTGGTGTGCCATGAAATCTCAGGTCAGTGGAAAACATCTCAGTTTTTTTCTTCTCTTCCAGACAGCTCGGTAAAATTAGGCAGTTTAGGGATTTGATAGTGGGATATACTTCTTGAAGATGGGGATCAATGACAGCCTGTTTGTTTATCTCTTTCCTATTATTTTGATGTTCTTACAACCCCAAATAGACGTTGTTATGATTTTCTCCCTGTAGTGTATGACAATAATTTCACCTAGAGGCCTGATTCAGTCCTTTCTCTCCAGTCTGTTGTTCATCATGTAGTCTTCGTGATCAGAATATCAGGGTGGAGGAAATGACAAGGAAGGGTAGAAGACGAGAGACATAATTGCAGATAGGGTCCAGATAAGCAGAGGCAATCTACAAAAACAGACAGCAGAAAAGCTACAGAGGGTTAATAAAAATGCTTGTTTATATGTATCTACAAGGTGTGCTCTTCTTAGGGTAAAAGGAAACCCTCACTTCCTCTTACCCCCCCAATTAAAAAAGGAAATACATGTGGTAGAACACATCACAAGTAGAATTTCCAGACATGATTCTTTTTCAAGTTGCATGGTTGAGCTAACCAATATTGCTTAGACCTGTGTTAGTAAAACTGCATTTTTGGAATGCCCCGACTTTATTCCAGAACCCTTCTGGTACCATCCATTTCAAGTGTTCCTTTGTATGTAGAGACTAAATTGATTCAATAAATACACAATGACATTATTTTAAAGTATACTTTTGGGAATATTTTCTTTTAAAATTAGAAGAGTAACGTGTACATTTAAAAATTCAAACAGTACAAAAGGATATGAAATGAAAACAGAAGTCTCCCTCCCTGATTCCTTCCTTTTAATTCACAGTCCTTCAGTGGTAACTGCTTAGTGGTTTCCAGGGTATGCTTCCAGAAAACTTTCATACAAACAAGAAGATACCGTTTTTTGTTTGTTTCATTTATTCATGCCATTCTCCCCACTCCCTCCCTTTATTTTTTCTCAAGTATTTTAAAGCAAATGCCAGACACCATATCTGCTTGCCTGTAAATACTTCCATGTATATATCTTCAACAGATAAGGACTTTAAAAAAATAACCAAAATTCCACTATCACATCTAACAGGAGCAACAATTGTTAAGTGATATTATGGAATATCCAAGCTATAATCAGTATTTCCTCAATTATCTGAGAAATATTCTTTTACAATTGTTTTATTTAAACAGAATCTAAACAAGCTTCTCACCTTGCGGTTTTTTGTATATATCTCTTAAGTCTTATTTTTCCATAACCTCTTCTTTTTTAAAAATGTCATTTACATGTTGAAGAAACCGGGTTGTTTGTCCTGAGGAATTCATACATTATGGATTTGGCTGATTTCATCCCGTTGGTGTGTTTAACACTTTTTAAAAAAATCAATTGTATTTCCAATAAAGGGCTAGTTATATAGAAGATTGTTTAATTTTTTATAAGGACATTTCACAGATGGCATATCAGAAGTATCTGTTATGACACACAGTATGTGTCCCATTTTTAGTAATGTTAAGATTAATTAGTGGTTTTACGTGTTGTCAACTTGATCCATTCTTTATAAAGCTCGCTGCTAATATTTCACTCAATGGTTTTAGCTGAGATTGATTCTCATTTTTTCGAAAACAAAAATAGAATCATCCTGGATATGTGGTTTTGTATATTGCTTTATCCACCAATGCTAATATCCTGGACATGTTTTTATATCATCGTCTCTAGATCTAGCTCATTTTTAAAAGTGCTTTCTATATTTTATTGTGTGAGCATATGCCAAGTAACTTAGCCAGTTTGGAAATATTTCTGATTCCTTATGATTAAGTAAGAAATGTCCAAGTTCTTAACTCTGCTTCTTTATACTCCCTGTATCCTCAAGTTGCGGAGGCTAGTGTGGCACTGAGCAACGTAAGTTGGTAGACCAGAAGTTTTAGCAATAGTGTCACAACAGAGATGCCTCACTTTGAAAGGAATCTTAGCTTTATTTGGAGGAGGTAGTTGGTTTGTTTAATTTCTGGAAAAATTGGAGCATTTGTGGTGGCCTCATTGCAGCTCTTCCCAAAGTGAGCAGCGAGGCCCAGTCACCGTGCAGACGAAGGCAGCACATATTGTTAGTGGCTACCAGAGGGACAGAAATAAAAGGGTCAAAAACCCTGACCTTAAGACCCCCTGATGGCTAAATTGGCAGCAGCATCTGCTCAAACCACAGCTAAACAAGTCAGCAGTACGGATCCGAAAATTTGTCTCCATTGAAGTTCAGAGACTGAGGTTTATGATAGCTGTTTGGTTTTCAGTGTGGAGCAGTGCATTATTCTCTGTCCCATGTGATTTGTTTTTATTTCTCACTGTTTTCCAAGTTCAGGAATTCAGACACGGACTCAAGTCTGACAGTTTCCTTCAGGAAACAAAGCCCCTGCATTCAGGCTTCTGTTACTGTGCACAGTGCCCTTGGGCCCTGAGTTAGGACAGGCCAGGCGAAGTCCCTTTGCAGATGTCTTCCTTAGTGTTTGATGGCCTTTGGAAGTAAGAGTTTCACAGGGCGGGATGATCAGATTTCGGAAAATGGAGCCCAGATGGAAGTGACTAGATGAATATGGGTTCCTACCTGAAGAAAAGCAGTACTAAAACTTTCTTATGGATAAAATCTTGGAATTGTAAAGAAAAAACCCCAAATCATTTTTAGTGCTTTTTATATGGCAATGTATATGAATTAGTGCCAGATGCAACGTGCCTTGTTGTTTTCCTTAATGTTCCTTTCTTTCTCCTTCTTCCAAGCCTCAGAAGAGGAAAGTGGAAAGCCTTTCCAGTGTCCAATATGTGGTTTGGTTATAAAAAGGAAGAGTTACTGGAAGCGGCACATGGTGATTCACACAGGTTTAAAAAGTCATCAGTGTCCGCTCTGTCCATTCCGGTGTGCTCGCAAGGACAATCTCAAATCCCACATGAAGGTAAGCCACCTACGGACCTCTTGGAGAGGCAGGCACAGCCAGGGCTCCTGTACATGGTCTGGTACAGGAGGCTTCTTGGCCGAGGGAGGGCACCACTGATGGAACATGTAGATGACAGCACTCCTTGTAGCAAGGTAGAATTCAACATCAACGTGTTAATGTCCACTTTGCAGCCAAGAGCTTAAAGGCAGAGAGAACCTTCAGTATCCAAATAATATATTTACTGGAGGGTGGTCCTCTCCTATAGGGGAGCAAGTCTGCCTGGCTTGTGTGCTGACGCATTTCTTGGGGCACTCAGAGGCAGGGTTGGGGAACAGCAAGAAGCAAGGAAAGCCAAGTTCAGGAAGAACTGCTGGACTGAGAACCAAAGAGAGGGCTCCTGGACCTGCTCCCCTTCCTGGAGAGACTGCTGTCGGCTGTTACGGCTTTACCCTCGAGCTTGCAAACCCAGAGAAACACACAGAGACACCATGTAGGAAGCATGAAGACATTGGAAGGCAGCTGGCCTTTAACTTTACTTAGCCCTTTGGGAGGCTTCGGGGCCCTTTCTAACAAGGCTAAAGTCCTTGAGGCTGTCAGTGTTTGAGTTGTCATAATTCCCAGGATTACATTTACCAAACATCCAGGGACATCATTTTCAATGTCCTATTAAAAACAACAGGGAGCTCAAATCTAAGCTAAGCATGTACAGAATTGACTAGAATCCGTGAGTCCCTCTGTTGTGAGCTGGGGGAAAACTTAGTCAGATGGAAATCTTTTTAGCTGACCCTATTAATGCGAAGGGTTTTGTCTCAAAATCAAGGAGGAAAGTCACGGGATCCAAAGAGCATGGGCTTTTGAATTTGATAGACGTGAATTGAAATCTTTTTATGCAACTTATTAGCTAAGTGGCCTTGAGCTAACGTTAACCTTTAGACTCTGAATTTTCTCATCTGTTAAATGGGAATGATAATGTTTGTCTGGAAGAGTTGTTACTAGTACTTAAGGAGAGAATATTAGCAAAATGTTTGACACAGGAATTTTCAATGGAAGTTATTTAATTCTAGTAACTATCATTGAGCATCTTAATAGCAATCATATCTTCACTGATATTTCAGTATGATTTGGCTGTGGATGTTATTTATAAAGTGTTTACTTTCCTACCATAAGAAGTATAATGTATGGACATAATTAAGGTATTTGCTTATTTGGAAATCTTACCGTCTAATCCTTCTGAATAGATCAGTAATCACTCTTCAGAATTGCATCTCTAAAAAAGTGTGACCAGATAGAACCTCTACTGACTTTAAGAAATAGCTTGGAAGATTAAAATAATTTAAATCCATGATGTAATTTGTTTTCTATCATTTGCCTTTGTCTCCTGGGAGTAGCATGCCCTTCGTCTTCAGAATCCATTTAACCAGGAGTTCTGGTTGGCTGAATTTTACTCAGCTGACTTAGTTTTTACTTTAACCCTCCTCATCCTCTGTCACGTCTTCCCAAAGTAAAAACTTACATTTTAAACCTGCAGAGTTGAATTTCATTAGCAGGATGAGACTTCAAAAGAAATGCCTTTAAAATGGAAATTTGTTTTAGTTACTATTTCCTAAGCTGTGTTTAGAAATCAGCTCTGGCAAATTTAAAGCTTCAGCGAACAGAAAACTTGCATCTAGCCTGACACCTTGGAAGCTTGGTTTCATCTCAGGGTCACTTAAAACAACCTATTTATAAACCCATGGAAAAAAAGCAGGGTTTTCAATAGCAGGAACTACTGACCCTGAAACTACAGGGAGATGAGTTGGGTGCCTTGATGACACAGACGGCCGGCCATGGCAGTGTCACAGATGAGAGCTGCAAGGGCTTTGCGGGTCGTGGGGTCCTAGAATGCTTTCAGAACAAATCAATAACCAGTACGATAAAGCAGTTGTGTGAAATTACTACTTTATTCAAACTCATGGTGTCCTAACCTGTTGAGCTATGACTTGAGCTTTTGATACGGGAAGTGTGAGAAGAGCTCATGCAAGTTTAATTTTATCAAATGGTATATTCTTTCTTGTTCCTGCTTTCCACCTCTCTTATTGGCAGCTCTTTTTTTAATTAAAGCATTCATGATTTTATTTGGCTAAACATACTTTAATTTTGCTACATTTTGCAAACCCAGTCTACCTGAAAATATAATGGTTGTAGTCTTACGCATAGATATCCTCTGCTACATCCACCAGAGACTACAAATATGGACAGACAATTTTTTTTTTTTCGAGACCGAGTCTTGCTCTGTCGCCCAGGCTGGAGTGCAATGGCACAATCTCAGCTCACTGCAACCTCCATCTCCTGGGTTCAAGCAATTCTCCTCCTTCAGCTTCCCAAGTAGCTGTGACTACAGGCATGCGCTATCACTCCTGGCTAATTTTTGCATTTTTAGTAGAGATAGGATTTCACCATGTTAGCCATGCTGGTCTCAAACTCCTGACCTCAGGCAGTCTGCCCGCCTTGGCCTCCCAAAGTGTTGGGATTACAGGCATGAGCCACCTCGCCCAGCCATGGACAGATTTTCTAAAATGAATTCTGCCTAAGAAGTGGGGGCAGTAGGCTGGGCGAGGCGGCTCATGCCTATAATCCCAGCACTTTTGGAGGCCGAGGCGGGCAGATTGCCTGAGGTCAGGTGTTTGCGATCAGTGTGGCTAACGTGGTGAAATCCCGTCTCTACTAAAAAAAAAATACAAAAAAATTAGCTGGGCATGGTGGTGTGTGCCTGTAATCCCAGCTACTCCGGAGGCTGAGGCAGGAGACTCCCTTGAACCCAGGAGGTGGAGGTTGCAGTGAGCCAAGATCACTCCATTGCACTTCAGCCTGGGCGATAGACTTTGTCTCAAAAAAAGAAAAAGTGGAGGGAGTATAGCCAGAGATTAAGATCTCAAACAGATCTCAAACTGTAGGGTCAGGAAAACCTTAGAATCTGAGTTTCACCTTAGGAGCTGTGAGACTTTGGAAGAATCATTTAACTGTCCAAACCTCTGTTTCCACTAATGCAGTTAATAATCACACAGGCTATCTCATGGGGTTGTTCTAAGAGTTAAATGAGATAACGCACATAAAGCACTTAATACAGTGCCAAGCCTGGAGAAACAACATTCAGTAATCATTATCTGAAAGCCATCTGAATATACATTAGTGTTTATTTACATTTAGAAATAATCAATGAAATGGCATAAAAAATTACTCTAAAATAAATTTTTATGCCTTTCTCTTTTTGTAATCTGCATTAATGCTGAGAACTTAGAAAAACTGATTTAAAAAAATATAAAATTGATCCTTAATCCCATCACCCAAAATGATAAATAAGCATTATCATTTTGATGTATATTCTTCTATATTGATTGTATCAATATTTTTAAGAAAAATGGGATTCTACTTTCTTTGTTCAACAAATATAGTACTTACTGTATTTGTATTATAGTACTTACTCTATCCTATTGTGTTCTAGGCACTGTACATTTTTTTAGTCCACCTTTCCTTCATAATATATTGTGCAAATGTTTTTATGAAGTTAAATAGTGTGGAAGGAGCCTATAAAGGCCTCCAGCTTCCTCAGGGTTATCTCAGATTTCCATTAAGGAACATACAGGAATTAAACATGAATTCATAAGCTAAAATTGAATGGAAAAGGTGAGAAGGACTGCTAAGACAACACTGGTGAAATATTATCAAGAAACTGACCAAGAGTCAGGGTACTGAGTTCTAGTAGTCTCAGGTCTGCCGTTTAAGGAGCTGTAACTTCTTATTAAAGCCCTCACCTGTCCCCCTAGTGCGGGATGGAGTAGAGGTTTCCCAAAATTTGCCGAAGCTCTGAAGTACCACGACCCAAACATCCAACTGTTACCAAGAAATGGCCCTAATGGTGAAGAGATAGCCCTAATGATGTCACGGCACCTGATATGGGTTGTCTGTGTGAAATGACCAGGGTGTTAGTGAGCCCCTAAACATGGCCTGGAGAGAGTGACATGCTTTAGACAAGCATTTCTTCATTTTAGTAGACTAAGAGGGTCTTTAAAGCAAATGTCAAGCTAAACAGAATAAAAATTATGATCAGAAAAATGCTCCAATGTCAGGAGAGAAGGGGATAAAACTGCATTCAGAGGATAAAGCCAACACTTCTCTCAAAGGCCAAATGTGATATATAGTCCCTTTGGAAAAGTATAGCTCAAATAAAATTGTTAAGTGCAAAAGTCAACAAGATACCCACTGTTTTTCCTTTAAAGCTTCACTAATTTGTCCATAACTAAATATAACAAGACCAGGATCTGGTGGAAAAGAAGCCACATAAAATACTTGCACACGGACTGTTTTTAATCCAGGGCTCCCTTTTTATTTTAGAACTTGGGCTCACGCTCTGTCCTTTTCCTTCTTCCAGAAGCTGCTTCCGGAGCTTCTGTTCTGGATTAGCTCCTGTCCTCTCTTGGGTCAGTAGATGTAAGGACACTTCTGAAATGGCATGTGCCCCACTGCACTGCTCTCAGGGATGATGGAAGCTCTCTGCCTCGTGACCTTTACCACCTGGTTCCGGGGCAAGCTTTTGGCAGCACCGGTCAGGGTCCCGTGGGACTGTGACCTGAGGTCCCCAAGGTGTCTGCTTCTGCATGAATTGTCTGGAGGAGATGGTGGGGATTTGAGGAGGAAGCAAATGAAATGGAAGCTCTCTGCCTCATGACCTTTACCACCTGGTGCTGGGGCAAGCTTTTGGCAGCACCAGTCAGGGTCCCGTGGGACTGTGAACCCAGGTCCCCAAGGTGCCTGCTTCTGCATGAATTGTCTGGAGGAGATGGTGGGGATTCAGGGAGGAAGCAAATGAAATGACCAGCATCCAGTGAAATCCCTTTGTTGTGAAAGAACAGAAAGGTGATGTTAACAGCCGGAGACAATCGGTGTGTTTCCCCACCCCCAGCACTCTGCCCGGGCACAGGGAAAGCCTTTTCATAAGCAGGACTTTGCCTAACCGGGTTTAAGTGTGTATGGTTATTTCTGTTGAGAAACTCATGCCTTGGGGGACCCAGAATCTCTTCGGTTGTTTTTTTCAAAAAGCCACAGTGGGGTGCTGTAGCGACAGGATCTCACCATTAACTTTTAATTTCTTTGCTTTTGTTGGTCACTTAACATTATTTAAAAGTATGTTTTGGCTGGTGAATAATGCTTTTGGATTGCATTCAGAATGCATAAACAGCTGTTGTAAAACTCACTCTCTTGGAAAGAAAACCTACCCAGAGGGGCCAGGTGGTGCAGCGGGTTAACTCATGAGCCTTTGACCTTGGTGAGACCTGGGTTCAAGTCCTGCTTAGGTCACCCCTAAAAGAGCAAGTGTCAGTTTTGTTTTGCTTTTGGATTCCAATTGCTTACTTGTTTGTTCAGATCACACAGCTCCCCAAATCATTTGGCCCACATCTACACCATTGGCAGTTTCTACTTAAGGGAGGGCCAGTCCTGAAATAGCAGAGTGTAGCAGGTCAGCACTAAAGTACATTGGCAGAGATGAATGGGGAAGTTACAAGCTTATGAGCACCTGCCAGCTCAAAGCCTGGCTCCAGCCAATGCAATGATTTCTTCACTTTTTTAAGCACTAAATTTGGTAGTGACAGGAAGAAAAAAAGTTTCTCCCAATTTTTACAGGTATCATGTGCATGCAAGACTGGAACTGGATTTAAAAGTCTGCATTCTTTCATTGCAGACGTCAGAACCCGGAGCATGATATTATAGCCACATTTGGAAAAATTAGTTTCCTCTTGCTCAGAATACTTGGTGAGGGTCAGACCTTGGTTTTTCTCCTACTTTGCTTTTTTTGTCTGTAATTTCGCTCAATCCATTTATTCTGGGGCCTCAATTTCTCTGTCTTTGAAACGGGAATACCCTGGAGACATCATTTTCTACATTCTTAATTACCTAAGAGCAGCATTTTGAAAATTGAAATTATGTTTGCAAAACATAGCTAATTCTCTGGGTGACAATAATTGGGTACATGCAAACTATCATTACTGTGAGAGGAATTACTTGACAGGTTACTTCTTTGACCCCCAACTAGTAATTATGTAAGTTTGAATTGTGCTGGGTTTATAATATTTTCTCCGAAGATATCAGCTGAGATCAGATGACCAGAATATTGGAATGCTACCCAAAATAGCATCCATTGGCTGACTGCATCCTCAGTGGTGAACGTGGCCCCAGTAATGGACTCTTAACCTGTGTGGACCCACTTTATGTTTAGGGATTGGCCTCATTACCTGGAGCCCAGTAATGAAATGCTCTGCAGTACAAAGGCCAGCCCTTCGCATGGTGAGGAAATGATTGATGAATAGTTTGGATCTACAGCAAGGCATTTTCCATAAATGCACGGTGGCTAGCTCATTCTTCTTGCTTCTCCGTCAGGTTCATCAGCACCAGGATCGGGGAGAGACCTTTCAGTGCCAGCTGTGCCCTTTTACTTCCTCACGCCACTTCAGCCTGAAACTCCACATGCGTTGCCATCAGCACTTCCTGAGGACAGAAGCCAAGGTGAAGGAGGAGATCCCAGACCCAGATGTCAAGGGATCTCCCCACCTCAGTGACAGTGCCTGCCTGGGGCAGCAAAGGGAAGGAGGAGGGACAGAGCTAGTGGGGACCATGATGACGTCTAACACTCCAGAGAGGACTAGCCAGGGAGGGGCTGGCGTCTCGCCTTTGCTGGTGAAGGAGGAACCCAAGGAAGATAACGGCCTGCCCACCTCCTTTACTTTGAATGCTGCCGACAGGCCCGCCAACCACACAAAGCTGAAAGACCCCTCCGAGTATGTGGCCAACAGTGCGTCAGCATTGTTCAGCCAGGACATCTCTGTTAAGATGGCGTCTGATTTTCTCATGAAGCTGTCAGGTACTTGAATAGGGTTGTATTCTCCCTCTCTCTCTCTTTCTCTCTCTATCAGTATTCTCATCTGCAAAATAAGCTGGTAGAACTAGATGATTTCAAGGTCCCTTTAAATTTGGATAGTCTGCACTTTCATACATTTTCTCCTTGACTTTGTGTGTGTGTAATCCTTTGGAAGTAGTATTGCTTTGGCTTGGGTCTCAAAACAGTAGGGATTGTTATTTCCTTCTGTTTTTTTTCCCCTTGGTGAGTTCTTATTGTAGTGGGGAAAGGTCGCATGGTAAGCCAGGTTTGTGTCAGTTGCTTGTGTGACCTTGGGCCCTGTTTAACGTGTCTCATCTGCACTGGACTTGCATGGAATACCTCATTTTGGCATTATTCAAGTTCTTTACTGTCTTAATTTATACGATTTTTAAAGGACATCTATACAAAGGCTACGATTAGGAATTACAGACTTCTAAAATTTGAGCAAAGATAACTATCTTTAATAAACTTTTCAGGTTTTTTTAATGGGAAATTTTTTTATTATGACAAAATATATTTAACATAAAATTTACCATTTTAACTATTTTAGGTGTACAATTCAGTGGCATTAAGTACATTCACATTGTTTGTGCAAACCATTACCACCATCCTTCTCAAGAACCTTTTCATTCTCTCTAACAGAAACTCATTAAACAACTCTCAGTTCACCTCTCCCCTCCAGGCCCTGGAGACCACTGCTTTATGTCTCTGAATTTGACTACTCTAGGGACCTCATGTAAAGCGGAATTTAAAAACACATTTTTAAAAAATTCTTTTTTTAAAAAAAACTGCCCTGATCCATTTGTGAAAAAAAGATGGAGTATAGATTATAAAGATGTGTTCTTATTAGTTGACATTACTTTCCATCACCATCAAATTGTACGTGATGTTTCTCGTTTTTTTATCATTTTTTTCCCCACGTATTTGATTTAGATTGTGGTGTTGAACAGGAGCATCAAGGTGTTAGGGCACTCTGTTTTTCCTATCATTCTCTTTTGGAATAAGGTGTGTTGCAGGATTGTGCGGCTACTCATTATGTTTTTTAAAGTATGATTTTAAATTTTAAAAGAGATGTAGGGGGTGGGGAAAGGTCTGTGGAGAATTGGTTCTGTCTTTCAGTGAAGATGGCAGGCCCCACGATGATTTCCAAATGCCATTTCAGCTCTTTCGAGATTGACAATACCCTTTTAAATGGAGAATAATTGGTCACCGCCTTCCTTTAAATGGACTGTGAGTCGCATTTCACTAAATGTCATTGCCAGGTGAATTAGAGGTTCAGCTCCACTCTGAAGTCCCTTTGCTCAGCGACACTTCAGTCGGGTCTTTTGGAATGTCGCCGTCATCCCAGATCTTTGCTCCTTACGAGTGGGAGAGACTAGTTGGAAGAAGTGAGGAAAGGTAGGGGATGGAAAGTTAGGTGTCCCAGAAATGAACCAAGTAGGCAAAGAGCAGGGAATGTGACAGTGAAGCACACTGACTTGCAGTGAGAGTGTGGGGATCCTATGCTGAAATTGGCCAAGTCACAGGATTAAAATGCTTCTCACTGCGGCCCTGGAGAACGCCAACTTCTCTGCTCCTCATCACCCCTCTCCCCCGACTTCTCCCTCTTCTATTCCAGTGTAGGGGAAAGTGTGATTTTTAGAGACTTTGAGTTTCATATTTAAAAATTTTTGAACCTGTGGGGAAAATTCCATGTTTGCTGTCCTGATCCTTCAGGATTTCACCTCCAAGGGAACTCTAGTTTTTCCTTAATTGTGATAGCAAAGGGGGCTTCTTTTATGGGCCCTTATAGTGCAATCCCCAGAGAAGGAATGCAAATGATATATTCACATAGCATAGCTTAGAAAGGGGACATTTCTTTACCTAATAGACTGGCGCAATCTGAGTGGAGGTGAATGACTCTGAGTAAGGTGTTACTCCCTTTACTCCATGACTCCAGGGATATTTTAAAATCTGGAGGAAGATGAGAGGGAGCAGGGAAGGTTTGGTCTTTGGATAAAACACTTGTGTATGATGTGTGGCTCCTGCTGGGCTCAGCTCTGAGTGCCCACATTAGGCTCTAATTAGCTCCAGACCCATTCTCGGGGAGCAAAAGATAAGGCTGCTTAGCGCCGGCACTGCAAGCAGCAGAGGCACGAGGGGAGAAGCCAGTTGATAGGTTGGGGTGAGGAACTGCACATCAAAGCCTTACATTGTGGTCTGTGTTTTCAGTTAGCTATTGATGGGGAGTTGTTTATGGTTTGGCAGTCAGAATATTTACTGACTGATCAATTGGCGTAAGAAAACAGATAACAAATGCACACACTATTTATGCAAAAGGCCCATGCAGCTATTTTATGGTGGCTTACTAGAGGTCCTGAAACCTGACTTGTATGCACTGTTACCTAGCAACCTGTTATAAAGTCACCGGGGAGAGAGATGCATCCTTAATTTTTTTGTGTGTGCATATTTGGATGTAAATGTAAACTTGGTGACTGTGGCAGTGCAGCTCAGGAGAGAAGATGTGTTAAAAGGAAAGGAATACATTTTCTGGAGCAATTTTTTTTTTAATTTTTCTTACTCTGGTTGTTCTGGCCATACATTTGATAGCTGCTTTCGCTGTGGTGCCCTACCTGGCTGTGTCTGTGGATATGATTTAGGGACAGAAAGGCTAAATCCCAGGGAGCTGCGGCTGAGTTTCTAGCTCTTCCCATAATCAAATGTAGTGGAGTAGTGGCCAGTCTCAGGCCTTGTCCCTTGGCGTTATAACGGCGCCATTGTTCTTGCACTGAATTTTTTCGCTGGGCTCTGTCCGTGCACCTGCTGGTACTGTAGGGTGCAGCTGTTTGTGGGCACTGAGTCTGTGAATCTTTGTGCCAGCCAGATCACTGTCTGCAAAACTGGAGCACAGTGACAAATTCAAGCGTGTAGACACCTACTTGTTTCCAAAAGAGAGAAAACACTTGATGCTTTCTTGCCTGGTTATTAAGAGGAGCCTTTCTTGCTCCTTCAACTAAAACTAAGCATAAAGATGTCTGAATGGAACCCAATGGGATTAAAAGTCAGTGGATAGAATGCTATTTTAAATGGACCCTCAAAGCCCCCCACCCCCACTCCTGTTAGAGGTTTCTTAACGTGCATGATTGTGAAATAAAACCCCGTCTCCCAACCATCAGCTATTCTTCTGACTGACCCCACGCTGAACATTGCTTGGTCCTTCAAGAATAATGCTGCTTCCAAAACCGAGGCTTCCAGGCCCGGCCTCACAGTGGATTCAGGGAAGAAGAGTATGGGTAGCTTTCTGGGCTGACAGAAAAATGAATTTTATAAATTTCGCCCATGGTTTAGACTGATGCAGGCCTGAGAGGGCTCCAGGCCTGTATGTTTCAGTCGCTCTTTCCTGGAAGCTGGAAGGCATATGCAAATCATTGCATGTCAGGGCAGGTGAGCCAGTGGTCATGTGGCTAGGGGTGTTCAGGGAATAGGTGCTCACCTGACTGTGGAGAGCTGAGTTCCTGCTGATTCTGTGCCTTGTCGCCCATAGCCAGCAGCAGTTCTTAACCTCAGCTGCACATTAGCCTTGCCTGGGGAGTTTTTCACAAAATGCCAGCGTCCAGAAATTATGATTCACTGGGATAGGCCCTAGACATTGGTATTTTCTTTAATATCCTCAAACGATTTTAATGTGCAGAATGATTTTAATGTGCAGCCAGGGCTGAGGACCACTGACGTGGATATAAACTTGGTACCTGGTACTGTATTTTTTGGGACAGCTGTGGTTTTCATCAGTGCAGTTTTGTTGCTGTGGTCTCCACCCTAGACCATGAAACAGGACATGGTGGTATAAGATGGGTCTGTGGCTTTCACCATGGATTAAGATTGACATGAAGGAGAGGCCTGGGTGAGCCGTGCTCAGGGATCTCCAGGTAGTTCCTTGTGGGGCCTCCTGACAGGGGATTTTCTCCAGTCAAAAAGTCTCAAGCCTCGGTGCAGAGCATCAAGGAACTGACAGGGTCATCGTTATTAGAAGCCTGATTAAAAGTTGCCTGCAACAGTGGCCTTACATCATTTCTTTTTCTGAAAACTACACTTTTAAAGACATAAAATTTAATTCTAACTCTCCAAATTATAACCAAGCAGTTGACAGAAACTTGGCACTTCACTTGTTGGCTGGGAATATCTTTTTGTCCCTGGTTTTCCAAAATAAAAGATATGTCATTTCAACTATTTTTAATTTGGAAGCCAGCAAAAATTGTTGTGCTGTCTCCCACATTATATTAATTTCGTAAAATTGAGACCAAAATAATTTTAACTAGGAGACATGGACTTCTTTAAAGCAGCAACTTACTTTTAGCCTCACAGAGACAGTTTGTGAACAAATGGATAGAAGCTAACCGTTTCTGACTTAGTAGTAGCTCAGCCATTAAACAGCAAAGGTGTCCACGTATAAATGTAGGGTGTAGGTTAATGTGTTTGTGTCATATACTGTAGTTTTCCATCTGCCTTTGTTCTACAGCTTCCATCTATTTCACACTATTTTAAGCCTCTGTAGGTACAATAGAATTTTTGTATAAATGGCGGCTCCCAGTCTTGCTTTACCTTCGTTTGTGCTGCTGGAGAAGGAGGGATGGGAGATGCCCATTGAACCAAGTCATCTTCATTGCCCATTGGCTCTGATTGCCTTTCTGTAAAGGCAATCATCTCAACAAATGAGCCTTCTTCCAAGTAAATGCCATCCTCGTGTTATTCACACCCTGTGACTGCAGTGCCAGCAGCCAGGGGGCTCTTCCACTGCCCACGCCTGGGCATGCCTGCCCCAGTTAGGTGATTTTTGACAGTTTCCCTTTGCATTTCCAGTTTGGCCCTTCCTTTTAACCCTGCCTTGTTTTCCTCGTGATGAGCACTCACTGATCATGTGACTAAAATTCCTCATGTGAGCAGCTGCGTTTAGGGGCCTTATATGTGAAAGCAGCTTGAATGCCCTTTTGAAATCTTTGACTTTATTGAACTTGGTGATTCATATGAGAGGGAGAGTGTGACTCTTTCCTGTTTTTCAGTGACTTGCCACTCATGAGACAAACACTGACCTGAGTTAAGAAAGGGGCAGGTGGGATTATAGGTAACTGGGGCCTGGAGGATTATGAGTGGGGCCTGGATTGCTTACACACACAGGTTGAGTTCTTATGCTAGTTGCTCATTGCTTATTATTTTTACTTTATTTAATGCTTACTCTGTGCCCTTTAACTTTTTTGAACCTCGTAGCAATGCCATAAGTAGGTGGTATTAGTATTCCCATTTTACAGATGAGGAAACTGACAAGTGGAGAGGTTAGGAGTCTTGCCCAGGTTAGCACAATGAATAGGTGGTAGAAGTGGGATTCTAATCCAGGCAGCGTGGTTCCAGGTTTCCCTTCCTCAGGCTGTCTGTACCCCCAAATTACAGAAAGAAGCAGCAAAAACAGAGAACGGCAAAAAGGTCTCTGTTCTCTGCCCTTCTTGTGTGTTGTGGAATTAGCCAGAATTTCAGCATGTTCTGGATGCTGTTATGTCAGACAACTTCAGAATTTGTGTTAATAGTTTTAGGCATCTCAGGAATTATTTAGTGCAAATAGAGCAGTAAGGGTAGGGCCAACTGGTATTTCTGTAGCGCTTCATAGTGTATAGTGTATTTCTAAATATATCATTTCATAACGAGCAGGTAGATGAGAAAACTAAGATTTGGGGTAAATAGCTGTAGAAGAGTCATGACTGGAATCCAGACCTTTCTTTCCTCACTGTGCTGGATAATAGAGTGTATCTAGCTCTAGAATTGCCATGAGAGTGATTTTTTATCGTGATAGACCCCTGGGAAATTTTACCAAACTCTGTTGTATCTGTAAAAACAAAGCAAAGTGTCATTCTCCTTGAAGTCCACTCTTTTTACTACTGTTGTTATTATTGTTACTGCTTCTACTATTATTATTATTTTAAGAGCTATAATTAATCAAAGGTGCTTACAGTGAGCTGAGCACTTTGCCAGCCACATCATGTAATTTCTCATTTAACCTTCACCACAGCCCTGTAGGGTCTGTAATAGTAAACCTAGGTTATAGATGAGGAGGCTGAGACTTAAAGGTTTCGGCTGCAAGGGACAGAGCAAGGATACAGCTCTGGGTAACAGCAAAAGCTTGGCTCTTGACCACTTAATTAGCTATTACCTATTTTTTTTTCTCAGTTGAGCAAACTGTCTTTTGACCTCCGCCTGCTTCACTGTTTATTTTCCTTGGCTTCAAACCATGGCATCATTTCTAATGCATGCACTTTCAGTCACTAATCCGGTTAAATTTTTTATGTCTTCAAAATTGTACTGAAATTTTTATCTACACTCCATCCCTTCACATTCAGCCTCCTCCTCGCGCCTTGAAGTTGCCCCTCCAGCTCCCCCTCCATGCCTTTTCCACCTAGCACCGTCCCCACCCATCCACCCAGCATTTCTGATGGACTCTTCTTCCAGTACCTCTTGCATCAGATCATACTCCTGTCTGGCTAGCTCTTTTCTTTCTTTCCCATCTTCTCTCTCTCCCTCCCCGCCTCCCTCCCTCCCTCCGTTCCCTCCTTCCTCCCTTCCTCCATTCCTTTCTTCCTTTCTCTGTCTTTCCTTTCCTTGTCTTGTCTTATCCTTTTTTTCTTTCGAGATGAAGTCTTACTCTGTCACTCAAGCTGATCTTGAACTCCTGACCTCAAGCGATCCTCCCACCTCAACCTCCCAAGTAGCTGCAGTTACAGGCGCAGGCCAAGGCCACCATGCTCAGCCCCGGCTCTTTTCTCCTGAGTAACCATCTCCCCACTCCTCTTAAGAAAGCTGTTAACAGTCTTTACCAGCTCATGAACATACCCCTCTCATTTCCATTTTTCTACCTTTATTCATGTTTTTCTTGGGGTTTGATCATTGGAACCATGGAATTACATGTATACCTTCCTCCTCTTGAGGGGAGCTACAAAGTCACAGTGTAAAAAGGTGGTCCTTTGGAGAGGGGAACCGTAGCCATTTCGTGGTCTGCCATAGTCCAGAGTTCTTCAGATTCTCTGAGTGATCCACAGTGACAAATATCATTTACAAACCGATCTGTAAAGCAGAATGTCAGCATATTAATTTAAAATGACAGGTATAGCAGTCAAGAGGAGATGTCATTTAGGGCAGGTGGGTACTGACTTTCCTGAAAAAGGTTGGGAATCTATTATCCAATCTTCAGGTTTTCTTTCTTCTAGTCTCCAGGCAAACCACTCCATTGCTGTTCACACATTTCGTTCTTTGGCCATGTTAATAGTAGGAATTTACTCAGAGCTTGATTGGTTTTCCAGGACTTGTTCTTCCTGCTTTTGACAAGGGAGATATCCTGTCTGTTAAGTGGATTACTGCAAATGGCTACCTTTATCCTTCGTGGGTTGGTTTTAGTAGTTTAGTTTTTACAGAAAAACTTTATTTATTTTAAAGTTCTTGAGGCACTGCTCACTGGCTACCTTTGACCCTTCTCCAGAAGCTGGTTTGCCCCTTTGGCTGTTGCTATCACAGGGGCGCTTACAGTCTTGGTTTGGGTACATAGGCCCTGAAGTGTGGCCAAGAATTAGCTCAGGTGGGGGTTAATGAGAAATATGAGATGGCTAAATTTCACTAAACACTAATTATAAAATGATTTAAGGGAAATTAAAGAACAAGATTTAAAAATATTTAGCGAATGTTCTAAACATTCCATTTGAATATAATACGCTTAACATGTAACAGTCATATTTAACCGTTATTAATTATTATTTAATTAAATCTTGGCTTTTCTTATGATTTCAGAAGGCAATTTCTCACCCAGAGCACATCGCAGTGCTGAAAAATCCCAGATCCCCAGCCTGTTCATTCATACATACATACATACATACATACACACTGCTAACAAGGGAACTTGGTTAGACAGAACAGTACCAACTTGTCGTCTGGAGAGTTAAGCTCTGATTCTGGTTCTATCATTAATGAGCTGTGTGATTTTCAAAAGATCGTATCATCCTCTGAGCCTGTGTTTTCTTATTGTAAAATAAGGGAGTAGAAAACAGTAATGGCTTTCATTTTGTTTTAAAAGTTCACATTTATTACATATACCGTTTAAAAAGCCAAACAATTAGGGGGAAAAAAAGTTGCTATTTGGTGAGCAGAAAATGTGACACTGCAGTGCTATGAGGGAGCAGAGTCTAAAGCAATGTGATCATCTCGTATATTTCTAAATTTATTTTGCTGATCTCAGTTTGAAAAAATACAAGTACAGTTTCACATAGTGGCAAATAGGAACAGATTTTTAACAACTTGTCTTGTAATTTCAGGATCTCTTCAATTAAAGAAGCGTACAAGTTTTTGCTTCAAAGTTGACAGCATTTAGCAACTGCCCTCATTCCTTATAATAAATGAGAGATAAGCAGTATCCAAAACTCACAATATGCCCTAAAGCCATCTGTAATTCTGTGTCAACTACTTGGTTATTACTCACTTAACTATTATTTGGGAAATGCATTTAATCTCTCTAGGTCTGAGATTTCTCATCTGCAAAATGGGGATAATATTAGTGCCTACTTCAAAGGGTGATTGTGAGGATCAGATAACTTAATACAGGTAAATACTTAGTGTATCACCTGGCTCATGTTATGTGCTCAATCAATGATATACATCTAGCTATATCTATATCTACGTCTATCTATCTATCTATCTAGATATGTCTGTCTGTCTGTCTATTAGCTATGGTCAGAAGCTGCACCAAGCAGATACACTTGATACACTTGAACCTACCCTTGCATTTAATTTAAGGACAGCTGGCCATGTCTAGAGAAATTTTTATTTTTTCACAACTGGGAAATATTCCTGGCTACTAGTGCGTAGAGAGGCCAGAGATGCTGTTAAACATCTTACAACGTGCAAGACAGTCCCCCACCCCAACTCCTCCCAGCAGATTATCCAGTGGTGTTGAGGTAGATAAACACTAATTTAAAGTATATATACAGGCTCTAGTACTGCTGTAATTATATATGGACACATATGCATAGGCCTGAACTTTTTGAAAAACCAGTGCCAAGGCAGCCACGTCATTATTGATGACATATTGCTAGAACTGCAGCACTCCTGTGAGAGCGGGAGAAACTGCTTTACGAGGGCACTACACAAAACTGAATTAACTTGTCAACACAAGTTAACACATTAGCAGTCTCCAGTATGCTGATGTTTTATATATAATGCAGCGGATGATGCATACTTTGAACTTAAATTTTAACTTAATTTTAAAATAATTTTTAAAAACTTCAATTTGAAACAAACATTTGTTGGAACTCCTAAAGCATATCCGAGGGTTCCTTGGAGCACTATTTGAAAACCATTGCTCTATAGTCCCTTCCAGGTCCAAGAGTCTTTGGCTCTGGTTTTGGGTGAGGTCATAAATAAAATTCTCAGTGGCCTTGCTTTTTCACAGAGCAGTTCAGCATTTACAAAATTGCCATACTCTGAACTGAAAGAGAGTTCTGTCTTATTAAACTCGAGAAAAGGTGTCATTTTCCTTCACCAGAGGGAACCAACAGAACAGAAGCATTCATTTCGCAGTCGATTCCTTCTCTTTCAACCTCTTAGTCAAATCTTCACAAGATTTCTTCCTACCAGAAAATGTCCCTTTTCTTCAGGCGAAACCCACCCTTCCCTTTCTCATGAAAAATGCTTAATCCACTCACATCACTTATTTTCCAAAGCCACGGTTCACCTGCTGAGGATACTGTCCCTCTTAAAGGTACCTGGGTGTCTTGGAGAGAAAGGAAAGGGTTTGGATGCATTTTCAGTGAGAACTTCTGAGCCTAGTTTCTCTGTGAATTAGTTCTGTGATTTGGGGCATCAGTTTCTTAACCTTTTGGGACCTTAGTTTCCTCACCTGTGAAACGAAGATAGTAATAACATCTATCTCTTGTGGTTGACGGAAGGCAAGATTCCTGAGTCATTACTCAAGTGCTAGTTGTATGTATCGTTAAAACAAATGATGGTCTTTAGAAGGAAGTTATATAGTATTTTCACAATTACTATATAACTAGAAAATACTATATATTTTCTATATATATATATAATAATATTATAGTAATGATACTATATATTTCCTAGTTATATAGTAATATAAAAATAATATAGTACATACAAATATAAATATATATATATAATATATAGTATTTTCTAGTTATATAGTCATTACCTAGAATTGGAAAATTGGAATCATCTTATCCCAGCGGCTTTCTCATTCCTTTCCCACGTTTGCGTTTATCTTGAATCCTTCATAAATCCTCAAAAAAGCTGATTTGTTTCCTTCAAGTACATAAACTCCATCAAGTACATAAACTGAGAGGTATGTATAATTGATCATCAGAGTGACCCAGGTCCTAGGATGCTGGGAACAAACAGTGAGAGAAGGGGCCTCTTGATTCACGGGGGCTTCCTCGCCACATCAAAAGTGCAGTATCCGGAAACTTTCAAGTACGTAAACAGAAGTCAAGGCAGGTGCTGGTTAAGTCCTTGATTCCACATGTGCACAAATCTTTCAGTGTTAGTAGTAGAAATGAAGTAAAGACTATGTCATGAGTCATAAATGGTTGCTTTTCTCTTAGTAATTTCCCCAAAGAAAAAGAAAACATCTTGAATTCCACCTCTCACTGCACGTGTGGTTTTTTGTAAAGTGAGATAATTTAAAAGATGGTAATTATTAAGTCATATTAATATTAAAATATAGGCTTTGTGTATTGGTCTTAATGTAAATATTTTTGGTCATTGAAAAAAGCAGGTTAGCCTTCACATTTCTATTTTTACATCTTCTATTGAGACTCAGATGTTTAAAAAATTAAAACTTGGGCAAATGAGTGATTTCCACGTGCTTTTCTGGCATGTCATTAGCAATATTTACATTTCTTCAGCACATTACAATTTTCTGTCATTCCCTGTATTGTCAGAATGAAAACCAGGTATGTAGTGCCTTGTAAATATACAATCCAACAATATACAGCTTGCCTATTGCCTTTTAAAGTGTCTTTTTGAAGTTCTGTTAAATTCAGGTTGTGCTAGCAATGCTAAATATCTATACTTTTTTCCCTAAGTCTCTCATAGCATATACTCTGACTAATGCTTCTAGAAACCACTTACATGTGCAGAAAGCATCTGCTTAACAATCTCTAAAAGTTGGGATTTGCTTCTAGGACCTCAGTAGTTTTAAGAACTCTAAGATGAATTCTTAGCCTCATCTTAGAATTTAATTTTTTTTTTTTATGAGATGGAGTCTCTCTCTGTCACCCAGGCTGGAGTGCAGTGGTGTGATCTCGGCTCACTGCAACCTCTGCCTCCCAGGTTCAAGGGATTCTCCTGCTTCGGCTTCCTGAGTAGCTGGGATTATAGGCATGTGCCACCACACCCGGCTGATTTTTGTATTTTTAGTAGAGACGGGGTTTCACCATGTTGGTCAGGCTGGTCTCTAACTCTTGACCTCGTGATCCGCCCACCTCGGCCTCCCAAGGTGGTGGACTTACAGGCATGAGCCACCATGCCCAGTCAAATTTTAAAATGTTTTTAAATAAAAGATGCAGCAATGAAGCATTTTAAACATACTTAACCATTCACTTTAACTTGTTCCTTCTCAAAGAATTGAAGACACAGACTTAATAAACACCCTACTTAATTACTCTGTCATGATGAACTAGGGTGCCCTTGGAAAAGGACTTTATAAAGAGTTCTGGGAGAATGATGTTGGGAGAGAGCAAGCTTTAGAAGGTGACCAGCAAAATCCCCCAAGAAGTGGGGGAAAGGTGCAAAGGGTAGAAATGTGCTAAATAAACCAAGTCCTCTTAGGAGCAACCTTCCTGGTAGAGGTTGGAAGTACTTATTTGGATTGCTCTGTAGACCATCATTGCTCCCTTTGATTCAGATTCCTATGGCATTGTCCCCAAAGGGCTAGCTTTTAAGCATTTTTCTTGAGATTTTTCTGGACTTCTCCTTTAGTAATGCTAGAGTTCAAGTGATGATTAGCTATTTCAGTAATGCTGTGGTCTAGGTAGAAAGGTCTTTAACTTTATTTCAAAGGTCTTATCTCCCATTCAATTATTAAATCCAGAGAAAGCACTTCTGCTTGCTTTTGGTGCAATATTTTGGAGGTCTTAGTTTTTGTTAACCTCAGATAATATTGGAACACCATTATTGGATGCCACTAATTTGGAACAACACATTTTATTCATTCAACAAATATATATATTGAGCACCAACTATGTGCCAGGCACTCTTCTAGGCACTTGAGACACATCAGTGTTAAAACGAAAATTGTTGGGCTGGGCTCGGTGGCTCACACCTGTAATCCCAGCACTTTGGGAGGCCAAGGCAAGCAGATCACGAGGCCAGGTTGGTCTCGAACTCCTGACCTCAAGTGATCCACCCAGTTCAGCCTCCCAAAGTGCTGGGATTACAGGCATAAGCCACAACATCCGGCCGTAAATTGTTAACATAATAAATTTTAAAAGCTATATAGCATGTGATTAGTCTGTTAAACTGAATACCACATAACAAAATACCACAGAGGAGATGACTTAAATAACATTTATTTCTCTGTTCTGGAGGCTGGAAGCCTAAGATCAAGGTGTCAACAGGTTTGGTTTCTCCTGAGTCCTCTCTCCTTGGCTTACAGATGGCCTCCTTCTCATTGTGTCATTGTGCAGACTTTCCCCTGTGTGCATGCATCCCTGGTGTCTCTCTCTCTCTTCTTATTCTTCTGGTTCTTTAGTGCAACCAGTCACATTGGATTAGGGCTCCATTCTTATGACCTCATTTAACCTTAATTACCTCCTTAAAGGTCCTAACTCCAAGTATATTCCACACTGGCAGGTTAGGGCTTCAACATATGAATTTTGAAGGGACACAGCTGAGTTCGTAACAGTAGATTATTAGATGATAAGAATTTGGAGGGAAAAAAGAAAGATCAGGGTAGGAGAGGTTGGGAGGATGGTGAAGGTGGTGGTTGCAGTTTTGAAGGGGATGATCAGAGTAGACCTCACTGAGCAAATTGGAGTATTTGAGTATTTTCAAATACTCAAATTGAGTATTTTCAAATACTCAAATTGAGTATTTGAGCAAATTGGAAGATGAAGTATTTTCAAGTTTTGTTACAACACAAGAGTCCAGAAGTGGAGGTGGTGCGGTGGAGGCAGGTAAGGGACACAGAGTGGGAAGCCCATGGACCTAGGTTCTGGTCCCAGCTCTGCATCTTTCTGGTAGTAAAACTTCCAAATAATATTTTGGACTTTTGGGGTTCAGGTTCCAAATAAGCTGGTCTGTGTGAACTTATGATTCTAGAATACATATTCTTAGAGGGTTATGCGGTGGAAAACAGACTTTGTGCTTGAGTATTGGCTTGGAGTAGGTCATGAGCAAGGTGTTTGCTTTAGGGATTTATTTTCATCTTTTTGTTTGTTAAAATGGAATGGGCTTAAGGCTCATTCTAATAAGTGTTTCTAAGAATCCTGTATTAGAATGAGATCCTCTTTCTCAAAAGATAGACACATCCAATGTAACCAGTCGTAAGTTCCCACCTCATGGACTGTTAAAGGGAGTGAGATGCCTGTGGAAGTGAAAAGTGGTGGGAAGAGGGTGCTTGTCTCTTCCTTCTTGGTCTTTCCTGGGTAGTATGTAGCCCAGTGGGGGAGGCCTGGTACAGCGTGGCTAAGCCACAGAATCCATCCCATAATAGGTCAGTTCGCTCTACCCTGACCACACACTCCACAGCAACCAACCGTGCTAAAAATGGAAAAAGGACATTAGTGGAAAAACTGGTGAAATCTGAATAAAATCTAGAGTTTAGATCATCGTAATGTGAATTTCTTAGTTCTGACAAATGTACCATGGTTAGGTAAGATGTTAACATTAGGGAATACTGGGTGAGGGATATATGGGAGCTTTTGGAGCCATCTTTCCAACTTCTCTGTAAATCTAAAATTATTCCAAAATAAAAACTGTTCTTTAAAAAAAAAAAAAAGGCCATTTTGGACTCGGTGGTGACTTGGGCTACAGACATGGATTTATTCACCATAATTGGAAGAACAGTGCTAAGTACATGCCCCACTGTTTATGGATCAGTAGCATCGTCTTATAATAAGGCAACAGTGGTCTATCTCTAGTCTGAGCTTATCTCTTTGGCAAATTCTCCATCCTCACCTTACCATCGCACCCCAGGTTTTTGCTTTGAATATTGCCTCTGACTCATGTTTGTATTCATTATCTTATGGCAGAATAATTGCCTGAAAGCATTATTTCATAATAGGATTAGGTGGGGAGAGTGCTAATAAGTCAGGGAGGCAGTGGCATACACAGGAAAGAACATTTAGAGAAACCAAAGAGAAAATGCCCAGAGACTTTGTAGATGTAGCACTTCTTAAAATATTCTAGATTCGAAAGATTCAGAAACCCACACTCTTCAGAGTCGTAGGCCCATGGAGTGTATTGTGTGGTTTTGCCCAGGACCCAGCCTGTTCTGATGATCCCTCCCGTGTTAGCACAGTGTGATTGTGCATTCCATACTTCGTTAAGTACCAGGGCGGCTAAGTGGGGGAGTGGCCTTTTTTGTATATATAATCCCTTTTTTCTTTTGACAGCTGCAAATCAGAAGGAGCCCATGAATCTCAATTTTAAAGTGAAAGAGGAACCTAAGGAAGGGGAGTCCCTGAGTGCGACTTTGCCTCGGTCCAGCTATGTGTTCAGCCCCGAATCTGAAGTGTCAGCCCCAGGAGCCTCTGAGGACACACTAAAGCCCCAGGAAGGGAAGGGAAGTGTGCTGAGGCGGGATGTGTCAGTCAAAGCAGCCTCTGAACTTCTCATGAAACTCTCAGGTACTTTATTTATTCTAAACTATTCACATTCTGATAATTTCGCTTGCAGGCCAACTAGACTGCTTCCTGCATGGGTTATAATTAACCCGATGGCGGCAATATCACATTATTGCTGTGAATTCAAGGAACGATCAGGTTACTTGGCTTAAATTCCTGTGTTGTATGTGAGTTTGTTTGTGTGGATTAGCTGTGTACCTATCTTGACCTTTTTCTGACTATCACGGCAAATTGTTGGAAACCACTGTTGCTTTCTAAGGTGATATAGGCCACAATTTTAAATGGGTTCTAATGATGTTCAAAGCTCTTCTGCTAATTGATCAAAATATCTATTCTTTCCTAATAGAGGACCTGGCATTTTGTGTGTATTTATACTATACTCTTTAAGCACCATTAAAAACATTTTTCTTAACTTCATAGGCATTTGAGATGGCACTTGAAATAATTACCAATAGAGTGGCAATAAGAGATTTTATGGATAGAGAATTTTATAATGGAGTATTACAATAATTAATCTGTTCTTAAGATTAATGAATCATTCTTTACTAGTATCTAAATGTAATCTCAGCTTATTAAATGTAGGAAAAATAGCTTATAATTTGAAATGTATATAGTTTGGATGTTTTCCCATGTTCTCTCTTATCTGTCCTGTCCCTTTGAAACAGGTAAAAACATAGTGTCTTTTAAATTCAAAGATAGGACTTTCAGAACATAGAAAGAAAAGTTATATCAATAATAATACTTGTCAAGTCATACCCCATCCTGAGTTCATTACCTCTTAAGGGTAATTTTTAGAAACTATATTTAAAATGCTAATATGAATCAAAAGCCGTTTTTAGTTTGGAACTTGCTGTGCTTGAAGGATGAAAGCAAGAAATGCATTAGAGAGACTCCTTTAAGACCTGTAATTTCATCAGCAATTCTGACTGTGTTTCTAGTTGACTAGTGGGTTGGAAAGTAAGAAATTAATAGTGATTTACTTAGTCATTATATCAGAACAGATGAAATTCCTATACTTGCCAGTTGGTGGGGTTAAGAATTATTTTCCTCGATATTAATTCAAGCACATTGGAAGTTCAAGGTAACATGATTTGTTATAAATAAAGCATAATGCAATTATTATATCCTTATCATAGCCCCATTTTCCTAAACTTTGCAGAGATAGTGCAGTATCTCCTATGCAGATGAGAGGTCTAGTAAGATTGTACTATTTGCTATTATAAAAGCTGAACGTTTTTATGAAGGATGGTCAAGTGAACACATTTTTTGTATATTTGAACTCTCCTTCCTATGTCAAACGGTGTAGAGTAATCCATTTGTTGTTTTTCTAATAAATTCAAAGAAGCCATATAGCTCTGATTCTTCCCCCGTAGAATACAATTTCACATTCCAGTGACTTGAAGTCTTATCCAACAGTGACCCCTGTCTCCCTCCTTATGGTCAGATTCTAGAGTATGATATTTCTAGCGCAGAGTTTGCTGTGAAGCAAGTGTTGTGAGCAGAAGAGACTTGGGTAGCACCAAAAGATAATATGCAAAAAATGAGATTTCAGGAGAGATATTCTTAAAGGAAAAATATTTTATCTTAATCCTTTTGCATGATGAGATTTGAGACACAAGTATGGAATCATTTTGTAGATAATAATGATATCCTTCCAACAGAATATGTCTGTCAGCCATGAGCACTGAAAGATATTTGTGGACAGCAGTGGTCCTTCTAAATGTGTATGTTGACTTTGGTTAAGTACATGTGCTATGGGGTTCAGCAGTAGTTGAATGGATGACACGGTCCTATTTCCAAAGGACATCTGCTCCTGCTTCGTGATGTAGAAATGAAAACTTGTTTGAAGACTAACGACTATTTTTTTTTTTGCTCTGAAAAAAAAAAATCCTCAGCATTCTGTGTGCATATCTCTTAGATCAAAGAGATATGCATCACAGTCCTGACCCTTAGATGCTGTGGTCTAGTCAGAAGTAATCCAGGGCAGTGAGATCCATTCAAGTGATTTGCACTTGAAACTTAGTACTGCCATACTCTAGTGGCCATGATCAGGTAAACTGGGAAGAAGATTTTTGTCATAAAAATAGGCATGTGACTTAAAAGCAAATACCTTTTCATTCCTAAGCCATAAGGTAAAGAGGACTCATCCTTAATTAGGTTAGGAAAAAACTTTGTATGGTCTTTCCTCAAATTGTGATTTTAACAATTTCACTGTTCATGCCCTGAAAGACATCCAAGTAAAGGACTTTGAATGTCTTCAGACACCCTTTTCCATCATCATTTCTGTTCCTCTATAGACAAGAGTAATAACTCATTTCCCGAAGCGTCTGTGTAGGTGGTCAGGGCTGCACCACCAGTTCACCTTGGGTGATACCCCTAAAGCTTTCTTGTAGTTGTTCTTGTGAACAGGCGTTCCTATTGCTTCCCGCCTTGCTTGTTTTCATTTATAGTCTTCTGTTATGCTGGGGAAAATCCTCTTGGTCAGGAGGAGTTGAGTGAGGATAATTAGTTATGCAAGAATGATGCATCGGGCATGCTTTTCCTTGTTTCACTTTTGACCCAAGGAGTAGTTCTAAGATGTGGAATAAAAGGAGTTTTCCCCCTGTTACTTATTTCTTTGAGATTAGAAGTGGTGACCTATAGTTTAGACCCTTTCAGTCTTCTCACTGAATTAATAAGAAGAAACTAGTCCACAATTTTGGCTGCTTCATTTCAGTTTTAAATTAATTTATGTTACTCCTTAAGGATGGAGACTTGGCACTTGGCCCAGTCATATATCATGTGGAACTTTTCTGTGTGGAGAAACCTCTGTAGGTATATTGTTTTCCAAATTGACATTTGTGTTTTACGGGAGAAACGCAGATGAGCTAGAGAGTAGGCTCAATTTTTCATTAAGTGTGCGTTTGGGAAAATCTGAGCTTTCTTCCTTCCTGTGGTTCAAGTTCTATTTCCAGCTGTTAATTGGGAAGTTGAACGCCTGACAGCTGGGCCAAGTAAATTGATTGCCATAAAGAAAGCAACACACTCTGAGGAAAGCACTGGAAGTCTGCAACTACTTGTTGTTATGTGACACGAGGCAGCCAAAATAATCAGACTTTTTTGCTAAGCATATAGTTGCCAAAGATAATTCCCAGAAGTCTTCATTCAAGGAGACCAAAATCTTCATGTTCAACATAGAGGATATATAACATTAGGTAGTGTAAGATATTCAAAGTCCTCTTTAAACTCTGGTTTTGCAATGTCTGGTCACCTTGCAAACTTATGGGACGGCTGTGTTATTATGGATATGATGTAAGGGTGAAAGCGACACAAAATTTTGTCTGCTTTGTCTCTGTTCTGCTTTAAGAGAAGTAGCTAGATGCAAAGTGATAAAGAAAGATAAATGCCCTCTGCTTTCTTTGGGGAGTTACATGTTTCCATGGGAATGCATATATAAAATGTATCATGCATGGTTGGGTGAGCCTAGAAGTAGTAGATAAGAATGCCATTTAAAAATATGAATTCCATACACAAAAGGTACATAGCTGGAAAGCTGGAGTTATGCAGAAACATTAATGTAAAATTAAACATTTACATTTCTCTACATGGTAAATAAAACTTCATATTAGACCTTAATTTGAAACAAGTTTATTGGTTTTTAAAATTTCTGTGCTCACCCAGTGGATTTATATTCATTTCTGGTTTATATTCATTTATTCCTGCCTAGTCCTGGAGAAGCATATAAATTATAATTGCCTCTTGTATGGGAATCCAAGCAGGCCCTAGATTTGAAATACGTAGTGATGTTTGGTTTAGGGTATCACCTAAACGAGATGGAGCTTCAGCTAGGAAATATTTAGGAACAGGTCAACTTGAGTAGGATGACATTTTAAGATGAATTTAATCTCTGAGGTGAACTGAAGCAGAGAAGAAAAGAACTCACTTTATTAGCAGTTGTAATTAGGGCCCCTTTGGTTATAAATAACAGAAACCCTCTTCAGATAGTTTTGGCAGGATAGAAGAATTTAGTATAAGATGTGGGTTTGAGATTGGCTTATGAATCCTAAGGGCAGAGACGCAGTGGGGCCTCCGTCTTCCACTGCAGCCAGAGGCTGGAGGACCATATGGAACCCAGGAACCACTCCCTCCCCCACCTCATTTTCTGCTTCTCTCTTCATCGACAGATGGACTTCTTCTGTTTCTCAGTCCACATGATGGAAAGGGGGAATTGCCAGCAGCTTCTGAGTTTATGTCTTGCTTAAAAGAGTAGCCAGACAGAAATGTCTTCATCCCAGTCCTAAATCCCAACCGTGTGCCTTAGCTTCAACTGGGACTCAAGAGTGGAAACTTCTCTATTTAGGGATGAGGGCATGCTGGGCAGATGTGGCTGCTGCCGTTAGCGATGTGGGATTGCCAGGAGGGAGGGCAGGAGGGTGAGGTGTGAAACAGGAAGATAGAACAATATGTATGAACCACAAAAGGTCCAGGGACAATTATGGTGATTGCTGTCATTTCAGTATTGAGTGGAAATGTGTTTGGACCTTTGGGTGCTGTTTATCTTTCCTTCCTGAAAGGGTCTGAGAGAAAAACCTCTCTAATTTGCTAAGGCAGTGCTTCTCAAAGTGTGGTCCCTGGACCAGCAGAATCATCATGAAATTTGTGGGGACAAGGAAGTATTAGAAATGTCAATTCTTTTTTTTTTTTGAGATGGAGTCTTGCTCTGTCGCCTAGACTGGAGTGCAATGGCATGATCTTGGCTCACTGCTACCTCCGCCTCTGGGATTCAAGTGATTCTTCTGCGTCAGCCTCCTGCGTAGCTGGGATTACAGGCACCTGCCATCATGCCCGGCTAATTTTGTGTTTTTGTAGAGACAGGGTTTCACCATGTTGGCCTAGCTGGTCTTGAACTCCTAACCTCAGGTGATCCGCTCTCCTTGGCCTCCCAAAGTGCTGGGATTACAGGCGTGAGCCACCACGCCTGGGGAAATGTCAATTCTTGAGACTTACCCTGGACCTAGTTGAAACTCTGGGGGTGGGAGTCCTGCTGTCTGTGTTTTCACAAGCCCTCTTAGCAATTCTGACAGCTAAGGCATGAGAAGCACTGTGCTGAGGAAATGGTTAATTGGAAAAATAAGTTTCATCCATCTGAGAAGAATACTTTAGGTTGAAGCTGACAGAGAACAAAGCTCTATTAAATGTACATTTTATTTTTTAAAAAGAGCCATCTCTCTTCAGTGAAGATTCTTGTTAATTTATTATGAAATAATGGTATCTGGGAACCCTTTTTTAGAAGGGCTCATGTACCTAATAAATCAAGATAGTGTTGGCTGTGAGCCTCAGATAACACTACTTTTTTCAGTGGTCTTTGCTGTTAAATTTCATGATTATTCCTGAGCAATGTTGGCATTCTTTTTGGAGAAAAACCTTTCCCTACCGCCCCTCAACATAATCTAAGACCATGTTGGAGACTCTTCTAAAGAATTCTTTGAGATTAATTAGAGATTTTTAGCTTAATAATTTTTCAGGGCAAAAACTATTCACTATCCTATTTGACATTTTCCCTTTGAAAATTATAGTCTAGCAAGCTTTCTAAGCAGTTTGACTTTAGTAATCTATAAGGATGGAAAATACATGTATTTTTTTGTCACGGCCTTCTCACATTTGCCTCCTTCAGACTTGGAAGTTATCTAGTTAGGTGGTGGAGATGATGTGAGGCCTGTTTGTACTTAGTCCCTTATGATTTTACCTGCTTGCATAAAAGGCTAAATGTGGACTCACTTATAAAGTGACTAGGTAGATCTAATCAGTCTAATCAGTCCCAAAATCAAAAATTCATTTCAACTTTTTTTGAGTCCCTGAAGAAATTTATTGAATTCAATATTCTGCTTTTCTCGAATTTATATATTTAATTTATTTTTAGAGACAGGGTCCTTGCTCTGTCACCCAGGCTGGAGTGCAGTGGTGTGATCATAGCTCACTGTAGCCTTCAACTCCTAGGCTCAATCGATCCTCCCACTTCAGGCTCTTGAGTAGCTAGGACTACAGACGTGCATCATCACATTCAGCGTTCTTTTTTTTTTTTTTTTTGTAGAGACAAGGTCTTGCTATGTTGCCCAGGCTGGTCTTGAACTCCTGGCCTCAGACAGTCCTCCCAACTTGGCCTCCCAAAGTACTGGGTTACAGGTGTGAGCTACCGTACCTGGCCAGAATTTATATATTTAACGTTTTAGAGGGCATTCCTAGACTGATTTTAATGTACCATCTCATTTTTAAAAACACCTTTTTTTTTTTTTTTTTGAGACAGTTTTATTTTGTCACCCAGGCTAGAGTGCAGTGGGTTCCCAGGTTCAAGCAATTCTTATACTTCAGCCACTTGAGTAGCTGGAATTACAGGCACCTGCCATAGCACCTGGCTGATTTTTTGTGTTTTAGTAGAGATGGGGTCTCACCATGTTGGCCAGACTGGTCTTGAACTCCTGAGCTCAGGCAATCTCCACCTGCCGCTTCCTCCCAAAGTGCTAGGATTACAGGCTAAGCCACTGCACTCAGCCCGTCTTTATTAAAATATAATTCACATACCGTAGAATTCACCTATTCAAAGTATACAATTCAGTGATTTTTAATATATTCCCCAGAGTCGTGCAACCATCATCACATCAAATTCCAGAAAATTTTCATTGCCCCCAAAAATGTCAAGCCCATGAGCAATCACTCTCTATCCCCACCCCGACACCCCCTACCCAGGTTACCACAAATCTGCCATTTCAGTACGTTTGCCTATTCTGGACATTTCATATGAATGAAATCATACAATATGTAGTCTTTTGCGTCTGGCTTTTCTCACTTAGTATAATGTTTTCAAGGTTCATCTATGTTGTAACATGAATCAGTACTTCATTTATTCATTTTCATTTTATGACACATCATTGTATGGATATACCACATTTTCTTGATCTATTCATCCACTGATGAAGACATTTGGATTGTTTGCCAACTTTGCTACTATGAACATTCATGTGCAAGTTTTTGTGTGGACTTAGGTCTTTAATTCTCTTGGGAATATACCTAGGAATGGAATTCCTGAGTCAAATGCTAACTCTGTGTTTAACATTTTAAGGAACTGACAAGTGATTTTCCAAAGTAGCTGCACCATTTTACATCCCCACCAGCAGTGGATGAGAGTCTCAATTTCTCCACATCCTTGCAAAAACTTGGTTTTGTCTGTCTTTTTTATTATAACCATCTGAAGAATGTAAACTAGTGTTTCATTGTAGTTTGGATTTGCATTTCCCCGATGACTAATGATGTTGGGCATATTTTCATGTGCTTAGTGGCCATCTGTAGATCTTCTTTGGAGAAGTGTCTATTCAAGTTATCAAGTTATTTTCTTACTTCTTAAATTGGGTTATTTGCTTCTATTCTTGAGTGTTAAAAGTTCCTTATGTATTCTGGACATAAGTCTCTTCTCAGATATAGGATTTGCAAATACTTTCTCCCAGCTCTGCCAGTTGTCCTTCATTTTCTTAATGGTATTATTTGCAGCATAAACATTTTTAATTTTGATATAGTCCTGTTTATCTCAGTTTTTCTTTTGTTGCTTATGAGTACTATCGCGTTTTCCATAAATCCAAAAATTAAGCAAAAAATGCAGACTTATTTCATATTAAAAGTAAAGTTTGTCTTATATTCACATAGTGCTATTTAATTTTCAGAGATATAAAGCCTGTGAAACCGAATTTATTGAACAACACCTCAGTGGAGTGGCTCCCTCTGACTTCTGTATTTGCTGTAGCATTCTTTATATGTCTAATGGCAAAGAATATTTATATGTCAACTTTTTAAATTACTTATAATGAACATGACCAGCAATGGGCCTACAACTAATGGCTGGACCACTTTCCTCATTGCCATATATACCATGAGCAATTATATATATATATTTATAAAACCCATGGCTGGGGGACAGTGAAATATAAATAAGGAATTAGACTTTTTTTTAGCCCTTGAAAACTCAATGAGAACTGTAGATATTGGGAGTACCAAAACTATATCCTGTACAAACAGGGAATAGGTCACTTTAATAAGGTAAAAATTTGACATGTTTCTATACCCAGAGAAATCTTCTCTTGAAGGTCTGGATCTTGTTAAGCTCAGAGGCTAGACAGCAGTTTTGTTAACCTGACCATTTCAGCAGGACAGACTCAGAAGTAGCTGGATGCAGTCAACCCTGGAAATCGGTTCTTTCTCAGCTACGAAGAGGAACTTATTCCAACAGGCTGTCTGACCATACCTGGTGGTACACTCGCTGTAGCCAGTAAGCCCCCATCTGTTTATTTTGTAATTCCACATGCCCTTTACAAATCCTGGAACCCATACACCTGAATGGCTGTTCCTGCTTTTCCCTCACCCCATATAGGAGCTGTTCCAGCTCACACCCTCAAGGCCAGGGCCTCTCCACCTCCCTTTTTAGCCCTCAAGCTTCAGGCTACTCTTCTTGCTTTTTTGACCCGGCTTTCTCTAAGGTCTGGGATTCCAAAGACCAGACTCAAAAGGGCTCTTGTTTTATTATCATCTCCCTGTCCCATAGCTGCGTATGTTAATATAGCCACGAAAATTTGTATTGTCTGGTGTTCCCAGAAACCAGGCAAGAATGCTGAAAACAATTTCATGTGCTCCACCTTCAGCGTAGATTCCTTTTCTGTTGGGCTGCTTCAGGACTAGGGCAGGGAGGGCTCTGGGCACAGCAGGGAGTGGGTAGGGCTGCAGGTGGTGCATCTGGGGTGGGGGCGTGGTGGAGGGGCTCCAGATCTTCCTTTATAAATATGGAGCAAAAGAATTAAGAATGACATCTAGGCCTTCCTCTTGGATTCCTGCATCACTTTCTGTTTCTGGTATAAATGACTACAGATGTTACCTTATCTGTAACACATACCGGGGTACAAACAAAGAGGCCGCTAGTAAATACGATTTGATGATGACAACTCTGAGAAGAAGCTTTGTTTTCGGAGAGATCCAGTCACAGTGTGGTTGCAAATTTTGAGTAACCAGTCAAACAATCTGCTCAGTTTTTCACTCAATGGACAAGTTTCCCTGATGGGTAGAAGCTGTGTACCTTGCACCATTCTAGGTTTTTTGGGTTCCTCCCAGCAGCCCTTTTAGCTATATGTTAATACAGTTGTAGTCTTGTGAGGGGAGAGCATAATTGTTATTTTCCTCAAAGAGATATCAAAAGCATTCTCATTCCACAGTGGTTTTTCTTCTCATCACCATATTAGCCTTTCACCTTTAACTTATTCATGTCAAAGAAGGGGAATATTCACATGCATAATTAAACCCCATGGATACAGTGCCCATCTGGGTACATGCTGGTCTCATGGACCTACCCCTGGAGAAGGGAATCCTCATTGCTAAATAGCCTGTCTGCTGCCAAGTGGCTGGGTCATCCGCTGGGCAGGGGCTCTACTGCTTGGTAGGACAGGGGCTACTCAGTGCATGTGCACACCGCACTGGAAGATGAACATAGTCTGGGAGGGATGGGACCTTTTCCATTGGGCAGGGGAATGCCCATATTAGCCCAATAATGGAAACTTTCACAAAGGAATTATTTTTCTCTTACGGCTTTTATGATTCTTACAGAAAGTCAAATGATTTAAAAGTGTTTTCTCGCTATCAAGTTGTAAGGACCTGCAGTATTCTTTCTGAAGGGATCTTTGTCCTCCCTTCTAATAATTCTTCTCTTTACTCCACCCATGTATGTATTTTTCCCATTTTAAGTCATCCTGAGTTTGTGCTGTGAGTTAATTTACTTCCTTTTTTCTAACTACGGGATAGCAGCTGGATTCAAGCACATTTCCTGGTTTCCTGTGGCTTGCCATATGCTTGTATCACTTTTCTCCACAGCTGGAGAGGGGAGGTGATAGAATTTATGCATGACCCATCACATTTTATCTTAGGTACAAAATCAGATGGCAAAGGTCACTGTTTAAAGAATAAATTATGAACTTGTTCTTTGCTTCCGACTACTACCATCCTTTTCCCCATAAACCTACTCATGCCCTAAACATGTGCATACACTTCCCCTGTTTCGGCTACCAGAGATTCTTCCTGCTATTTTGAGGTAGAGGGCATTTATGGGGACAACCTTACAGAGCTTCCTGTGATCCACATGCATGCTGCCAAAGGTATGCTAATAGTCCCTCAACTCGAGGGAAAGAGGCCCTCAGCAGAACCAAGGATTAATGAGAACAAGAGATGAAATTGCACTGAATTGTGGACCTGATTACGTGAGCGGGATCTCTTGCTTCTGCACATTGAAATATTAGTAAGACCCTCCACTTGGAAATCAGCCATGTTTGTTTAGCCAACATATTGGGAAGTAGTTAAGTGATACTCTTTTTAGAACTTTTTTTCCAAAGAGCTGTGAAGACGAAAGAAGAAAGCTGGGGACTAGGAAGATAGTTTAATCAGGACAGAATTACACATTTAATCAAGACAAACCCTTTCAATTACTTCTGCTAGCCCCCACTACATTTTGGACCCTGTTTCTCCTATTATACAGTTTAAAATATTTTCTTCTAAAACGTTGTTCATACTAGAAAGCTCTTCCTACCCGACTCTCAGCTCTCCCGGAGACACCCAGGGCTGGAGTATCAATCCTGTGTGTAACTGTGAGTGTTCAGTGATTAGGGCCTCGGTAACCAGTGTTAAGGGTTACCTTCTCTTCCCTTTACTGTCTGGTTGACTGGCTCTTCATCACCTGCACTAGAGAGGACACGGGAACCAGAGAGAGAAAGGGAAATTAAAATGAGTTGCTTACACTACTTGTAAGTAGCTTTGATTTAACAAGCATTTGGAAAAGAAGGTTGAAACACAGCCAGAATACATCAAGGGAATATCCATGCACTCTGTATCTCCAGAAGCTATGGGGAAGTGAGAGCTCAGAGGGAACATCATCCACCAGCGGGAGCTCCCACCCCACAGTCTAGCGACTCCCACAGGCATGGGACTAAGGACAGTGTCCTATCAAAAACACAGACTCACTTATTATTGGCTGTTGTGAAGATTTCTTGGGATTTAAATGAACCCTATATTTCTCATCCTATCTTTCCATTTCTTCGTAGTGACCTCCTTCCTTTTTGTTTTATTTCACTTATTCATTCATTCGGCAGGTCTTTATTGAGCTGCTGCTGTTTTTCAAGCCCTATTTGGGCACGAAGGATACAAAAGTGAATAAGGCCTTCACCTGCATGGAGCCTACATTCCCTTCCCACCCCATCTATTGCTACCTTATCTTACTCCTGGTATTGCCTGCATTCTGGTCTCTGTTATTATCTAATGCTCCACTCTCTGCATGTTTACCAGCCCTTCCCTGCCTGCTGGGAACATTGATCAGCAGGAGTGAAGTAGTCACAGCTTCTCAGCAGAAATATCCTTGCTACACATTCATTATCATTTATAATAGCAATATTAGTAGATTAATATTACTAGTATATATTAGTGTTTATATACTAGTACATATTAGTAATATGTAACACCACATAAGAAAAGCATGTGGAACTTGTCTGCATATACTGAAGCCCTTTGACCCTCTGAAAGTGGAAAATACTTGAAAAATTGACAAACTCTCAGTTATTAAAATGAAATTTATTTTTCTCCTTTCCCTCCTTGGGCATTAAGGAATCCCTCTGTCCTCCAACTCTTTGTGCATAAAGCAATGGCCAACCCATCGGTTGACAGAGATAGCCTTTGCTTTTTGGTAATTTTTTTATGGCAGCAGGAATACTACTCAATCTTTCAGGAATTGTTTATTTTTCATCGTTTTTTTCTCTCTCTTTTTTTTTTTTTGAGACAGGGTCTCTCTCTGTCCCTCAGGCTGGAGTATAGTGGCATGATTATAGCTCACTGCAGCCACAAACTTCTGACTTCAAGCTATCCTTCCTTCTCAGCCTCTCAAGTAGCTGGGACTACAGGCATGTGCCACCATGCACAACTAATTTTTTGATTTTTATCTTTTGTAGAGACTGATTCTGCTGTGTTACCGAGGCTGTTCTTGAACTTCTGGCCTCAAGCAGTCCTCCCACCTTGGCCTCCAAACGTACTGGGATTATCGATGTGAGCTACTGTGCCTGGCCAGAATTTATATATTTTAGATTTTTATGTTTTAGAGGGGATTTCTAGACTGATTTTGATGTACCATCTCATTTTGAAAATCATCTTTATTAAAAGTGATCCTCCCGCCCCAGCCTGTTAAAGTGCTGGGATTATAGTCATGAACCATTGCCAGGAATCCTGTTTAGAAGCCACATGTGTGCATGCACACACACATACATACACACATACACTTACACACTCACACATGCACACACACCAGCACTCTGGTTCATGGAAGGATATATAAAGGCTTATTAATCACAACAGATAAGGATAGACAGGGCTTAGATTTATGAAATGGCAAAGGATAATGTTAAATAGCTTTAAGGTTAGATCAGATACTTTAATTGACCCTTTCCGCTTTTTTCTTTTTCTGGCTTTTTAATATGAGACAAGAAAAGTATATTCTGGACATTAGATGAAAAATAGGTTAATTTTTTAAAAATGAGATCATTTGGAATGTTACCAAATGACATATATACAGTTCAAATGCACCTCTTTAGCTAATTTCTAGTGAAATCATTAAATGAAAAGAAAACAAGATGATCGGGAGAGGTTTTACATTTAACACCAGGACACTCAAAGTTCAACAGATAATGACTGAGCCACCCCACATCATCTGCTGGGCTGGCAAAGCTAATCTCCCTGAGCCCCCGGTGACTGAAAGATTTTAATTTGGATTTGGATTTGGACAAAAGTGAAATTGAGTGCAGAATTTGTTATGTTTGATGGACATATTCTGATATCTGGTCACCAGAGTCAAGTTGAAAACTTATACTGCAGGTGTGGGCTTAGTGCTATGGCCAGTCTGAAAACATTTGCAGATATCCAACTGAGTTATCTCAGTCAAGGACCTGTTGCACTGATAACTGGTATAGAAGACACGAGACTGATTTTAAAATCTACATAAAAGTAAAGCAACAAGTGCTTTGATCTTGTAGAAAATGGTATGTTTCATGTACCCTAGAAAGAAATTCCAACCCTCACTAATTTTTTTTTACCTGTAAAGTTGGAGCTCAGCATTTTTAAGGCATACTTGTTCTTTGCGAATTCAAAACAATTAGCAAAATAGAATATCTGGTGCTTCTAGGGAGTTTTTTAAAACTGACTCTTAAGTTGATCTCCTGCTAACCTCTGTGTACTTAATTATGAATTCTAATGTACATAACTAATTCTTCAGACATTTGTTAATTTTCCTTACTAAATTTCCAGGTATTATACTGATACAGAGGGAAAATGTTGGTTACTTTATGATTTTGATGATCAAATTCAAGAAGTCAATTCTGACAAAATACCTTTGAAATTGTTTTAGGAATAAAATTGTATGTGTGTGTGTGTGTGTATGTATGTGTGTGTCTGTGTGTGTGTGTGAAAGAGGAGGCATACAGAAAAACTTAGTTTTATCATTTTAACAAAAATTATTCTAATGTTTAGGCTATTGTAAAGATTGGTGTCACCACCCAGAAAAGAGTATTTAATTCAATTAATGAATGATTAATTAAATACTTAATTTGACACAGTTTTTTTTTTTATCATCTTCATCATAAACATTTTCTTGGTCTCATGGTTTGCTCAGTTTTTCCAGTTTTTCCTGCACTGTTCTGAGTGATGTGTGTGTGTGTGTGTGTGTGTGTGTGTGTGTGTGTACTGGAAGTCATTGTATGGATTTTCTGTTGAAAGCTACCTACCTTGAAGTTTCTTGAATATTGAGGAGAACTAAAGGAAAATGTGCCCCACTACTGTTTTATTTTATGGAGAGAGTGTCCTCTCTTTTACCTCAGGAACAGATGGCCAGTGTGTCCAGGAGGGAGAGCAGGCATGGGAGCAGGGCTTGCATTGCCTCTCTCTGGGGTGTGGCAGCACCCATGGGCAAGCCTCAGTATTGGAATTCACTCCTCAGAGCAGGAATGGGGAGCTTTTTCCCACTAAAGGCCACATGGTAGAGAAATATGAAATTTAATATGTAACTTTCCATGGAGAAGAAGCATATAATAAGCCAATCCTTTATAGAACATGAAACTTATCTCAATAGACTTCTGCTTCTGTTCTGTGATACAGAGGGAGACACAGTATAGGGTAAAAAAAGTCAAAAGGGAGAATAACATTCAGCATCTAAGCACTGGGTTCTTAATTCTCATAACAAGGTTGGAGATAGAAGGTATCTCCATTGCACTGGGTACCTAGCTCCAGCCATAGGGTGAAGGAATGGCTTCAGGGCCTGAGGCTGCTTCACTTCCACACTCCTTCTCTCTAAAAAGGAAAAGCCAAATACGTAGTATCAGACTTCTGTGGAATAAACATTTCCTTTTCTGCCTCCATCCTTGGCCTCCACTCCAGTAACTCTGGGGCTTAACCATTCTCTGAGCAACCAAGACAACCCAGCCCAACTCTTCATTCCACTGTGGGTTTGGAAAGGCAAAAGGAGAAGGCAAATGGAGCAGGTATCTTGCCTTTATCAGATGCCAGCAGGTGCCAGGCCCCAGATAAAGGTGTTACCATGGGATCTCATTTCTGGGTCCTGATCATTTGTTTCACTTCATTTGTCCTTTTAGTCTGCATTCTTTTTCACAAAGTTTTGAGTAATGATCAAACCCAAGATTAGCAGGAATCAAATTTCATATGTGGAGGGTATTTGCCCAACCAAGACCTTTGTATCTTTGAGCCTGGTAAGTTGGAGATGAAAGCTTTTTAATTTATACATTGAAAAGCCTGTCGCTCTAGAAAGGGAATGGTGTCAGTATAGCATAGTTGGCAGTGCTTCCAGTTGCTCTTTTAAGCTTCTTGTTCTACAATACTAGTTCCAAATCATGATAGCATGCAGTCTAGGTGGAATGACCAACTGATATTGTTTATTTCAGTGCCATTTCCAATTTCCCGTCCTTTCATATTTTGTTGTAATCTGTAGCATGTATGAGTGTTTGTGGCAGACTGAAGGCCCAGGAAAGGAAGGATAACATAACACACCACCGCGCACCACACCTCAGGTGATAATATGGCAAACATAGCGTTAAACTTGCTCAATGCGCCATGCCCTGTGCTGTCTTGGGGATGAAAGATGAACAAGAACCAAGGACTCCCCTGAGAGCTCAGTCCAGGGGGGAAATGAATCTGTACAAAATAATTGTTGTGTAAGACATCACAATATTTGCAAGGTACGAACAATCTAGATATAGAAAAGATGAGGGAGAGAGTGCCACCCGAGGAAGATACAGGACGGCTGCTCACAGAGGGGACATCTGAATAGGGTTTTATTAGGATGAAGGAGAGGGCACATAAAAAAGATAAGGCAAGGGGAAGCATGGCCTGTTCAAGCAACTGGCATATTTCAGTATTACAGGAGCATAAAGTAACATGGAGGAGTGCTCAGGGATGAGGCAGGGAGGGTGGGGCTGAGGATTTCTGTGGGACAGAGAAGGAATCATTAAGCAGGTGCAGGAATTCAAGGGCAAGAAGGCAGAGAGCAGGAAGCTGACGTAGCACCTGCGGAGCCTCTTGCTTCTCTCCCAGCTTCCATGGGAGAAGTGGGACTATTCCCTCTCCATCTCTTTTCCTTGCTATTTTCTTCCTCCATCTCTTTAAGGATAGGTAATAACAGTTCCACCCCATCCACTGCCCTCTGCTCGCTCTCTTTTGCAGACCTCACTCAGTCCCAGGAAATCAGATGACTTCCCATCTCTGTGTCACAAATGCCCTTCCCTTCCGCCTATAAGCCATCACAACCTCCACTTCCTGTGGGAACACAGAACTTCTTCTCCTGGATTTCTCCTTGGCCCAACTTTTCTGCTTTCATTATTTCTATTGATATTATCTTGCAAACCTTAGCAGCTTACAATTCACAGGGCTTTGTTTTCATCTTACCTGCCGCTCATCCAATTCCTGTACAAGTTTCATCCATAATTTCTCTCACATTTGTTTCTTCATTCTTTTTTTTTTAAATTGAGATAGGGTCTTGCTCTGTTGCCCAGGCTGGAGTGTAGTGGTACAATCAGGACTCACTACAGCCTCGACCTCCCAGGCTCAGACGATCCCCTCATCTTATCCTCCCAAGTTGCTGGGACTACAGGCGTGTGCCACTACACCCAGCTAATTTTGTACTTTTTTATGAGACAGGGTTTTGCCATGTTGCCCAGGCTGGTCTCGAACTCCTGGGTTCAAGCAATTCATACACCTCAGCCTCCTGAAGTACACAGAGCCAGCCTGTCTTTTCATTCTTAATTCAGACTCCAGTCAGCCACCAAGTCCTTCCTATTCAACCTTTGAAATATCTTGTGAGTTTTTCGTTTTTGTGGGATTTCTTTTTTTTGAGACAGAGTCTCCCTCTGTTGCCCAGGTTGGAGTGCAGTAGCGCAATCATAGCTCATTGCAGCCTTGAACTCCCTGGTTCAATAGATCCTCCCACCTCAGCCTCCTGAGTGGCTGAGACTATAGGCACACCACCACACCAGCAGCAACAATATATAGACCACTTGGGATAAAATGACTATTTGTCCTATTATTTTGGGAAGAGACTCTGAAAGGATTCACATTGTATGTATACAGGAAAGAGTAAAATCCTAGATGTGTAGACATGTCCCTGGGTATGGGAGACAAAGCTAAGAGTGAGTAGAAATGATTAATTCAACCATTGTTATGTTAGAACACCCCAGGCAAAAAGAGGAGAGCTGACCCGGGGACCAAGTGAGGTAGGTAACAGAAACTTGTGTTCCCAGGTCAGCCTGTCCAGGAACCTGGCTGAGATGGTGATTGATACCAGGCCCAGGCTAGAAATGAAAGGAGCTTTTTCTTTCTTCTTTGTCTTGTGTTTGAACTTTTTTTGGAGCAAAAACTAGAGTGTGGCAAAAAACAGAGCTGTGGTTTTCGACCAGGGTGATTTAGCCACTCCCCAGCCCCCAAGAAAATTTGGCAACATCTGCAGTCATGTTTGGTTGTTAAAACTAGAGGATGGAGCCCAGTGTGGTGGCCTGTGCAGGTAGTCCCAGCTTCTCAGGAGGCTGAGGCAGAACAGTTGCTTGAGGCCAGGAATTCGAGGCTGCAGTGTGCTATGACCACACCTGTGAATAGCCACTGCACTCCAGCCTGGGCAACATAGTGAGACCTCCATCTCTTAAAAAACAACAACAAACAAACAAACAAACAAAACTAGAGGGTAGTGCTACTGATATCTAGTGGGTAGAGAGACCAAGGATGTTGCTAAACACCCTACAATGAGCAATTTAGTCCCCTTCTACAAAGATTATCCAGCCCCAAATGTCAGTAGTACCAAGGTTGAGAAATCCTGCTTGAAAAGAAAAGGCAAGAAAACATTTGGCAATAATGCTATTGCATGGAAGAGAAGGGAGTATGGTATTTACTGTATTATTTGTCCATTGTTTCACTTGCCCGTTGAGATGTTAGTTTGAAAACTCCTCTCTGTGAGTCTGGAATCTGTCGAGTAGATTAAGAAGGCCAAAGGCTTTTTATCAGTAATCACTGTTTTTGTGCATTCTTGAAAGGGCAAGGGTTGTCATAAGAAAAAGCAGAAAGCACTTCATGTAAATCACACTTTTTTTTTTTTATGTGATCACAGGAAGCTTTTAAAAACTAATTTCATTAAATTTAGTGGTGCAAATAGCCAGGTGATTTTTTGTATTCCATGGTCAAAGCTAGGGAAAGAGTCAGGGTGGTGTGAGGTGTGAAGAGAAGATAAATAACAGAGCTTCTTTCTGGCTTTGCTTTTTATAGTGTCAAGATTTTTTTAAACGCAGTGAATCCCTTTGTATTTGTCCTAGTATTCTTTTGTGTTTGTCCCCAGGCCTTAGAATGACTTCCCAGTGCAAGATTCAGAGGCATCATTATGTACCTATGACACTGACCCCACTGTTTATTTTCCAGATATTGGGTACTTTGGGGGAGCATGACGAGGGAAGCTGCGTTGTGGCTGCCCATGAGGGTGGGTGATCTGGCTGGAGGTCAGGATGGCTGTGAGGTCACCAGATCCCCTAAGGGGCTTGAGGGAGGAAGATCAGTCCTCCGTGAAGAATCAGATAGACTGGAAGTAAAGGCAGAGAAGCTAAGCATGTATCTTGGACAGCTTTATTCTTCTTCTCTTTCTTTCTTTTCAAATATTTTTTATCATGACTGACTGAATTAGTGAACTCGATTTTTATGAGCTGCTTCACAGACATGCAGAGAAGAAACAGCTTGGCAGGAGTAGGGAAAGCAGGAAGGGAGCTAAAGTAAATACCACCCTTGCCTGCAGTTTAGTTGTTGACAAAAAACAAACAGTTTTCCCTAAGAAGCATGTGTAATATGTCAGGAAGGAAAAAGAGCAATTAGCACTCTTCTTACATAAGATCTTATTGATAGCACTGTATTAGTTTTGATCATTTAGTTTAAAATGCTCTTCTCTTTTTTTTAACTACTAGTCAATAAACTATGTATTTGATGTTCACTCATGTCATGCTTTCCAAGGAAAGCATAGTTTCTTGGACCTCCCAGTTTCTAACAATGAGGTTTCCTTGATGACATCTCCTGACTGTCCCACAGATCAGCACTTCCTTTACACTGATTCTTACTGTTTGTTCTATCTGCATGTCTGTGTATCTGTTCGCCTGCCTGTCTGTCTGTCTATCTATCTATCTATCTATCTATCTATTTATCTATCTATCTATCTATCTATCTATCTAAAGTTTCCTACATCTGCTGTAACAAGCTGCCACAAAATTGGAAACTTAAAACAACATATATTTATTCTCTCATGGTTCTGAGTTCCAGAAATCTGAAATCAAAATGTTGGTCTGGCTCTGCTCCTTCCAGAGGCTCTGGGGAAAATCCTTCTGTGCCTCTTGCAGCTTCTGGTGGCTCCAGGGACTCCTTGGTTTGTGGCTGCATGACTCCAGCCTCTGTCTCTGTTTTCACATGGCCTTTTCCACTGTTGCTCTGTCTCGTTCTCTTCTGTGTCTTATTAGGACACTTATCATTGGATTTGGGACCCACCTAGATGATCCACGATGATTTCATCTTGAGAGTGTTGACTTAATAACATCTGCAAAGACCTTTTTTTTTTCCGAATAAGGTCACATTCACATTCACAAGTTTCTGTGGTTAGGATTTAAATGTTTCTTTTAGGGGACCACCATTCAATCCACTACTCTTTCTGTCTGTCCTTCATCTATCTATCTATTCAACTCTTAAAATCCTCTTTGTTTTTTGTTTTCCAGAGTGCTGAGTACACACTAGTTACTAATCATTATTATTAATTTGAAAATGTGGCCTTATTTTAAAGTGATGCAATTTATTTTCTGGGCTAATTGTCCCACCTTGTTTCAAAGATGTTTTATCATTAACTCTGAGCAATACATGGACATAGACACTCCACCCTTACAAAGCATATGTGTTTCAGACTAAAGACCCAACATCTAATAGCCACACCTCAATGACAAACAGTAAATTATACCATTATTATAACTTGTAAGATGCCTGTTTTCCTGGGTGTTGCTCCTTGGGCTGCAGTTAACTTCCTGTGTGGTCTTCCCTACACCTCCAGCAAGGTGCAAATGGCTCAGCTGAATTGACAGTATTTATCCTTGATTAATGTATGTGCCCTAGAAGAGAGAAAAACGATTGGTCAGAGCTTTAAAAATAGAGGGAGAGGCCAGGCACGGTGGCTTATGGCTGTAATTCCAGCACTTTGAGAGGCTAAGGCAGGTACATCACCTGAGGTCAGGAGTTCAAGACCAGCCTGGTTTAACACGGCAAAACCCCATCTCTACTAAAAATACAAAACTTTGCCGGGTATTGTGTCAGTGCCTGTAGTCCCAACTACTTGGGAGGCCGAGGCAGAAGAATCACTCAAACCCGGGAGGTGGAGATTGCAATGAGCCCACATCATGCCACTGCACTCTAGCCTGGGCAACAAGAGTGAAACTACATCTCAAAAAAAGGGAGAAAACCGTAATATTCAGATGTTTGTTCTTATTTGACTTGCTGAATTGAGTAAGTTACAGAGCAAGAACAGACATTTACCATGTCCTCTCTGAGTTCTGGAAACAGCTTGGTAGAAAGGAAGGGCACATGTGGGTGGTGAGAGACCTTGGTCCAGAAACCTAGGCTCCAGCTTGCAGGCCAAGACCTGGCCCTGCTGCCATCTGTGTGACCTTGAACAAGCCCCTGAATCTGGGCTAAAAAAAAAACTGAAGTCTCTACTGTTTCAGTTATCAGATGGTTGAACCAATAGTTTTCAAACTATGGTCTGATGTGCCGTGCACACGTGCTCTTCTCTTCCCTGACACAATCTTCATGGTTTTTGTCTGTAATTAGAAACTGGATCTAGCTTGGAATTAAGAAATGGTGGTGTTTTTGTTTCTCTTCATTCACCTGCTTGCAGCGGAAAGCTACAAGGACACACAGATGGTGAAGATTAAAGAGGAACCCATGGAGGTGGACATCCAGGACTCCCACGTCTCAATATCACCCAACCGGAATGTTGGCTACAGCACTTTAATTGGGCGAGAGAAAACCGAACCCTTACAGAAGATGCCAGAGGGCAGAGTACCTCCAGAGAGAAACCTCTTCAGTCAGGATATCTCTGTGAAGATGGCTTCTGAGCTCCTCTTTCAACTGTCGGGTATGTTTATATACAGAAAAATGTCAATAATTGGAAATCATTGAAGGAAAACCCTTCTAACACAGTTTTTTTAAAAACAACCTGAATTACAGAATTTTTTAGACAGAAATCAATTTTATTGCTTTAACGCACGTACGTGCCACCCAAACTAACAGTTAATAAAGTGTTGCCAAGTAGAATTCCTGCCAAACTTTCCCTAATAAATAGTTAAGAATCACTTGAAATTAAAACTCCATTCAATTCTGCGCAAATGATTCCTGTTGACTGGGCTAAACACCTCACCTCTAATTTTGTTGAGGGAGTTGATCTGATTAACAGCATTTTTTTTTTTAATGTGCGAAAGATAAATTTCAGTGTATTCCAACAGTGACTGAATTACTATGACTTCCAAATTAGTGCAGTCTGAATTAACGAGGTTTTATAGTATCTTGACAAAACAAAAGCAAAACAAAGGAAGAAAAAGCAAAAGATGAAAGTATGAGAACTATTTCCAGCTATAGCCTTAGAAGGACAGTTTTTGTAAACCAACTTTTCGTACTGCACATACTTACAATTGAAAAGTGCAGTAGTTACCAGCTCAGTGAAGTGTCGAGATGAAACAGTTAAAGATCGCAATGCCTAAGTTGTTCCTTTTGTCATCTCTTTCAAGCCACACACCACTTGTCTCTAACAAATTTAATATGCTTCTATTTTTTGCACATGATTGAGGTTGATGGTATATACATATATAAGATGCAGATAGAAATAAATGCAAATGCCTTGTCCAAAGTCAAGCACTGACCTAAATATTAAGGTTTATGCATCAAGAAAGTCTGTTATAATGTTCGACAAACTCTGTTTTCTTATGGATAACAAATATAAAGCATCCATAAATTCTCTTTTAAGGAAGATACCAGGAAAGAGAAAAAAAAGCTAAAATCCGTCTGTCACCATAATAGTTCACCTTCTCATTGACCTGGCAACATAGCCCATAGCTGTGTAATAATCAGATGGTGCTGAAAACAGTGGCCTCCAGGTCCTCAGACAGGGACTGTGTTTGTGCAGATCTCTGCAGTAGCTGAAATCACCAATTCTGTAAACTTAATAGGACGCACAGATCTTTGCAAGCTCCAAAACGTGCTAGTTTTTCTTTTTTGAAGGATGAAGCCTATTTAAAAACAATATAACTTTAATAATGATTGAGGGGTTCAAATTTGCAAAAGTGAGACCTGCATGGTTCTTTTCAGAAAGTCTGTCTCTAATCCATATGCTGTCGCAGTCTCCTATCTGCTAAAAACTTTGTGTCTGAGCGTTCTCACCCTGGCGCCGTCACTGCCTGGGTGACCTCAGACAAGTCATTTAGCCCCGATTTCCTGCTCTCTGAAAGAGTACTGGCTGTGAATCCAAATTCCCGCTCGTTGTCATTGTTGAGTGGACAGAAAGGAATTGTCCGTCACACACGCACGCAGTAGCTTCAGACTAGTAGTACAAAGTGTGAGACAGGTGTTGCAAATCTTTGTTTAAATTTTTCCAAAAATCCACAAGATTAAGAGTTTTTCACTTGCCCTGCTGCTTAAGTCTGAAACTCTTATAGAGTTGGCCAGGTTTTTTCTAGATATTAAAAGAAGCCATTGACAGTTGTGACCGTCAGGGTAGGGTCCTCACATTTGAACTGGATTGGGAAGGCCAGAGTTCAACTTTTGTGTTCTTGAAAGCTCATTAAATAATTTCTGGCAGCTGACAGATATAGACCTCAAGCCACAGTAAGGGAGGGTCTACCTCTTCTTGTCTAAATGATATTTTTTTGTCCCTTATGACATTTATCAGAATAAACGCTGAATGACTGCAGCACCAAGAGGTCTTAGGCTGTTTTTATGTCCCCTCTCACAAAGGGGCCTCACAATACAGAATGCTTAAAGGTTGTCATCAAAGTCAGAGGCGGAACAGTTGCAACAACTGCAGTTTTCATGCTGAATCAGAGGAAAGCAGAAATTTTCAGCTGGGGAAAGATACAGTGGAAATAACTGTCTCTGCCCATAACTCTGTGTGTGTGTGTGTGTGTGTGTGTGTACTTACTAAGGCCTCATTCAGATCAGACCACACACTTGATATTTGTTATTAACTGTTTCTCTTGGATTGGTTTTTCTTTTTTTTGAGATGGAGTTTCACTCCGTTGCCCAGGCTGGAGTGCAGTGGCAAAATCTTGGCTCACTGGAACCTCCATCTCCTGGGTCCAAGCAATTCTCCTGCCTCAGCCTCCCGAGTAGCTGGGACTGCGGGCACGTGCCATCACACTCGACTAATTTTTGCATTTTTAGTAGAGACAGGGTTTCACCATGTTGGCCAGGCAGGTCTCGAACTCCTGACCTCAAGTGATTCGCCTGCCTCAGCCTCCTAAAGTGCTGGGATTACAGGCGTGAGCCACAACGCCTATCCTGATTGGTTTTTAATAAAATATTTTTATGGATACTACTGACATGCTTTCAATGATTGTCTTTTCCAGTAAATTGGAGAGGATCTGGATGTTTTAAAAATCAAAAGAAAACCACAAAGAAAAAGAGAGATATTAAGGATTTTCTGTTTAAGGCTAAGAGATGCAAGTTGAGTGAGAACAACCTAAGAGGTGTATGTTTCATTCTTTCTCCTTACAGAAAAAGTGAGCAAAGAGCACAATCATACAAAAGAAAACACCATCCGGACGACCACCAGGTAGGCCACTTTGTGTGGGGTTCCTCCAGAACACCCAGTGTGGGCCACCAGCCTATACCACATGTTGAATGTTGTCCCCAAACTGCTTTCTCCCACCAGGTTCAAAGGAGTCACACCCTTTACACCATTTTCTACCAGGATTTCTCAGATGGTAGAAATAATACAGAAATAAAGGAGGAAGACCACTAATACTTACTAAACATCTAATAGATGCACTTTGCTGGGGAATTTTCCATACATTATTGTTTTGTATTCCTGATAGTAATTTTGTGAAGTAGATTATCATCCTCTATGCAGAAGTCTCCTGGCCTGAGAGTTGAGCTGGGTGGCTCAACTGGGACTGGGGGCTGGGTCTGTATCTCATGAAGGCCTCCTTCTGTCTTATTGCAACCCTGCTCCTAATTGTCTCTGTGACTATAGGCTGATAATTTGTCACCAAGGATATCCCAACTTTTTTTTTAGCCTCCCAGCATTATTTGGAAGGCAAGGATTTTAAAAAAAACTTAGGCATTACCATTCAGGACATAGGTGTGGGCAAAGACTTCATGACCGAAACACCAAAAGCAATGGCAACAAAAGCCAATATTGACAAATGGGATCTAATTAAACTAAAGAGCTTCTCCACAGCCAAAGAAGCTATCATCAGAGTGAACAGGCAACCTACAGAATGGGAGAAAATTTTTGCAATCTATCCATCTGACAAAGGGCTAATATCCAGAATCTACAAAGAAACAAATTTGCAAGAAAAAAACAAACAACCCCATCAAAAATGAGCAAAAGATATGAACAGACACTTCTCAAAAGAAGACATTTATGTGGCCAACAAGCGTATGAAGAAAAGCTTACTATCACTGGTCATTAGAGAAATGCAAATCAAAACCACAATGAGATACCATTTCATTCCAGTTAGAATGGCGATCATTAAAAAGTCAGGAAACAACAGATACTGGAGAGGATGTGGAGAAATAGGAATGATTTTACACTATTGGTGGGAGTGTACATTAATTCAACCATTGTGGAAAACAGTGTGGCAGTTCCTCAAGGATCTAGAACCAGAAATGCCATTTGACCCAGCAGTCCCATTACTGGGTATATTATACCCAAAGGATTATAAATCATTCTATTATAAAGACATATGCACATGTATGTTTATTGCAGCACTATTCACAATAGCAAATACTTGGAACCAACCCATCAATCTTAGACTGGAAAAGAAAGTGTGCCACATATACACCATGGAATACTATGCAGCCATAAAAAAGGATGAGTTCATGTCCTTTGCAGGGACATGGATGAAGCTGGAGACCATCATTCTCAGCAAACTAACACAAGAACAGAAAACCAAACACCGTATGCTGTTGCTCATAAGTGGGAGTTGAACAATGAGAACACATGGACACAGGGAGAGGAACATCACACACCAGGGCCTGTCAGGGAGTGGGGGGTTAGGGGAGGGATAGCATTAGGAGAAATACCTAATGTAGATGACGGGTTGATGGATGCAGCAAACCACCATGGTGCGTGTATACCTATGTAACAAACCTGCATGTTCTGCACAGGTATGCCAGAACTTAAAGTATATTTTTAAAAACTGCGAGAAAATTTATATCATTCACCCTGTGGGCAAGGGAGTTTTCTACTTGCCAAAGACAGTCTGAGGAGGTCAGCCAGTATGGGCTGCCCACCATCCATCTGCCACTGTGAAAAGAGGAGGCCAGGCCAGTGCTGCTGCTCCCATGGAGCCTTGAAGTCCACCCAAACCTGCAACATGGTTGGCGAAAGCCAGCAGGTGAAAACCCCACCACTGCAGAAAAGGAGCTCAGAGGAAACACATTCTCCACCTTTGAAGGACCATTCTCCACCTTCAAACCTCCCTCTAGTTTCTGAGTTAGCCCAAGATACGAGCTTTACAGAATGCTCAAGAGCCATATGAGTTTTTAGGATGAATAACTAGGAACACTGGGAACTAGCTGGTAGCTACCAAGGAGTCTTTAAATCAAGGAACTTTGCTTTCCTGAGCAAACAGAGAAAGATTCTTCCTGATGGGAACAGTTGTTGGGTTTTGTGTTTCTAATTATTGCAACAAAAGGGAAATGATATTTTTCTTTTTGATGTGTTATTAACTGACCTCAGAGCATCATCAGGCCTGTGGACAGTACTCTTTAAACTTTAACCTGAGGTTTTAAAATAAAAATTCCATTAATTGGAGTTTAGGAATATCAAATTTCAAACAGTAATTAAAACAGAGCCAGCTTGCCTCACAATGGGTTTATTTATTTATTTTATTTTGTTATTATTTTTTTGAGACAGTCTCACTCTGTTTCCCAGGCTGGAGTGCAGTAGTCCTGTTTTGGCTCACTGCAGCCTCTGCTTTCCAGGCTCAAGCCATCCTCCCACCTTGGCCTCCTGAGTAGCTAACACTACAGGCATGTGCCACCATCCTCTGCTAATTTTTGTATTTTTTTGTAAAGACGAGGTTTCGCCAGGTTGCTCACGCTGGTCTCAAACTCCTGAGCTCAAGCAATCTGCCTGCCTTGGCCTTCCAAAGTGCTGGAATTTCAAGGGCGAGCCACAGTGATTGGTTCACATTAGGTTTATATAGATTAGGGAAAGGAACCTCGTTCTAATAGCACAGAAAAGTGGTATGTCTTACCACCCTTAGTCTTAAGTCTTGTGTCTGTATATAAGTACACAGATAGAAAATGAGACTAGGAAGGTGGACTGCAGATTGTATTGCGAAATGGCTTTGGGGAGATGGAAAGGCTATTTTGTATGTTAAATAGGAGATGTGAGCTCCCATAGAGTCCATCCTACTGCCTCCTACATCTAATCTTAAGGCTATTTAGTGTACCTGCTTGTGTTTGTGGATGTAAACATTGATTAAATTGGCCAGATTAGCAGTCCTTGAAAGACAGCAGACTAAAAATAATAAATGTTCATTTTTATTTGCTGCCATAGGATTCTTGTCATAGGTTAAGTCCTCTAGCGATGGAGAGTCTCATAGAAGTGCTTTATTGAGGGAATACTCCCAGAGGAACCTGCAGGGAGATGATGGGGGCAGAAGAGGAAAGGAGAAGAAGGAGCTGAGAGCAAGGATGTGGTTTCGGCTGGTTTCTAACTTCAGCTCCATCCCCCAGGGAGGTTCACTAGCTTCAGGTCATCCCCTGCATGGCATGTATAACCTCCCATGTGATTGGGTTGCAATGGGGACAGTGGTTCTCACTTATAGTTATTAGGCAACACTTATAGCAACTCTGGGGTGGGTACACTAGTGCCGGAAGGAGGATCTGGGCAGGACCCCGACAGCATGATCTATGAAGAAACCTCTATGGAGGTTTCTGCTGGCCCTTTAAGCTTACATAACATTTCTACAACAAAAAGATGTGCTGCAAGACCGTATTATTTTATGCTTTTCAGGTGTTCTCTGGGAAGACGTAAGAGGAGGCCTCAAATTGGCCCCATACAAGGATTTTAATGTGCCTCCAGTCTAAACTGCCTTGGGTGGAGCTGAAGCATGATTATAGGATAGAAGAGAAAAAAAAAATTTAACCATTTGGCAAAAATGATGCAATCCTTAAATTCTCCTCTTGCTGGGAGATTATGAGTAAGAGGAAATCCGAATTAGATCTTTTGCCCAAAGCAAAGGAAGAGGTTCTTCCTGTGAGCCCTCCGCATGATATGGTGTATGGAAATCAGTGTTAAGGAATTCTTGGCTTATAGTTCTACAAAGTCCTCAGTGTGTGTGTGGCTTTTTTTCTTAGTAGAGGCAACTTGCTCGATTAGCCTATCCACAAATAGATCTCTTTTTTTACCTCTTGCCTTATTACATTAGGTGGAATAGAATCAAATTTTTTTATGCCAAGAAATTCTCTTTAACCTGAGTTAACTGATATCAGGAACACACAAAAAAATGCCAGCTTTCTTCTTTTCTGACTCCTGTTTTAGAAGGAACTCTCGCTTTGCACATACAAGATCAGTGTGTGGATTATGCTTTAAGGTGTGATTTGTGATACATTTCAGAAAGATTTACTGCTGAATTTCTGTATCTTCAGATTTTTAAGTACTTAATGGAATGTTTATTCAGTAATCATATCCTCCGTGTTTGATTTCTTAAAAGAAACTGACTATTCAGAAGGATGGTTTGTGATTGGAATCAAATTCAGAATTTTTCGCTCTTTGGGAGTAGCTAGGTGTATTTATGATAGTTTAATTTGTAAAGGGTAGGCCTGGTATGCTGGCCTCAGCGCAGCACTGAGATCAAGCCTTCCCTTGCATTTCTCATGCTGGTGAATGCCTGTGCTCCTCCACTCCTTGCCATCTCCTCATCCTAGGGTCTGGATATCCAAGGACATGAGGTGGAGAGAAGAGACACAAAATTGAAGAAAGGAGCTGACTCTATCCCTGCCTTTTATAAACCCACAGCTTCCCTCACAATTGTTTATCATTACTGATCGTGATGCTCATTTCAACCACAAGAACTAATGCAAAGTGTAGCAACCCAAGAGGAAACACTCTGTAGCTTGGCATTCCAATACGTGTGCTGATGCCCATGTCCTGCACCAAGAAAACACAAAAGTCCACGGATGTGTGCTGTTAATTCTTTATCCCATAAGCCCTGGTGACTGCACTTTCCTCATCATCAAATCCTCCCTCCTCACACCTGTCCAGTGGCAACTCTGCTCCTTGTTAATACCTCTGTTATACGATGGGTAGATAAGGAGTGTGAAAATGATGGGAAATAGCATTCTTTGTTAGTGATGTTTTTAAGGGGTTTAGGTGAAGCTAAAGGTTCAAACTAGTAACTATCAAGTTTCTGGATCACTGGTTTTCTACCACATTTTTAAAAACTCTTATAATGGAAAATTTCAAACATATACAGAAACATCTGTCATCCAGTTTAAACAATTATCAAGTAATGATTTATGATGCTTTATCTATCTCCCTCCTCAACTTCCCCCTCCCTGTAGATTATTTTGAAGCAAATTCCAGACATCATTTTAAGAACTGGTTTGAGAATGCTCTTTTTTTTATCCTAAGAACTTAGACTCTGCTGCTCAAATTAGGATAATCTTCCCAAAAGTAAAGGAGAAAAACAATCCACCAAACCTCACCATGTAGCCAGGCAGAAAAATCAATCTACTTAGCAGCTGGAATGATTGAATCATGTGGTCCTGCTCACCAATGCCTTGACCTTTTCCCTCCACCCTTGTTTGTGTCCTCATCGGGGCACTTCCCATTGAATCAGTCCTTTAGATGGAACTTCACTGTAAATGCTAAAACAGCAGTCCTTTTTCCTGTTTAACCTCAGAGTCTAGAAAATTCAATCCAAGTGTAAAGAAGGCTGTGGGTCTCCTTTGAGATACTGTGTGGACTGAGTGTTCTGAATGCCATTCTATGTGACAAATGAGATGAGGAGATAGTCCCAGCCAGATCCATGAGAACAGAAGGACCGAAAATTTGAGACTAATAAAATCCTGATTTTTCTATTTCCTTTCCCAGCACAAGCCTAGGTTCTGGAGGGAGCAGATAACTGGCTATTATGATCATTTGGTAGATGAAAATACATGAGGCATGATATCATAATCAGATCTCAAAGTTTAATGGGATAAAAAGAAGATCTACATCCTTTGACATGGACCATCACCCCACCAGATGCTGGATAAGATCGAAATAGGAAAATGGAACCCTAGAGTAAGAATCAGATAGCTCCTGGCAGGTGAATTGGACATGCTCAATGTTGTGTAACACCATGAACTTCAAACAAGGGCTGCCAAGAACCCTCTCTTGGTTATTTGTTCTCTCTTTTTCCCATTAATAATTCAGTGTCCATGGGGGTATAAGATTGCAGGCCTATAAGAAATACTTCTCACACCTGGCTTGCTTTCTTCCAGAAGCAAAAAAGAGTTCGCCTGAATTGTTCTTTTCGCCATTACTAGACAAAAAGCAGAAGTGGGAAAATCAGAGAAAGATAGACTCATATCATGCTGTGCAGACCAATATTTAATTTGCCCAATTTTCAGAATTTGAAATGCAGGCCATTTTTCTGTGATTTAGATAATGGCACATAGTGTTTACTAAAAGACATATTCACTTGGAATTGTCTAATGTAGAATTTTCCTTTGTGATGGTTTAGATGCATGTCCTTAAATATTTATGATTCAGTAATAGAAATTGCACAAATTTGTAAAAGCATGATGTGCTGCCTCAATTCGCACAATTTTCCCTTTTCATTTCTTCAGAAGGAATAAGAGAATAATGCTATATTACCTTAAAAAGTAAAATATTACTTTCAGAGAACACTGAATTAGACAGAAGCAATTAAGAAAAGCAACCAGAAACAGAGCAAATGAAATTGATACTTGAGGAGGTCTCCATATATTCTCTTTACCCTTTGCATTTTGTGACTTTAAAATTAAATGCAATGAGCATTCTATTTTCAAAGAATGGAAATTGCTACTAATTTCATGGAGTCCCTTCAATTAGGACATTCATTTCTTTTTGGTGAACTCAAGGCTGTTTTGGGGCCACATGGTGCCATTGTACATTTTAAAAAGACTCCCTCCCTTAATACACTGCCATCTACTGGAGTATTGTCACAGTAAATCTGATGTCTGTGATGTTACTCATGCCCCTCTAGATGTGCTTTTGTGCAGTTCACAGCCTACACCACTATCTGCAGCTGCCCTGACACACATGCTGACTTGAGAGTCTTTTCATTGGCAATACATTCTTTGCAACGTATCTTTGAGTTTCTGTTTTTCAAAGAAATTAAAACTGATCCTTGAAAACAATGGAGATACACACACACACACACACACACACACGCACACACACACGCACACACAGCCTGAAACTACTTGGTGCATTGTTGCCATTTGGATTTGTTTTTCCTTCCCATTTCACCAAGCCCTTTCTCAGTACTTTTTCCTATTCCTGTACTCCATTGTCCTATAGATAAATATCTACCATTTTTCCTTGCATTTGTGACATCGATACTGAATTGTTATATTGAACAACATGCTTCCAGAATGGTTCAATGTTGTGTTTCTCTTAAGGGGCAAATTTGAATCTCCTTTTCAGGATCTAAAGAGGGCTGTTCCTTTCTTTTCCTTTTCCATGGACACTCTCATCTTTATTTCTACTAGTTTGCAATAGTGTTACCTTGTTTTTATAACTCCTAATAGTCAGGAATGAAGTGTGAATTGGTAAGTCTCTGTCAGTAGACATCCAGAGACTGTATTCCTCTCTGGCTACCTTTGGCAGGTTTTGCAAGAAAGATATAACCAAAAAGTATATGTGGCTTAAGTGCTGTTCTTATCTGGAATTTTCTCTCAAGAGTGTCTTCATGGTTGTTACTGGAAATATATCAGGCTTTCAAGGGTTGACCTCTGTGAAACAGCCCTCTTGCATGATGAGGTGGGCCAGGAGGCCATCCACATTGTTTCACTAGTAACATCTGTAACTTCCACATGACAGAGTCTTACTTACGTCACTGCAGAGAAGACTAACTTCATCCGTTCTCAGCTCACCTCAGCAGAAAGCTCATAGTCTTTGTTTGTGTATAAAGTCAGATTCCTGTGGGAGATCCTCCACAAGCTGACATTTCAAGTATCCGGACGTGCAGGGTTCACTTCCTTGGTCTGCGGTTGGCTCTGGCTCCCCCGGTCTGGCCTCTGCACTGCCGCGGCCCTCGACAAGGCCTGGCATTGTGCTCCGTGTCCCGAGAAGTTTCCTGGCTCCACAGTGCATGAATGCTAGAGCAGCAGCAACAGGAACTTGTTCCTTGAAAACTCAGTGTTAGGTTGTACATATTGGCCCACCTTTAAGACAGTCTGAAATAGGAGGCATTTATACTTTTCAAAGAGGAAAATACAAAACATGAACAATACGTATATTTTCCTAAGATGCTCTATTTTTACAATATTGCATACAACCTCGTCCTTCCACAGCTTTCAGACTTCTGAAACTGAAGCAGACTGGTACTGAGGGTCATAACTGAGATGCACTTGTTTCTGCCTGTGTCTTTTACAACTGTCCCTCAGAGCTTTCTCTTTAAAAGACCTAGTCTTTTCAAAAGTAAAGGATCCTAAACAGTAAAATTTAATAGTTATTTTTAACTTTTAAAAGTAACTTGTTTCCAGATAATATAGGAGCACATAAAGAAGAAAACATCCTTTTAGTCCTACTAGCTAGAGACAGCCACCGCTGAGTTGGTGTATAAGGATACACACCATCAACTTAGCGGTGGATTTTTTTCCATTTATATATGTATACATTTATATTTATAAGTCTATATTTATGTATGTGTAATTGAATCCAAATACATATACAGTTTTATAATCTTCTGTTTTCACCTAGCAATATATAAGATTGTCCATTTTTCCATGGACATTCTATTATTATTTTAACATTTGCATAGTATTCAGTATTTGCCTGGGTTACAGTTTGTTTAATCAGTCCCTTGTAATTGGATTTCAAGGGTCTCCCCCCCAAAAAAATCATTAATATAAATAATGCTGGGATAAAATGACTCAAAACAGCATTCGTATTTTTCAGGCGTTTGGTACGAATTGTCAAAATGACTTCTAAAAAGATTGAATCTGCAATGCTAACAGTTTTCATGAGAGACAGAGAGAGACTGAGAGAATGTTTCAAAGGCCTGACCAACTCTGTGCTTATCATTAAAATTTTTTTTAACAATTGAAGGGTGAAAAATTTTATCTTCCATTTAAAATCTTTTCATTTATTGATTTCTAGTGCTTTTTTTTTTTTTTTTTTTTGAGATGGAGTTTCGCTCTTGTTACCCAGGCTGGAGTGCAGTGGTGCGATCTCGGCTCACCACAACCTCTGCCTCCTGGGTTCAGACAATTCTCCTGCCTCAGCCTCCTGAGTAGCTGGGGTTACAGGCATGCGCCACCATGCCCAGCTAATTTTTTGTATTTTTAGTAGAGACGGGGTTTCACCACGTTGACCAGGATGGTCTCAATCTCTTGACCTCATGATCCACCCACCTCGGCCTCCCAAAGTGCTGGGATTACAGGCACGTGCCACCATGCCCAGCTAATTTTTTGTATTTTTAGTAGAGACAGGGTTTCACCACGTTGACCAGGATGGTCTCCATCTCTTGACCTCGTGATCCACCCACCTCAGCCTCCCAGAGTGCTGGGATTACAGGCATGAGCCACTGCCCCCGGCCCGATTTCTAGTGCTTTTAAGTATTTTGTTCATGGGTAGACATTTGTATCTGCTCTTTTGTGTTTTTTGTTTGTTTGTTTGTTTTTGAGACAGGGTCTTGCCCTGTTGCCGAGGCTAGAATGCAGTGGCACAATCTCAGCTCACTGCAGCCTCTACCTCCCAGGCCCAAGTGATCCTCCCACCTCAGCCTCCCAAGTAGCTGGGACTACAGGCATGCGCCACCACCCTTGGCTAATTTTTATATTTTTTGTAGAGACTGGGTTTCCACCATGTTGTTGCCCAGGCTGTTCTCAAACTCCTGGGCTCAAGTGATCCTCCTACCTTAGCCTCCCAAAGTGTTGGGATTACAGACATAGCCACCAGGCATGACCATGTATTTTCTTTTACTGTCATTTCTTATTCTGTTTGGTGGCTTGTTTGAGTCGGATTTTTTGTTTGGTTGTTGCTACTGGTTTTTTATTATTATGAAATTTTTTAATCAAACTAGAAAGAATAAAGTAATAAATCACTATATTCCCATCATCCATATTGAACAAGTGTCAACATTTTGCCACACTTGGTTTACCAGTTCTTTTTCCTCCTGTATTTTAAATCACATCCTGATGCCAAACATTCATTCCCGGATTCTTTGGTATATATCTCTAAAAAGTAAGGAGATTTTTCCGTAATACTATTTCACATCTTACAAAATTAGCAACACCTTTAGTTTTTAATTGCTGCAAAGTTTCTGTTTGATTGGCCCCAGCCAAGTGTGCAGCTACATCAGTGAATCGGAGGAGAGGAAACCCATCTCAGCTTCCTTGTCATCTCCAAAAATTAAAGAAGAAAATCTTCTGCCTAGATGCTAGTAGAGTGATGGAGTACCCTTGAGTCCCCTCTGCCACAGCCCTATTTAGAAACCCACTGAATTTGCAATGCCAGACTCAATTTTTAGATAAATGCCCCAGCTGAAGCTTGCCAACGTATAGGGATTAATCCAAGTTTTATTCACAATGGCCCCTCTTTCTTTGAAAATGTGTGAGCCCAACACGATCAATGACTGAGTTTTCAGGCCTAACCGACTGGGGTCACAGGAGGTCTCTGTTATGTCCCTTGCATGGTCAAATAAGGCATTTTCTCTTTCAGATGGTCAGGGTTGTCTTCAGGGCAGGGACTCACAGTCATTTTTAATCTTGGGCACTCTTGTCCACCCCCACATTCCCTAACCTACCACCCAGGGTTCTTTTCGTTACAATAAATAAAATCCTTTAGGAACAGGGGTCCTCATTTCTGTGGTATTGAAAAGGGAAGAGCAGTGTTCATGAGTACCATTAAAACTATTTTCTTTCATTATAGATTACCTTTTTAATCAACTGCAAGAAAGTAAGACAACTGGCCCTGATTCTTATACGTAACATGTTAATATCTGGGCACATTAACTTCTTATTCAAAATGAAAATGAGGAAGTTAGGAAGACCACATACGGTCCTAGGCCACAGAGACTGATTGCTACCATGGAACAGAAGGACTATATCAGAGTTTTCTTCTACATTTCACATGATACTGATGTACCTGTATAGAGTGTTTGTATTTTGTTTATTAAAGTGTTTGAAAATCTTTTACAAAAATATGTAGAGCTAAGCACCTAATATATTTCAAATACAATCACTTATAAATGTGTTACACAACATGTACACATATAAATATATAAAAAGAAATATTAAACATCTATTATTCTGTTATTATCAAATAAATTAATAAAAGGAAGTAATATTTGAGCAAAACAAAATCATTAGAAGTGAAGAAGACTGCATTAATCATGAAAATTAAGTTGAAAATGAAATACTGTTATTAGATCCTTTTAAAAAGTGGAATATCTAAAAATAAAGTGTTTTTTGAGTGTGAGTTATTTTCATGTAAGCTATTCCAGCTTCTCCAAGAGTGTCTTCTGACCTTAAAGTACTTGAGGAAATGCTGAGGAGATAGTCATAACTAATTCAAATATTTCCTTTTTTCCTTATCTTTGAATAATCCCACCTTTCTTAGTTGATATGTTTGAGAATCATTGAAAAAAAAAAATCTTTTTTCTCCTTTGGCAAGGCCTGTAATCTGTTACTATTAGCAAGCTCTAGTTTTTGTTCAAAGAGACATTTCCGGTTTGTTCTCATTTCCTTTAGTGTCATTATATGAAACATAGACTTGGAGATTCCATATGCAAGTTACTGTATCCATTTTAATTCTGTAACATGCATATTCCACATATTCAAAAGATTTTTGAACTAATGTCAGATTAATTCTTGAGATAACTTTGGTCTGTTGCCTGCCTTTTCTTGTGGCTTTTGGAGACATGGAATACTGATTTCTCAACTACTGTTTCCTTTCACTTCAAAATGTTAATGCCGTGTGTAATTCCTGGAGGGTTTCTCAAGGTCTAAGTGATTCAGAGGTCAGAGTTTTAAAAATACTGGTTCAGCGATTATGGACACATCCACGGTATTTCAGTTCTTAAAAAAATAGCGTGATATATCAACATGGAAAACCAGTATTGCAGTGGCTTAATAACTGGGTCTGAGTAGAGAGGAGGAAGATGCCGTTACCAGGAGGGATAGAAAAGCCACCTGGTGAGGGGCCCAGGGGCTGAGGTCTGCTGGGGAGCAGGTAGCAGTTAGAGAGAGAACAGACTGGCTCCCAGAGAACCGTTCTACCCGACACGGGGACTTCCAGCTCTCTTTTTGCAGTATAGTTTCTCAGACATATATCTACTTCAGATAACTTGTTTTTAAAATTTTCTTAAAGTAACACAAAAGAAAATAAAAATTGCCCCAGATTCTTTTGGACATGTTTCACCCAACTCTCAAAAGAAATCTGTAAATCCTGTTAGGTCACATAATATATGGCTGAATAGATAATCGAATACTTTTACTTGATTAATTCACTGAAGAATTTTTTTTTAAGATTCACTATTTTAAAAAAAATTACTGAAGTAATTTATCTCTGCACAGATAGAAGTCAGACTATCACTTTAGGATGATTTGTCAGAAACTCTTAACATTTAATAGAATTTCATGCCACCCAGATCTATCTAGGCCCTTCTGAGTTCTAAGTAAAAACACATTACAGTGCAGTCTTTTTTTTTCTTTGTTTAATCTTTTTCTTTTCTATTTGTCATTCCCAAGTTTAGTCTTGAAAGTAACTGTCTCTTAGAAAAAAAAATCTGTTTCTTCTCTATTCCTCCTTTAAAACTATTGTGTCATTACCAATCCAAGGTATTTTCTGAACTTTCTCTCACAGTCTGTACTCACCTTTTCTTTTCTCTTTTGGTTTTGTTATTGCTGTCAAAATGAGAATCCCTGTAACATTTGGTTTTAGTGGTGGCACGTGGGGAGGGTTGGTTTTAAGTAGATAGGCCTTCTCTTCTGCATGAAGCAAAACTTCCTATTGGCCCTCAGGTGTTAAAGGTGGCAATACTGGTGCCACAACAGGCACTTAGCAAAAGGTATCGCTATTTAGAGCCATAATCTTTTATAGACTGTTCTATTATTTATTGTAAATCTTTTCCTCTCTCAGCCCTGTGCTGCTGACCCCACAGCCCATGCCTGGCCTGGAATTGTCCACTCACTGTGACAGCCCTAACCCTTCATATCTTAGCCCTTAGAGATTTTCTACAGGAGAAAAATCAAAACATGCTTTCCACGGCCATTTCACTTGTATCTAGAAGAAGAAACTCAAATAGATAAAAGTTTTCTAAGATTGTATTTTCTAAATAGCAAAACTCAGGGAAAGTAACAGGGGGATTGGGCTGTTTAAGTCCATACCATCAACTTCCAGATGCTGCTACTGAATAGTTGCTGAATATTTATATGAGTTATGTAAGTCTTCCAGGACCCTGTCTTTGACCTAGGCCAAAGGGAATATGTTGAGGTAGATGATGATTTTGTTGAGTGAAAATAAGTGACAATCCCCTCCCTATTAGCTATTTCCACCTCCTCCTCTATCAACTTTTTACCAAAAATATTAACCAGAAATAAATCTCTCTTTTTTTTCTTTCTTCCACTTCCTTGGCTTACTTTCTGGATGGAGAGGCTTTTTCATAATAAAATGACTAAAGTTTAGGCAGCTGGAGATTCAGAAGCACGGGCTATATGGTGTTCACGAACTGGCTCCTTTTCTGGTAACTGGCTGAAGTCACCAGTTGGAGGACAGTACAGACACGCTTGGCGGCACGTCGTAAAGCCTGAGGCATTTCATGGATTGTTTTCCTCCCTGGGAAGATGCAGCCCACTTCATCCTGTGTCCGCTACCTCCTGGAACTTGCCTCTCCACTGCCCACCGCCAACAGTGACCGTCACTGAACAGCATGAATGAGGTGTTAGCCTTACCACCCCTTACGGAAGTGCTTTGTCCACCGCAAAGCTGGGCATCACCTGAGAATGTATGTGCTTCTGTACCTTACGGTTACCGTGAGGCATAGGTGAAGAAAAGGAACTTATGGAATATGATCTTGGCATTCTAAAATGAAATTTCATGGCACAAAGTTACACGTGGAGTGTCTTCTTAGTACCTTGGGCAGAGAGTTCAGGATAACCAGTGAGTGTTATTGGAGCTCTAATCCCATGAAGCAAGTTCTGGACTATAGGGCATGCTCCAAGTTTAGTTTTTGCTCCTTCCTGAAGTCTGATGCTAATCTGGGCAGCAGAGGGATTCATACATAAATGTGTATGTAGCCATAGTGCCACCATGCACTTTATAGCTTTGGAGAAATCGAAGCTTACAAACAGCTAACAACCTCATTACCTTCCTTCTTCATTTAGAGTTAATAGCAGAGACAGGTTTGCTGTCAGAAGCAGTGGCAAATGTTTAAGAGTTGCAAATTGACCAGGCCCATGAGTGGCAGAAGTTTTAGAAAATCAGGCATATCTTAACTTTTATAGGAAAATAACAAAAATTATTTTTACTTGCTCTGTTTCTCAATAGAAAATTCGTTCAGCTTCCTTCAATACCTTTATACTGAAATGGCTGCTTTCTACTCCCCTCCAGCTCCCCTTTCTCTGTCTCTTCCTTTTCTCCATCTGTTCCAAGGATTCATGGCTCTCTATTGTCCATAAATTCCTTGGGTGTAAGAGACCAACGAAAGGCAGTGTAGCTGAGCAGGAAAGAGTGAAGATGGGGAAGCCAACATGCTCAACTCATGGGCATGGGCCACTACATAACTTCTGTGTGCCTAAGTCTCTACATCTGTAAAATAGGGATAATGCAGTAGTCCCTCCTTACCCACAGGGAATATGTTTCAAGATCCACAGTGGTTAGCCAGGCAAGGTGGTTCACGCCTATAATCCCAGCACTTTGGAAGGCCAAGGCAGGCAGATCACCTGAGGTCAGGAGTTCGAGACCAGCCTGGCCAACATGGCCAAACCCCGTCTCTACTAAAAATACAAAAATTAGCCGGGCGTGGTGGCACACCCCTGTAATCCCAGCTACTCTGGAAGCTGAGGCTGGAGAATCGCTTGAACGGAGGAGGCAGATGTTCCAGTGAACCTACATCACGCCATTGAGCTACAGCCTGGGCGAAAAGAGTGAAACTCTGTCTCAAAAAAGAAAAAAAGACCCACAGTGGTTGCCATAAACCACAGATAGTACTAAACCCTGTATACACAATGCTTTTTCCTATGCATACATATGATAAAGTTTAATTTATAAATTAGGCGTAGTAAGAGATTAACAATAACTAATAAACTAGGACACCTGTAACAATATTCTGTATAACAATATTCTGTAACAAGAGTTATGTGAATATGCTATCTCTCTCAAAACATTTTATTGTACTGTACTGTGGATAACTGAAATCACACAAAGCCAAACTGTGGATAAGGGGAATTACTATAATAATGGTATCTACTCTCATAGGGTTCTTATGAAGACCAAGTGAAGTTAATACACACAAAGCACTTTAAATCAGTGCCAGATACTTAGTGTGTGCTGCTACTTTTTATTGAGCATGTACTATGTACTGAGAACTTTAATATGAAGTATCTCATTTGAACCCTTACAGCACCCCACTAAAAGATGGTATTGTTAAAACTGTTTTTCAGTGATGAAACTGAGGCTAGAGGGGTTATTGATTGGACAAAGGTCCCTTAACTATGAAGTGACCAATATGAAATTCAGACTTCGATTTTTCTGATTCCAAACTCTCTGCAAAATCACTACACTCCCCAGCTCCTGGCATGAACAGATCTGAATGCAGAGCATGGCAGCTACGTGTTTGGCCTGAGACCAATTCTCTGTTTACCTAATATCTTCTCTTTGTAGATAAGGCTTATGCCAGCCTTAAGCTGCCTTGCCTTCTGAAAGTTTCTCCATTGATTCTTTGCCCCCACAGAAACATTGGCAGCCCTTTTGTGCATTTTTAGTATCCAGCAGGACTCCCTTCTAATTCTCTGCTCCCTCAAAAGAAATCTTTTCTTTTCTATACAGGATAAAGCTGGCATCCAGGGTAGAAAATTATCTTAAATGTTGTTTCCCTCAGTGTTTGTCTCTCTTTCGATTCAATTTCTTTGGAGCAGCTCAATGATAATAGGGCTCCACTCCTCACATCAGCAGGAATCTGCACTTTCGAAGAGAACATGTGAAGACACAGCACTAGCCCATTGCCACTACTTAGCAAGACCCAGGAGACTACTGCCAGCACATAGCATGACATCCTCTGCCTGCTTCACCTAGAAAGCTAGGTGAAGGTTATTCTTAAATGTACCTGACCAGCCCTCTCTTTTAAACTCTTCTTCAACCTGGAAGTGTCGCTGCTGGCTGGGAACATTGGCCACCAGCATCACCATTTCCCATCTGGTCTGCTGCACTGGCCACGTGCCTTGTCTTCTGCAAGCCCCCCAGGCCTCACTGTCTGCTGCAGCCACATGGAGCTTTCTGAAACTGCAGTGTGGTTCCCTGACTCCCTTACTTAAAACACTGCAGTGCCCTCACTACTGTTGGGACAAAGCCATGATCCCTGCACACAGCATCCAGCATCCACCATGGGCCTTCCTGCAGCTCTGCAGACTGGCTGTTCTCTCGCAGTGCTGGGGCCACCTTCCCCAGCTCCTTAAAACGCTAATGACCCTACTCTCTGTTCAGCTTATGGTGGCTTTTGCAGGAAGACCCTTCCTGGGCTCCCTGGCCTGGTCACACTGTGTCCCGTCCTCCATGGCCTTAGCTTCCCTTGCAGTTGCCATTTATGTATGTAGTTGTTAGGTAAATGTACACTCCCTGAGATTCGCAACCATAGCTGATGTTGCTCACTGTGATGTTCCGAGTGCCTGAGTGAACATTATATCATGGGCACCCACCAAATAATTACCGTAAAATGCACAGTGGCTCACGCCAGTAATCCCAGCACTTTGGGAGGCCGAGGCAGGTGGATCATGAAGTCAAGAGATCGAGACCAACCTGACCAACATGGTGAAACCCCATCTCTACTAAAAATACAAAAATTAGCTGGGCCTCGTGGCACATGCCTGTAATCCCAGCTACTCGGGAGGCTGAGGCAGGAGAATCACTCGAACCCAAGAAGCAAGAGGTTGCAGTGAGCCAACATTGTGTCACTGCACTCCAGCCTGGCAACAGAGAGAGACTCCGTCTCAAATATAATAATAATTGCCATAAAACTGAGATAATGAAGGTAGTACACAGTTTCTCTATGACAGTGAAGTTTTACACCCTTTAGGGGACCCCTCTTGGAACTCCTGTTGTCCCCAAATCGAACCCTCTACATTTCAGTCCAAACACTTCCAACAATTCCCCTGAACTCTCAGATTTCAAGGTAATTTCTATAGCCAGAATCATGGAAACGCCAAGGCCGTTTACCTAACCTTTACCCTGTGCCCATGAGCAACACTCCCACAGTGTTTCTCATGTGGATTGTCCACTCAGATGCAAGAGTGTCACTGTCACCTATGTATAAGCTTCAGAGTTACAGCTGTTTGTGAAAATCTTATACTCTGGGTTTGACCAGCAGTCTGCCAAGGTCTCTACCTCCCTGAGAGTGCTTTGATCCTTCATAGTTTTATTTGTGGAAGGGTTGAAAATTAGCCTAACCTCTGCAGCTAACTCACCTTTCCAATTCAGAGGGTCCTTTTCTTCATTCATTTTGTAACGCCTTTTATATCAAGGATACTCTACACATTGTGTTAACTTGTGCAGATAAGTTGACTAATTTACGCTCTCCTTTGCACTAGACAGATACAAGTAAAAAATAGTTCATTTATTGAGCGCTTACTATGTGACAGGCACTATGGCAGAGGACATTCCAGAGACTATCTGAGTAAAATCCTCATAGCTCTTCTGTGAGGAGTGGATACTGTTATCCCATTTTATAGACAAGAAATGAAAGCTTGGAGAAGGTAAATGATATGTGCAAAGCTGCACAGCTGCTAAGTCGAGGGGCTGCAATCCGAACCCATAACTGCTTACTCTGGAGTGCATGCACTTAGCCACCATGCTGCACTGCTTTGTCCTTTAAAGAAGTCAGTCACTTGCAGGTTATGAGATGTTTGGTAGGAAGTGACATATCTGCCCCTTCGCTTCTCCCCACTTCCTGCCTCCTACTAGCCTATAGCCAGTGTTTGCTTTTTAAGCCTATTTAAATTGGTTTGTGTTTAAGTACAAAGAAAAGCCATGACATACAAAGTTGCGTTAAATCTAGCCTAACATAGTCATGTAAAACTGTATTATCTATCAATGTATGTTTTATGATGTTTTATAAAAAAAAGTGGCTTTCATTTTCATCTTAACATTCCTTTTTTACAATTTAATAATAGCAACCATAGCTTTGTGGCATATTTAGCAAAGTAGCACCAGTCCTGGGAGTCCTAGGCTTGGTCTGTTGTTCTGCTCCAGATCTGCTGTTTTGCCCAGGGGAGTGGTGGTCGGGGGGCAGTGCAGGTAGTGATCCCTCCTGGCTGCGTTTCCCCACCTTCTGGGAAGGTTCTGCCAATCAGAGGCACTGGTGGGAGGGAGGGATGGGGCTTAAGGAAGAACCTGGGTATTCTCCCATTCCCTCTTTGTCTCCCACGGCAGCTGCATCTCCTCTAGTGCTCCGGCTCCCATGACCTGGGCTCCATTTGTCTCTCCTTTTGTCCCTCCAGCCTCAGGGAGACAATGGCTTCCTGCCCTTCCCGTCTCTGGGCTGTGTTACTGCCCCATGGACCTTCCACCATCTGGGTACCCAGTTCCTATAGTTGAATTTCCTCTGTTTTAAATAGATAGGGCTTTCCATTTTCTATGTTGGACTCTGATGGATACTCCAGTATTCTCATATGTGATCGCAGTACTTATTCACATTTTATTTTAAAGGCATGGAAGTTGGACCCTGTGACTGAGTTACAATCCTCTAATTAAAAACATTTATTTATTTATTTATCTATTTATTTAAGTCGGAGTCTCACTCTGTCACCAGGACGGAGTGCAGTGGTGCAATCTCGGCTCACTGCAACCTCCGCCTCCTGGGTTCAAGCAATTCTCCTGCCTCAGCCTCCCAAGTAGCTGGGACTATAGGCGTGTGCCACCACACCCAGCTAATTTTTTTATTTTTAGTAGAGATGGGGTTTCACCACGTTGGCCGGTGTGGTTTTGATCTCTTGACCTCGTGATCTGCCCACCTCGGCCCCCACAAAGTGCTGAGGTTACAGGCATAGGCCACTGCACCTGGCCCTTAAAAACATTTAATCCTTTACGTTCACTGTGGCCATGGTTTTAGGGGGAACCTGGCAGGATGTCTGGTGGCACCAGTTCTAGTTCAAGCTGAGTCACTTAGGGTCACTTAGGTCAAGACCTCTCCTTCATGTTAAATGAGGGAGCTCCCTGGGGTCCCTTCTGGCAACCCCATTTTGTGACTTTAACTCCTTCAGAACCAACACAATTTCAAGTTGCAGTTTTCGTTTCTGTGGGGACAAGTGACATGTTTCCTTCAGTGTATTTTTCCCTGGCCCCAGCCATCTGTCTTGATGTATGCAGTGGGTCCCTGAGGGATCAGGTGACAGAACATGGGTGAGCCAGGGCAATTCCATCTCTACCCTGGGAAAAGCAAGGACAGGCCCTTTCTGATTCTGACCTAGGCAGGGCACAACACACACACAGAAAGAGCAGAGCAAGAGGAAAACATACTGCTCAGCTGTCTTTTTCTATGGATTTAACAGTGTTTCAAAGATGATGTTTTGTATATTCCCCCAAATATAAAACCCATAGGCAGAAGGTACAGCTGGCACTTGTCTGACGTGATGACTTTTCTTTTTCTCCATTTTAAGCACAATCTTCTTATATTCACTTAATTATATTCTTAAACACCATTGAAAACAACACCTTATCCAATATTGCGTGTGTATGTATTTGGGGCCAGATGTTCTGGGTGTCTTAAATAATTTTAATTTACTAAACCTCACTCCTCCTCCCCCACCCCAGCCCTTTCTTTTCAGAAGACACATTTAGACAATCACCATTCACCTCCAATTCAAAAGAACTGCTGCCCAGTGAATCTGTGCTGCACGGAAGAATATCAGCTCCAGGTATGGAAACATTGTTGGCTTTGCTTCTACTGTTGGTTGCTTAAGAATTACTTTTTGAAATATGTGAATTTTCAGATACTTTCAGCTTACAGATGTAGTCATTCGTATATGGTTAGGTTTTAGAAAAGAAGGAGAAACTCAATTTAAGCTAGAAAAGTTTATTAAAATAAAATGTTTACAGGAATAAGCCTCTTCATCTTCGCTTTAGGAGCTTATTGTTCTTTACCTGCTGATATTTCACCCACATAATGAAGTATAACCTGACAATAATTTGCTTTACACGTTGTGTTTCAGGCTGGCAGCCAGGAGCATAGGGGAGGGCAGTGGCTAGAGCACTAGTTCCTAGTAGGGCAGGTCATGACCCCAAGGAGTGTGGGCCGCCACAAAGACCACCTCGGTTTCCATGGAAACAAGACGGCTCATTGAGAAAACCGTGCCACCCAGATTTTGTCTCTCTTCTTGGCCATAGTATCTAAATATATCCATCCAGTGCTCTGGTTTGCCATCTCAGCCATCAGTACGTCATTTTTTATCCATTCTTCCTTTTTTTGTTTCTTCTTTTCAGGGTAGAAGGAAGGATGTGCTTGCTGCTCCTCATCCGCAGCATGGCCATCCTGGACGGCTTACATGTGTGTTCTCAGAGTTATTGTGAAATGAGAAAATCTGAGAACCACTGCACTCTAGTTCATACTTCCTACCTATACCCACCCCACCTACCACCAATCCAGCAGCCAGAAAACTTCTTCCAGTTGCTACCTTCCTTCCCGGCTGTGGAGAGGATGTCAGCAGCTGTGGAGAGGATCTCAGCAGCACTCAGTAGCCTCTATCTGCATTCATTTGTCCAGGAGACTGAGGCCGGGTATGTGCAGGACGCACAGCAGGGTTATTAGCCCCACAGCCCCTTCAATAATAAAGTCCAAGTCTCCTCCACATACTCAAAGAGCCCTGTTTCACAGGACGCTGGAGAACTGATTAATTTGCAATGCAGAAAGAATCCAGTAACATCTGAAATATTGGCATCGGGTATCACAGGTCATTGGAAATGGTTTGTGACAAACTAGGGGTGGAGGGTGGGAGTGGGGAAGGCAACTCTTTGTCATTCTTGAGTCTCATAAGGGCAGTTCCATCTCTTCTCATCTCCACACATCCAGTCAAAGAATCCAGATACCTGCATGCTTTCTAGCTTTGCAGGCAGGGCTTTTCTATTCAAACACCAGAAATAACGTGCTTACACAAAACCACATTACATAATAGCTGGTTCTAGAGGTGGAAAGAAATTCTGCTTAGTTTATGTCTTCATACTCCAACAGGGGCTCTTGGAACTACTGTTTACTTCCCACAGTGTCATTTTGAATAGCCGTCTCCCTGGTCCCAAAATTATTGCCCTGCTGTTAAGTTGATGGATTGTGACTTTCTAATGTCAAAGTAACTGCCTAGGAACTGCCTGTCAGAATGCTGTGACCCATACGGCCAGCATCCCATGATATATATACAAACCTGCACTGCTGGCTTAATGTTTGTCTTGGCTGTATTTAAAGCAGGGTTTATTGGTCAAGTTAAAACTTGACCTGAAGAGTGATTTCAGTATATGTCTAACTGTACATAGGGGGTTTTCTGTGATTTGCTTGATAAACTTACATTAGACATTAGATGAACTCACACTTTAAAGGCTTAACTCTTGTTTGGGGGAGAAAATCAGCATAACTGGGATTTTTAAAATGTAAATCTACCCTGCTGAAAGATAATCAATCTAATACTTCACCAAAGCCTTTCTTTAGGTAGAGAAAAACAAAATGACTTCATTTACATTTTGTTAAAATAAGCCGCTAAAAAAAGACTTTTTTAAAAAAATAAGCAAGGTGAAAATGCTTTGAGAATGGAGTTAAAATTTGAAAAAAAATTAAAATGATAGGGACAACCTTGTGATCATAAAGGTCTCATAATCTGAAGACAGTTTTGTAAGGAAGGTCTCAATAATTTGGACTAATTGTGGAGAAGACCAGTCTGAATTAATCAAAGTTAGCAGTGTGGAGACTTTTAAAGAAAACTTACTTCTTTCAAGTCTGGACAGTGATAAATGGCCATGGATGAGTATACATCCTCAGTCCCTTAATCACAATTCTCAAATCTAAAAAACCCTACCAACCAAAATTTTTGGTATACATATTTTGTGGCAAAACCTAATGGGAGGCTATTTGTAGTCTTTATTTATTGCAAGGGTGAAATTTACACATTTTGCTGCAGAAATATCAGTGCACTTGACTATGAAGTGTTGCTCCAGGTCCACTGGGATGTTACATAAAGTATGTTTTATGCACCATATTGTCATCCTAAAATCAGAAAGAAGTATGAATCCCAAATTACATCTGGCCCCAGGGGTTTCAAATAGTTATTGTGAGTCCACATTTATTTTAGTAATCTGCTACATGCAGTGCTGGGAGCAAGGACGGTGAAGCTACAGTCGAGGATCTTAAAGTTCTGGAGTATAAGAGTCATGGGTTCTTACAGGACATTTCATCTGGGATAGTAAGATTGGGGTGTGAAAGGAAAAAAATGAAAAGAAATTTTTAGAAGACCAATCCAACAGCAGATTGCTGAATCATTGGAAAGGATTGGGGGCAAAGGACAGGAGACCAGCCGGGATCCTCTAGTTCCAGGGCGGCTTTATTAATAAGGGCCTGAGTTAGAGAGAAAAAGAGGAGTTGGGTGGGAGAAGCAGACAGAGGATGAGTTGGCTGGTTGGGAGACTGGCTAGCTTTGCTAATAAGCAGGTTGAATTAGGAAATGATAGTGGCTGTGCAGAAATGGGGAAGCCAGAAAGGAGACAGCTGGCTTTAGTGACTAGGTAGAAAATAATTTGTTGTTAGTATACAAATGAAAGCCTCAGAATCCTTAGACATCTTCTCTTCGGTGGTTTAAACATTACCATTAAGAAACTATTTCCACCCTTTATTTACTTAACAAACCTCTTCTTTCAGCAGATAATGCAAAAATAAATGTCAGCCCAGAGAATTCTGTCAGATTCTCTATTAGCAGAGACCATAATTAATGAGATATAATGTGCCTAGTTCCATTTCCCTTGCAAATGCTGAAAATACATAGCATCATTTCAACAATATATACAGTATTGGTCTGTAGTTATGTACCTTCTACCAATAGGATGAAGAGTCCAGATGCCTTCAGATTAAAACCACAGGGCAATTGAGGTGCCAGATGAGAATATCATTTAGTGCGTAGCAGCTGCTGAGCCAAGGGGATCCATGGTAGCCTCACTGTGTTGTGCTTGTGTTTCAGGCCTGTTGGAGAAGGAAGCCAGCAGTGAGTGGGATTGCAAAGTAGGGAGAGGTTGGTAGAACTGTGGACTGTGAAGAGATCGAGAATAGCACAGTTAACTAGGCATTTGCCTTCGGCAGATGGCATCTGAAACTCACAGCTGCCACTGTCCCAGAGAAACAGAATAAACACAGAGCTTCACGGCGTCCTGGCCGCGGTTGTTGCCAGTATTTCTAGACTGACTTTCCTGAGAACTAAAGAATGCTCATGTTAGCCAAGACCTAACATTTTCGCTTGCTGCGAATGTCTTAGGCAGAGGTAGCATCAGGAATCGTCAATAAAATGATGAGTAAAAAACCGCTGTCAACTTCTGCGGGAGGGATGTGAGGACAAAATATCCTTAGAGCCATAAATAGATTACTGAATATACTCTGGGTGGTGATGTTGCTACTGGTGACTTTACAAAAGACATAAAAGAGCTTTCCTATCATGGGGGAGATAGAAATTACAGACGACGTGTAATTTAATGTACTTTATTTAATTTACAGTTGTCTCACTTTGTGCAAAATTTACATCAATAGAAGAAAGATTCTGAGGTCAGGTGATTTTCAGGGCGGGTGAGTCTGTATTAAGAGCAGACCCATTGCCATCGTACCTGCAGCTGTTCCTGTTTCCCATCATCTTGCTGTAAGCAAAGACCGTTAAGAGAAGAATTTATATCCCAGTACTGCTTTTAAACAATGTGGAGCTTCCATTCTGTGTTATTATGATTTTGAAGTCACAGTATGTTTGCTCTGTATTAAGCCAAAAAACAAAAACACAACCAGAGCGGGTGTGAAGGAAAATGTGGGTCTCCATGGAACTCTATCCGAGTGTTTGGAGTCCCCCGTGCTTCCGTGTGTTATTTCAGATGGAGCCAGGAGTGAGAGATGGAAAGCACATCTGCAATTATATTTGTCAATTCCTTCCCTCATTATTTCCTAACTTGCATTTTAAAAAATCTCTTTTTGTTGATTTTGTTTATAATGTACAAACCAGAAAAGATAAACATCAGCACCCCTCAGCAAAACAAGCTTTTATTGGTAGGCAGGGGGAAATTTTAGTTTCTTCAGGACCTGCTATGCCAATCAGAATTTGATGTTCAATTTGGACTTGTCTGAATTGTTTGGAATTGTCTGCCTTGTCCCCAGGCTTGTTCTTGATCCATTTTCCCCTCTCTGGTCTGCCTATCAATCTAATATACTGTGTCATATACTTTCCTGAAATTTAAATAAATGATGCCTTGCATTAGAGTGCCACCTGCAACTAGCTCTCAGCCTGACACACTCCTGGTCAGATGTGAGTGACCTCTTTAAAACAGTTGGCTTAAAAAGACATGTCTCGATGTGTGCGTGTCACCTTCCTTTGTGTTAAGACTTCCCAACTCATGCCTCGAGAGAGAGACACACACATATAAAGCTATCTTGGATTATATTATAGCAAACTATTTTCTTCAATCCATTCTCAAACACAGCAGATTCTTTTTCAATTTAGACAAAGTCATAGATAAACAATAGAACATAGGGTGTTGGTGTGTATCGTTTTGTAACTTGAGCTTTTTTTTTTTGATGAGACAAATTCATTTTGTACAGAGAAGGAAGCTAGCAGTTTTCAAGGGTCTATTAAATTGTCAGGCACAGGACATATGTCATCTCATTTTTAATTCTGGAAACAACTCATTGAGACATAGGAATTATCTGCAATTTACAAATGACTACCTGGAGGTGTAGAGAGATTTAATAACTTGTTCAAAGTCATGCAGTTGGGGAGGGGCAGCACAGGAACTCAGACTCAGAATTGCACAGCACATTTTCTCTCTTTCTGCCCTATCTTGCTGCCTGCTAAGTCAGATGATGTCACCAGACCCTGACCAAAAGGAGCACACCTCCCAGTGTTGCCCACATTGACCCCAGCTATTGGCATTTTAAGTATTACTGATGCACTGCCTTCTTTTAGTTAGAAATAAAAATGAGTTCGTTAAGTAAGACACTCGAAATAATTTATAAGTACTTACTGTTGATTAACAGAATTCTAATTTTATACTCTTCTATTTCTGTCTTTTCTCTCTTCCTTTAATGCATTAATAACTTTAGCCCAGGCTCCTTTCTTTTCTTTTTAGGGCCAGAACTATATGCTAGCACAGGAGAAAATCAGTAATATCATAGTTCCTTGGAACATTTCTTTCAGTTAAGATGTCAGTAGTTTTTAATGGGTCATCTGATTCATAGAAACGGTTCTATGAAGCTGTGTTAAAACTTTCAGTTAGATAAAACATGTAATGCCAAATTTAGTGATGATCTGGTCAGCAGCACAGAAGAAACATATCTAGACTGGGATTCAGGAGAACTTGGGTTTGGTCCTAGCCCAGTTTCCTGTGGAAAGAGATGAGAAGGTTCACAAGCTCCTTGTACATGCCCCGTATTAAAAGTTCTGCCATCTCGATATGGTGTAGCTCTGTGTCCCCACCCAAATCTCATCTCAAATTGTAATCCCCACATGTTTGGATCATGGTGACAGTTTCTCCCATGCTGTTCCCGTGATAGTGAGTTCTCACGAGATCTGATGGTTTTAAAAATGTTTGGCAGTTCCTCCTTCATTCACTCACTCTTGTCTGCTGCCACGTAAGATGTACCTGCTTCCCCTTCCACCATGATTATGTTTCTTGAGGCCTCCCAAGCCATGCAGAAATGTTAGTCAATTAAACCCCTTTTCTTTACAAATTGCCGGGTCTCTGGTAGTATTTTTATAGCAGTGTGAAAATAGACTAATACACATCTGTTACAGCATTGTAAGTTTAGCCCAGGCTCCTTTCTTTTCTTTTTAGGGTCAAGACTATATGCTAGCACAGGAGAAAATCAGTCTAGTTTAGGGCTTTAATGCTAAAATTCTGCCACCCACAGTGAAAGTTGGGAAAGGGAAAAGTCACCATAATTAGTTCTTGAAAGACACAGTATTGAGGAGAGGTAGTGACTGGGATGGGCATGAGAAGGGCTTCTAGGAAGCTGGGGCATTCTATTTCTTTATCTGGTTACTGATTACATACGTAGGCAATTTTGTAAAAATTCATCAAGCTGCATTCTTATGATAGTATTTCTGCATTTATCAAGGCTAATTGGTTTTTTTACAAATAGGTGAATCCAGATGCCAAGTGGACACCTTAAGGCCGTTATAGGAGTGCACATTTGCTTCAGACTGTGACAGTGATAATGACGACAATAGTTTTTCAATTATGCCACTTAGTTTGCAGGAACATTTCTATTTGTAACATGAACTGGTTGCCCTGAACTAATGACATGTAGGTTGATATATCTTCTTCCTGTTGCATTTCAAAGCCAAAAACTATTCCACACTGCTTATGGCATTTCTTTGATGTATGGCAGGAGATAAGCTATAGTCTGTGCAGCTGTTTACTAGAGGGAGAAAGTTTCCTGGTTATGGATTTTCTTGATCCAGACAATGTTATTTGAGGCCAAGAACTGTGTGCTCCTTGCTAGCCCCATCTGTCCCCCACCAGCCTCATTTAGTCTCAGAGTATAGGTGTATTCCAAAGGGGAGCTGTTGACTCCATTAGAAACTAGTTGTAGAGAAAGATATTTCATTAGTCACTGTCAGCTATCTGTCTGAGCTAGCTCTTCTCAGTAATTAACTAATTAAATTAAGTTGTCAGCCCCTACAGACCAGCGTTTATAGGTTCACACACTAAAGTACAGGTACACTTTTTTAAAGGGTGACAACCTTTCCAAAGGAGAAATGTGTATCCGGTAGAAGATACTTTCTACACCTAAAGTATCTGTAGAAAGGCACAAAGGTTAAGAAAAAAAAATGTGATTGTGTGGCCAAGCCCCTTTATCTCTGCCCGTATGGTTTGAGTCTCCCCAGATGGGTTGAGTCACTTGGTATTAAACATAATTATCAACACTTTCATGTTTGTACTTTGTGGGAAATGCTAGCATTCGGAAGCCCTTCTAAAACCCAGATCCAAGTCAGATTTGTGGTGGCTTGCATCTATGATACCAGCTATTCAGGAGGCTGGGGTGGAATGATAACTTGAGCCCAGGAGTTTGAGACCAGCCTGGGCAACATAGCAAGACCCCATCTCAGAAAAACCCAAATCCCATTTGAGAACTTTGTTTCTCAAGCATGGGTTACCCCCAGGGCTGTGGCCACTTTGGCCTTGGCCTGGTTTCTTCCTCTGAACAGAGCAAATTTCTATGTGCTCACATAAAATATTCCAAACACCCTTTATAAGGCCTCAGCAGTGCCTGTGGTTGCGTTTTTACTTTTGCAAAGACTATTTAGATGCCTCGAGAATGAATAGTGCTATAAAAGGCCAAATTCTTGAGTATGTGTAATGGATGATGGAGAGTATTTGTTTGAAAATTGCAATGCAGTGACCCTGGCTTCAGTTTGGGGCTGGCTAATTCAATCTACAAGGCCTTTTCTCTATATACAATATGTTATTCCATTCCTTTGCTATCAAAAATACATATTCTCATTTCATGCAATTTCTTCTTTGTGTTTATTCCTTTTCAGGGCAGCAACTGCCCTCTGGTAACCAGGATAGAAAAAAAGAAAAGTAATTCCACTCATAAACTAGACCATCTATTTTCATTCAAACAAATCCATTCTGTATTCTCTTACATAGGCCAGATGAGTGCCTCTCTGTGGTAAGAAAGACACTCCTACATCACACCATGGCTGTCTCCTGATGTAGTGATAGGAATGATGGTCCAATAATTCATTTTTTATTTTCTGCTCTTCTCCCTCATTCAGTATGTCTCTTTTAGCAAGTTACTTAGCTTTTCTGTTCTCACTTTATCATTCAGAAACAAAAGATGTTCACTAGAAGTGCAGAAGTTGGCCAGTCTTTGCATTCTCATAATGTAAGGTTCACCACGCCCTCCCAGATGTTCCATTCAGACATTCACATCGAGGTCCCCAGAGCTCTTTAAATTCAAAGGTCTTCAAACTGAAGGCGGCATTTTCCCTGCCTCCCACTTTCTTCATACCACTCCTCTAAAAATGTCAATCAATGAATTAAAATCCTACTCTCCTGTTTTTCTGTCTTAATAGATAGCATCATAATCACCACCTGCCATGGCACACACCATAAGTTTGGACACCATTTGTTTGTATTCCCGCAGAAGCAGATTGTGAGACAAATTTGGGTGCAGTGTTTGTTTTATTTTGTTTTTTGTTTGAGACAAGAGTCTTGCTCTGTCACTCAGGCTGGAGTGCAGTGGTGCCATCTTGGCTCATTGTAACCTCTGCCTCCCGGGTTCAAGCAATTCTCCTGTGTCAGCCTCCTGAGTAGTTGGGATTACAGGCACATGCCACCACGTCCGGCTAATTTTGTTTTTGTTTTTGTTTTTTTGTGTTTTTAGTAGAGACGAGGTTTCACCATGTTGGCCAGGCTGGTCTCAAACTCCTGACTTTAGGTGATCTACCTACCTCTGCCTCCCAAAGTGCTGGAATTACAGGCATGAGCTACCACGCCCAGCCTAGTTTTTTGTTTTTTTGTTTTTTTGGGTTTTTTTTGGAGGTGAGACCAGGAAGCACACTGGTAGCAGGATGCAAAAGTGAGCCAAGCAAAGGAAAGCAGCCAAACAGGTTACCACTGTGGCCAACTGGAGATTAATTTCCCTGGCGACCTCTGGGACACAATGTAGGATACACACTTCAGAGTTTCCTACCTGAAGGGTGAGACAGCTGGGATATTTATGCAAGCAGTCATCAGTTAAAGCTGCACCCAGGAGAGTTAGTTCCCCCAATCTGGTGGGCCAACCAGGTTTCAGTGGCCACAGAAAGCCCATGGGAAATATATGCAGCACTGGCGGTGGGAAGTAAGGCACTGAAGCCATGAAGGAGCGGTGATACAGGTTGCGTGTCACTCATCCAAAACGTGTGGGACCAGAAAAGTATTTCAGATTTGAGATTTTTTTGTTCTTATATTTTTATGATACTGGATGAGCATCCCAAATTCAAAAATCTGAGGAGCATTTCCTTTGAGCGTCATGCTGGTGCTCGAAAACTTCGCATTCTGAGCATTTCAGATTTGGGGTTTTGGGATTTGGGACGCTTAAGCTGTAATTGGGGAGGGACACGAGGAACAACACTGTCTGCTGCACCATCTTTCATTATTGCCTCTTACTCACCCTCCACTTCCATTCAGTTACCGTGTCCTACATCGATCCCTCCTCCTAGATCTCTCCTCATCCTAACTGCAATAACTTTTTCCAGTCTTCATCACTAGTTCTCCGGATTACAGTGGCCTCTGGCTGGTCTCCCTGTCTCCAGTGTCACCCCCTCCAATCCCTGCTCATCCTGTAGTCCAACTATCTTTCTAGACTGCAGATCTCATCAGGCCGCTACCAGCCAGGGGGCTTCCCATTGTCATCAGGATAAAATCTAAACTTTGACTGATGCACATGTACTCATAAGACTGATTATGATACGAGTCTGGTTTTGCCACAGGTTAGAATGGATCCATTTATGAAAATAAAACGTACCATAAAGCCTTTTATAAATATAATTGGTTTCTACCTAATGCGGGTGCTCACACTGCATTAGTCCCCACTCATCCTCAGGGGATACATTCTCAGACCCCTAGTGGAAGCCTGAAAACTCAGATGGTACCAAACCCTATAAATACTATGTTTTTTTCCTATACACACATACCTGTGATGAAGTTTAATTCATAAATTAGGCGTGGCAAGAGATTAACAATAATAATGAAATAGAACAATTTAATAACAACATACTATAACAAAAGTTACTCAAATGTGATCCTTCTCTCAAAAGATTTTCTTGCACTATACTCACGCTTCCTGTGCTGATGTGAGATGATGAAATGTCTACATGATGAGATGAAGTGAGGTGAATGACAGCTGCAGTGACATAGTGTGAGGCTGCTGCTGACCTTCTGACACAATGTCAGAAGGAGGATCATCTGCTTTTGGTGATCCTGGATCATGGAGCCATGACGATGTTGATGGTTAGATGTCAGGAGCAGAGGATGTCAATGACTAACGGGTGTTTAGTGTATACAGCATGGAATGCCAGAAAAAGGGGTGACTCATGTCCCAGGTAGGGCAGAGTGGATGGCAAGAGATTTCATTAACTCAGAACAACATGCAATTTTTCTTAACTTAGGAAATGTTTATTTGTGGAATTTTCCATTTAATATTTTCAGACCACAGTTGATCGTGGATAACTGAAACCTTAGAAAGCAAACCCACAGAGGAAGGGATGACTGTCCCATGAAGTAATTCTGCTTTTAGAATGAAATGGTTTAGGCCGGGCATGGTAGCTCACACCTGTAATCCCAGTACTTTGGGAGGCTGAGGGGAGTGGATCACCTGACGTCGGGAGTTTGTGAGTAGCCTGACCAATATGGTGAAACCCCGTCTCTACTAAAAATACAAAAATTAGCCAGGTGTGGTGGCTTGCGCCTGTAGTCCCAGCTACCTGGAGGCGGAGACAGAAAAATTGCTTGAACCCGGGAGGCAGAGGTTGTAGTGAGCCTAGATCGCACCACTGCACTCCAGCCTGGGTGACAGAGTGAGACACTGTCTCAAAAATAAACAAATAAATAAATAAATAAAAAGAATAAAATGGCTTACCTTGATGGGAGAAAGATTGCAGGGCTGTATTCGTTTTTTCACCTTAGATGCAGAGCTGATTGCCAATCACTAAAGAAGCTCTAGGGCATTTCTGGAAGCAGAGGGTGGGAGATGGAGGCACAAGAAGACTTTAGATGGTTTGATGTGAGAGTCCAATATTTAATATGAAAACCGAATGCTGATTTTCACATGTAATAATAAATCTCCCAGTCATAAAAATTCCCTCTGTCCTTAGCTTCACATTAAAAAGCTTGGAGTTGGCTGGGTGCGGTGGCTCCCACCTGTAATCCCAGGACTTTGGGAGGCCAAGGCAGGTGGATCACCTCAGGTCAGGAGTTCAAGACCAGCCTGACCAACATGGTAAGACCCTGTCTCTACCTAAAAAAAAAATGCAAAAATTAGCTAGGTGCAGTGGTGCACGCCTGTAGTCCCAGCTACCTGGGAGCCTAAGGCAGGAGAATCGGTTGAACCCTGGAGGTGGAGGTTGCAGTGAGCTGAGATCATGCCACTACACTCCAGCCTAGGTGACAGAACGAGAGTCCATCTCAAAAAAAAAAAAAAATGTTGGAGTTACTTCAAGTAATTTTTTTCCCATCTCTGGGCTAACAGATGTTTTTATAGAATCTTTTTATCAAATTGCTTCTTTTTTAATATAAATTATTTTAGTGATGGGCAGTTTTATATTTTGATCCCCATAAGGCAGAATTTCACTTTGGAGTCTCTCATCAATACTTATGGTAAATTTTGTGTGAGACAAATTTAAATTCAGGCCTAAATCACTGTGGAATTTGGGCCTCCCATGAAAAAAGATAAATCTGTATTTCTTTTAAATTATTAAAAAATTGTGCATGGTTTTTCCCTCTTGCTTGGGAAACATGTCCCACAAATCTTCCAGTACTTCCAAGGATGTTTCTTGCACATGAAGAGAGAAAGAACTTTCTACAGCTGTCAAGCTGCACACCTCCCTAGTCTTAGACCTCCTCACCTCTACAAGAAACAGCAGAGACAGATCCTACTAGATTTGGAAATTGCCACATGTACACAGCCATTTCTGTCCTTAGCTTCCTACACTCTCAAGAGCTTTTGCGTTCCATCTCCTCCCAGTCTTTTGCTTCTCTGTGTCTACTGTGAGCCATGGTGAGGCTTACATAATGCAATACTTATATGAAATACTCTATTAAAAATATGAACAAGAAGTGAGAGGGAGGCCAGGTACAGTGGCTCGCCTATGATCCTAGCACTTTGGGAGGCTCAGGCGAGCCAGTCTTTTGAGGCCAGGAGTCTGAGACTAGCTTGACCATCATGGCGAAACCCTGTCTCTACAAAACAAACAAAAATTAGCCAGGCATGGTAGCACACATCTGTAATCCCAGCTACTCAGGAGGCTGAAGTAAGAGAATCACTTGAACCCAGGAGGCGGAGGTTGCAGTGAGCCGGGATTACACCACTGCACTCCAGGCTGGGAGATAGCATGAGACCCTGACTCAAAAAAAGAAAAGAAAAGAAAAGAAATGAGTTCTCTTAGTTACAGAGAACAAAATAACAGAGCTAGACGTCAATGTCTGGTTCTAGGAATTTAATACAAATAGACTTGAGCTAGTCACTTTAAGGGATATGGACAAAAATACCACTTTGCAGCATAAAGACCAGAAAACAAACTAAATGCACATAGGTAGGAAACTGTTTGAATAAACCATGAATATTCAGTGGGAAACTCCACAGCCATTAAAAAAGAATGAAGGAGATCTGTAGGAATCTCTTTTGAAAAAATACCTAAGACATATTGTTAGATTAAAAAAAAGGATACTGATTATTGACAACATGTGTGACATGATCCCATTTATGTTTTAAAACAGAGGCACTACATTTATGTGTACACAATAGGTTGTATATGCGTGGATAATTTCTTAAACTGTGAATAGTGATTACCACTGACAGGGATTGGGAGAAGGGGAAGTAGTGAGAGGTAGTCTTTTATTTTTGAGTTTATATCCTTTGTTCTATTTTTTTCATTAATTTACATTACTTTTATAATTTCTAAAAGTTAAAAATGTGAAGTGGGAAGACATTGTGTTCAGTCACTTTTTTTTTTTTTTTCAGAATTGGCCTTTACTCATATAATAACTTGGAGCCATAGTGAATAATCTCTAGATCAAGTAAACTGCTAAAAATATAAAGCAATAATTCCTAGCCATCTTCCTTCAGTGAGCTCCCTCAACCAGAAGCCAGAGTTAAATGAGTTTTTCATACAGTTTGTGAGACTACAGAGCAGGTTACAAATCCACATGAATGGTATGCTAACCACAATTTATAAAACTATGGGCATATAGGAAAAAAAGATCAGAAAGAATAAATCTAGAAATGTTAGCTTTTCCTCAGTTGACATGTCAAGTATTTATGCTTATATTTTATGAACTTCCATTTTTATAAGAAGTATATGTTATTTTCATAATCATGTAATTGCCTTATGGGTCCTTCCTGCCTGCTGCACAGACAAACCAATTCACTGAGACCCTGTTATTGCATAAAGAAACAGTTCAGTTAATGCACGGCAGCCTAGCAGGAGGACTGGAGTTATCACTCAGATCAGTCTTCCCAGGAAGTCAGAGCCCAGGGTTTTTATGGATAATTTGGTGGGCAGGGGGTTAGGGAATGGGTGCTGCTGATTGGTTGGAGAGTAAATCATAGTATAGAAGATGGTCCTCATGCATTGAGTCTACCTCTGGATGGGGGCCACAGGACTGGTTGAGTTGAGTCATGGGTCTGGATGGGGTCTGTCAGTTGCCAGAATGCTGTCTGAAAAACATCTCAAAAGACCAATCTTAGGTTCTAATAGTGATGTTATCTATAGAAGCAATTGGGGAAGTCACAAATCTTGTGACCTCTGGCCACATGACTCCTGAGCAGTACAAGATTATAGAAACTACACCTACATTTTAGAATTCAGACCCCTCTCATAATCCTAGCCTTATGGCCTTTTATTAGTTTTCAGTCCCTGAGCCAAGAGGGCATTAGTTTTAGGGAGGGACTATTATCATCCTTGCTTCAAAGTTAAATTATAAACTAAATTCTCCCCATGGTTAGCCTGGCCTATGCCCAGGAATAAGCAAAGGCAGCCAGTCTGAGGCTAGAAGCAAGATGGAGTCAGCCATGCTAGACTTCTCTCACTATCATGATCTTTGCAAAAGTGGTTTCAATCAAAAAACATCAATTAAGTTATTTCCATTTTGAACAAAGGAAAAACTGTATTGTACATTTTCATACTGAATGCTTAACACCAGCTCTTTCTGGAAGTTTCTATCATGAGGATATTCCTGGAGTTTTGGATAAAATCCACTTTGGCAGAACCACATTTAAATATGACTCCAGGATGGGCACAGTGGCTCACACCTATAATCCCAGTGCTTTGGGAAGCCAAGGCAGGAGGATCGTTCAAGGCCAGGAGTTCAAGACCAGCCTAGGCAGCATAGCAAGACCTTGTCTCTACAAAAAATTAAGTTAGGTAAGTGTGGTTGTATACACCTGTAGTCCCAGCTATTTGGGAGACTGAGGCAGGAGGATCACTTGAGGCCAAGAGTTCAAGGCTGCAGTGAGCTATTAATAAGATCGAGCCACTGCACTCCAGCCTGGGCAACAGAGAGACACTGTCTCTAAAAAAATAAATAAATAAAACAAACAAATAAATATGCCTCCAGAAAAGTCGTAGACCTAAACGCAACAAAAGTGAATGGAGATATTTTCAGCTGCAAGAGACGAAAATGTTGGGGAAAAAAATCTTGTAAAGAGATATTTGCAAAGTAGAACTCCTCTTTAAGGCATCAACATGCTTCAGACTAAGGAACACTGAATGTTCTGAGTTCATCGGTACCTACTATCATTATGATTTCCTCGTCCTCTGCACCCTACAGAACCTCTTTCCCATCGGGGCTTTCCAGTCAAAATGACTCATCCAGCTGCAGAATCTAGTTTCTCCGCCCTATGTATCTAGGAATGAGTCACTTAAATGAGTTGCTTCTTTTCTAACTTCAGTGGAATTAGGCTTGAAAGATTCATGATGGGGGAGGGTCCTGGGAAAGGGGCCTCTGCCGAGGTTATCAGGGAAATCAGCTGTATTATAGGAATGGGAAAGAGGCCAGGAAACAGGATAATGAGGGAGTGGGATAGCCTGGAGGTAGAATGATTTACAAAAAAGATTAAATCCAAATTCTGGCTGTCTTTGTTAGAGTACAAGGCAGGAATTAATTGGTTAGGTGGATTTTAGGTAACCGTTTTGTGGCAAGATGATTTAAAAGGTAAGATGACTCATCCCAATTATTTTTTTGCTCACTAATTTTCTATGTACTGTATAGGCACTTGCACCCACAGAAAAACAGGGGAAAGTTTACTCAGGAAAAAAAATGTGTACTCTTGCAAATGCTTTTAACATGTAGGCATGCTTTCTGTATGTGAAAGTTATTTCTGACACTATTTTTGGTCAAATTGTTTTTCATTTTTATGAAAATGTTAATTTTTAAAGCACTCTGGTCTATCTCCCAACTGTTACTTTTATCACTCGAAAATGTGGTATTTTAAAAATATCATCACTGGTGTCATACTAAGACTTGCCATGCCTTTCATAGTAATTAACGTGGTTTTTTTAAAAAAAAAAAAAAAAAGCGGCCAGGCACTGTGGCTCACGCCTGCACTTTGGGAGGCTGAGGTGGGTGGATCACGAGGTCAGGAGTTCAAGATCAGCCAGGCCAATATGGTGAAACCCCGTCTCTACTAAAAATATAAAAATTAACCGGGCATAGTAGCAGACATCTATAATTCCAGCTACTCAGTAGGCTGAGGCAAAGAAGTGCTTGAACCTGGGAGGTGGAGGTTGCAGTGAGCCGAGATCACACGACTGCACTCCAGCCTGGGCGACAGAGCAAGACTGTCTCAAAAAAAAGAAAAAAAAAAAAAGCATTGGGACATGAAAAAGAAAAATGAAAGTTCACCAAAATGTTCATGGAAGTTATCTTTGAGTGATGATAGAAACTCTGACTGTGGGTTTTGGTTTTGGGGTTTATTTTCCTCCCCTACCTTGTCTCTATTCTTCTAGTTTTCCATAATGAGCACAAAACACTTCTATAAAGAAAAATTAAATGATTAGAGGGAGTAAGATGTTAAATAACAAAGATAAGACTCTTGGTGCTTTGAGTTAATAGGCCATAAGCTTAATAATTATCATGATTGTACACAGGATAGGTCTTTGTCAGAGGCTGCTAAACATCTTGTGTAACAATGAACAAATTTTGGCAGTCATTTCCGCAACTTTAAAGTTACACATCCTGTAAGTTATTAATAAAGAGCTGTGAAATCCTTGTATGAAATACGACTGTGATCACAGTCAATTCCATTTGGAGGTTCATGAAGCTTACTCAAGGAATGATTGAAGTTTGAGGGTGGTTTCTTATTTTAACCTTGCAAGGGAGATTCATGAATTAAATTAATCTTAGGGCACCAGGTGTGATAGAAGAACTGCACGCCATTTTCTCTCTCTTGGTTGTTGAAAATAGAGTGTTCAATGGGAAAGTCTGTTGTACTGTCTCATTGCATCATTGGTCTCATAAGTATCAATGACTTAGGTATAATTAATAAAATAATAGCTGCTGTGGGAGGGTATTTTCAGTAGTTACATCAAAACATATAATAAGCACTCTAATTTCTCTTACATCTGTTTAATTTCCTAACAAAGAAGGTCAGTTAGAAAAAGGGTATCAGTGACTCCTGACAAACCTATCATTGACTTTCCCCTTAGGTTATTTTAATTCTTCTCTGCCAGTGTCAAAGAATACTGAGATGTTGCAAAATGAGGATTAAATAAAATAAGGATCTGAGTATCATTAAACATTTGATGAGCAGTGTGAGAAGACTGTGAGGTTTGCGTATCACTGGGGTGAAAAGAAAGTTCATTTATTCATGGCCCAACACAATGGCTCACACCTGTAATCCCAGCACTTTGGGAGACAAGGAAGGAGGATTGCTTGAGCTCAGGAGTTCAACACCAGCCTGGGCAACATGACAAAACCCCATCTCTACCAAAAATACAAAAAAATTAGCTAGGTCTGGTGGCATGTGCCTGTGGTCCCAGTTACTTGGGTGGCTGAGGTGAGAGGATGGTTTGAGCCCAGAAGGCAGAGATTGTAGTGAGTCCAGATAGCACCATTGCACTCCAGCCAGTGCAACAGAGCCAGATCCTATTAAAAAAATAAAAGTTCATTCATTCAACATACTTATTGAGCAGCCTTTATATGCCGGTTACTTCTTAGGTCCTGGGGAATAGCAGTGAATAAAACAAAGCCCCTGTCCTCATAAGGTGTACACCCTAGAGGCAGAGACAGACAATAAACAAGTATAATTATATATAACACTGTGAAAAAAGTAAGCAAGGGAAAGAGGGGGTTTGGGAAAGGGTCATATAAGGTAGGATGGTCAGGAAAAGACTCCCCAGAAGGTGAAATTCAAGCAGCTATCTGAAGCAAGGGTGGGAGCAAGTTTTGTATTGCCTCCTGAGGAAAAGAGTTCAAGTAAAGGGAGCAACAAGGCCCTGACTTGAGGGTGAGCTTGGTTGGGGAAGTGACAGCAGGAAGGGAGGTCAGGCTGGAGGGGAGGGAGGGAGCCTGCTCCTAGGTTATCTGAAATAGCATGGACTTGGGCTCTGTTGCACGTATGCCAGGAACCATTGGAATGCTTTGAGCAGAAAAGTGACATGATCTTACTTCCATTTAACTCTTTCCTGTTTAATCTTTAAAGCCCAAATAATGTCCCCTGAAAGGCCTAATGGAAACAGAGAGGCCCTGCGTAGAGATAAAAGAGGCAAAGAAAAGTAATTTGCTGAGCAGAATTTTTGTAGTGGATGGAATCTGTGCATATCCCTTTAACAATTAGTTAATTATTGATGGTGAGTGTTGCCCAGTATTTATTTCATTGAATTTTTCTTATTAAGTTACCAACGAGGGATTATATTTTGTTATGTTTGGTTGACATTTGGGGATTTTTTTTTTCCTAATCAGTTAAAAACGACTATCTAGATATCTAACTGAATACTTATGGGAAAAGTCTACAAAATTTGTTCTAATAACAAAAAGAAAGGCTCAGAAAGTTAAAGAACTTGAAACCAGGAAAATTTTTAAAAGAGACAAATTCATTATTTAGAATTTCTTCTAGAAGAGAGAATGCCTTCATCAGAAAGGTGAATTTCACTTCACACAAGAATTGCTCCAGTATTATTTATAAAGAGCCGGTGTCAGAGAACTATGCATTCTCCAATAAAACTGCAAATTACTCTAACAGATGCGAACAAAACATGCCTAGAGGCTGTTGTATATTTGTATTTTGCCAGTACTGCCATTGAAAAGGTGATTTACAGTCCTAAAACCACCAGTGATGGCATTTTCTAAATGTTATACCAAATTATGTTGTGTAAGACAGTAACATCCATTACTTAGAATGGAATTCTTAAATATTTGTTTTGTGAATGTAATACTGACAGTCAAACAAGCTCGTGTTTGCTAGTACATAATAGGCATCTTTTGGAGGGAGGGATTTGCCTTGTCCCCACTCATGGCAATATTACCTAATAAGAAATTTATTTGCCTCCCATACTTAGAAACACTACTAAATATTATGCCATCAAAAACCTAGTTACTAAGTAAAATGACCACAGCCACTGAAGCGTTCAGGTTCAAGACGAGTTTTCAGCTAAATATACCACTTCCCACCACCTTCAGTAATCTTCAGATATCAAAATCACTTTTTAAAAACATTTTCCTTTGTTACTCATAATATCTGAGGAAATGTAGATTCTCCATAGACTTTTCAAGACTTGGATTACATAAACCCATTGTTCAGCTAGATGTTTAAGTGTTTTTTAGCCACTAGAACAGAGTAGGAGATTATCTAGTCTAGACCTGTTCTTGTACCATTCTTCAGTCAAGCTGTTCAGAGGCAGTTTGCTGAGATAGGGAGTGAGATAATATATTTCAGTGATAACATAGGCAGTCCACTCCTTACTGGCAGGCTGTGAGGTTGATTACTTAACGCCTGAGCCAGAGAGTGAGTCCAAACTACAGTCTCCTCTGGAATGATGTAAGCTTCAAAATTCACTGGAATGAGGAGTAGAGGGTGGAGAGGAGAACCCTTCACAAGTGACTGGATTACATCGATTTTCACTTATGTGTGTACATACGTGTATGTGTATGCGTTCATTTCCTTTTGGCATGTAAGAGTAAACTAGTCAAGATTTCTAAAAGGGTTTTGCTGTTTTTAATAGAAATTTCCACTGAAGAGACTTTAGAGTTAGAAAAAAAATGATTGGTTTACTGGAATGAACAGATTGCTATCCGGCAATGGTGTCCCCTCTTCTGGGTTGCACAAGCATGTAGCAGAACAAGTTATAACAAAAAGGAAATGCAGTTAGGGTAAACTGCATCCGTTTTGAGAAACTGAGTTCTTTTCATATGCATAAATAACCCAACCAGGAGGATCTTGTATGCTTAGCACACACTCTGAATGCATTTAAGTCCATTTTCATTTGATTGGAAAACTGGGATAAAGTTGGAGTTTGGCCTTTGGGAAATCATTACTGGCTAAAGCTAAGGAATATTGCCGGCTCTATTAAGTTCTAGAGCGTTGGAGAGTCGTATACGCCGATTTATAAGGAATCCTTTGATCAATTGGAAAAACTCCTCTCTGCTTACGATGGAGGAAGAAAAGATGTCTCCCTGGTCAGATTGTGTGGTTGATGTTCTCAAGATGATGATGTTCGCTCTGTGCCTCTCAGACTATATCCACGACAGTTTCTAAATCCTCTTGCAAACAGCTAGATTCCAACATGACTGCTTTTATTTGTGCAATTGAAGAACTAAGAGTGATCCTGATAAACTGTTTGCTAGCAAAGAAGTGATTTTCTTACCCTCTTGATGGTAGTAACCAGCTTGAGCTCATTTTTTTTTTTTTCAAATTGCTGAGTTTAATGGGATTACAGAGATTTCTAAAGAAGGAATTTTAAATCTGCACTGGGAAAAGGATATTTGTCATTGTTTTGTTTTGGTTTTAATAGACTTCGACTTTAGGATCCTTTGTCATGACAAAGTAGATGAAATGATGTACTGAGTTGGTGGCTTTCAAACTTTTTCGAAAAAAAATCCAGATATAGTTTTACCTGTTTATATGTGTGTATGCATATGTTTGTGTTAAATGACAATGTAAAATACAGAGAGATAGGTTGGTCCATGAAGCAGATAGGTGATTATAGATAGGAGGGAAGGAAAGAGGGAGGAAACGAGGAAGGAAGGAAAAAGGGATAGATAGTTACAGGTAACTGAAACAATCCTCACACATGTACCATGTCTGCAATTTTAAAATCTATCCTATTTTATTTCACTCTTTTATTTTTTATTTATTTTTATGAGACAGAGTTTCACTGTGTCACCCAGGCTGGAGGACAGTGGCATAATCTCAACTCACTGCAACCTCAGTCTCCAAGGCTCAAGTGATCCTCCTGCCTCAGCCTTCTGAGTAGCTGGGGCTACAGATGCATACCACCTTGTCTGGTGAACTTTTTAATTTTTTTTTTTTTTGCTAGAGACAAGGTTTCTCCATTAACTCTTGGCTCAAGCTATTCTCCCACCTTGGCCTCCCAGGGTGCTGGGATTATAGGCATGAGCCACTGTGGCCAACCTATTTCACCCTTTTAAAAAAATGTTGGTTGAGATCCACTGAATTAATTTCATGATCTGCTGGTGGGTCACAACCAGAAATTTGAACATCACTGGGCTAACCAGTAAGAAAGCCTGGAGTCCCCGCCTCTGATTTCCCTCAGGAAGACCTGAGAACTCCCTCATGCTCCCACCTTTGTGCCAGCTGCTTTGGTTTTGACCGAACAGGCCGGTTTGTGCCAAACACCTTGTGGATCCTAACTTCCATCCTTATTGAGTTGATTGGATTATTCTCGAACCAGACCTTTGAAGCTGTGCCCAACAGGAGTGAAAACAAACAAAACAAAAGGAACCAAGCATTTTCCCAGTGTAGTCTGGTGATGCTCTGCTTTGTATCTGAGTGGAAAGAGAAAGTAACGGTGTTTTACATTTGAGCGAATCTCATTCAAGAGCAGTGTCTCTGAAATGCTCTTCAGAATCTTAAAGTAATGATAAAGTGAATTTAAGTGGGAGGAAAGAGAAGAAATTTTTTAATTCTGCGTTTAGCCATTTAATTGAACTCTTAGAGTTCTTAGTATCTGAAACAAGTCTTTGGTTATGCACTTTCACGGATATAGGTAACTATAACAATGCCAGCCTTCATTCTTATTCGGTGTATTAAATAAGGGACAAATGACCCTCTCTCCCCAGTATGTTGCCTTTGATTTCCATTTTCTAAAATGATCTTTTCCTATGAATAGCAGACCCACCTTGCTGCCCTCCCCACCCTCCCTGCCATGAGTGATAGAATGCTCACATTGAAATAATAGAGCTTTTGGTTGCTGGCAGCAATCAGCTAAGCTTTTAAAAGCATATGTATTGAAAGGGAAAAGAAGCTATGTCTTGGATTCCACCCACTCCAGAAACAGCAAAGAGAAAATTCTCTCAATTAAAACAATGTAATTTCCATCCTACCCTTGGGGCATTACTTCTGCTAATGTTGATGAAAATGAACATCAAATTGATTGGCCTCCCACGCCCTGACAATCACTAATTATGCCAAAGGTGCTGGGGATGAGTGTAGTGATTTGAAAGAAACACAAGTTGACAGTTTCTTCCTCACTCTGGAGTCCCATCTCAGGACCAGTGACGGGCCTGATGTATCTTTTTTAGAGTACACTTCTTCCCCACTCTCTCTAACAGGAAAGAGATTTTGAAGATTTTATTTGCTTTGAATTAGCCGATCCCATGGAATGTGGAAAGGTTTCCATCAAAACAGATTCAGTGCTGTCTGATAGGGGTATCAAGGTAGAAGAACTTGATAATGGGGCTTTTAAAGATTACATATTTGAAAATGTCTGCAAACGATTTTCTCTTATTATACATATATAATATCTGAACATCTGCAAGTACACTGCTAGCAACATACAATTGCTAAAGGAACTGGAAATTTAATAGGGCAACGGTCTCAATTCTGAAAGGGTCAAATTCTCTACTACCATTAGAGATTCTCTAAAAGAAACCTATTCATACATAGAGGTTTTTTTTTTTTAACTTCACATAGGCAATTATTTCCATCTTAACCTTGGATAGAGGAAGTTGGACTAATAGTTAAATGTGCTTGGAATTATGCCTATGACTTTTTTACTACCCTGTGAATTTTCTTATTGAAAGCTCAGTGAACTTTTTAATTTAAAAAATAAAAATTAGCTCATGCTCCTTGCCCTTGTTAATCACCAGGGCACCACTATCATTCAAAGTACATTAAGGACCTACCTGTCTGTATCCCTACTAGAATTTAAATACTCAGTCTCTGCTTTCTCAAAATCTGTAACCCAGGATACATTAGATGTATGATTCTCAACTGGGAGGTATTTTGCCCCCAAGGAGACATTTGACAGTGTCTGGTGATATTTTTCATTGTCTTGACTAGGGGAAGTACTGCTGGCATCTTGTAGGTAGAAGGTGACGATGCTATTAAACATCCTACAATGCACAGCACAGACCCTACAGCAGGGAATTATCAGTCAAAAATGTCAGTAGTGCTGAGGTTGAGAAACACCAAATTGTGCTGGCAGATGTGTACATAAAGGGCATGTTAAAACTAAGACTCAGTGACCAGCTGTACAGGCTGGGTGCAGTGACTCACGCCTATAATCCCAACACCTTGGGAGACTGAGGCAGGTGGATTGCTTCAGCTCAGGGGTCTATAGTCTCAGCTACTCGGGAGACTAAGGTGGGAGGCTTGCTTGAGCCCGGGAAGTAGAGGTTGCAGTGAGCTGAGATCACGCCACTGCACTCCAGCCTTGACGGCAGAGCAAGATTCTGTCAAAAAGAAAAAAAAAAAGACCGTCTATAGGGATGAAATAGATGAAATGAAATTCCTTCACTGTTTATACATGTATTTCTGGAAACTCTTCAACTTTCTAACTTACAGTTTGGTTATTTAATAGCTCTATTAATACTGGTGCTTGTTTTATAAAAGACAACTGCAATTTCATTGTAACAGTGGCCTGGAAAATAAGCATCAAATATGATGGAATCTTGCTCATGAATTATTAAAATCTCAAGAAACAGAACATATGCATTATAGAGCAGGGGTCCTACTCTCTATAAACTAAGCATACTTTAAATGAAAAAACTCTTGTATACATTAGTTATGATAAAATTTTGATGGCTGTAAAAAAAAGGCCAAAATAGCAGTGGCTTAAGTAAGGTAGAAGCTGATTTCTCTTTTTATGTAACAGCCAGAGTATAAGCAGTCCAGAGCTGACGTGGCGGCCCCAGGGACTCAGGCTCCTTCTCTCTTGTTATCCTGCCATTCTTGGCATCCGTCTTCCATCCTATGGTCTGCTATGGCTGCCTCTGCTCCCACCATCACATCCATATCCTAAACAGCAGGAAGGAAGTTGAGGGCATGGCCCTCCTTTTAAGGGCATGTAACACATCACTTCTGGTCACCCTGTTGTCTGGAAATTGGTCACATGGCCATCCCTAGCTGGTAAGGAGATTGACGGTGTTTTGTTGGGCAGCCATGTGCCCAGCTAAAACTCAGGGGTTCCTTTATTAAAGGAAGGAGAAAAGTATGGATGTTGGAGGACAGCTAGCAGTCTCTGCTCAGATGTCTGGTTTTAGGTTAATTCTTTTAGGTTAACCCAAATACTGGTTAATAATTCCAAATGGCCTTTGGTCAGGATGGAGTTCACAGACTGTGACAGTGTCTGCGATGGCCTGTTATTTCACTCTATTACATTAATTCTGAACAATCAACTTTCTATGCCAGACTTCCTCATTTGTAAATTGCCAATAATACCTAACTCATAGGCTTATGGTGAGGATTAGTGATGTCATATATGTAAAACACTCAGAACAGTCCCTAACACATAGTGATGTCCCTAACACATTAATGATGTCATATATGTAAAACACTCAGAACAGTCCCTAACACATATATAGCTCCACTAAGAGCTATAAATGTTATTGTTACGGGTGATTGCTGTGCCCAACAAGCTGATTTAAGCCTTAACTTATTAAGCACATAAATGTCTGTTAATTTCATTTGGTTTGTAAATCCCAGTATTTGTTACTTTAATCTAATTTGGAGTTGTAGCCACAACCTCCCAACCCCAGTAAAGTATCAAAATGGGAGATCTGCTTTGAATATGAAGATAATGCTAAATTGGAATTGATTTGGGCTCAAGCCGATCATGAATCAGTAGATTGCCAGCTTTTTATGTCAGAACCTTGATGGCCAAGCTAGAAATTCAGTGTGGGCAACTGATGCTCCAGCTGTTTTGTCAACTTTAGATAACATCGCCTTGCATTCATGTTTCTCAACAATGTCAGAGATTTCTGGTTTGATCCCACAAGGATCATTAAATTTGTGAAAATTCTTTATCCTCAGTAAAGACATTTAGAAACTCACAGTCGAAGAGGCACAACTCAGATTTACAAATGTCAGTGGTTATCTTACCTTTTACATTATTTTAGATTTCTACATCATGTTGCAGATAACCTTCCCTGAAATTCCGCCTCATCAGTTCTAATAGGTAACATGGCTAAAATAAAGTTAGCACATCTTTTTTAAAATTATTGTTATTTTTAAGACAAGTCTTGTTCTTGTCACCCAGGCTGGAGTGCAATGGTGCAACCTCAGCTCACTGCAACCTCCGCTTCCTGTATGCAAGCAATTCTCCTGCCTCAGCCTCCTGAGTCACTGGGACTACAGGTGCATGCCACCACACCTAGCTAACGTTTATGTTTTTAGTAGAGAAGAGGTTTCACAACGTTGGCCAGGCTGGTCTCGAACTCCTGACCTCAGGTGATCTGCCTGCCTCGGCCTCCCAAAGTGCTGGGATTATAGGTGTGATCCACTGCGTCCAGCCAGAACATCTTTAAATTTGCAAGCATACATATATACGTAGAGAAAATCCTGTATTGATATTAGGATAGGTTGGCCCCTAAAGCACACATATTCACTGTTAGGTCATTTCATACTTTTTACCAGTGTAAATTTTCAAAGCAGGGCAATATTTTACTTGCATGTGAAGTGACAGAAATGTAAACCATATATATTGCTTGAAAGGAGCAGGCTGTCTCTTCTATAGGTTATAACCTACCCTCATGTGAATGTGAAGTCCACGGAGAAAACCACACTCCAGTATGCAAACCTCTGTCTTCCTTTTCTTCTCAAAAAGTTTCTCAAAGAACCTTTGGTTCTCACAACATGAAATTTAATAGGATGATTCTATCTACATTTAATCTTAAATTCGGTGAGGAAGAATGATGGTGACTCATTTGGCAATTCATATTATTTTTATCAACAGAAAATGATAAAACAATTGCATATAGTCATATGGAAATGAACGTTATTTAGACTGGCTTGGGTCAAAATATTTTCTAGGCTGGCTAAAAATGTAAGTAGTCAGAGGGAGTGAGGGTTTAGCAACAATACAATGAGAATTTCCAGAATAAATTATTTCCGTTTATACTACAGAAGCTTTCATCTTTTAAAACTCAACATATTGTAGTATAATGCTTAAAAAGTATTCAAGGACTTGACGAAACAAGCCGTAGAGTGTTGGTTCCTCCAACAAGAAAAACAAGGATTCTACTGATATCGTCTTTCGTTTTAAAATAAGCGAATTCGGGAACTAGAAAGGCAGAGAAGGAGACGGGAATGAGGACTGATCACCTTAAGCTGGTGAGCAAGCTCCCGAGAAGAAGGTCAAGTCCTTTTCCTGTCAGGCAGCCTTTGTGAGTAGGGGAGATTTCACAAACCTGTCCTTGGCATAAGACTCATGTGAGTGACCAGGTGAACAGTTGTAACTTGATAGGAAGATAATCCTCTGTAGCTGTTGTTGTATAAAAGCAGTAGAGGGAGTGTCTGTAAAGGTCAGTGTGAAGCTTCCTAAAATAATTTTTCCTAAAGGCAAAGAGTTTACCTTGAACAGCACAATCTGAACTTACTTTGCTCTGTAGTTTCTTCTATCCTACACAGAGGAACTCAGGTTTGGATTCGAGTCTGATGGGATCTGACCTCTAATATTTGTTTTGGGATATTAGATTATGCTAGAACACTATTGATTCATAATTATGGAAGATGTAGTCCCAGAATTGTGTAACTCAGAGCCACTGGCTCTAAGACACCAAAATTATTTATAAAACATAACACCTTGCGTCTGGCTTGGCGTGACCCCAGGAGGACACCCAGTACATGCATCTCTGGTCAGTCAGTGTATGTGATTCACTTCGGTATTTGTGAAATGAAGATAGTACCTACCACATGGGTTGTTAGGAGGAACAAATGAGGCTAAGTGTGGTGGCTCACGCATATAATCCCAGCACTTTGGGAGGCCAAGGCGGGTGGATCACCTGAAGTCAGGAGTTCGAGACCAGCCTGGCCAGCATTGCGAAACCCATCTCTACTAAAAATACAAAAAAATTAGCTGGGCATGGTGGTGTCCCACCTACTAGGGAGGTTGAAGCAGGAGAATCTCTTGAACCTGGGAGGCAGAGGTTGCAGTGAGCCAAGATTGCGCCACTACACTCCAGCCTGGGCAGCAAAGAGCAAAACTCTATCTCAAAAAAAAAAGAGGAACAAATGATATTATTTATGTCAGGTTCTTAGCAGAGTGCCTGACTCATCATCAGCTCTCAGTAAATTGTATCATCATTGTTGTCGCCATGTTTCCTGCACGGGTGTTAAGAAGGTAGATTACAGAGGGGTGACACTAAATTTTCAAAATTCGTTAGAAATTTGATTTGCAAGTAACCAAAGAAGGTCTTCCTCCCACCCTCCTTCCCGACCAACGGTTCACTGCTCCTTGCTCCGCTAACCTCTCCACCCCCGAACCCTCACCCTTGCCAGTGTTCCCAGTTTCATGTACCTTTTTCCAGAGATATTTTACGCACAAACAAGTGGAAACATGTCTATGTGTGTTTGTTTTAGGAACAATTATTCTTAAGCAGCTCTCTACCTGAAAGAGTAAAGAACCTCCTTTCAAGCTGATTGAATCGGGGAAATAAAGTAAAAGTTTCTTCCCTCCATGGTTCCAAATGGCAAGTTTTCACCCAGTAGAATCAAGCGGTTACGTCTTTGCCAAGTTAACAGAATATGAAGGACATTAGCACCCTTTCGGTAGGGTAGACACTGAAGCCTGAAAGAATGGCTCCGTGGAGTCACCTGGGGTTTATTACTGCTTCTGATAGGCCGTTTTATCTCACTGTAGAGAAACTATCGTTTAACTATATGGGCCAAATATATGTGTGCCCAGAATCAACAACTATTTCTCTTTTCCATATTGTATATGATTTATCAACTGACTGGGTCCAAATTAAATTCAAAAGGAATTAGAAACCTTAGCTGAGGAGCCACTGATGAGATACCCTACTCTGGGTGGGCAGATGCGGCAAAAATTTTCAGAGATAGTACAACTGCTTCCACTTTCCTTTTAAACATTACCTCACACATGTGAATCTAATGTAGGGATTTAGCTCCTCCACGTTCTGTTGTTTAAGGCAAAATGATTGGCTCAAAAGGAAATACTTCTCATTATCATGTTGCCTGATTCATGCGGTGTGATCCAACACAGAGGAACTCAGGTTCCGATTTGAACCAGATAGGATCCGACCTCTGATTTTTGTTTTGGGATATTAGATGATGTTAGAATGCCACTGCTTCATAATTATTGCACATGTAGCCCCAGAATTGTGTAACTCAGAGCCACTGGCTCTAAGAGACCAAACTTATTTATAATACATAATGCCAGCCAGGCACGGTGACTCACACCTGTAATACCAGCACTTTGGGAGGCCGAGGCGGGTGGATCACTTGAGGTCAGGAGTTCAAGACCAGCCTGGTCAACATGGTGAAACCCCGTCTCTACTAAAAATACAAAAATTAGCCAGGCAAGTTAGTGGGTGCTTTGTAATCCCAGCTGCTTGGAAGGCTGAGGCATGAAAATCGCTTGAACCCAGGAGGCAGAGATTGCAGTGAGCTGAGATCATGTCACTGCACTCCAGCCTGGGCAATAGAGCAAGACTCAGTCTTGAAAACAAACAAACAAACAAAAACAACAAAAGAAAACCAAAATGAAACATAACATCCTGCCTCTGACTTGGCGTGACCCTGTGAGGACATCCCCAGTACATGCATCTTGAGGGAAGAAGCAGATTCAGCCACTATATAGCAGCTGCTGACTTGATTCGTGGGTGGTTTGGCAGGTGTACGTGGTTCAGCAGCCTTGGCTAGACAACAGAGGTTGCCATTTTTTTTAAACCTTCACTTTGGAAGAAGAAATAAAGGTGCCAGTCCACTTGAAAGCCCTCTCTTTGAAAACTCACTTTTTAACCCACGGTTACTTGGCAAACCAATATTTGGGATATGGTGTTATGCGGTGTTTTGTTCTGCTTTGGATGTTACTGGTTTCCTTAACAGTAGAAATAGCTCTGTGAATTGGGTCTTGACAAGTAAAAGGCTCTTCCATGGGCCTTTACTGGTGTTGGGTATGTATATGCTTTTTTTTTTCTTTTTTTTTTTTTTCAGACAGTGTCTCGCCCCATCGCCCAGGCTGGAATGCGGTAGCCTCAACCTCCTGGGCTCAAGCAGTTCCCTTCCCATCCCATCCCCACCCTGCCCTGGCTCAGCCTTCTGAGTAGTTGGGACTACCAGCACACACCACCACACCTGGCTAATTTTTGTACTTTTTATAGAGACAGTGTTTTACCATGTTGCCCAGGCTGGTCTCCAACCCCTAGGCTCAAGCAATCCTCCCGCCTTGGCCTCCCAGAGTGCTGGGATTACAGGCTATGTGTGCTCTGCAAGTGAGAAATGTAAATATCTCTAAACTTTACCTGACATTATCTGTAAGACTAGAAGTGACCACATTTTCAGCTCGGAAGACACCACCAGGACCTTTAGGCAAATTCACACATTGGAAAAGCAGCCATACAGTGTTGAAATCAGAATGTGGCAGCATTCCAACTGGAGAAGGAGCATTTGTGAGTTCCCATTATTAATATTACATGCAAAAATCTTCATTCGTGCAACATTAAGGTTACAAATGTTCACATGCCAAAATCGGGAAATAGCAGAAAATAAGATTCTCATGGTGACATCTGTTTTCCACTCTAGGACATGTTCAGTAATACAGTGTATGGTTGAAGACCGATTAGTTCTGCAAAGCCTTTGGTATGTAGTGTGATTAAGAACCTGAACCTCAGCATGTGAGGAAGCAAGGGGGTGAGGTGAAGAGGGAGCTGAGCTGAGACTGACTTCCTCCCAGTTAGAATTTCATTGGAGGACCCTAGGCAAGGAATTAGCTTATCCACATCTCAGGTTCTCTATGAACTAGAAGCAATACTATGTCTTCTTGCAGTTCTCTGTAATTCACCAAAGATGAGGCAAAGATTCTGCTGAGGGAAGGTCTCCAAAGACCTTTTGAGGTTGAACTTTTACCATCAAAGTTAGAGGTAGCGGCTTTCTGTCAGGAGGAAGAAAGTGTGATGGCTAATCCTGTCACCCTGATTGGATTGAAAGATGCAAAGTATAGATCCTGGGTATGTCTGTGAGGGTGTTGCCAAAGGAAATTAGCATTTGAGTCAGTGGGCTGGGGAAGGCAGGCTCATCCTTAATCTGGTGGGCACCATCTAATCAGCTGTCAGTGAATATAAAGCAGGCAAAAAAAATGTGAAAAGGGGAGACTGGCCTAGCCTCCCAGCCTACATCTTTCTCCCATGCTGGATGCTTCCTGCCTTTGAACATCAGACTCCAGGTTCTTCAGTTTTGAGACTCGGACTGGCTCTCTTTGCTCCTCAAGCTTGAAGACAGCCTATTTTGGGACCTTGTGATAATGTAAGTTAATACTTAATAAACTCCCCTTAATTCTGTCCCTCTAAGGAACTCTGACTAATATAGTAAGGATACAGCATGCACAGGCAGGGGCTTCTCAGTCTTGTCTATGCGGACGTTATTGATATTCAATTACATATGTCATACATCCATGCATGTTTTCTCTTGCCTATAGCTAGTGAAATTTTAATCAAATCCACAAATATTTATTGGCTATTATATTTAAGATCTATGTAAAGAGAGAGGGTAGGAAGAGATGCTTTCAAAGATGGTCGAGTCATAATCCATGTGAAAAATCAACACACAAACAACCTAGAGTAATACAGGGCACATAACCAGAATGTATTGCATTTCCACTCAGGAGTAGGGTAGTCCTGCCATATTTTCCAGTTTATTATTTGATCTTTCTCTAGTTTTATTTGTAGTTGAAATTTTACATTGAATTTTTTATATAATTTATTTGAATTCCTTTTCAATTTGAACATTGAAATGGAAGGAAGACATCTTTTTAAATATATGTACTTCTTTTGCTCAACTACTTTGGAGTTGAATCATTGAATGTTATCCGTTACTTAAAAATATCCCAAGCCAGGCACAGTGGCTTAAGCCTGTAATCCCAGCACTTTGGGGAGGCCAAGACAGACAGATTGCTTGAACCCAGGAGTTCAAGATGGCAGTGAGCTATGACCATGCCACTGCACCACTCCAGCCTGGGTGACAAAGTGAGACCCTGTCTTAAAAAGTAAAAAATAAAAAAACTATGTGTGTGTGTATATATATATATATATATATATATATATATATATATATATATTCCTAGGCTGTTGAATATATATATTTCTGGTTTGTGGGCCAAAAGTCCGTTTCTTACTCTTTCTCAATTCTGAAATGATAAATAGAAGTGATTTCGATTTTTCATTTATTTATATTGACAGTAGTAATGCCCTTTCTTTTTTTTTTTCTTATGACAACTGAAAGCAAAAGGATGCCCTAACTTTCATATACAAATTCAGTAGTTCAAACTCTTTGTCAATAGGATATGCATTTGGAGTAGGAGTCAATTTGCATCAGACCCTTTACACTGTTAACTCCATTCCATTCTTCAACAGGAACGTTTTGTTCAAAGAAGCTAATGAAGTTGTATTTTGATCTGAGACCATGAAATGCAATGGCACTTGCCACCTAGGAAAGAGAAACATTTTACACATGATATTGGCCTTCTTAGCACCAGGTCCAAAACGAGGTCACCATCTCATAGAAATCTTCAGGCCAGAAGCTCAGCCTCAAGACTCTCAGCCTTTTTCTACTTTGTCACAGAAAGTAGAGGTTTTTGCCAAGAGGAATAACACACCCCGTGGACACGGCTAGAGTTTCGTGCAGTATAAGGAAAGCTGTAGAGTACATATGCTTCCTAGTTGGGCATTCCGGGCTTAATCCTGGCTCTCCCTCTTACCAGCTATGTAAGAAAAAGCTGATTTCTTAATCAATTCTGAGCCTTATTTGTCTCATCTATAAAATAAGGTAATAATGAGACCAACCTTAATCTTTTGTTAAGAGGATTAAATGAAATTATGTAAGTAAAACCTGTAGCCTTAGTGCAGTGCCCAGAGTAAAATAAGTGCTAAATAAATCTTAGCTATTCATATGTGTAATTCCTCTTTCAGCTATACCTAAATACAAAGTTTTCTCAATTATTAAAGTATGCATCTGTTCAAATTATTAAGAATGATACAGTAGTTATGGCCTATTTCACTTATCTAAAAAATAAAATATTTGCCAACTGTGCTATTTATTATTACTGGTAACTAATTTTCAGAGCTGCCAATCATTATGGCATACGTTCATAGGAAAATGCTAATAATCTTTTTCCTCCTCTCCTAGCAAAGTAATATGATCTAAATGTTTTATGTCCGACCATTTCAATTTATACATTAAAATCCTCACCCCTAAAGTGATGCTATTTAGAAGGTGGAGCCTTTGGGAAGGGCTTAGATCTTGGGAGTGGAGCCCTCATGACTAGGATTAGTAGCCCCTATAAAGGAGGCTCTTATTAAAGACCCCTTGCCTCTTCTGCCATCTGAGGGTAGAGTGGGAAGACAGCTGTCTATGAGAAAGCAGGGCCTCCCCAGACACTGAATCTGCCAGTGCCTTGATCTTGGACTTCTCAGCCTCCAGAACTGTGAGAAAAACATTTCTGTGGTTTATAACTCACCTAGTGTTTTGTTATATAGCAGGCTGAACTAAGACACAAAGCATTTCCCAATCCTATGTCTGTGATTCCCCACCAGAGGAAAAATGATTACATAAACCAACAAACGGAAACCCTCACCATATAAAAACATATAACCCTGCCTAGTCAAATAGGTAGAATTTCTGGATCAAGGAGAAAAATTATTTGTGACCACTGTTGCCTTAAAACTTTAAATCTGCCATTAACTAACAAAAATGTTATAATGTGCTAAAACCCAAGGTCAGGAGAAAGGCAAAGCAGAATAGTTATATTTTCTATTAATACAGAATTCAATAGGTTAGGAGAAGAGAAAGGAAGACTGAAAATTTGAAACTGGATGTAGTCACACAAGAATATTGCAGTGTCTGGGAGCTGATAAGGGCTTTAAGGAAATTTAGAAATCTTTAAAGGAATGGTTGATATGATCAAGGCTTGTCCATAAGAAAAGAAGACTAGAATAATTGAGAATACCAGTGGATTCCGATCTTAGTGAAGAGAACTGCAGAATCCCTAGAGGCTTACTTGAATAATATTTGGAAATGACTGTGACTTGAATTTTAAGAAGAAATATATTTAATATTTTAAAGACTCTATAGGTATGACTCTGTTAGCACATTGCATAATTTCAGGAGTAAATTAATATTAATATTTTAGTATTTTAGAAAGTCTGGATTTACTTTCTAAATTCAGAGTATTTCTAGAATATCAGAGTATTTTAGGATCATTAAATTTTTAATTATAGTGGTCTACTCTTTTCATTTAGTTTATCCCTTTTCCTCACTTATTAAGTACATATTAATATATATTGAGAACCTAGTTCAACAAAAAACAAGGGAAAAGAGGAAGTTATTTTATTTGCCCAAACAATGATAATGTTTTTCCTCAAGGTGTTCTCATATGTTCCCATATTTTACAGTAAATTATAGAAGATAACTTCGGGATTTAAAGATTTACTATCACCTAATACAGTCTTTAGGTAGCTCTGCACTTGAATGCCTGCTATTTTTCTTCTCTGGGAAAAGTTGAAAGAAAAGACTATAAAGGTCTCATTCTGGAGCAAGTGAAAGCTGACCTGAAATAAGTTTTATAATTAAAATTTACATAATTGGTGCTCAGATTTTTCATACCCAGCAGCTCACCAGATGTAAAGACATAGGAAGAGGCCAAAGAGGAGTTGGGTAATAGAAATGAGGCAGAGCCTCCAAATTCCACCATTCTGTCTCCAGGCAGGCCCTGGGGGAAGCATTTGGGTTGCCTCAATAAAGCTCTCTTTAGATTTATGTGATCGTGGATGCTTCTTCTTTATGGTTGGTGAATTTACAGCGGAACAAATCGAGATTGTAACAGACAGAAGATCTGTCTCTGGTGAAATAAATTAGAACCATTAGATTTTCCTCTATGGTCTTGTAATGTAATGTAATAAATGGTTGAGAGTATGGGCTTTGTAGTCAGACAGCTTTAGGTTTGGGAAAGGCTATCACTTTCCTGCTAGGTGACCTTGACTTCAACCACCCTGAGCCTGGTACTGTTTTTGTGTTTTGTTTTGTTTTGTTTTGTAAAATAGGAATGGTAATAATAGCGTCTAATACATAGTGCTGCTATAAGGTTAAATATTAATATATGTGTAAAATGCATCATATAGTGACTAATGCAATGGTCAGTCCTCCATAAATATAAGCTATTGTTTTAACTTTGTATTGTCTCCTTAATATGTTTTTAACAAATTCTGATTTTGCATAATGGAGATAAACTGCCAAAATTGGATGAAACTATTTATACACTTTAAGTCTTTATCTGTTGGAATCATGTTCAGCTTAACCACAGAGACTTAACCAATTATGGATCTGTTTTTCTCCCATAATAAAGAATTCGGAAATAGGCAATATAAGGCTGGTATAGCTGTTTGAAGGAGACAGCGAGGACACACCGTTTACTTTTCTGCTCCCCTACCCTCATCAATGGCTTTCATCTTCGTAATCAAAAGAGAGCTGTGGTACCTCTAGACAGCCAAGAAGCAAAAGCCCAGAGTGAAGGGCAAAAGTCGTTTTCTAAGACTGTCTTTTCCGGGGAGTGGAGGGATGTCAGAGAATCTCTTTGCAGGAACTTCCACCTGTATCTCATTGTCCAGAGCTATGTTTCATGAACAGCCTCTAATAGCAGTGGAAGCTGGTAAGGAAGGTATGTTTCTAACTGGGCACATTGCCACCTTGAAACAAAAAAAAAGCCACAAAGTTCTGTTGGACATTAAGTAAATAAACATCAGTTTCTACCACAAAGCCAAGCAAACTAACAAAAAAGACACAATTTTCAGGCCTGATTATTTTTCTAACAAAGATTTATAAATGTCCTCAATATTGGGACATTCTGAGGGCATTTGCTAAGACCTTAAATCCTGCCTATCATTAAGAAGAGAAGTCGTCACTGGTCTGTGTAATGGGGAAAATAATAACCAGATCCTTTAGACATGATTCTTGAATCAATATTGTCAGTTTGCTTCCATGTTGTAATATCAAATTAGGTTGCCATTCAGTACAACAGTCCGATCTTGGTGATGTGATTATATCATTTATTCAATAAGGTTTTATGGAGGATCCCACTGATCTTGGAAATATAAGTGTAGGGAAAACATAGAAGCAACATTCCAAATTTTCATACATGGATCTTGTAAAAGGTTAAGTTATATAGTTTTCTTTTTTAATAAATATTGTTATAATGGCAGGCATCAATTGGTCTAGATTCGGTGAGTGTCTACATTTGGAGGCTTAGAGAAGGTCCCTATGGTACTCAAGTTCTATGTAATTAGCCTCACTGGAATTAGGGGTACCTAGTTCTAGCCATTTCTGTTACCCGAGGAATCGAGATCCAGTTTTCTACTATTGAATTAAAATGACCTGCATAAAGAACCAGATATAGAAAACAGTTTTTTATGAGAGGATAAGTCAATGCGTAAGTATTTTTTAAGCTAACTGTTATCCAGCACTAAGCAAAAAAGAAAAAGTCACCCAGTTTTCCTGGGATGATTTTTCAGAAGCACCCGTTTACTAAGCAGTTGGCATTGATTTCTTATGGCTTAGAGGAGCAGGCAGACTGTGGGTCTATCTCTGCTCTCCCAGAGTCACTAGACAGATTACGTCGAGTAATTACTCAGGTTCTGTAGGCCTCAGTTTCCTTATATGTAAAACAGCAACTTTAAAAAAAAGATTGTTAGGATTCCTCCTTGATCTTGGGTTTGGGGCAGGATAGAGATTTAATTACCGTGGAAGCGATTACTTGCAAGTTGTGGGGTGCCCTGGGGTCGGAGAAGCCCTGGAATGTCAGGCTTCATTTTCATCCCCCTGAAAATGAAGGAGTTGGATTGGAAGTGGCAGAGTCCTCTACTTGATCTAATGTTCTGTCAAACAGAGTTTGAGAGAATTGCCACCTGAAGTCTACCAGATGGATTGAATTAATAAAAATTTTTGGAGATACGCTTGATGGGTTTCATCTTCCCAGGACCTGTGCGTGGACCCTCTGAAAGTAGTAATGCAAAACTCTACTTTGCTAAGTTTGTTAAGCATTAAAGTTTGAAATGAGTCCAAAGAAGATCAAGAGTGTTAACTGTTTTACATCTAGAATCTCCACCCAGTGTTGCTAACTGAGCACAGATTGACAAAAACTATTTCTTTTTTTTTTTTCTTTTTTCTTTTTTTTTGAGACAGAGTCTTACTCTGTCGCCAGGCTGGAGTGCAATGGCTTAGTCTTGGCTCACTGCAATCTTCGCCTCTCGAGTTCAAGCGATTCTTCCACCTCAGCCTCCTAAGTAGGTGGGAGTACAGGGTGTGTGCCACCATACCCAGGTAATTTTTGTATTTTTAGTAGAGACAGGGTTTCACTATGTTGGCCAGGCTGGTCTCGAACTCCTGACCTCATGATCCACACACCTCGGCTTCCCAAAGTGCTGGGATTACAGGCATGAGCCACCGTGCCTGGCCAACAAAAACTATTTCTAAATTCTTCTGTCTTAGCAGTTCATTGAAGTAACACCTTGGCCAGGAGAAAATCCTGTATTTTGGGAGAGTGTAATGGTCCTTAAAGGAGAAGTTGGTTACATCAAGACCTGCAGAGAGGTGGTCATAGGGAGCCTAGTAAGTCTGTTAGGAGTGGCATGAGCAACACTTCTGGCATCTTGTGCAGGGTCACTAGTAGTAAATGAAATGGTTGGACAGGTCACCAGTGCCAGCCACCTGCATTGTGGCTGCTGTTCCAGTACAGCTGTGACACTGCAAGATAGATCCTCTGAGCTGGAAATTCTAAAACGGTAGATGTTATCCTAAATTGAAATGACTCTGAAAAAATTAAAAAGGGATATAGAAGAGCTACAAGCACTGGAACAAAGGTATTAACCCCCAAAGAGTCATAAACCACACCTGGCTCTTAGCTTCACAAGCAGCCCTCAGAAGGTGGTAGCTTGTTTTAAGCAGAGGCCACGCAGAGCCCATGAAACCAAAGGACAGAGCCAGTAGGGATAGAGTCTGACCAGAAAGTTTCATGCCCTCTGCTTTCTGCCTGGAAAATGACCTGGTAGGTTTTAACCTATCCAGGAGTACAGAGGATTTCAGAATTTCAGTTTGAGGTATGCCTCAAAACATTCCAGCCTTGATGATGAAAGAAAGAAGTGATCAAAATACCATATGTCACAATGGAAAACCCAAGCGGCCCCAGAGCCTCTTCTTTAGTAACAAGATTTAGTTGATCTGAACAGTTATTTATGCATTGAGGTCATGTTTTGGCCAATCTTTGCTTATGGCTGTAGCCAAATAAAGCCTTCTGTCTTAGCATTTCTTTTACCAAAATCAGGTTGAGAGATGGTTCTTTGAGAGGACTGTTTTGTCAGGGAATACAGGGATCTTTTCACACAGTAAAACACACCAACAAAGCCAAACAATACACCAAACAATAGGGTCAAATGATGTTAAAATTGAAAGGAAGCAAACTAAGGTCCTGTCCTTTGTCCCTCTCAGTTTTTGAGGTTTTGCTTATTTGTTTGTTTAGTTTTACCAAAAATGCTCCCCAAATGGCAATGAAAAGCCCATGGTATTCTTCAGTAACACCATGTTTAAGTCAAAGAGGATTGGCTTTTAGGACTTCCCTATTTGATCTTCCTCTTGTTCCTTCTTTATTCTAAGTTTTGACATGTGACAGTTTCTAACATCTCTGTGCCTGGAAATAGTCTAGGCTTACACTTTTAAGAAGAGAAATGGAGAAAAATGCTAGTGTCTGTGGATTGTTGCTAAATCTGCACATGCCCATTTGTAACCAAGAGTACTTCAACTCAGAGCCAAAGAACAGGAAGAAAAAAAAAAATCCCTCCTTTGTTTGTAGACTTTGGCATTGACTTCATATGGCTTGGAGGAGCTTGAATGACATTGTGAGTCTGTCTCTGCTCTCCCAGAGTCACTAGCCAGGGATAATTACTTAGGTTCTCTTGGCCTCAGTTTCCTTATATAAAAAAACAGAAGACATTGAACAAGATGATCGTTAAGGTTCCTCCTTGAGCTAAGATTTGGGGCAGGAGAGAGACTTAGTTACTATGGAAACCATTGCCCAACCTGTGCAAGTTGTGGGGTCCTCTGGGGTAGGAGAGGTCCTGGAATATAATGTGTCATTTTTATCCTCCTGAAAATGAACAAATTGGATCTGAAGATAATTGAGTCCTCTACTTCATATAATGTTTTGTCAAGCAGATTTTGATAGAACTCCCTCCTGAATTTTACCAAATGGGTTTAATTAAGGAACATTTTTGGAAACATGCTGGATGGGTTTCATCATCCCAGGACCTATGCATGAAATGAGACATGTCCCCTTGGATCACTAGGTTATAAGAAGCATAGTTTGCCATGTTGTATTTTGGCCAACTAGTCCTCATCATTATGGATAACAGACCTCAGTTCGCCATTAACAGGAAGAGCTGAAAGCCTTGTTTTGGGATTGCTAGGATGGGATCGTTCTCCTTACACTGTGTTCCTATTTTTCTAGCTGTACTCTAAGGACAAAAGTGCTTAATCCTATACACCTATTTGCTGCATTTAAAACAAAAACAAAAACCTATATAAGGAAGAGGAAAAGCTCAAATGACATTCAAGGCAAACATCATAAGTGGAAAGTAGAGAGAAAACCATCTGATCACATAATACCAAGTAGCCAGGAATTTATGGAAGCAATTTATGGTTATCCCACAGATCAGAATATAAGAATGTGAAAAGAAATAAAATGCTTTATAAGAGACAAAATCCTGTGAGACTCTGTACAAAAAAAGAGGTTATCATTAGACAAGTATTTCTAAAAGAAATGAAGAAAATCTTAAGTATACATTCAAGCCACTTAAAATAATGAAACAAATATTAAGGGATATGGGAATCAAGATGAAGAAGAGCAAAAATTTAAAAATAGTACCCATACTCCAAGCTGTTTTGTGACTTTGGAACTAACTTAACAGTAGTTATTGATATGTGCACTTTTCTGCTACATGTATTATGCTTCATAAAAAGTTTTTTAAAAGGAAATTTCTGAATAATCTAAAAGAAGCTTTTAAAGTTTTTCTTCCCCAGCAGAAGAAGATAATTCAGATGGAAATGTGTTCAGATGGCTGTACACTTGTTGCTGTTGATAATAAATGTGTAGAATTCTTCACAGGATGGGCGGGGGTTGGGAATTAAAGCCTGTCAAAAGGTGGAACCTGATGTTCAAAGTTCTAAAACCAAGAGGAACCACAGGAGGGGCTTTAAGTTAAGAATGTTATAAGTAATAGAAAATCTAACTAGCAGTGGCTGAAACAAACAGAGACTTATTTTCCTCACAAAACAAGAAGTCCAGAAGTGGGTGGTTTCTGGCGTTCATTCAGCTACTGAGACATGCCATGGAGGACTGGATTAGTCAGTTCTTACAGTGCTATAAATACCTGAGACTAGGTAATTTATAAAGAAAAGGGGTTTAATTGGCTCACACTTCCATAAGCTCTATAGGAAGCATGATGCTGGCATCTGCTCGGCTTCTGGGGAGGCCTCAGGAAACTTTTGGTTATGGTGTAAGGTGAAGGGGAAGCAGGCACATGTTACATGGCCAGAGCAGTAGGAAGAGAGAAGGGGAAGGTGCTGCACACTTTTAAAAACTCAGAGCTCATGAGAACTCCACTCCCATGGTCCCATCACCTCCCACCAGGCCCCACCTCCAACACTGGGGATTACAATTTGACATGAGATTTGGGCAGAGACACAGATCTAAACCATATCAAGGACCCGTACTTTTCTCATCTTTCTCTTTCTCCATCCTTGGCAGTTGGCTTTTGTCCACATGCCTCATATTCAGAGTCCCGGCCATTTCCTCTGTGATCAAGGCTGGAAAAGAGAAGAGGGCCAATACCAGTCATATGTTTCATTTTATCAGAAAAGCAGAAGCCTTCTCAGGACTTTGGCACATGGCTGCCCCAGCTGCTTCCGTGGCTGGAGAAAGCCAGGGGTAAGGGAAGTTGAGAATGACTGTTGGGTTAACCGACAAACAGCAACTGCCAGAGTTTGTCATAAAGAAAATCATCTTGTAGCTTGATGCTGTTGGGAAGAGGTAAGAATTTAGAGCCTTTGGGAGTATAGCTCAGGCCTGCAAACGTTTCTACAAATAGAATCATAAAAGCAGTTAATGAATTTAGTTAAAACAGCAATTCGAAAGGCAGGTAGCCTGATTTTTCATTCTGAATTGGCCATAGGCCTTAATGAATGCTAATAAATTATTAGTCTTTCCCACTATAAAATAAGAATAATGTCTATTCTCTGCCTCACTTGAACCCTTTTATTCTGTCATTCACTTATTCAACAAATATATACTAAGCACCTCTTATGTAGCAGAGATTGTGTGAATGCTGAGGATACACGAATAAATAATGCAGAACCCTTTCCCCAGGGGAGGGAGGCCAGGGAACCTGTTGAATGAGCACTGCTTCATGTTGGATTGTGCGGGATGCCTTATATGCAGAAGATACGTGTGTGTATGTATACATATATGTGTGTGTACATATATGTGTGTGTACATATATGTGTGTGTACGTGTGTGTGTGTGTATATATATATATGGCTTATAGAAGCTATGTAAGCAAGTAATATAATAGGTAAAGTGGTACAACAGAAATATTCATGAAAGTGCCCTGGGACAGAGAAGGAAAATGTCTAACTCTGCCTTGAGAATTGGGCAGGGCTTCCCTGAAAAGATGAAATCTGAGATAGGGCTTGAAATTGAGTCTGAGTTTGTTGTACAGAAGTGGTTGGGGGGAGTAGCTTTTGGTGGAGAAACAGTTGATTCAAAAGCAATGACACTTAAAAGGGAATTGTTTCTTCCTGAAAAGTCAAGCAGTCTACTCTGCCAAGCATTCGGGTGGTGGGAGGTGGCCAGAGCCAGACCATGAAGGACCCAGAAGCCAGAAGTTTGGCCTTCGGGAGCCGTTGGCATACAGGACAAGACATGATGAGATTTGTGCCTCAGAAAGATCATTCTGGAATCTGTGAGGTGAGGAGGGGCTGTTGGAAGGGAGAGAGTCTGGGAGCAGAGAAGCTGTTTTGAAGGCTTTAGCCACAGTGTTGGTGAAAGATGGTGACACAGTTAAGGCAGCGAGGTCCAGAAAGATCTATGGAAGTGCAGCAGCTTCTGATGACTGATTGGATGTGTGGAAAGGGAGTCAGGGGAGGAGTCAAAAAAAGTTTCTAAAGTTTCTCACATGGCACTTGGGTGGCATCATTCACAGGAGATGTGGGAGAGTGTGGCATCTGCAGAGCCCCATCTCAGCTCCTAGAACAAGGAGCAGGCCTTTGCTTCAGGTCTTGTGTTTCCACAGTGATACTCCTCCCCCGACTGCCTCTCCTGCCGGGCCCCACCCAGCTGTGATTTCGAGGTCTTTTTCTGGGATAAGGCTCCAAATGGCCTGTGGTTGCCTCGTTCCTGTGTGCAAAATGAAATGGATGGCTGTAGCAAACGCAAAGGTGGGGTGGGGAGGGCAGCTATCCCTAGATGAGGCTTGGAGTTGGGTGCGGGCAGTGGCTGAGCGGTCATGGGTGCCCCGTGGCAGCTGCCTGCCTCACTGCGGCTCTGGGTGTTCATCCCACTCAGCTGCAGCACAACCTCGGTAGCTGTCATCGTTTTCCAAGCCAGTGGAGGCAATCAGACAGTTCATGATGCTTCAACTTCTCCAGTACATGACTGATACTTGAAGGAATTATTAAGATTCTTATTTATTTATAATTGCATCTGCTTGTTTGGCATTTGACCCCATTCATTCATTCTTGTTGTGAATGTATTAGGAGACCCTGTACGCTCTTGACTTCTCCTTATAATTGTTACTGTTACTGTTCTTTGAAGCACTGTTTTGAGTGTACACTTAAAAGAGGCTACTGATATACTGAAATTCACTGCACAGCTGAAATGCCCACTGCTTGAACTCAAGGACCGCCGTCTAAGAGTGGTTCTCGTCCTCATAAGTTCAACTGCCTTTTTTTTCCACTTCCTTTTCCCCCACATTTCTGCCCTCTTCCCCTTTAAAGGTTTCTACATTCGTACTTTCATTAGAGCAGCTCTTCTCCCTGAGGCCCCAAACACAGATAAATCAATTCATGTGCTTTATCAGTGTTGGGATTGCTGGCAGGTGCCTCACAGTGAACAGTATGGCAATTTCACCATCATCTCCTCTCCTCCCCTTTCCAGACATACATTCATACTTGTTTCTTCTTCTCTTAGATTACCCTATCTGACAAATCATTCAAATGAAAAATGATCCCATTGATTTGTCCACATAGAAGTTGAAGCTTGTATTTGGGAAGCAGTTTCGCAGTTCAACCAAATTGTGTGAAATAAAGTTCTTTCTTCTGATGTTATCTCTGACCCGTGTTGTGAGCATTTTCATCTGCTTGGATTATGAGACGTTCTTACCACCATTTAATTATCACCACTTGGTGTCCAGTGCTATAATGCAGTACTGTGCTTGAAGGAGATTTGCAATGATTCACTGAGGTGATAGACAAGATATTAACTTAGTGTATCCATTGTCTTGGTCTTCAAAGTGAGGGGAAAGGCCTATCAGTGGCCCATTCAAGTGTCCTTTTAGAAGTGTCTTCGTCCCTCTTTCTGGTGTTCTCTGTCACCCGTTTTATGACATTACCATAGAAGGAATATTTGTGTAAGTTGGTACAGTTCCACAAGAAGAAACATGGATCAGAAAATTAAAGGTAATCCTAGGGGTAAGAATGAGAAAATAAAAGCTCTTTAAGATGATTAGAGAATATATTAAAGTCCATTGATTTCGTTCACAACTATGAACTATGGGTAGATAATTTGTGACACTCACTGTTTTCCCTAATTTGAGACCTTTGGGGAAATTCTGGTTCATTCTTGCATTAGGGAATTTTCTGTGGCACAGTGTGTGGTAGTCATCACTAAGTCTACTTAACAGAGGTTCCTCATTAAGGATTTCGCACAAACTGGAATGAAGAGCAAAGCTTTCTTCTTAAAGAGAATGAAAGCATGTTTCCTTTCAAGGGACTGAACCATTTCTTTTTACCTCAGAATCTGAGATTTACAATTCTTTTTATGTATTTATTATTTTTTTTGGATACAGCATCTCACTGTGTCACCCAGGCTGGAGTGCAGTGGCACCATCTCAACTCACTGCAACCTCCACCTCCCAAGTTCAAGCAGTTCTCATGCCTCAGCCTCTGAAATACCTGGGGTTACAGGCACCCGCCTCCATGCCCAGCTAATCTTTGTATTTTTAGTAGAGATGGAATTTCAACATGTTGGCCAGGCTGGTCTCGAACTTCTGAGCTCAAGTGATCTTCCCGCCTTGGCCTCCCAAAGTGCTGGGATTACAGGTGTGAGCAACCACGCCCGGCCTACAATTCTTTATTTACTGTCTTGTGGCAAGAGCCTACATTTCTGGAATTTTAACAGGCAACTCAGGCAACTCATTTAACAAATATTTATTGAATATCTGCTGTACAGTGGGCACAGTGCTATCAACCTACTAGAGGGTTAGTTGGCTGGTCTTTAGTGATGAAAGAGAAAACATACTGATGATTTGACTGGAGTCGGAAACACTTGCCACTGCAGCTTTCAAGAATGGCCTTCTTAGAGACCGGAAGTGAGCAAGAAAATCAGTTGCAGAAACTAATTTGTAGTTAATAGCCACAATCTTCAGAGAGATGTCTTGGCTGAAATCCTGAATGTCGACTAACGTAAAATGTATTCTTGTTGCCTTATTTCTCATGATGCTTTGTTCTTTTGACCCAGAAACAGAAAAGATAGTCCTAGAGGCAGGAAATGGATTGCCATCCTGGAAATTCAATGACCAGCTTTTTCCCTGTGACGTGTGTGGGAAAGTGTTTGGCCGACAGCAGACATTGTCCCGACACCTCTCGCTGCACACAGGTGAGTGAGTGGGACCTGGGCTGTCAGCCCTCTGTCCTCCATCACCAACTTCTCTACTCCCCAGAAGCTGAGTTTCTCTAAGAGAGACGTTACAGGAAGTGCTGGGAATGTGTTTATCAGGACCTTTTCAAGCCATTTTGCCTGGCATGTTTAAGGAAGACCTTGGAAATGCTTTTTTATTTGTATTGAAAGGGCTCATTGAGTTCTGATGAGAAAATATACACGATTTAGGTTTATTCAGGTAAAATTCCTAAACTCTGTAGAGAATGTATTGATCTCATCTTGAGAGTGCAGGACGGGGACACACTCCATCTTACTGGTTTCATCTTATTGTGGTGGGTGGGAGCAGTGGGGGAAAAGGCACCTTGGTAGAGAAACAGCTTCTGCCTTTATTTACATATAATCGTGGAGAAATACAGTTGGTTCTGAAAGTTGGGAAAGGGAAGGCAACCAAGTTAACGAGGAGAAATAAATAGTAACTTAACCCACACAGCAAAAATAAGTGAAGACAAAAAGACGTAAGGTAAAATCAGTAGTAAACATAAAGCAAAATGGAAATACTAAAATCAAACATTTCCATTTTTTACATTGAAATCAGGTTTTTAAATAATCCAACTATATCTTATATACAGGGAACACAACAACCAAATGATAAAGAAAAGTTCAAAATAAAGATTTTGTACATCACACAAAATTTAAAAAGCAAGACAGGAAGTATTAATATGACAAGATTAATTTTGTCTTTTTATTTTTTCTTCTCAAGGCTGGAGTGCAGTGGCATGATCCTGGCTGACTGCAACCTCCATCTCCCTGGTTCAGGCAATCCTTCCGTTTTAGCTTTCTGAGTAGCTGGGACTACAGGTGCACGCTTCTACCATGCCTGGCTAATTTTTTAAGGAAGTTTTTTGTGGCCGGGCATGGTGGCTCACACCTGTAATCCCAGCACTTTGGGAGGCCAAGGCAGGTAGATTACCTGAGGTCAGGAGTTCGAGACCAGCCTGGCCAACGTGGTGAAACCCTGTCTCTACTAAAAATACAAAAATTAGTTGGGCATGATGGCGCAAGCTTTTAATCCCAGCTACTTGGTAGGTTGAGGCAGGAGAATCACTTGAACCCTGGAGGAGGAGGTTACAGTGAGCTGTGTTCGTGCCACTGCCCTTTAGCCTTGGTGACAAAGAGTGAAACTCAGTCTCAAAAAAAAAACAAAAAAAAGTTTTTCGTGGAAAAGAGGTTTCGCCATGCTGCCCAGGCTGGTGACTTTTTTTTCTTTTTATATTTTTAATATTTTTAATCTTAAATTCCACTAAAGGTAAAATTTAGTTGTATACTTAGCCACAAAGAAAACTTGAGGATGTTCCAGAAAATGGAGTTTCATAAGGTCACATTCTCTGAGCATACGTAAATGAAATTTTAAATAAGTAAGGATCAATAAAATGTCCTGCCTAATTGAACCAAAGAAAAGGGGAGAAAATAAAAATTCAAATAACAGATATCTAGAAGGAATGAAACAGAAAACATTTCTTAGGTAAACCTGGAGCCAGAGCTCTAGTCAGAGGAAAATTTATAGATTAAACGTTTTAATTAGAGAGAAAGACAAAAATAAAGGAATTTAACAGTCACCTTAAAGATTGGTAAAACAACAAAGTCTTGAAAAAAGATGGCCATAAAATAGATAAATCCTTTTAAGGCTGATTAAGAAAATGAAGCAAAAATACTCAAAGTTAAGAATGAAAAAGGAAGCCTAATCTTCAATTCGGAAGATGTTAAAGGATTATTGGAGAATAATGAAGCTCTAGGAAAAAAAAGCTGAACACTTAGATGACATAGCACATTTAAACAGAACGACTAAAATTGACCCAAAATGGGGAGGGAACTTGAATCAATCAGTTCCCAAAGGGATATTTGGAAAAATGATGAAGGACATACCGTTAATAAAGGCATCAGGTCCAAAAATTTTCCCTGGTGAGTTCTTTCTAACCTTTTGAGAAGAGGAAATTCCAATGTTATTAAACCTTTCCAAATGATAGAAGAAGATTTAAAAAGCTCCACAGTTTCACTTTATGGAGGATGCATAACCTTAATAACAAAACTTAACAACTCACTTATTCATACAAAAGCAAAACTTCTAAAGAAAGGACACATTATATATGCATGATAGGGCTCCTCCCCTGACCCTGCTGAGCCCAGAGGCCAGCCCTTCAAGATGTTGTGGACCACCTATAATAGTAATGGCCTTATATTTTGTAGAGAAGAAGTTTTTTCCATGCTTTTCTCTGTGAACTAAGGAAAACAGGTATTTTCTTTAAGCCAGGCTCAGTAATACCAAGTAAGCATTAAGGATAGAACACTGGAGTTGTTCTTTCTTTCATCTTCTGCTATTACCTTTATCTGTATGATGAAAGCAAAGCCTGCTCCTCTTAGTTTAATTTGCTTGATTAATCAAATGAATTCAGAATGCCACTCTGAAAATGATCCTGAAACATTTGTCAGTTTTATGAGAGGGTTTCCATTAGGAAATTAATTGAAATTATTTATGTAAAATGAAATTTCCAATTAAATTATTTCACACAGCATTTTTTCCCCCTTAATTTCATTAGTTTTTTTATTTCCTGGGTGACCCAGGCCAGGAGCTTAGGGAGAATGATGGGGCCTCTCTTACGCTGCAGTCCTGCAAATGCTGTGTTTCATTTCCCCACACTGCTCAGCACACACCCACCCACAACTGACACATGGGTGCATACACACACACTTGATCACTCACTCACACAATAAGATAAATATGGAGCTTATCTTATCTGGAAAAGGGGCTATGGGTGTCCAGAAAAAAAAAAAAAAAAGCAGATTATCTATTCTAGTTGCCCTGGGACTTTTTTTTTTTTTTTTTTTTTAAGAGGCAAGGTCTACGTCTTTCACCCAGGCTGGAGTGCAGTGGTATGATCATGACTCACTGTAACCTTGACCTCCTGGGCTCAAGCAATCCTCCCACCTCCTCCTCCCAAGTAGCCAGGACTCCAGGAGCATGCCACCACACCTGGCTAAGTTTTAAAAAAAATTTTGTAGAGATGGAGTCTCGCTGTGATGCCCAGGCTGGTCTCGAGCTCCTGTCCTTAAATAATCTCACCTCGGCCTCCCAGAGTGCTAGGATTACAGGTGTGAGCCACCGTGCCCAGTCGGAGATTTTCTTTTATATTTAGAAGTGCTAATACAGGAGTGACCTGCTGGGTAAAGACTTTTAGATTCTTACAATTCCAAGGCATTACCATGGTCTCCATTTGAAATATGACTTGAACCGTTCTTTCCTTGATACCTTCAACTGATTCTTGCATGGTGTTGGGACTTCCTTTTTTGAAAGCGATTTGGACTTTTTCCTGTTCCTTCACCTGCAGAGGAAAGAAAATACAAATGCCACTTGTGCCCCTATGCTGCTAAGTGCCGTGCAAATCTGAACCAGCACTTGACTGTCCATTCCGTGAAGCTGGTGAGTACAGACACTGAGGACATTGTCAGCGCCGTCACCTCTGAAGGCGGTGACGGGAAGAAGCATCCTTATTACTACAGGTGAGTTGCAGATGGAGCGTGCTAGTCTGCCTTTCTCAGACTCTTGGCTTCAACACTTTCTACCGTCTGCTGTGGACATACATCACCAAGCCATTTTTCTCAATCATAGCCTAGCCTTCATTTTAGTAATTTCTTTGCTTAGGTTGAGCCCTGCAGTTGCACAGACTCCTCTCTTGACTTGGGTGTCCCTGGTAGTATTAGTTGAAAGAGAAATGATTTTGGAGGTGGCTCTCTGGGGTGGAGCTTCAGACAGTGACTGGGCTGTGGGGATGTTGAATTTTTAGGTCTGTTCAGCTCAGAAGCTCCAACCTTTGTAACTGAGTGTGTTGCTGCTCCCTAAGAACTGTTTTTTAAAAAAAGCTGAGGAAATGTAAATCTGAGAACCCCAAAGAAATAGTCCAGAAGACGTTACATATTTCCCCTCCATTGTACATCCTTTAGTTCCTGGATTTTACGTTTCGTTTCTGTATTCGATCATGAATCAATATTGGTTTGGTAGCCATAAAACCCCCAAGTTTCAGGCTGTCTGTCAAATCTTGCCCTATCGATATGCCATACTGATTGGTGGAAACTTACTTTTGCAGGAAATGTCTCTAGCGATGGGTGGCTTCTATCAGAAGTTGTCCCAGACAAAGTAACCTCTTGCTTGGATTGCCATACAACAAACTGTATGTGCTTTCATTGCAACTAGGGAAGGTTTCCGGAGCCAGAGAGAGGCTCCTGGGCTGTGAGGTGCTCTCCAAGTTTATCAGTGGACCAGCACCACTAAATACCTTGGCAACACTACCCCGTGTCTCTTCGCCCAAAGGAAATCAGTTAGGTGATGTGCGGCATCTGGAATCCATAGTTTTTCATTAACTTTATGATTATTTAACATCATTATAAGACCTATGTGATTGTTACATGATGGCCCTTAGTCTCTTTGGCACACTGACTACTTTAGAGGCAATCCAGAAAGCAGAAGGCTTTTCTAATGCAAAACCTTTTGGTGGAGAGACAAATGTTTTAAAAATTCCAGTTTTCTTGAGGGTACTGTGTATAAATGGGCAGCCCACATTTAGAAGTATGTGTCACCCTTTTCTCTCCCCCTCTTTTACCCTTTCATGTAGTTGTCACGTGTGTGGATTTGAGACCGAGCTCAATGTCCAGTTTGTCAGCCACATGTCACTCCATGTGGACAAGGAGCAGTGGATGTTTTCGATCTGCTGTACTGCCTGCGACTTCGTCACCATGGAGGAAGCAGAGATAAAGACTCACATTGGCACCAAGCACACAGGTGACCATTCCTGTCTGTCCTTCTCACGCTCCTCCTCCATCCCCTGCACCCCAGAGCACCTGCCACCTGGCTGAAGCATCCCCACTGCCCTGAGACATTGCCCTTTCCTTCCATGGAAGGAAGGACTTTCCCGAGGCATGAGAGCCACGTTTCCCTGTAGTCATCATACTGTTTCCTGGCAAGGCCTGGGCGTCACTGCTCTGAAAGACTCCCAAGTTCAGATGCAGTAGAGAGGGGCTGAGCTCTTTGCTTGTTGCTCTCTCACCCTGGTCCTCTTCCTCATCACCATATGTGACAATCTTTTAATGCCTCAGCCTTACATCTTTGCACCCTGGATCTCATTTAAGCCCCATAGCAACCCTCTAAGGTGAATACTATTGTTATCAAACTGTATAGTACAAGTGAAAAAACAGGCTTAAGAGAGGTGGGGTATTCCATCCAAGGTCAGCAATTAGGAGTTGCTGTAGTCACTAGTTTCAGTCACTAGTGAAACTCAGCCCAGAACAGTTTTCATTCCAGGGCTTGCTCTCTCTATCATTGCTGTTCTGACAACCCAAGAAACACTTGGCAGAGCTTTGAACCTGTCTGTTTTCCTGTGCCAGGCACTGCACACCTACTTCTGTAGGCTCTGCTTCTCTCCAGTGAAACTGCAGCCCTGATGCTCTCCTTAATGACGCATGGCATGTGTGTTCAGGGCCAAAGAAAACTATAGATTCTCCTGAAACAAACCCATCACCGTCTAGGCCACGGCCAAGCCTCCACCAGTGCTCGCCTGTTGTTTAAGCCTCTTGCCATTCTGGTTAACTTCTTCCGTTTATTGATGTTAACATTGTAACTTCACCGTGCAATTATACTCTCACAAGTGGTGGTTACAGATGATACCAGCATGGAGTCATTAAGTGAGAATGAGGAGGAGCTCCCCACTGCATTTGCAGGGCTTACAAATTAAGAGCTGACGTTGCTGACTGCCAGCCCTGGGTGTTGGGTCAGCCCCTCACATCATCAGCACTTGAAGGATTTGGGAAGGGGAGTTTCCCTGACAGTTGTGCTGACGATGTGCACGGCAGAAAAGGATCTCTCTGTGCTTCTCTGGCCACTTTGGCTCAGTGATGCCAACAGCAATAAAAGCTTGTTTTTGTCAGTAAATTGAGCATCTATGACTTGGAGGTCTGCAGAGAGCTGTTATGCTGAGTGAGAAGGTGCCATTTTTACAGTCAGTTGTCTGACTGTAACCACATTAGCCTGTGGGCAGCAGGTGAGCTGGGAAACCCATGTTGAAGACGAATTAAATTCAGCATTTCTGGAGTGGCTAATGGAGGAAAAGGCTAACCTCTTTTCCATTACCACTGCCTTTTCAGATAGTCTTTTTTTTTCTCCTTTCTGTTAACCTTCGTTCTAACCCTCTTTAACCCAAAGTATACCTGAACCCAGCTGAAAACCTTCCTCCCTCCCATCCTGCTCCAAATCTCCCTCCTCGCCCATCCCACCATAAGGAAACCATAAAAACCATACCATATGGCTAGAAAGAAGCTGGACTTGTCATCACTTAATTGTCATGAGTGGAAACTTCACAGCTAACCAGCGCAAACACATACCTGGTAATTACCACAGGGAATGAAGCATAGCTCTTGTTCTCTCTGATGTAGCAGGGCTCAGGGCTTATTGTCTAGCAGGAAAGAATATTCTTGTTCATTAGTACAGTCACCCAAGAGTGAAATGCATTAAAGAATTTTCTTTTTCAATTCAGTAGAAGCCTTTAATGCTGCTGCTCTAAGAATAAGGTTAAAACCTATTTTATAAGCCAAGGCTCTGTAAGCTTTTTTCAAAAGGGGCAAATAGTAAATATTTTAGGCTTTCAGGTCATACAGTTTCTGTCACTACTACTCAACTCGGCTGTTGAAACTTGAAAGTATTGTAGACAATATGCAAATACGTGGGCATGGCCATGTTCCAATAAAACTTTATTTACAAAAACAGGAGGCTCATTTGAGCCCAAGGACTACAGTTTGCTGACCTCTGTTATAAGCTAAAGGTCTCACAGCAAAGATTTCCTGTATTTAGTGTAGTTTTGACGTGTTTGAGTTTAACCCAAAATAGATCAATCTAAATTTGTAAATTAGTAAGTTAGATTATTGCAAAGTTATGATATAAAGCAATATATATGTTACATGACATATATAGCAATATGTATTCCCAATAACAGGGAGCTTGTCTAAGTCACTGCTGTATCTCAGCACCTGGAACACACCCTACATAGTACAAGTGGGGACTCAATGTTCCTTCAGTGAATGAATATATTTGTGTACAAGCTCATCTATGCACATTTGTGCATGCTAAGTAAGAAAACTACTTAGATGTGGCCCTTGCTTGAACCTTAGAGTCCTAGTGACTTATTTCTGTAATCTATGTGGAAGTTACTTGACATGGAGGAAAGCACACACTGAATCCACGTTCTAGACCCCGTGGTACCATAAGTAGTATTGTGAATATAGGACCTCAGTTAACTTCTCTGAGCCTCCATCTGTTCCTATATTTTCAGATGTGCAGGAGATGCCCTTGGGCCTAAGATTCTCTAATTCTATGAGCCTTGTTCTCTAATTTGATTTTCCTATCTTAGGAAAAGACACCTACTATTTCAGTACCTTAGGAAATCTGCCACACTGTCTTGTTACCTAAGTGAAGTTGTGATCTACAGGATGAGCTCTAATCAACAGCACGCATTTTGTGTAGCCTCCTACAGAACCCATGCTTTCTCACATTTTTTATGGGTTGCTGTGACTCCAGGCATGCCTGTTAGTGGGATGTTAAGGGAGTACCTGAAGAACTGTCCTCTCATTAGGTGTTTCCCCATAGTGACCCCTCCTCACCTTCTTTCTCCCAGCATCTGACACCTTGTCCCTGAAGAGAGTATCAACAAGTGGGAAATATCCCCTCTGGTGCTTGTGACTTCTTCAATGCAAATTTTACTGCAATTTCTAAATGTTGCAATAAATGGCATTGAGGAATCTGAATGGCTATTTGGAAAATACAGCTATCAATACCTCACCTCACATTGACACAAAATAAATTCCAGATAACTTACAGAATCCCCGTTAACAAATCAGCCCTAGAAAAGCCTGAAGAAAATAGAATATTTATCAAACTCACAGAGCGAGAAGGATTTGACAAATCTTACGTGATAAAATAAAGCACAAATGAAAACAGTTGAGAGATTCGACACATAAAAATTTCTTCAGTTTGCAAAATAACAGAAAAAGAGAAGCAAAACCAAAACCTCAGTCTAAAAAAAATGTGTTTACAAAAATGACAAAAGGTTAATCTATTTACTACATAAAATATTCCTATAAAGTGTTAAGAAAACCTTTAGGCCTCTAAGTGAAGAATTAGCAAAGGATATGAGGACGTGAGCCTCGATTCACAGTGAAGGAAGTAAAAGCTAACCACTTACATAAGGAAACACATGCAGCCTCACTGGCAGTCCAGCGGAAAGTCAAGGCTTATATTCCACCTGTTAAGTTAGGAGAGCATTTGATGTTAATACTCACTGTTGCTGGGATGACACTGACACTCACATTGCTGTCGCCCTGCAGAGTGGTAAAACTGTTTGGAAACTAATTAAGCTGTTTATACCAAGAGGCTTAAAATGTAATGCCCTGTGACCCAGTAATACCATCTCTGGGAATTTATTCATGGGAAAATATTCAATCAGTGAAATATTAATTTTAACTTTAATTTTAAGGAACTATTTAAGTAGAGTGAGTCCCCTCCATGAATATAATAATATTTAAAACAACAGAAATATTTTCATGAATTTTTTTGAAAGCCAACTATGTACAGATATCTAAAATAGCATGGGAAAATACAAAGCATTAGTTATCATCATATTTTATAAATACGTATGTTTTATAATAGAATAATATTTTCTATAAAGCTTACTGTGATCCAGACATTGTTCTTAGTGATTTACATATAAAAACCTATTTAATTCTCACGACAACCATATGAGGTAAGTGCTGATATTATCCCCATTTTATAGATGAGATAATTGAGGCACAAAGTTAAGTATCTTGTCCAAAGTCATACAGCTACTAAGTGGTGGAGGTGGGATTCAAACTCAGTTATTCTGATCTGTTTTTTATTTTTATTATTTATTTATTTGTTTTGAGACAGGGTCTCACTCTGTTACCGAGGCTGGAGTGAAGTGGCACGATCTTGGCTCACTACAACCTCCACCTCCCAGGTTCAAACAATTCTCATGTCTCAGTCTCTTGAATAGCTGGGATCGCAGGTGTTAGCCACCACGCCTGGCTTACTTTTTGGCATTTTTAGTAGAGACGGGGTTTTGCCATTTGGCCAGGGTGGTCTTGAACTCCTGGCCTCAAGCAATTCACCCGCCTCAGCCTCCCAAAGTGCTGGGATTACAGGCGTGAGCCACTGCGCCCAGCCTGGATATCTAGAGTCCTTATTCTTAACCTTAATGGCAACAATTTAAAAGTAGAAGTGCTTACTTTTTTAAGAATGAAAAGAAGTGCACTAAAATCTAACAGTGTCTGTATTGACGCAGCAAGATGATTGGTAATTTTTTATGGCTTCAATTTCCTAATTTGTGCTGTTTTAAATTGTGCAATACTTCGGGGTTTTGTTTTGTTTTGTAAGTTCTCTTCAGCTGGTTGTCCTAATGTGTGAGGTTGCATCACCTGTGCACAGGTGTCCTTCACCAAGATCTTTGCAATGCTGAAGAAGGTAAATGACCACTTGGGTCACAGCTTTGGACTTGACTGGCAAGGGCATCCTGGCTCTCTCCACAGACGTAGCAAAACAAGATGAGGTCAGAAACAGAGGAGGCCGTTTGGACTAGGGATTACACATTGAGCAAGCTGGGCTGCATCACAGAGTGGCTGGCACAGCACATTTTATCTTTATAAATTTATTAATTTAGGTATTTCTGCCTGGGGCCATAAGCCTGAGGGTACTTGAATCTACGTTTAGAGATGGTAGTTGAAATTAATATGTTTTAATTCTAAAAATGAATTTAAAAGAATCACTTGCAACAGGCCAGTATTAGAAGATGGAGTTGCAATATCAGGGATTCAGGGTCCCCGCTGAAAATGTTCTATCTGGAAAATGTAACTAAGCTGGTTAAATATATACAGATAAGTGACTGGCAATAATGGTACTAGCGTTCACATAGCTTCCTTGTACCAAGAAGGAGTCTGAATTCTAAAGGCATATGCCATTGCTCCTCATGGTCAGTGACTGAGGTCACATACTTACAGTTCTAATAGGAACAAAGTTTTTAAAATTGTGAACTGAAGTAAGAGTTGTCTGCCCTGGACCCTAAGTGCAGTTCTGATGGGAACATCATTTGAAAACATTGTAAGTGGGTAAATATTTCTTCCTTTCTCTTTTTAAAAGCTTTTTTTTTTTGACACAGAGTTTCACTCTTGTTGCCCAGGCTGGAGTACAATGGCATGAGTGATCTTGGCTCACTGCAACCTCTGCCTCCCGGGTTCAAGCGATTCTCCTGCCTCAGTCTCCCAAGTAGCTGGGATTATAGGCATGCACCACCACGCCAAGCTAATTTTGCATTTTTAGTAGAGACAGGGGTTTCTCCACGTTGGTCAGGCTGCTCTCGAACTCCTGACCTCAGATGATCCGCCCTCCTCGGCCTTCCAAAGTGCTGGGATTACAGATGTGAGCCACTGTGTCAGGCCAAAAACTTTGAAAAATATGGTCACTCTAGAAAATTTTGAAAATGAAATAAAAGTAAACAAACATGACACCAATAATTTTATACTCTAGACGTAACCCACCATTATAGCGCTGTTTATTTCCAAACTTTGCATACCTATATATGACTTATTTTTTAATCTCCTAGTAAAGGAAGTTATTAGGAGCACATTTACAGTCACTAGGTTGCTTAATTAACTGATTTGAAGGGAACTGAAGAACAGTCTCCCTATATTTTCTCCCCTAACCTAAAACTACGGGCTCACATTGAATCTGTAAATCATTTTGTGGATAATTGACATCTTAACATTCTCAAGTTTCTTGAACCAGGAACAAAGTTTAGCTCTCCAGTTACTTGGGGTTTATAATGTACATATTTGGGCTGGGTGCAGTGGCTCATGCTTGTAATCCCAGCACTTTGGGAGGCCAAGGTGGGTAGATCACTTGAGGTCAGGAGTTCAAGACCAGCCTGGCCAACATGTCTCTTCTGAAAATACAAAAATTAGCCAGGCATGATGGCGCATGCCTGTAATCCCAGCTACTTGGGAGGCTGAGGCAGGAGAACTTCTTGAACCTAGGAGGCAGAGGTTGCAGTGAGCCGAGACCATGCCACTGCATTCCAGCCTGGGTGACAGAGGAGACCTTGTCTCCAAAAAAAAAAAAAAAAAGTACATTTTTAATTTGTCACAGTAGAACGTCAAGGGATTATTAAACCACTTCATATGTTGTATAAGAGCCTCACAATAGTAGATTTCCATTTCTCTTCCTAGCCTTTATGCTATTGTCATATATTTACTTACATATGTTTTACAAACCCTACAAAACACTGTTATTTTTGTTTAAACAATGTTACTTTTACTTTTAAAGATATTTCAATAATTTAAAATTTACAAATTTATCCATGTGCTTATCATTTCTAGCCTCTTCATTCTTTTGTGTAGATCAGTTTTATGTCTGATGCCATTTTTCTTCTGCATGGACTTTGAACATTTCTTGTAATTCAAGTCTGCTGGTGATGAATTCCTTTTGTTTCTTGCCTTCGTTTTTTAAATATGTTTTTACTGGGTATAAGATTTTAGGTTGACAATGTATCTTTCAGTACTTTAACGATGTTCCTTCACAGTCTTCTTACTTGCATAGTTTCCAGTGAGAAATCCACCATCATCCTTATTTTTGTTCCTGTGCATTTAACATATCTGTCTTCCTGTGGCTATTTTTAGGATTTTGTTCTTTAGCACTGGTTTTAAGCAATTTATGATGTTCCTTTGTACAGGTTTCTTATGTTTCTTATACTTGAAGTTCATTGAGCTTCTTGGATCTATGGGTTTATAATTTTTTTCAAATTTGGAAAATGTTTGGCCATTTCAAATTTCCACCCTCCCTACCCCACCAGGGATTCCAATTAAACTTAAGTTTACACTTCCCAAAGGCACCCCACAGTTCACTGATGCTCTTTTCATTTGGGGGATTTCCTTTCTCTGTTTCATTTCAGATAGTTTCTATAGCTATTATCTCCAGGTTTACTCATCTTTTCCTATGCCACGTCTAATGGGATTACTGCTGGTAACAGACTGCAGTTTTCATCCATAGAAATTTTATTTGGATCTTTTAATATTATCCATGTCTCTACTTAATTTCTTGAACATATGAAATATAGTTACAACTGTTTTAACGTCCTTGTCTGCAAAGTCTAACAACTGTGTCTGTTCTGGGTCAGCTTTGACTGATTGATTATTCTCAATTTGAATTGTGTTTATTGTTTTGCACATCTGATCATCCTTGGATGCAAACATTGTGATTTTTACCATGTTGGATGCTTAATATTTTATATCCCTATACATATGCTTGACCTTTGTTTTAGGATGCAACTAGCTACCTGGAAACCTCGTTCCTTTGGGGTCTTGCTTTCACAATTCTTCGGTGGGTCTAGATCACTAGGTGGTGATTTATCTAGGTTTAACCCATGACTTAGAGAGCTTTCTCAGTTTTCTACCTAATGCCCTGTAGATTAAGTGTTTTTCCAATCTGACTGGTGGAAACAAGCATTATTTCTAGCCCTCTCTGAGTGTCGTGCACTGTTCTCTAAGCTTTTCAGGTGGCTTTTCCCTCTCCAACTATAGGTAGTTTCTTCACCCCCATGCTCTGATCCATACTTTGCTGAATACTCAAGGGGAACCCTCTGTGGTCTCTGGAGTTCTTCTTCTGTGCTGCCCCTTCCTCTCTGATACTCTGTTCTGCAAAGTCTGGTCAGGCCCTCAACTCCATCTCCTCCACTCAGGGAGTCTGTCAGGTTCCACCTGATTCCTCCTCTGTGCACTGAAGCCTGGAAAGTCTCAAGGCAGGAAGCTGATCAGTCACAGGGCTCACCTCTTTTGTTTCCTGTCTCTCAGGGACCACTTTTCTTCATTGCCTAACATCCAGTGATGTGAAAACTAGCATATGATACATTTTGTCTGATTTTTGCAGTTGTTTCAGTAGTAATGGTAAACCCAGTCCCTGACACTCCCTCTTGAGTAGAAGCAGAAGTCTTTTGACACTAGATTTTAATGACCTGCTAACTTGTTTGTATCTGGCTTTGAGGGAGAGGGACCAGTGTACTGATGAAGAGCATGGAGCCTGGAGGCAGACCAGCTCAAACCTCTTCACCACCACTTCCCAGTCAGATGATCTAGGCCAGATTAACCTTTCTGTGACTTCATTCCCTCATTGTAAAATGGGACTAATAACAGTTGTGTCACATAGGATTTTTGAAAAAACAAAATGAGATAATTCAAAGTATAACACACTTCCTGGAATGTGGTAACATGTTCGGTACATCTTAGCTAATAGACACTTGTCAAATGAATGAATGCCTGCTCTTGGCCCCCAGTACCACAAAGGAGGTAGGTGCCTTAGGACCTGGGATCCCCCATCGCTGAGGTTGCTGGGGACATGAGCCTGTGCTCCCAGAATGTTGATGCATCCATGAGACTCAACTCGTCACCCTCAGTTGCTATCATTCTTTTCATCTCAGTAACAAGACTGGGTTATTTGCCTATTTTTCAGGGGAAGACAGGAAGACCCCCAGCGAATCAAATAGCCCCTCTTCATCCTCCCTCTCAGCTCTGAGCGATTCGGCCAACAGCAAAGATGATTCAGATGGCTCCCAGAAAAACAAGGGTGGGAACAACCTGCTGGTCATCTCTGTCATGCCTGGGAGCCAGCCCTCACTGAACAGTGAGGAAAAGCCAGAGAAAGGTAAGGAGGAGGTGGGTGTGAGCCTGCTCAATCCTCCGCACGCCAGGATGACCCATTCTTGAGAATAAGCCCTGGACAGGAGCGATGTCAGAAACTGATAATAGGCCCAGAATGCAGTATGCTGGGCATCACCTAAAATTTGCATTTCCTTTGGCTTAATTTGCATCTGACTATGGGGTGGAAGAATGGGGAGGGTGACACTGATCCCGATATTTGTATGTTTGACTCCTTTTAGCACAGAGATGTGGGAAACAGTGCCTGGCAGGGTATAGCTGTCAGGCAGAGGAGGCGGGAGGAAGGAGAAACTCGGCTCCACTCCTGCCCTCCTCTCCCCCCGCCCCATGCACCTCTATACCCAGCTTCGGTCCTTGCAGGGTTCGAATGCGTTTTTTGCAACTTTGTCTGCAAGACGAAGAACATGTTTGAGCGTCATCTGCAGATACACCTCATCACCCGGATGTTTGAGTGTGATGTGTGCCACAAGTTCATGAAGACCCCTGAACAGCTGCTGGAGCATAAGAAATGCCACACTGTCCCCACCGGTGGGCTCAAGTAAGGAAAGCAAGTACAGAACCTTTTACTGCGTTGTTATTAAACACCCTTTCCCATTCCCTACCCTGTCCCTTCCCGTGAAGGTTTCGGGAGTCATGGAAAAGGGGAGCTTGGTATGAGGGGAGTTAGTCAGGAACCTCTGCTGCCTTTTAGCTGGATTGAATTAGACCTGTTCCCCCTAAGGTGTCAATAGACCTCAGCAGGAGAATCCATTTTGCAAATATCCTGGGATTCAGGGCAAGAAAAACTACACGTTGCAACAGCCCAGCATGCAAGAATAGACTCCTCCTACACTGCTTGAGTTTTGTTCAGACTTGATTTTAATGGAGTCTGGGCTTAGTGTCCGCAAGCATAAATCATGCTGTCACCGAGATTCACCATCTCTGGTTTTCAGATGGCTTGCTACACATCCTTTAAGTAACCATTACAACCACCCCACCCCCCAAAATTGGACAGTTTGAAGAGGCAGGAGGCAACATTTTTCATACAAAGAGCATGTGCTTCCTATCCTCCTGCAAACATACTGATGTCTTCCTCCAGAGATGTAGACAGCGACCATCATCTTTAACCAGTATTTTCAAGAGACTCTTTGGTCTCAAGTGTGACCAATCAATTAATATCAAACATACTGTGTGTCTGGCTTGATAACAGGTGCTAATGGGCACACAGGAATAAAACACCATTTCCACCCTCAAGAAATGTATCCCCTAGTACTACCTAATCTGCCCAGTGAAATCAGAGTCCCTGTTCACAAGGCACTTAGGGTCTGGTAAAGAGAAAGCAGCACATGTAGCGACACAGAAAGACACCGTTTTCAAGGCATAATTACTCATTTTTAGCTAAACAATCATGTTGAATGAAAAATTACATTTTACTTAAGGGGAAAAAAAAAAACTTTTGTTTTAAAACATTTTCATCATTGAAACTCGCAACCTGCCAGAGAGGTGGCATGACTCCCCCAAATGGGTGAGGAAGGGAGAGATGGAAAAGGGCCCTGGGAGTGCAGTGTCGGGGGCGGTGCAGTGTCGGGGGCGGCGCGTCGGGGGGCGGCGCAGGCTTCGTGCCCCCAGGCCCCTGCCTCCTCAAAAACTGCCCCAAACGGGAGAGTCAGGGAGCAACAGGACCTACCGTTGAACTCCATTTCGTTTCACTCTTGGGGGTGCTTCCGTGGGAGGGGGAGGGGAGAGCAGAGGGGATTGGGGAGGGGGTGATTATAATTCAGGGAAACCAGCCGATGGGAAATGCCTAGTGAGAGCTCATTTGGGAATTCCATTTGGTTTGTTCCCACTGTCCCTTTATAAATATTTGTGTGCTCTTATTTTAAAAAGAAAAACACCAGAATCATGTTTTTCTGTGGTTGGACCAGTGCTCACTGCCCTTCCCAGTAGCCCAGTCACACCCATGAACGTTACGGCCCCTGCCAGTTTTGGCTTTGCCAGTTCGCCTTTCCTCAGGGACCTCCAAAGTCCCGAGCCTCTGAAGCCATGGGGGAGAATGCACAGTGAACTCTGATGCTTTTGCTGGTACAGACACTTCCCGTGCGGTGCTAACCGTCCCCTGTGTAATAGTTTATGTTCTAGGATGACCAAGTAGAAGAATACTTTGAAAAAATTGATAATGCCTTCTGGCTATACAGTGAGTCTTCGTTTTGTTTTGTTTTGTTTCCTTTGCCATATCAGAGAATTAATTTGCCTGAGAGAGTGTCTTTAAGAAAATAACGGGAGCACGGAAAAAAACCCTTAGCACTTTGCCTGAGCAGCGAAAGAAAGATTGAGCTGTGGGTCACAGAAATGTCCTTAAAATGAAACAGACTGCCGATGTCTAAATTGCTTTTCTGTGATGGAACTGCTTGTACTCTATATCCTGTTCATAATGCAGATCAAATAAGATTATACTATTATTTTTCTTTTGCCGTAGCTCAGGACAGTGGTGAGTTTCAGACTCCTCTAGGTAAGGCCCAGCTTGGCGTAGGGGTTGTGTGTGCACCTGACCTGGGAATGGGCTTTATATTTCTCTCGTGTGCACTCTTCTGTGAGCTGAGGTTCAAAGGCTAACGGCGAGCTTGGCGCTGAGGAGGCCGTGCACGGTGCACTTGGTTGTGTTGGGCTCTGCTGAACACTTCTCTCCAGACCCTCCGAGGACAGTCCACTCCCGGGCCCTGCCCTGCAGGAGCCAAGCAAGAGCTGAGGCAGCCACTTTTGCATTTGCATTCTTTGTGGAAAGAGAGCAAACACGCCACCGTTCTCTAAGCCACTGACTCCAGCCTGGCAGCTTCTAAAAGAGAAGCTCAGCGGAGTTTGTTAACGTGGCCTCACCACTCCTCGTGGCCCCTCTGGACAGACAGGAGGGTTGGTGGTAGCATAGCCTTACTGCAAAGGATGGAGAAACTGAGCCACAGAGAGGCCCAGGCTCATCCTAGGGTATCCAGCTCCGGCCTGATAAGGTGATGGAGCTGAGACCAGCATCCACCCTTCCAGAATCTACCTAAATTGCCTGTAGAGACCACTCAAATAATGAACCAGTATGTCCTGAGTGCTTACCATGTGCTGAGTACTCTACCAAGCACTGCAGAGAATGCAGAGGAAATGTAAGATTCGTTCCTGCCCTCTGAGAATTTCCGATTCAGTTGGATTATTACCATTTCTACGGCATAATCATGTACTAATAATGTCTTCGAGCTCCAGATAGCAGCTGTCTCCTCCCTCCTCCCTTCCTCATTAGCAGATGGGCTGTTTGGGTGGGCTTCCTTCTCCTCCCATGCCCCTGCCATAGTCCTCAGCCTCCTTTCCTGATCAAGAGCCAGTCCTATAAGGAGATATGTTTTACAAGTACATAGATATGTACACACGCACACACTCACATAGAGAGACACACACAGGCCTTCTCATCCTAACAACCCCTTAATAAGCACGATTCTGACCCCTGTGACTTTCTGTTTGCTGGAGGTAGCGCTCCCCCTATAAGCTGTTCTTTAAAACCTCTTAGCCTTTCTGCGTGTGCTTGGTGTGGTGCATGAAAAGTCGATTCTTTGTGTTGCTCCCATCTAGAGGGGAGGTCAGGAGGTTTAGACCTCTGCTCTGTCTGGTCGGGAGTGGGGAGGGCTCCGAGGGGTTGGGTGGGGGCTGGAGGGGAGCACCAGGAAATTGATTCCTGGCACTTTCTCTGCTCCCCTTCCTGAGGGCTGGCCTTGGCTGTGCTGGCCAGGAGACCCAGAATAGGCCAAGCGACCCTCGCCAGAGCTGCTCGTCAGTGGGGACTGCTCTGTCAGCAGGGAGAGCCAAAAAGGGCTGTTCCACCCCTGAGAGGCAGCAGGGCTGGGCTGGGCAGGCCTCAGACACTGGGGGGCGGTGTGAGGGAAGGCTGGTGAGGAGGGGAGAAGCGGGGCTGCCTCGGAACCATCCCAGTTGAACCTCCCTTGTGCTGCTTCCCCCGGCAGGTGCCCATTCTGCATTTATTCCACCAACCGCCCCGCTGCCATGGAGTGCCACCTCAAGACCCACTACAAGATGGAGTACAAGTGCCGGATCTGCCAGACGGTGAAGGCCAACCAGCTGGAGCTGGAGACGCACACCCGGGAGCACCGCCTGGGCAACCACTACAAGTGCGACCAGTGCGGCTACCTGTCTAAGACCGCCAACAAGCTCATCGAGCACGTGCGCGTCCACACCGGGGAGCGGCCCTTCCACTGTGACCAGTGCAGCTACAGCTGCAAGCGCAAGGACAATCTCAACCTGCACAAGAAGCTGAAGCACGCCCCACGCCAGACCTTCAGCTGCGAAGAGTGCCTGTTCAAGACCACACACCCTTTCGTCTTCAGCCGCCACGTCAAGAAGCACCAGAGTGGGGACTGCCCCGAGGAGGACAAGAAGGGCCTGTGTCCAGCCCCCAAGGAACCGGCCGGCCCCGGGGCCCCGCTCCTGGTGGTCGGGAGCTCCCGGAATCTCTTGTCTCCCCTGTCAGTCATGTCCGCCTCCCAGGCTCTGCAGACCGTGGCCCTGTCGGCAGCCCACGGCAGCAGCTCAGAGCCCAACCTGGCACTCAAGGCTTTGGCCTTCAACGGCTCCCCTTTGCGCTTTGACAAGTACCGGAACTCAGATTTTGCCCATCTCATTCCCTTGACAATGTTATACCCCAAGAACCACTTGGATCTCACATTCCACCCTCCCCGACCTCAGACTGCGCCTCCCAGCATCCCCTCGCCCAAACACTCCTTCCTCGCCTATCTCGGACTAAGAGAAAGAGCAGAGACTGTCTAAGGGCAGCCATGTTCTGTACCAAAAAACAAAGAGACAAAGACAAAAAAAAAAAACCCTCAAAACTTAAACACAACCCCAGCAGGTGTATGTTGCTGCAAAACCTACAGGCCCCCATGGGTCTGAAACATGTGTACTGTATATCTTTAGTAAGGAATAGAGAATTGGCTCTGTGTGTATACCTATTGCATTGACCTGAAAGCTGCTTTATCCAATCTTCAGAGAGGTGACCTACTGCATACTTCTACCTTCAGAGGCATGCCTCCCCAGCCACCCACTCCCACTCTCAGCCCTTCTCCGTACTTTTCTCTGAAAGGAATCTTGTCTTGTTAAACCCTGAAGAGAGTGCCCTTAATAGCAATCAGCACTTGTAAGCTTGTATACCGGTGCATTTGGTTTTCTGTTGGGTGAATGGGGTGCGTGGGCGTTTGCGGATTCTGAAAGAGAAAGCCGTGTGTCGCGTGCCGTGACATTTCTATTGCACATTCTTTGTACTGGCTTCTTCAACAGCGATGAACGTTCTTTTCCCTCCTGGGTGGTTCATCCACAACTGTCTCTCCCTGTGCTCCTTCATCACCTTTCCCTCTCTCTTTGACGGCTACAGAGTGGTAGGGCCTGGTGCTTAGTCGATGAAGGAATGGTAGACATCTGCAGTGCTGCTGGAGATTTCCGCCAGAGCGCTGGAGACCCTGTGCTCAGATCTTCTCTGGTGATGAAGATGCGAGGAATCAAGTGACTGATCTGGAAGAAATATCTCGCAGCACTGCAGCTAACATCACAGAACTTAAGTGTATCTTGTGTGTGTGTGCCCACACGTAGACAAATGTGGACGGTGCACACACACACAGTGCATCATTTTTTTAAGGGCAGATTATATATATATATGATGTATTAATTCAGTGGTTACCATTTGTTTGCAGGAAAAAGACATGTATGAGTGAAAAAAATTATGGTCGATAAATCCAGCCAAGGAGATTAAAAGGGGTTTGGATAAATTCTGGGTATAAATGCTCAGACTAAAAAAAAGAAACGGCAGTTTTGCACAGTGCTATGGTCTTGCACTAGTTTTTGTTTCTCATCTGAAAAAAAAAAGTAAAATAAAAGGAAGAAAATGTACCTTTTTTATGGAATGAGAAGACTGTATGTTTGAAGATTTAGCCACAACCTCTTTGACATATAATGACGCAACAAAAAGGTGCTGTTTAGTCCTATGGTTCAGTTTATGCCCCTGACAAGTTTCCATTGTGTTTTGCTGATCCTCTGGCTATCGCGGTATCCTCCATGTTATTAATAACTCTGTATTCCATTTTGTTAACGCCTGGTAGATGTAACCTGCTAGGAGGCTAACTTTATACTTATTTAAAAGCTCTTATTTTGTGGTCATTAAAATGGCAATTTATGTGCAGCACTTTATTGCAGCAGGAAGCAGGTGTGGGTTGGTTGTAAAGCCCTTCGCTAATCTTAAAAAGTAATGAGTGATTTAAAAAGAAAAAAGGAAAAAAAATCTTTGGCTGAATATGTTCATTGCTTGTATTTTTAAAACAACAGAATTTCCAGTATGAAACAGGCTGAAAGAACAGGAAGAAATGTTCTTTGTATCATAATGGGAAGTTTGGAATATAAAAGTTTATATATTATTTATCTATTGGAGAACTGGTGTACAGGAGGAACGCGTTCTTTCTGTGTTGCTGTTTTCCATCGTGTTATCCTAAGAGTTGGAGTTTTTTTAAATCTGTTTCACCAGGGGAAAATAAAAGCATCCCTAATATTCTTCCTCTAGTCAGTTTGCTTTGCTGAAAGCTCCCTGGAAATTATTACAGTTCTACAGGAAGCCAGAAGACTGTACTGTCTGTCCACACCATGCTCTCCCCAGTCCCCTCCATGCCAGTCCCTCGTCCCCACACCCAGCAGGTGTGCTACACCTCCCTTTGCCAGTCACCCGCTGTGGATGGGGAGCCTGCTTGGTGCCCTGGCAAACCTGTTTACACTAAGGAGATGCCCACAGGGTCAGGGAGGCCAAACCAGCTAGGGCGGGAAGCTCCCAAACCCTCAGTCATTCTCCAGCAGAGACCTTTGCTCTTGGCCAGGTTTGAAACGATGTTCAACCTCGCCACGTCAATGTCTCAGTAAAAGACACTAAAGATAGTTATGGACAATACACTCCAAGAATTCTGGGCTTATGGATGGGATGGCTTTTTTGTTGTTTTTTTTTTTTTTTTCCAAGTCATGTCTTTATTCAAGTCATGTCTTTATCCCCATATAATGGAGAATGTGCCACTAGGCTAATAATATGTTTTCAAAATTACAAGTTCAGTGATGACAGGAAAGAGGGCTATAATCCCACAGAGGCTGGTAGAAAAGGTGAATAACACTTAAGCACCAGTGGGTTAAAAACCTGAAAGGGTGGCCCTGACAATTCAACTATAGGTTTTACAGCATGCCACTTGTGCAATAGGAGGTCTTAGGGTTGACACTTTCAAGAACAAGAGGGGTGAAGGAAGGAGACGTTTACTGCTCAAATGCCATGCATTTCACTGCTTGCCACTGAACTTGTATTTGAATGACTTAGTAATGCTTAATATAATTGGGCAACTTTTTTAGCACTTTGGAAAGAGTCATCAATCTTTCTGGTAAATTATAAAAGTTTTCTGAGTGAGAACAGGTGTGTTGGGAGTTTGTTTGACTTTTTATATTATTATTGTTATTAATAAAGAAAAAAATCTACAGCATTTTTCAGACTCCACCCTAGAAAATATGTACCCCTGAATTTGGTTTGCAGTTGATACTCAGGGAAGGATGTATTCCATAGATATCCTTTCCGTGTAAAACACTAACATCTTTGAGAAATTCACCTACCAACTAACTTCAGTTGTTTTCACTATGCATTCTTCAGTGAAAGCTAGCTTATTTTTCCATATAGTAATGCAGTTAGGGTTCTCAGCACTTTCTTTCTTCTGTCCTTTTTTTAACTCTTCATATTATGTTCAGATGATCATACTGTCAAGGTTTGTGTACATTACTGAAAATTTGTATTGTATAAAGCTTTTTGCATTACAAGGCTGTACAGGGTCATTTTGACAGTAACTGGTATATTCCTTTGCATCTTATGTTGCATTGCCAATTTCTAGTGTATCCAGTTTGAAAGTATAATATACTCTAATTAAAAAAAAAAGGTTGGCTATACTCTTGTTTCTTTTTCTTTTTTGGTTTGCCATCCTTGACTGCTTGTTAGGCTCAGGGTCTTGTTTGTCTTGCTTTGTTCCGGTTTTTTACTTCTCAGTGTATGTTAATCAGATTTCAGAAATGTCCACTCCCGGTTATAACTGTCACAAAATTCAAGTGTTGAACAGCCATGGTTACAATACAAACTGTTATTATGTACATCATTAATGGGCATTAAGGTTGAGAGCATATCCAACATTCAGGACAGTGGTAGGCCAGCTCCTTCCTAAAATTACTTAGTGACATTTAAAAGTGTTCACCAGCCCTGTCCTCTCCTGCTTTACATCATTTTGTTGACCCCATAGCCAAAGGGGGGAAAACAGATGAATAATTCCATTTATCTTAATGAAGCTGAGCAACTATGAGATTTTAATGAGCGGAAAAATGGTATGTTTGGCAAACTAAATAATGATCTATCCAAATGCAAGTAATAGTTCACCATTCAAGGGAAGGTAACAGAGAAAGAAAGTGAGACCAAAGACAGAGCGAGAATGAAATGAAAAACATGCTAAGTTCAAACAATTTTTTAAAATCCATTTTGTTCTATTTGAGACCTTTCCATGAATCCATGATGGTTGACAAAAATATATAAAGCAGCAGAAGAGACTGTTTTGCCTGGTTTGTAATTTGCATGCGTATAAATATAATGTCCTTTGCTTATTTCAAGCAATTGTGAACCACTTCACTCTAACATTTAAAAAGATCAAATTTACTTTTTTAAAAATGGGATAATGTAGGAGAAGCCACTTTGAAAATGGCCAGTCAGTAATTAGACACTATTTTATCCTTTATTTTTTCATCCAATAGCTATTTTTTAGGTAATTGAGTCAAATTCTTTAATTTGGTTCCAATACTAATTTTGTTTTGGGTGTCTGGTGTTTATTGGAAATATTCATATAAACCAGACGTCTTTGATTTTTGCTAGTGCTGCAGGCAGGCGTGGCTTCTCATTTTTGTACACATTTTTTTTTCTTAAACTCCACAGCTACCTCATATTTTCCCTGTGGTTGGGAATAGCCAGCAATACAAAGAAAATAATCAACAGTTTAGTAATCATTTCCCCAGAATGGGCCTCCAGTGACTTTGAGAAATGGTCTGGAAACAGAACTGTCCATGACAGAACAGACCACATCCTCTCCCATCTTGACTTCCCTGGAAAACATGGCACTTGGACCTGGGCATCTTCAAGCCAGTCATGGAGCCTTTGTTTGAATTTTAATTCAAGTACAATTAGAGATTTTTCCTATTGTCATGCTACATAAATAGAGTTTAAGCTAAGACTCAAAGCCATGTTTTCTGTAATATATCCATTGCCGATGGATTGTTTGGGGGCCACCAAGAAACTATGCCTGACCATTTAACAGAGCTGCCTCACTGGTCTCGAGGGAGCAAGGAGAAATAGCAAGCCATAGTGAGCACATATGTCCCCTTACCCACAATCAGAAGCATCACAGTAGAACCCCTGCCTGCCAAAGGTCATGTGGGGTTTGTGAATAATTTGAGGGGGAAGACACATTAGTCACTGTGCTTTCAGTCTGTGGGGATGAAGGAGAGCCAAGAGGTGCCTAGTGAGATGGAAGCGGTAGCCGCTGAGTGATTTCATCAGTGCTTCCAGAAGACAGAGAATATAGAACTGGAACCCTGCCCAGCAGTAGCTTAGAACCTGTGAGCAAAATCACAAGATAAAATAGGTCCCTTGGAGATTTAGGATTCATTCTAAGGAGCCATCTATCACAGATATTCAAGATACTCCAGCCAATATTCTTGCTTACATCATTGCCTCAGAATAGAAGAGTGCCACATAAAATGAGGTTTATTTTGGGAATAACTACAATTAACTAAGCAGGAAAATGCCTGTAAAACAGGCCCCAGGGTAAGTGAAGTGCAGTGACTCCCAGAAATTGGGGCACCCTGCTTTTCCTTGTGCAACATCTGAAAGCTGTCAGGTTATTTATTAATCAAGTCCTCTTCTTTATGAAGTTGTAGAGCTTCAGTTCATCATTCTTCCTTTGTAGTTGAATCTGTAAAACAGGAAAATGCAGATCCTGCTCACATTGATAGGAGGATAAAAAGGGAAAAGAAAAACCAATTGCTATATCTCCCTGGAATTCCTTTCTCATACAGCTAAGTATTAGTTTATAATTCTTGGTTTTCAGTAGAATTATAAACCCGGAGCAGAGAATCTACCTCAATTCACACTTCAAAATCAATTCCCTCTACACAACTCCCTACAGGTGTTTTTTGACCCTGTATAGTGAGAAAATTTGGATTACTTATAACTTTTGCCAACCACAAGGGACATTACCATGGAGTCAGACTACCTGAGTTACAAACCTGACTCAGACACAAACGAGGGGTGTGATTATGACATACCATTAAGCATCTTATGAAAAGAGACGCTGAACTAAATGATCTCTAAGAGGCCCCCTTCCTACTTCTAATATAACATATAATCAACCATGGTTCTACAACTTGTTGTAAACAAGAAAAAGCTTTTTGAAAGAGAGATGGTTGCAAGGCAGAATCCTTATAAGGCAGTTACAGCAAAAATGGCACCTCAACATTTTCAAGCCACAACAGGCTCAGTGAAGGGAAAAAAAAATGACTAAAAAGATTGTTCTGCTCACATTACATGTTTTTCTTTCTTTCTTTTCTTTCTTTCTTTTTTTTTTTTTTTGAGGCAGAGTCTCAATTCTGTTGCCCAGGCTGGAATACAGTGGCATGATCTTGGCTCACTGCAACCTCCACCTCATGGGTTCAAGCAATTCTCCTGCCTCAGCTTCCTGAGTTGCTGGGATTACAGGTGCCTGCCACCACACCCAGCTAATTTTTGTATTTTTTTTAGTAGAGGCGGGGTTTCACCATGTTGGCCAGGCTGTTCTTAAACTCCTGATCTCAAGTGATCCTCCAACCTTGGCCTCCCAAAATGCTGGGATTACCAGCATGAGCCACCCATGAGCGACCAGCTTTAAGTTTTTCTCTTCTGATTAAAGCTAAATCTCCATGCCTGGATTGCCTGCAGCCATCTTGAGGGTGGCTTAAACGTATTTTGCTGAACTGTTTGATCTGGTTTGATGAGTTAGGGGTTTGCCAGATGGATGGTGAGGCTTTGCCCTGCCCACCTTCATCTCTCCAACTCTATTCCCTCCATTTCCCACCCCAATTGCTTGAAGCCGAGAGGAGGTCCTGTCAATGACATCTGACCAGAGCTGGTTGCTACAGCAAAAAGTAGAATGAGGTGAGTCTGTGAGGTGCAAAACAAGAGGTGTCCAATAAAATGATCGTATTTGGTGTGAATGTTGCCAGGTCTTTAGCCTCTAGGTCAAGGTTGATTACCCACCCACCCTGCTGGGTTAGCTCAAAGCATTTCCCCTCCACTCCTGGCCCCTCACTCCTGAGAAGGACTGATGGGCTTCGGCAGAGCTATGGACAGCATTGTGCCACGATGCTAAGAAATGGAGGAGTCGGCACATCAAGAGGCAGGCAGAGCCTTCTCATTCATGTAGCAGCGTCTCTTTAGATTTCTCTCATATTGGGGGTGTGTTTTTTTATTTCTCTGATGGGATGTAGCTCTTCTAGGACTTTTTAGGGAGAATCCATGGGAGAAAGTTGTGCACTGCCTTCCCCCATAGCTTCCTTGACCTAGGAAAGCCACATGATAATCAAAACAGGGCTGATAGGAAGAAGTTACCACCCAGGCCTTAGCAGGAAGCCTCAAGCCCAAGTGAAAAGGCATCTCAGTGGCTCTCCTAGGTTCAGACTTATCATGAAAGGTGTTGTGAGCCATACTCCAACTAGGAATAAAAAGATTACATTTGTCTGGCATCTTTTCTGTGCATATAACTCCCTCAGGAACATATAACTTCCTCAGGAAGATGGGGCTGGACAAAGAGTAGTTGTACTCACAACAAATAATTAAAAATTAAAATATTCAGTATAGGGGTTTTGCCTGTTTCTTCTCATCTTTGACACACAACTAGCAGTTGTTTTACTAGCATCAAGATCATCCAGGAAAACATGACCCCACCAAATGAACTAAATAAGGCACCAAAGATCAATCCTATAGAAATAGAGATATGTGACTTTTAAGGCAAAGAATTCAAAATAGTTGCTTTGAGGAAACTCAAATACATTCAAGATAATACAGAGAAGGAAATCAGAATTCTGTCAGACAAATCTAGCAAGAGATGAAAATAAAAAGAATCAAGCAGAAATTCTGGAGCTGAAAAAGTGTGATTGACATACTGAAGAATGCAGCAAAATCTCTTAATAACAGAATTGATCAAGCAGAAGGAATTGTTGAGCTTGAAGACAGGGTATTGGAAAATACACAGAGAAGACAAAATAAAAAAGAATAAAACATTCCTACAAGATCTAGAAAAAAGCCTCAAAGGGCAAATCTAAGAGTTGTTGGCCTTAAAGAAGAGGCAGAGAAATAGATAGGGGTAGAAAGGTTATTCAAAGGGAAAATAACACAGAACTTCCCAAACCTATGGGACGATACTAACATTCAAGTACAAGAAGGTTATAGAACACCAAGCGAATTTAATCCAAAGAAGACTACCTCAAAGCATTTAATAATCAAACTCCTGAAGGTCACAGATAAAGAATGGATCCTAAAAGCAGCAAGAGAAAAGAAACAAGTAACATACAATGCAGCTCCGATATGTTTGGCAGCAGACTTTTCAGTGGAAACCTTATGGGCCAGGAGAGAGTGGCATGACATATTTAAAGAGCCGAAGGAAAAAAAAACCCTTTTACCCTAGAATAGTGTGTCTGGTGAAAATATCCTTCAAACATGAAAGAGAAATAAAGATTTTTCCCATACAAAAAAAACCTGAGGGACTTCATTAACAATGGAACTGTCCTACAAGAAATGCTAAAGAGAGTTCTTTTCAGGAAAAAAAAAAAAAGGATGTCAATGAGCAATAAAAAATATCATCATCTGAAGGTACACAAACATAAATACATGAAAAAAAACAGCGTATTATAACTGTAACTGGTGTGTAAACAACTCTCATCTTAAACAGAAAGACTAAAAGATGAACCAATCATAAATAATAACAACAACAACTTTTCAAGACATAGATAACATATAAGATACAAATAGAAACAATAAAAAGTTAAAAAGTGGGAGATGACATTAAGGCATAGAGTCTTTATTAGTTTTCTGTTTGCTTGTTTGGTTTTTTTAGGCTAACAGTGTTAAGTTGTTATCAACTTAAAATAATGGGTGATAAGATAGTATTTTCAAGTCTCATCGTAACCTCAAACCAAAAAACAGATACACACAAAATAAAAATAAAATAAAAAGAAACTAAATCATATCACTAGTGGAAAAAGTCACCTTTCCTCTAAGATATGGAACACAACAAGGATGCCTACTCTCACCACTGTCATGCAACATAGTCCTGGAAGCCATAGCTACAGCAATCAGACAAGAGAAAGAAAAGGCATCCACATTGGAAAGAAAGAAGTCAAACTATCCTTGTTTGCAGATGATAAGACCTTATATTTGAGAAAACCTAAAGACTTCATCAAAAAACTATTAGAACTGATAAATTCAGTAAAACTGCAGCATACAAAATCAACGTACAAAAGTCAGTAGCATTTCTATATACCAACAGCAGTCTGAAAAAGAAATTTTAAAAGGGATCCCCATTTATAACAGCTACAAATCAAATAAGACACCTAGAAATTAATCAAAGAAGAGAAAGATCTCTACAATGAAATAATACAACACCGATGCAAGAAACTGAAGAGGACAGAAAAAAGAAAGATATTCCGTGTTCGTGGATTGCAAGAATCAATATTGTTAAAATGTCCATACTAGGCAAAGCAATGTACAGATTCAATGCAATCCTTACCAAAATACCAACGACATTCTTCAAAGAAATAGAAAACATAATCCGAAAATGTACATAGAACCACAAAAGACCCAGAATAGTCAAAGCTATCCTAAACAAAAAGAACAAAACTGGAGGAATTACATTACCTGACTTCAAATTATATTACAGAGCTGTAGTAACCAAAACAGTACAGTACTGACATAAAAAGAGACCTATAGAACAATGGAACAGAATAGAGAACCCAGAAGCAAATCCAGACATCTACAGTGAGCTCATTTTTGATAAAAGTGCCAAGAACTTACCTTGGGGGAAAAGACAGTCTCTTCAATAAATGGCACTGGGAAAACTAGATATCTATATGCAGAAGAATAAAACTAGACCCTTATTTCTCACTATATACAAAAATCAAATAAAAATGGATTAAAGACTTGTATCTAAGACATCAAAATATGAAACTAAAAGAAAACATTGGGAAAACTGTCCAAGACACTGAAGTTGGCAAAGTTTTATTGAGTCATATTCCACAAGCACAGGCAACCCAAAGCAAATATGGGCAAATAGGATCACATCAAGTTAAAATCTCCACACCAAAGAAAATAAACAAAGTGAAGAGCTGACCCACAGATTAGGAGAAAATATTTGCAAACTACCCATCTGACAAGGGAATAGTAATCAGAATAGATAAGGAATTCAAACAACTCTAAAGAAAAAAATTCTAATAATCTGATTTTTAAATGGGCAAAAAATTTGAATACCTATTTCTCAAAAGAAGACATACAAATGGCAAACAGGTTTATGAAAAGCTGATCATTGATCATCAGAGAAATGCAAACCAAAACTACAATGAGATATCATCTCACCCAAGTTTAAATGGCTTTTATCCAAAAGACAGGCAATAATACATGCTGGTGAGGATGTGGAAAAAAAGAACCCTAGTACAATGTTGGTGGGAATGTAAATTAGTACAACCACCATGGAGAACAATTTAAAGGTTCCTCAAAAAACTGAAAATAGAGCTACTGTATGATCCAGCAATCTCATTGCTAGGTATATACCCAAAGGAAAGGAAATCAGTATATTGAAGAGGTATCAGCACTTCCACGTTGCTTGCAGTACTGTTCACTATAACCAAGATTTGGAAGCAATCTAAGTGTCCATCAACAGATGAATTAATGAAGAAAATGTGGTAAATATACACAATGGAGTACTATTCAGCTATAAAGAAGAACGAGATTCAGTCATTTGCAACAACATAAATGGAATTGGAGATTGTTAAGTGAAATGAGCCAGGCACAGAAAGATAAATTTGACATGTTCTCACATATTTGTGGTATCTAAAAGTTAAAACAAGTGAACTCATGAAGATAAAGAGTAGAATGATGATTACCAGAGTCTGGGAAGAACTGTAGGGGGTTAGGGGGAAGTGGGGATGGTTATAGAAAGAATGAATAAGACCTAGTATTTGATAGCACAACAGTGTGTCTTATAGTCAATGATAATCTAATTGTACATTTTATAATAACTAAAAGAGTATAACTGGATTGTTTGTAACACAAAGGATAAATGCTTGGGTGATGGGTACCCCATTTACCCTGATGTGATTGTTATGCCTTGCATGCTGTATCAAAATATGTCATGTACCCCATAAATATATATACCTACTGTGTACCCACCAAAATAAATAATTTTTAAAGACAATATTTTTCATTTTTTGTACTATTTAATATAAAACCAGATTGATGAAAATAAAAATTAAGGGCCAAAGAAATCTTTTAATCAGAAGTCCTCCTTGCCCACCTTTTCTACAATTAAATAAATGGGCATAGCAATGGATCATCACCACACTATTATTCAAGGTCCCATCTCTTTATGGCATGAGACAATAGACATAGGAGCAGCAATAGTGAAATATTCCAGAGTTGTGGTTACAATTAAATGGGCAGAGTAATCGCCTGCTGAAGGACTTTACAATTTGGTTTATCTGTCTGTGGATAAGAAGCTAAACGTGTACATGCATGATTTTGTGTCATAGGATCCTGTGTTTAAATACGAGCCTTTCACATTACCCGTAATCCATCACTTCCCTCATCATTATTCTCCGTCCCTGTTCTTCACAACCCAAAGTTTCCATCCCAGTTGAACATGTTCTAAAGAAAGACCCAGCCTACCTTACCAACCATCTCTCTCTCCCCGATTCCCCTTCTACCCTAACCATGATCAATGTCTTCCTCTCCTTTTCATTTATTATTTAATGAGCAACAAATATATGGAAAGTCATGTGTTGGCAGCTGATAAGGAATGGAGATAACTAAGATATATGTCCCAGTTTTAAGGAGTTTACCAACCAATAGAAGAAACGCACATCTGAGCATATGAATTATAATACAAAGAAAAATACACATAAATTGCTGTGAAAATATTGAATAAAGAATGACAGATTCTAACTGTGGTGGGAGGAGGCTTTATGGAGGATGTAGCATGCAAGCTGCAATCTAAAGAATGAGTGGGATTTCCATAGACAGAAAAATTGGGGAGGGCATTCCAGATTGAGAGAACAGCTTGAGCAAAGGCAAGAAGGTGAGAAATTGCTTGGTGGATTCTGTTGTGCTAGAAGATTACAATGAAACCAAACAAAGACAGCTTGTGTAGGGCTTCAAATCCCCGTCAAAGAGACTGAATGCCTAAACTACTCTGTAGTTAGTAAGAGCTAGCAAAAAAATTTTAAGGCAAATAGCATGAATTGGACCTGCATTTTAGGAAGATAATTCTAGCAGCACTAAGAAAGTCCTATGGTTTGAATCTCCCAAAGTTCATGTGTAGAAAACTTAATCCCTAATGCAGCTATGTTGAGAGATACTACCTTTAAGAGGTGATTAGCTCATGTGGTCTTTGCCCTCAGAAATGGATTAATACCATTATCACAGGTGTGGCTTTGTTATCCCAGGAGCAAGATCTTCATAAAAAGATGAGTTGAACCCGCGTCCCCTTCTCTCTCTTATGCGTTCCCTTGCCCTCCCAACTTCTGCCATGGGATGATGCAGCAAGAAAGCCTTCACAGGATGCTGGCCTCTTGATCTGAGACTCTCCAGCCTTCAGAACCACGAGCCAAATAAATTTCTATTTATTATAAATGATAGAGTCTCAGGCATTTTGTTACAGAAACACAAAACAGACTAAGACAGAAAGGAAGACTCAAAGGCAAAAAAGGCAGATAGATGAGGTATGTTCCAAATGTCCTAAATTGAAGTCATCTTCTTCTCCCTTAAATCTGACCCTTACCATGTATTTCTTGCTCCAATAAGGGCACACCTATCCTCCAACTTACCTAAACTATCAACCTTGGGGTCAGCTTTGTCCCCTTTTAGCTCTCCCACTTCTTTTTCTTCCTCTTGCTCTTTGGATAGTTCATCCATCAAAGAGCTCTGTTTATTTTATCTGCCAAATATTTTTATGACTCTCTCCTGTCTTTTCCACTCTTAACATCCTTGTGTAGGTTCTTTGCATCCTCACCAGGTAGATCACAGTAGTTTCCTGTCTAGATGAAACGCTCTTGTATAGAAGACTGAAAATGTATTCCAAAACTCAGAAGAAAGTTCAGGAAGAGACTTGGAACAAAGACGATATTTGAAGACAGTGAAGAGGGTGGGAACATCATGGAAGCAACAGCAGCAGCAACAACCAGCAACAACAGAGGCACCAATGACAGAACTTAGGAGATGTCTTTAAGGGAGTGACTTTAAGGAGGAGAAGAAAAAGGAGGAGGTGTCAACACAGAACGAGAAGAAACAGAGAAGTTGGAGAGAAGCACCACATTGCTAGAAAAGCCAAGAACAGAGAGATGTTATGTGAAATTGCACAGAAGGATGAGTGGAGTGAGGCTGAAATCTCATAGCCTTTATCAATTTGAAGGCCCTTAGTTATCTTTAAGGATGCAGATTCAATGACAGGTTAGGAGTGCAAGCTAAATTCCAGTTGGTTAAAGAATGTGTAGATGGTGAGACGCTGGCAACAAAGAGAAAAGTCTACCCTTCTATTGAGTTCAGTACTGAAAGAAATAAAATTAATGCAGCCAAGCACAGTGGCTCATGCCTGTAATCCCAGCATTTTGAGAGGCCGAGGTGGGTGGATCACTTGAAGTCAGGAGTTTGAGACCAGCCTGGCCAACATGGTGAAACTCAGTCTCTACTAAAAAAAATATAAATAAATAAATAAATAAATAAATAATTGGCCTGGCATGGTGGCAGGTGCCTGTAATCCCAGCTACTCAGGAGGCTAGGTAGGAGAATCACCTGAGTCTGTGAGGCGGAGTTTGCAGTGAGCCACTGCACTCCCGGCTGGGTAACAGAGTAAGACTCTGTCTCAAAAGAAAAGAAAACAGAAGGAAAGAAAAGAAAAGAAAAGTTAATGCATCCTAGCTTTTGCGAAAAGACCCCAAATCTTTCCTTCTTTCTAAGGGAAAACTAACCTTTTCCAAAACATTCCCTTCTTCACATTCCTTTGAAGAAGAGTAAACTAGTGGCATTATAATATCCAGTCACATTCCAAACCAATTTTCCATATCTTTTTTTATCAAGTCCTCCTTTGAAGTGTAGGCCATCCGTCTTCATACCATCCCTACTATTGCTGCCCACCAGGACCAGTTTCTGTTAGCCAAACACATCCACAGGAAAACAGGGCTACACAGAAAAAATTTAGTACCGCTTCTCCTAAATACAAAGAGTCCAAAAAAGTTAAAAAAGGAAAAAAAGAGGTCAAGGGATGACAAGTGGCCCTACCCCTCACCCCTCTGCTGTGGCAAGAGTTATAAAGTAAGTATTCAAGTCTGCAAAAATGAAGGATTAGAAGGGAATATGATCAGCCTCTAAGAAAACATGATGGATGTGGCCAGAGAGCCCAGATTCAGTCAGTAAATTCCAGAATATTAGAGCTAAAAGGTAAACCTTGAAGCTTCAAAGAGATTGTTTATATTGGAGCCCTGATCTCATGTTACCCTGACAAACTGACCTTTTCTAATGCATTGCAAGCCTGACCTTTGTGAGGAGGAGTGACCTCAAACTCTAGGCTGCACACCACTTCAGCCGTGGAGAAGGTGGCAGCTCCATAATCCTGCCCACGCTCGCTGCCGCCTCACCAATGGGAAAAATAACCCTCATCAGATAGAATGAGAGGAAAGGTACTGGGTTTTATGAGATAGAAATGAAATAATCTGTTTTTTATTAACTATCATGAGAAAATTATTAGTGCATGCCAGAAACAGAAATATAAACATTATCATATTGAAAGCATTTACTCTGAAGGAGACCATCTGGTAAAGCCTTGCAGACCACACTTTGAGAAGCAAAGCGTGTGTTGCCATGGTGGGCTCTTCCATAAAAGCGGCAAATCCAGAGGAAGTGCAAATGTAAGGGTTTTGAAGGGAGTACTTTGCAGTAATGACATCTGCTAGATACTTGTCACACGTTCTATAGAAGTGGACCTGCTTTTACAAATGCTGTTTTGTGAAAACCTATATTTTCAAAACAAGGGGTGGTTATTATTCAGAATCCCTCTCTTTAAAAATGGATTTTTCCTTGGGTACTGAATTTCAGAAGGGTATTTACATAATGTATAGATCATTAATTGTTTATCATAAAGGTTGGAGAAAAGATGAAAAGGACTGTAGGAAATCTGATGAGTTGAGAGCCACAGTTAATTACAGATTAACCAAAAATGGAAAACACAGAATTTGAAATTATAAAGTAAATGCACAGTTCTTGTTTTGTAAAATGCAGTTTTGAAAACCTCACATTGTCAGTTTTGTTTTGTTTTTTTTCAGAAAGGAAGAAATATTTATAATTTGCAAAGCATTTCACCTTCTCTGGAGACAGATAGAGCCCTAGTTACACACAAACTGAATCTAACTTTACATTCTAGAAAAGAAGAAATGCTGATGGCAACTCGAAGAAACACCCGACTCCCTTGAAGATCCACGTGAACGGGTTTCACCTGGCTGCCTTCCATTGTCAGCAGACTCTGAACTTACATGTGTTTGCATCTTTTGTCTTCATTTGCTAAGAGATGCTATTGGTGGTTGAATCTCAGTTCCACGCTGAGCCTTTCCCGGATCTCCCTCCTCTAGGTCACACTGCATCCCTGCTTACTCAGGCAGAGACTATGCATATCTCAAATCCTAGTGAGAATAGCAGCATCTAACAACTAGGAGTTCAGTATTTGTCAGGGGTGCTGGGCTGCAGAGACTCAATCTCTACCGTTTCGTCAGGAGAATAACTCAGATTCTACAGACTACATATATTTACTGTCTCGTTATATTAAACACTTTAGTGTGGAGATTAGAAGTAGAGGAAAAAGCTCTCAAGTAATTCAAATCTCCTGGGAGAATTTGGCCCCTCAATAATTATCCTACTGTCCTTACACTTTTAAAAGTTTAACAACTGTTTTTAGTGCTTTCTAAAAGGTAATACATGCACATGGTAAAATAAAAGCTAATTCAATGATTGATTATGTTTCAAGAAGAGAGTGAAAAGGCATAATATAATTTTGTTGGTATCTCCTGCCTTCATTTGTTCAGAGACTCTATATTGTTGGTTGAATATCAGTTTGTGTTTGAGCCTTTCCCAAATCTTGCCCCTCTATGCCACACATTAACTCCTGTGGGTGGACTAAGACAATCTATGGAATGAATTCCTCAGTCTGGAGTAGTAAACTTCTGGGGAGTCAGCAGAGCTTCGCATTCTAGATCTTAAGCTAAGAGTCCTAACCTGCTATAACTTTGGTCACTGTACAGCCTTTTCTGACCAAAGCTGTAATTTAAACATGACAACTCTCTGGTGAGAAATCAGATTACCAAATGAGTGGACAAAATATTTGTGTCCACTTATAAGCTATTAAGCCATAAAAGAAAATGTTTAGATAGGTAGATGACAAATGAGTAAGAAGGAGAGTTATAGAGAAACAGCGGGACTTTAGAGCATCTAACTCCACCTCATTCTGCAAAATAATCCTTCATTACGTAAAAGAAGAAACTGTAGCCTGGTCAGCGTGAGGGAAGGGAAGAGAAGGAAGAAGGACAGAATGAAAGAAGGATATTTGCCTAATTATTAAAAAATAATTGCTGGCTAGGTGCAGTGGCTCATGCCAGTAATCCCAGAACTTTGGGAGGCCAAGGCAGACAGATCTCTTGAGGCCGAAAGTTTGAGACCGGCCTGGGCAACATGGTGAAATCCCATCTCTAACAAAAATACAAAAAATTAGTCGGGTGTTGTGGTGCGCACCTGTGGTTCCAGCTACTTGGGAGGCTGAGGTGGCGGGATCACTTACGTCCAGGAGAAAAAGGTTGCAGTGAGCTGAGATCATATCACTGCACCCCAGCCTGAGTGACAGAGCAAGACTCTATCTCAAAATAATAATGATAATTGCTTATGTAATTCATATTAATTCAAAGCAGTCATATGGCTCAATCTTGTGGTTTAGTATTAAACCACAGATACAACAATCCCACAGAAAAAACATATTTAACACCAATTTAAGTCTTAGCTTCTTCATAAAACACCAAAGAGGGGTGTGTGTGTGTGTGTGTATATATATACACACACACACATATATATGCATATATATACACACACACACATATATATACACATATATATATATATATATTTTTTTTTTTTTTGAGACAGAGTCTCACTCTGTCACCCCGGCTAGAGTGCAGTGGTGTGATCTTGGCTCACCGCAACCTCTGCCTCCCAGGTTCAAACAATTCTCCTGCCTCAGCCTCTCGAATAGCTGGGATTCTAGGCCCCACCACCATACCTGGCTAATTGTTGTATTTTTAGTAGAGATGGGGTCTCACCACATTGGTCAGGCTGGTCTCGAACTCCTGACCTCAGGTGATCCACTCACCTCAGCCTCCCAAAGTGCTGAGATTACAGATGTGAGCCACTGAGCCCTGCTGGGAGTATATTTTTAATATGCATCCAAAGAGCTTAAAAAGCTTCTTTACACATTTTTCTCTACCAAAGATGTGCTCCAGCAGGAACCAACTAACAAAGAATCTCTCCAAGCCTTACTCTCTTGCTGTCTCTATCACCCCTTAAAATTCCTCCAATGCTCAGGCCACGCAATTCCTTTCCTCTCTTCCTCAGCACTTTGCTACATAGATGAATTTAACCTTTCTGGTTTCCACCTCGTATCTTAGAACCTGAACACTCAGATTGAAAGAGCCTATCGTTACCAATCAGGATAAACTTTAAAAATAAATTCATACATAGCGATATCAAAACGAAACTCTGGAGCATCAAGATGAAAAAGACAATCCTAAAAGGTACAAGAGGACACAGAGGATTACCTCAAAGGAGTGAGAGTCAGATCAAAAGGAGACTGCTCATCAACCAAAGCAGTCTCAAGAAAATAATGGAATAACTTAGAAATGCCCAGGAAAAGTCAACTTGATCTTAGAGTTCTATAACAAGCCAAGCTAACACTCAGACAGAGAGAACAAAATAATTTCTCACATATACAAGCCCTTAGACAAATGTATTACCCACTCTGATGGACAAGGGAGGAAAAGCAAAAGAAAATCTACCATGGATGTGCTCCAGCAGGAAGAAAAATGAATCCAAAAGGTGATCATGGGCTATAAGCAGTAAAGGAGAATGTATTCATGTTTTATTTGTGCAGTTAGAAAGAAATCTTTTTTCAAAAACTGGGAAGAAAAGAAGGTAATGATAATTCTTTCTCTTTGTTTCCATTCCATTTTACCTTTGCATAATATGTCACTACAGTTTACAAAATGCTTTCCAACAAATTGTCAGTAGCCAGAATCACAAGACCTACAAAAATATGTTTCAAAAGGGCACTATGTTAGGACAAATATTAATTGCAATAAAACTTGGAAATGTGATTCCTGAGTCTAGTAAGATATTTCTTGCCATGGACACTGGCTGGCTTTTGCAATCATTATGATGACGTCACTGGCTTTAAGAAGGGTTGATGAACGTGAAATTTAACAGATTCTTTTTTTTTTTTTTACTCTGCCTACCAAGTTGAACTAGATTACGGACTGGCAGATAAGGAGATGAATAGAGGTAAGAGCTATAATAGTTCAGATCAGCTGATGCTTTCAAAAGGGACTCACAAGATGTTCAGGCTCTGAGGTTTCTGGACTAGACAAGACTCTTGCCTCCAGGGTGTAGCAAGGAGGCTACTACTCTGCCCAGGAGGCCTTCTAATGACACATCTTAGGTTCCCCAAAGGTGCCTGTTGAGAGGCTTACGGTGCTATTGTCTGTGTCATAGGCCATGAGTTTAGGGCTTGGAATCTCTCACTTGAACTTTTTTACACCATCACTGATGTGTGCCAGAAAAAGAGCAGCTGCTGAAAGGCAGACATTTTCCTCTCTCTAAAAATAAAACACTGGCAACACTTCAGGCCACTGTGCCAAGACCTGGCCCTTCTCAGGATAAACAATAGATTGCCAAGCTGATCGCAAGCAAATACTGAGTCCTGAGGAATGTCTAGGTCCAGCCTGAAATGCCTAGGTCAGGGCATGTGCAATTGAAAGCCAGGAAGCCGGAGAACATCCTCCCTCCTCCACAGCTGATGGAGAGCAGCTGCTGTGCCCAGCCCCAGACCAGGTGTGGCTGAGAGGAGGCCTCGGGTTACACCACAGACCTTGACCCAGCTGAGGTCACAGAGTCCCCACAAGATCCTGCCCCCAGAGCCCTGGGGTACATGGTGACGATTTCAGGGCCTGTGAGATCCTGTCCAGAGAAAGCTCCCTGGGAAGGGAAGAGTTTCATAAGCATCCCTCTGCATTCATCACTCAGGGCTGTGCTCGTTACCTGTCAAAACCCCTCATGCCCAGCTGAGAGCCCTCACCTGCTAGACAAGGAACAGCAAAACCTTCTGAATGCCATAATAACAGCATTCCCACTCTAATTGCCTCCCAATTCGTCAAGTCCTTCTATAGCACACGTTCAAGCCCTCGTGCCTTGTCATTAGGGTTCAAACCTTCCTAGATCATAGCTTGACTTTTTTGCTGGTTTGGGGACTTAAGAAGGCTAAGAGGGAGTTAGGGGAGGAGAGGACCTAAATATAGCAAATATTTGCAGCCATAATCACTCCATAAACATGCTTCAGTGGAACAGAGTGTAGGGCAGACCCAGATGACGGCTGTCACTCACCCAGGTGTCACATCATAAATAAAACTGAATGAGCCCATTCTCTCGCAGAACCAGAGTGACGCCTGTTCCCACTATAAATATTTATGAAGTCATCGTTCTCAAAAGACTTTATTTTTCCAGGTAAGTAGACTTTGAGGGAAAAGTTAAGCAGAGCTTTGCCTGCAATTATGGAATAGTCACCATAGCTTTTCAATGGGTATTCCATGGAAAGGAAAAGAAAAAGAGAAATAAGAAAAGGAAAAACAAGCCCCTGTTCCATGGGGCTGCTGCACGGAGATCTTATTTATGCCAGTCAAAGTTCATTCTCATTCAAAACGTGACAGCCTTCTCTGGGGTCGCAGAAATCAGAAGGAGCCCTATCAGTCCCATTCCACCCAGGCCTGTGTAATAAAGGGGGCACAAACAGATCCTTGTCACCCAAATTCCAGCCCCTCCCACCACCTCTGCTAGGAGAGACATTCTCCTTTGCATTCTCACTCTCTCAGGCTGTCTCTTAGTAACAGAAAAAATGTACACCTCACCCCATTACTATGCTCATTTGAAAAGAATTCTCAGAATGTGAGGATGTGTGCCTGGGTGGCTCTCTGGGTGTTTATGCAAAGTCTACTCATTTTGCCCTTAGTTACTCTTCCTGATTGCAAGAGGAATGGCACCTCGGAAACCCCATGGCATCTGACAAGCTTTTCCTGTGCTCCATGCACTCAGGAGGAGCAAACACCTCCTCTGGGCTTAGAAGCACACCAACAGTCCCCTTCTCCAAGGCACTGTGGCAGTCCCGCCACCTGGAACTCTCAAGCCATTGTCTCCATTACAATACATGCTAATTTTCATGTCACGTTGCAGCTTCCCTGTTATTCATCTCCTGACTGCATCAAAGGCCTTGCCCAAGTCCACCAAGCCTGTTTCTTTCCTAGGGATGGCCTTGTGCCTGGGCTCTCTTCCCCTCCAAACTCCGGGGTGGCCCCTGCTTTATCAGACTGAACTGGCTCTAGGAGAAAAGCTGATGATCATCCTGCTCTAGCCTCGGGGAAGTCTTGTTCCACAAAGAACAAGAGTCTCTGGTTTTGTGAAATGAGTCACAGGCTGCCTTGACCATGCCTATCTGGGGAGGCCAGGGCTGCCATGTATGGTCTGTGCTCCGTGCCACCCACCTCTTGCTGTCAGTCCAAGCTCTTTGCCAGGACAGCCTGAGTCATAAAACTCAGCACATTCCTCAGGCGCTGGATAGTCTTTCCTTGTTATTACTTTGCTTTTGTTTTATGCAGCACCTGGTTTCATTTTAAAAACCCAAATAAAAATCACACGGTCAGGGCTGGAGTGGGGAAATAGGAAGAAAAGCAAAGAGCTCTAACTCCCCAAACAGGGAGGCACAGAGCAGGACAGGGATGGGACTGCAGCTGAGGGGCTGGGGAGAGCCAGGATGTGCCACTAATGAATTGGTTTGACACAATCTTCCTTACTGTATATGATAAAGCACTTGATGCCCAGGGTTCTTCCCCACCCTCCCATCCCCATATTAGGCCGCAGTACTGTAGGTGACCTTCCTGTAGCCTCTCCACTTTCTGCATGTTCTCAATTAATTGCCATACATATTGGATGAACCCTAAGGAACGTTCTAGTTATAACACTCCGAGTCTATGAACTGCCGGTTCCCTTTTTCTTGGACCACAAGCCCCAACCCACGTGTGAGGGAATATGTTTCCACAAGCTAACATTTATTCTTTGCGTTTTGGGGGTTAAGGAATGCGGTACAGACAGGAGAGAAGGCGTAAACCCCACCATACCAATGCTAATGGTCAAATTTAACCTCTGTGGCCAGGTTACTTTTGCAACCCATCTGTAAAGCTGTTAGCCTTCATTTTTAGAATTAAAACAGAATTCTAACCAGCTAGCCCTTGCATATAGTAAAAAAACAAGTAATAAATGAATGATAACCATTACCTTGGAGAACTGTATTTTCTTGGACTAGGAAAAGCAAAGAAATTTGAGATTAAAACCAGGATCACGCTGTACTAGACTCGGAACCTAAACAGAGGCCTTTCTCCTCCTCTGCCTGAGACGTCTACCGGGGCTGACCAGAGCAAAACTCCGGAGGTTCCTGAGTGGCTACAGGGCTGCCTTTTCAATGCATGCTTTTGGCGAGCTTAATGGAAACCATATGAAGGTTGCCGGGAATCAAACCAGATGGCTCCCGGGGAATGTATTTAACCCAATCTAGGGCTAAGGGACAGAAATAATCACTAGCAGTTTAGGGGGCGGGATGCAGGGGTGGTGCTGCGACTTTTAATTGTATTTTCTATTCAATAGAAATCCTAAGAGAAGGACTGTCTTGGTAACTAGGGGGCATGGGGAGCAGAGAGCGGGGACTGGGGAGGAAGAGGGGGTAGGAGGCGGCTACTTTAGCAAACCAAACACCGTCCTGCCTTTCCTCGGAAGTCGGCGGCTGCCGGGGCCCTTCGCGGGCCTGGACTGCAGCGGGCTCCTTCCCGCGCCCAGGTCACCGCGCAGCCCGGCAGCCCCCCGGTCCCTCCCTCCGGTGCGCTCCGCTGGGGGCGGCGAGGCGGGCGGTGGGGGGAGAATCAGCAGAAAGAGGGTCGCCAAGGGAGGAGGAGGGTCGTAGGCGGCGGAGGCGGCTCGTGGATGCTGGTGGGGGAAGGAGGACCGTGGAGAGAGCCAGAGGATCGTGCGGGAGAGGAGGCGGACCGTGGAGGCAGGATGAGGCGGCCGCTCGGGCGGGGCGGGCGGGGCGGGAAGGGGCGGGCCCGGGGGAGGGGCAGGCGGTGGGTGGGTGGGCCGTGGGCGGGGCTTCGGGGGCGCGGGCAGCCACCAGGGGAGCCGGGGCGGGAGGGCCGCGATCCCCGCCACTGAGCTCGCGCGCCCGCCGCGGCTCAGGCCGCCCCCTCCCGCCCGAAGGTCTGAGCCAATTCGCTTCCCGGCGGCGCTTTGCGCGGAGGAAAACCTGGCGGTGGAAGGCTCCGGCTCTGCCGGGTGACCGCTCTGAATACAAAGAGCCTTTCTCACGCCCCTGCGCCCTTCCCCGGGGCTCCTAGATACAAGGGACCGGCTCTGTGACGCCCGAGCCCACGACGGTCGGGGTCGCAGCACCATTTCTGTGGTTCTTGCAGCGAAATGTGGTTCCAAGTATTTATTTTAAAAGGAAGATTTAATAAAGATTATAACAACTTTTGTCTCTCCACCAATTAAAAAGGAAAAAAAACGAGAAATGAAGCCCATGGAAATGTCCCAGAAAGCCAACCTGCCAGGATCCAGATGTTCCCGGGGGCGAAGGGGGGAGGGGGGAGGATTTGGGGGGATTCATACCTCAAAGTTGTTTATTAAACAAACTACAGGCCTCCAGCACTGTGGCTTCGTTTTCCAACTCAGTTAAATGGTAATGAGGGTCCTCCCGAGCCATAATCGGAGTATGGATCAGTTTCTGAATCCTCAGATGAGCCAACCTTGCTTTCTGAATCCCACCGTCTATGAAGCTGGAGAAAAATGGCCTGGTTGTCAGCACTCACTCATCTGCAAAGGTCACTTTTCCACCCAATTGAGAATTAAATGGTCTCTTCCAAACCAGACATCATTCATGAACAGGAGATGGGATTGATCCTGCATTTTGGTCCATCTCTCTTAACCTTCCTGTTTAATATATTGTGTCTCTGTCAGGAAGGCCAGATGACTAAAGCAGGAGAGAAAAAGGGCAGGAACTCTTGCAGTCCCTAACCGGCCCCCACTGCTTCTCTGGTAAGATTCTTTCCAGGTTTCCCTACCATTCCTTTAGTCCCCACAATCCTGGAGGTGAATGCTCTGCTTTCCAGTTTCCATCAGGAACTTCTTCAAGATAGGACACAGGAATATAAACATTTAGGGAATGGTTACCAAAGGCACTACACAGCAAGCAAATACTTTCTAAACTAAGAATAGTGTTAACAATGGTTGAAAATTTCGTTCAATTTCTACTTGTTGCTTTGATGAAGGAAATTAGGCATTTATGTATCTCAGAGCTTGTTCTCCTCCAAAATATATCACCTATTTAAAAATATTAAGATTTGCCTTGTCTCATAAATAAAAAGTCATGATTTATTTTTTGATCTGAACTCTAGGTCCAAGGTTTTCCAAATATGCGCCCCATATTAATTGTGTGGTGTGTGTGTGTGCACGTGCATGTAATTTTAGCCTGTTATTGCACCACAAAAGCAAGAGCAATATGTAATGTCATTTATTTGTTGGGAATGGTTGACTTAAAAGCTGCTACTGTGAGCAGAGAGAATTCCCTTTCTAGGGGCGAGGGCTGGGGAAGTACCTTACAGAGAGAAGCAACTGTTCCCCAGAACAGCTGCAGACACTGATTGGCAAAGGAATTGCTTGGCATCAGTAAAACTCTATGTAGGCAAGAGGGATTTATTTATTTAACAATAGATAATGATTCCCCAAAGCCACTCCCAAGAGGACAGCTTTCAGTAAATGTACTTTCAGGAAATCATCTACCCTTCCTAGAAGCAGGCATCAACCCTACAGTGAAGGGATGTCCCTGGTTGATCACACAATATAACTTTAAGGGGACCACACAGCTACAAATGCCCCCAAACAACTCCCTCCTTGGTCTGCCACATCACTGGCTTCCCATGCTTGAAATGCTCCCTGGGAAAGTTATCAGGTCCTAAGTAGAAAAGTCAAGAAAAACTGCACCATTTCTGAAAGACCACCACTAAAATAGACTAGTTGCCTAGGAATCAGCATGGGTCATCCAACCCTCTCTCATTAGTGAAATGTATCAGATTTGCTAGTTAAGGCCCAAAGACCAGCATTTCCAAAGTGAAATGTATGTATAATTGGTGGCTTTTGTGATACTGTTAGGTAGTACTTGTATAGCATTTTTTATTTTAATGGTCAGGGTTTTTTTTCTAACACACATAATGAGCATATCAAACCCATGGTATAATAAACATAACTACTTAGGATGAGTTTGAGTTTTTTTAAGTTAAAGAGAAATCTTAATAAATAGAATAGCAAAAATAGTTGTACCTTCTATGTAGAAACCAGTTTCTATTCTTTCTTTCAACTTATTCTCTCTCTTTTTTTTTTTTTTTTTTTGAGACAGAGTTTTGCTTTTGTTAACCAGGCTAGAGTGCAATGGCATGATCTTGGCTCACTGCAATCTCTGCCTCCAGGGTTCAAGCAATTCTCCTGCCTCAGCCTCCTGAGTAGCTGGGATTATAGGCACCCAACACCACACCGGCTAATTTTTGTCTTATTTATTTATTTTTTTTTTTGAGACAGAGTTTCGCTCTTGTTACCCAGGCTGGAGTGCAATGGCGCGATCTCGGCTCACCGCAATCTCCGCCTCCTGGGTTCAGGCAATTCTCCTGCCTCAACCTCCTGAGTAGCTGGGATTACAGGCACGCGCCACCATGCCCAGCTAATTTTTTTTGTATTTTTAGTAGAGACAGGGTTTCACCATGTTGACCAGGATGGTCTCGATCTCTTGACCTCGTGATCCACCCGCCTCGGCCTCCCAAAGTGCTGGGATTATAGGCGTGAGCCACCGCGCCCGGCTAATTTTTGTCTTTTTAGTAGAAACAGAGTTTTGCCATGTTGGCCAGGCTGGTCTTGAATTCCTGACTTCAGGTGATCTGCCCGCCTGGGCCTCCCAAAGTGCTGGGATTACAGGCGTGAGCCATAGCAACTGGCCTCTTTCGACTTATTTTCTGAAAGTCTCTGCCAGAACTTTAAGACATAAAAAGAACCCCATTTTAACAATCTGTTTATAAGCCCTGGGTTTTGAGAAAGTCTAATCAGGAAGGAGAGACTCCCTGGTCTGGAGGGCCGTATTGGGGAAGCAGGGACCATAAATGCTGGGTGGCAGGACAGGCATATGGAGAGGGACTCTCCAGCCACCGGACACACAGGATGGATACGTGGCAGGGCAGGGCGATCTGAGAACTCACTCCCTCTTTCACAACAGGCAGAACCCAGCAACTCACTGATGAAAATTCAGAAGTACAATAGAAATCCCAAGTGCTGTAAGCCTCTTAGGGGCTTGTTCCAAAAAAGCTATAGAGAGATCTACCCAAGAAACTGTTCATGATGCTTTAAGGAAGACTTTTTCTTATCAGAATTGCTCCACTTTTAGCCTGATTGTAACTTAGGGAATACGTTTATACCAGCTCTAAACATACACAGGCCACCTCCCTGCTGCCATGTGGAGACACGCGGAACCCCACTTCCTGACTCTCCCCCAGAGATCTGTTGCACAGCAAGTGAAAAGATTCTTACATGCTTTAGGACACATATCCCTCGCTGACCGTAGTTCATCAGGGCTTCTTGTGCTGGCTTTTTAGGTCTCACACCTAGGGTGAAGAGACAGCCAATGTGTGAATGTTTGTGATAAACAGAGTCTACCATAAGTGAAATTTCCTGACATTCCCAAACCTCGTTTTAAATCACTAGATCCAAACCTTCACATACACAGCCCCTATCTCTACCACAAGCATGAGGGGCAAATGCCTCTTGTATTTCTCCCTCCTGTTATTTCTGCATCCTACCTTTTGCATTGTTAGGAGAGATGAAATGACGCAACAATGTGGGTGCCGGGAGGAAGGAAGCAGAAATGCAAAAGGTATGAAAATATCACATGAAGACCATGATTAAAATAAAGGCAGAAAATTGATATAAAATGGTAGTCTAGGATGAGACAAGATTTTCCATAATTTGGTGGTGTCGGGAAAAAATCAACAAAACCCCAAATTTGATGTGCCTAGAAAAGGAGAGGTAGATATAAATACCAACCACTTTCATAATAATCGAAATCTAATAAAATTCATTTTCCCAACATTGTTCCTCCCCACCCCTACATTCAGAAAGCACTGATACTGTTGTCAAAAGCCACCACCATGAGTACAGTAGTTTCAGCCACTCGGGAGGCTGAGGCAGGGGATTCTTAAGCCCAGGAGTTCAAGGCCAGCCAAGGCAACATAGCAAGACCCTGTTTCAAAAACAAACAAACAAAAAAAGCCACTACTGTGATAACAATAACAGTAAAATTTAGACAAAAGAGTATAATCCTAATATGAAAATACTTTATACAAATCAATAAGGAAAAGCTAAACACCCTAGTAGGAAAATGGACAAAGGAAATACACTATCATTATCATTCAAATATAATTATTCATGAATTTATATTTGCAAATTTACCTACTTGTTAAAATTTGTCAACTAATTAAGCTCCATTCTGGCATTAGTTATAGTGCTGTTAGCCATGAGTTCAATGTTAATAAAATAACAACATGAATTAAATTAAGTGTCTTTAAACAGAAACATATATAAAAACAAAATTACATATTGATCAGTTGGCAAAAATGTCATGACTGTAGGCTCCCAGGAACCTAACCTTATATTTCCTTTAGGAACAATGGTTCAGTATTACCTAATTCAGTATTCATGGTGATTTTACAAAATATAACCACAAATAATGAGAATCAACTACAATTCATGAAAGAATTATGAATGATAAATAAACGTAGAAGATGCTTGACCTCACTAATAATCAAATAAATAAAATTAAAAGAAAATTGAACTATCTTCATCTATCAAGTTGGAAAACATCAAGATTATATTTTAAAGCAAGTGTTAGAGAGGATATAGGAAAATGGGCACTCTCACACACTACTGGGGCATGAGGCCAATTTTTGGGAAGGCAATTTTGCCATATGTAAAATAAGTGTACTTTTGACCCAAGAATTCTTCTTATGGGAACGTATCCTGAAAAGATGGTTTCACAGCTGCAAAACGTGTATTCAAATTTTGTTGATCACAGCATTGGTTACAATAGTTATAAATTAGAAAACCCTAAATGCCTCCTGATATGGCATGCATATATATATATATATATATATATATATTTTTTTTTTTTTTTTTTCCTTTGAGATGGAGTTTTGCTCTTGTCACCCAGGCTGGAGTGCAGTGGCATGATCTCAGCTCACTGCAACCTCCACCTGCTGGATTCAGCCTTTCAAGTAGCTGGGATTACAGGCACACATCACTATTCCCAGCTAATTTTTTTTTTTTTTTTTTTTTTTTTTTTTTTAGTAGAGATGGGGTTTCACTATGTTGGTCAGGCTGGTCTTGAACTCCTGACTTCAGGTGATCTGCCCGTCTCAGCCTCCCTAAGTGTTGGGATTACAGGCATGAGCCACTGTGCCCAACCCATGGCATATTTTTAAATTGTAATGGAGTCAGTCAATTAAACATTATGTATCCATTAAAAATGATAATAAATAATTATGTTAATTAACACTGAAGGATATCCACGAAAATACTGAGTAATAAAAGCAGGTTACAGAGGACAGTGTTCAGTATGATCTCATCAATATACTGTGTGTGTGCATGTATCCTTAGGTATACATAAGTATAGAGAGATATTTATAAAGATGTTCACTGAAATGAAAATGGTGATTGTCCCTGGGGGAAGGGAAAGGATTTCAGATAATCTTTACTTTATTATTCTGTATTATTTGAATGTTTACAATTAGAGAAAAGTTATTTTTAACTACCAGTATATTACATATCATTTTTCTTCTGCATGGGAAAGAGGAAAAGTTGGTGATGATGATAAAAACACAGTATCATCAGTCTTTCACAATTTGTAACCATGGTTATTGTTGTATTCCTATCACCTAATAGAAAGCCACACACAAAATAAGCAATCAGGAATAAATGGTGAGTATTATTTTTTAAAATTTTAACCCCCTTTTTAAATAAATAATATGCAGTATACAATCATTTAAGCTCTCTACAGTTAAGTAATCACTGAGAAATGTTGGACTTACCACTCCATGCTTGACATCAAACAATTTTTTAAAGGGTCTGGTTATATCAGGGAATAGTCCTGCATGCACATGAAGAGGAAAATTCAGGATTAAATGTAGTGTTAGAATAAAATTTCTTGCACTTCCAACTAGGCTATTACCACAAATTGTACACACATCATTTGTTTCCCTTTAGCATCTGAACAAAAATTATAGCTAGATAAGAGGAATAAGTTTTAGTGTTCTATAACACTGTAGGGGGAATACAGTTAACAGTAATTTATGGCCAGGCACCATGTCTCATGGCTGTAATCCCAGCACTTTGGCAGGCCAAGGCAAGAGGATCACTTGAGGCCAGGAGTTTGAGACCAGCCTACGCAACATACGGAGACCCTTGTCTTTACAAATCGTAATTTTTAAAAATTAGCTGGGTGTGATGGTGGCACATGTGGTTCCAGGTACTAGGGAGGCTAAGGCAGGAGGATTGCATGAGCCTGGGAAGTTGAGGATGCATTGAGCCATGATTGCACACTGTACTCTAGCCTAGGCAACAGAGCAAGCCTCTGTCTCAAAAAAAAAAAAATTATTGTGTATTTTCTTTTTTATTTGAAATGTCTCTGGAATATTGTATATTTTCAAATAGCTACAAAAAAGGATTTTTAATGTTCCCAACACAAATAAGTCATAAATATTTGAGGTGATGGATATGCCACATGACTCACTCATTACAAAGTATATACATGTGCTAAAATATCACACTGTTCTCCAGAAATATATACAATTATTATGTGTCAATTAAGAATAATATCTATTTTTAAAAGTAAACATCAAACAGGTAAGACCAAACTGAACTAGTTAAATTCATAGTAATTCTTCTGGAGCTTTTGGGAGAGGTAAACATTTTTGTGTCTGAAATATTATGCTATGATACAAACTTACATTCAGAATTAGAGAGAAGTAAGACTGCTGACATTTCAAGGCTGTAAACTTTTATTAAGGTCTTGGGAAGCTCAATTGTATTTTTTAACAATTTTATTGAGATATAACTTATATACCATAAAATTGACCCAATTTAAGTATACAGTTCAATGAATTAAGTAAACTAACCAGGTTATGCAACCATCACTGTAATCTGGTTTTAGAGTATTTTCATCATTCCAGTAAGATTCCTTTTGTTCATTTATAGTTAATACCCTTTCTTACTACCAGCACCAGAAAACCACTCATCCACTGTCTCTATAGATTCGCCTTTACTGGATATGTCATACAAATGGAATCATACACTGTGCGATCTTTTATGTCTGACTTCTTTAACTTAATACGGTGTTTTGAGGGGCATCCATGCTGTAGCTGTTTTAGTATTTTGTTCTTTTTTTTAATTGTCGAATAGTATTCCATTGTACGAATACACTAGATTTTGTTACTCATTCACCAGGTGACAGACATTAGGGTTATTTCCAGTTTTGGCTGCTATGGATAATGCTGTGATGAGCATTCACCTGCAAGTCTGTGTAGATATATGTTTTCATTTCTAGTGAGTAAAAACCTATATGTAGAATCACTGGATCCTGCTATTAAATTTTCTTTCACTTTTAAAGAAACTGTTTCCCAACGTAGCTGTTTTTGTTTGTTTGTTTTTTGAGATGGAATCTCGCTCTGTCACCCAGACCCAGGCTGGAGTGCAGTGGCACCATCTTGGCTCACTGCAACCTCCAGTTCCTGTATTCAAGCAATTCTCCTGCCTCAGCCTCCAGAGTAGCTGGGATTACAGAGTGTGTTATCACACCTGGCTAAGTTTTGTATTTTTAATAGAGATGGAGTTTCACCATATTGGTCAGGCTGGTCTCGAACTCCTGACCTTAGGTAATCCACCTGCCTCAGCCTCCCAAAGTGCTAGGATTATAGGTGTGAGCCACCGTGCCCAGTATGACTGTATTCCTTTATGTTCCCACCAGCAATGAATGAAGGTTCCTGTTTCTCCACATCTTCCCCAAAGTTTGTTACTGTCTTTGTGATTACGGCCATTCTAATGGATGTGACGTAGTAGCTCATTGTGTTTTTTGTTTTGTTTTGTTTTGTTTTTTTGAGACAGAGTTTCACTCTGTCACCAGGCGCCAGGCTGGAGTGCAGTGGCGCAATCTCGGCTCACTGCAACTTCCGCCTCCCGGGTTCAAGCAATTCTCCTGCTTCAGCCTCCCGAGTAGCTGAGACTACAGGCGCACGCCGCCACGCCCAGCTAATTTTTGTATTTTTTAGTAGAGACAGGGTTTCACCATGTTGGCCAGGATGGTCTCGATCTCTTGACCTCGTGATCCTCCCACCTCGGCTTCCCAAAGTGCTGGGATTACAGGCTTGAACCACCGCGCCCGGCCTGTGTTTTATTTCTTTTTATTTATTTATTTAAAATTTTTAAATTTTTTTAATTTTAATAGGTTTTTTGGGAACAAGTGGTGTTTGGTTACATGAATAAGTTCTTTAGTGGTGATTTCTGAGATTTTGGTGCACCCATCACCCAAGCAGTGTACACTGCACCCACTTTTATCCCTCACCCCCACTCACCCTTTCCCCTGAGTTCCACAAAACCTATTATATTATTCTTATGCCTTTGCATCCTCATAGCTTAGCTCCCACTTCCAAATGAGAACATATGATGTCATTGTGCTTTTTTACTTGTACTTCTCTTTTTTTTTTTTTTTTTTTTTTGAGATAGTCTTGTTCTGCCACCTAGGCTGGAGTGCAGTGCATGATCATGGCTCACTGCAACCTCCAGCTTCCAGGCTCAAGTGATCCATCTGCCTCAGCTTCCCAAGTAGCTGGAACTACAGGCACATGCTACAGACCCAGTTAATTTCTAAACGTTTTCTGTAGAGATGAAGTCTCACGCTATTGTCCAGACTGGTCTCGAACTTCTGAGGTTAAGCAATCCTCCCACCTCAGCCTCCCAAACTGCTGGGATTATAAGCATGAGCCATGGTATCCAGCTTGATTTTTTAATGACTAATGATATTGAGTTATCTGGTGTGATATTATTAAAAATCAGAGGAAAATGCTGAAAGGGTGTCTTGCTTGATGTAATATGATGGGGTCTGGTCATTAGGAATAAGTCAAGAGAGAAAACTAGCCAGTGGCCAATGTTCCTTGCTTTGTGTGCTATTTTATGCTGGTAAACTCTTTTTAAAAACAAGATATCTTAAGCCAGAGTCAAAGAGCTTAACAATTACTTAGCTAAATTCAAGAAAAACCTACTTTTTCACAGTCACAGTAAAAGCAGATGGATAAGAAGTTTATCCTTCACAATTAGTGCTGATTGTTCCACGCTCTGTGAATTCTTAGCCTTTCAAAGCTCTGTAAGACTTTTATAAATCCCACAGGCCTCCCAGAGGCTTAACTAGCTTTTTGTTACCCTTCCTTTCAAGAATTATACTAATCATTAATTAGTAAGTGATATGATTCTACAATATTAAAGTTTTACAGAAAGTAATTTTGAGGCATTTGGTGCATTATGGGGGAACAAAAGCAGACATTAGGATTGTGCTAGACCATAGCATTAGGTATTTACACATTTGTGTTCATCTTTCAGCCAACTTGATTATTACTCTAACTGAACTAGAAATGTCTCTCATTTTCTTTAGTCGGTATGGAGGAACCGGTGTTCCTCTTAACCAGTGTTAAGCTCCCTTATGTTGTAGTATGGTTAGCTAGTGACTTTTCTTTGCAAGTTCACAGTTCACAAAATAGGGCCTATGGTACAACTTGACCTTGGCAGCTTCAGCCTGCCTTTTAGTTAAGGACATTTCATGTTACCTTAATCTGCTAGCATGTACCTTCTTGCTTCCCTGCCCAGTCTTAGAACTATAACTGAATTGGGCAATTTGTTGATAAAACTAAATATCTTTGTGATTACCAACAAATTCCATCTTTAGGTGTTAGGTCCTTAAATGTTGTGCCAACCCTGATGGAAATACCTGTATTTCCTGTAATTCCAGTTTACAGGTATTTAGTTTTTAAAAGCAAATTATCAAGAAAGCAAGTGTAGACTTGCAGAATCAGAGAAGCTCAAGTTTAGAAGCATACCTCCAGGTCTTCTGTTCTAATCATTTAGTCCACCTACTGGGTGTCGGCCATAGTACAACTGTCAGCCTTATCTGTGACTCTGTTTTCCTTTAATAGGTTGGGGAAACTTTGAGCTCCCACATGCCTATCATTTGAAATGAAGGTTCATGAACACAAAACACAATGTTGGAAGGTGAAGATAAAACGTTCTCCATGTTTTTTGAGCACTGTGGTCTTAAATTGTATGTACACAGAGGAGGAGAATTTAGATTAAATGTGAAAACATAACTAGAAGCAGCCAAGATGTATACATTGTTGACCAGTTTAAGTGTCTTCATGCAGCAGTCCCCAGCCTTGTTGGCACCAGGAACCAGTTTCAGGGAAGACAATGGAAACATGGAAACATGGAAGGCAGGTGGGCAGGGGCAAGGGTGATGGTTTCAGGATGATTCAAGTGTATTACATTTATTGTACACTTTATTTCTATTATTAATACATTGTAATAGATAATAAAATAATTATACAACTCACCATAATGTAGAATCAGTGGGAGCCCTGAGCTTGTTCTCCTACAACTAGATGGTCACATCTGGGGGTGATGGGAGACAGTGACAGATCATCAGGCATTAGATTCTCATAAGGAGCACATAGCCTAGATCCTTCGCATGTGCAGTTCACAATAGGGTTTGCGCTCCTATGAGAAGCTAATGCTGCCGCTGGTCTGACAGGAGGAGAAGCTCAGATGGTCATGCCAACGAAGGGGAGTGGCCATAAATGCAGATGAAGCTTTGCTGGCTCCCCACTGCACACCTCCTGCTGTGCAGCCTGGCTCCTAACAGGCCACAGACTGGTACTGTCTTTATGAATATTTTTCTGAAGATAGGGCCCAGAGCTTCCATCAGATTTTTCGAAGTGTCTCAAAAATATAAGGTATCATTGTCTTAAAGAGAGATGTGTTAGCCGTCAAGATAGATTAGAGAGCAAATCTCTTTCCTGACAGATTTTTAAGAATAACTCATTCAATGGTCTGCATATTAGGTAAAAATTATTCTAGCAATGTTAAATTCCTTTTTTTTCTAATCAGCTGACTTTAAGAAAATGTCATTTTTTTTTTAGTGGGATCATAATATTGTGGTTATGTAAGAGAACATTTTTATCCATAGGATACTCATGTGGAAATATTTAGGATATACTGCTATGACATTTTAATTTTACTCTCAACATTCCAGCAAATAAGTATTTGTAGGTATATCAGTATAGAGAGATTGAGGTAAAGCGAATGTTAGGAAATGTGGCAAAATATTAACAATCGATGAATCTAGGAGAGGGTAGGTGAGTATTGATTGTGCCATTTTAACTTTGTGGATTTTTAAAATTCTTTAAAAGAATTTTCTTCAAAAGAATTTTTAATTCTTTTATTCTTTGATAACAAAAGAATAAGGCAGTTCATTTATCTGTCTTTTTATGCATGCTCTCCCCCATTTATCTGCCTTAACTTCATAATTATAAATAAAGAAGGCAGTTCTACTACCATATTTTGTAAATGGCTAAAACCAGGCACACACACACACAAAAGAAAATCACCCAGGAGCATCCCAAATTACATTTGAGCTATAACCAAGGACAGAACTGAAAATAATGCTTCACCTTTTCCCTATTTTCTCCCCACGTAACTCCTGCCCATCTCATAGTCAGACACATGGTTTGTTCATATAAGCCTACTAAACTCACTATGGTGTCCATCATAGCTCTATCTTTTAAGTTCACAGGCAAAATCAATTGCAGCCACCTCCTAGTCGATGTTATGCTTGAACAGTAAAGTGCATGCAGTAACAGATGGCATCTTGTGACCTTCTTAATAACAGGCTTGGCTGCCAATGTTCCCTTGTGCCCAGTCTCTGCAGGGAATTTGGAAACTGTTGCCTTACACTTGAATATTTTCCGGCAAACACATTTAACCATTTCTTAGTCTGTTTTCTAATTTAAAATAGAGAGAGCAAAATAAAACAAGATTCCCATCACCTGAAAGGGACATTGATATTTTTTCAGTCCACAGGCCCATCCTGCGATTCTCTGGGGTGTGCTGGCAGTCACACAGCGTAGCTGTCATGTTTAGTGTGGTGAGGACCTCAATTCCAGGCAAAGTGTTTCTCACTCTGCCTAGAAGTATTGGTGGCCAATGTGGTATTTTCTTCTTACTGTAGTTTAAAAGAAATGTATGTACTCTTCACAGCAAGGCATACAAATTAGCCAGAAAACAATCTAAATCATGAAGTTAACAGTTCCCTCTTCTGTGACAGCTCACACGATGGTGAGTGAGGCTTGTTGTAGATCATCTTCTTGCCCTTATTGTACACATTGGGCAGCTGTGACTATCAAGTTCCACAGGGGAATGGGAAGGAGGGTGAGGGTGGTGATTAGGTGAGGGAGCAGCCTGCCTGTCTGACCCCTGACCCCTCCACTGTCCCACAGGGGCATCTTTCCTTTGTTGAAAATGGGAAGTAAATAAGGGTGGCCCTAGGGGAAAACAATGAAGACATCACACCAAAGCCTTTTGAGCCCTTCTCTCCCCTCAGCAGAAAGACCTTAAGGCCTTGTACCAGGAAGGAAATGCTAAAATCAGTCTCTGTTAGTGGGGAGATGGGTGAAGGAAGAACAAGAACATGCCCGGGGATCTATGGTGGGGGTAAAAAGTGCAGCACCTCAGCTAGCAATGGCTCAATTGACGGGTGGAATATTGTGTGGAGTCACTCACAGAAGGAGATAGGTGAGACCTAGGGCTCCTTTGGGGGGTATAGGTGTGTGAGTTTCACTCTGGATATCTCCCCATATAGCTGAGAAGTGAGAAGTGAGAGTCTTCCTGTTGGCCCCATTTCTGGGCTTCAGAACAGAGGAGGCCTTGAGCGGGAAGTTCCCTCTGCTGGGAAAAGCTGGCCTAGGTGTGAGGAAACCGTGGCTGGCGAGCTGTGAGTCTCTCCCAGGAGAGCTGGGGGAGGTGCCCATTGCTCCTTTATGTTCACATCCCAGGGCCAGCGTAGAGTCCCTTTCACAGACAGACCACAAAACCCATGGAAAAAGCCTCCCTCTATTCAGGAATGCCCTAACCCACCTGCTTCCATCTTCATTCTGGGTCCCCAACCTCCAAGATCAAATAAGCTTTGGAAATGATCCAACCACAGAACAAGGGGCACACCTCTGAGGCATGATGAAATCAACCAAGCTTGGAAGCAGGAAGGTATGGCACAAATGTGACCCTGCCTATCTATCCAGTCTCATTTCACACCTTCTCCCACCTTTGCTCACTCTGTTCCAGTTATATTGGAACGGTGCTAAGAAATGGAAGGTCCTTTCCCAGTCTCAGGTCCCAACTCCTCCCACAGGCACCAGCCAGTCACCTGCTCTCTCTCCTCTGTTCTTCTCCCCCAAATCACATTTGCCATTCCTTATTTATATTCCTTGTAAGTTTCAGATGTGGGTTTTACCTGGCCGTATCTCCTTTAATGCGTCGCGGAAGCTGGGTAGGGGATGGAGAAGTGAATATAATTAAAATCCTGTTTGTGTGCAACAGTGCCATGCACCAGTTATTGGCTTCATTTTTTAAGTATCGCAATTCCAGGGGCTCCTACATAGGATCCTGAAGGCTGTCGTTCGAAATACAGTTTTTCAAAAGTTGCTTCTATACACTGCCTTCTAATTTTTAAAAGTCATTTATAAGTTTCCTTTTGGAAGGCAAATTATAAACAAAGAACTGCCCCTATAAGGAAGTACATTGTGGGAAGGAAAAGCCAACCATGGAGGGACCATAAAAACCATCGTTCAGCAAACAGTGACAAACAATCTGGTTTGTGTGACGAGCTGTGCCAGGTGCTGGGGATACAAAGACAAGACAGACAAGTTCCTGCCCTCATAAAGCTTATGCTCTAGTAGGAGAAAGAGATAATAAGCAAGTAAACAAATACCATAATGCATAGAAAACAAAGTGGCATCAAGATAGAGATGAAGAGGGTGAGAATGTGAAGAACTTACTTTAAACATGGTAGCCAGGAAACGCCTCTCTGAAGAGGTGGCATTTAAATTCAGACTTGAAGGACCTGAAGGATACAGCTCAGCAGAACTGGGATAATTGTGGACGCAGTGGCTCATGCCTGTAATCCCAACACTTTGGGAGTCCGAGACAGGCGGACCATGAGGTCAGCAGTTCGAGACCAGCCTGACCAACATGGTGAAATCCCATCTCTACTAAAAAATACAAAAATTAGTCGGGTATAATGGCATGCCCCTGTAATCCCAGCTACTCAGGAGGCTGAGGCAGGAGAATTGCTTGAACCTGGGAGGAGGAGGTTGCAGTAAGCCGAGATCATGCCGCTGCACTCCAGCCTGGGCAACAGAGCGAGACGCTGTCTCAAAAAAAAAAAAAAAAAGAACTGGGATAATTGTGTTCCAGCAAAGACTACAGAGCACACCTAAAGGTCCTGAGGTGGGAAATAGCTTAGCATTTTCAAGTTGCTAAACGAATACAGTATAACTGGAACAGAGTGAGCAAAAGTGGGAGAAGGTGTGAAATGATACTGGAAAGATGGGCAGGGTCACATTCGTGCAAGACCGTCTAGGCTGTGGTAAAGAATTAGGATTTTGTTGTAAGTGCAACAGGAAACAGAAGTGAGATTATTTTGTTTATGCATTAAAATATCCCTCTATGGAGAATAGATTGGGTTGGCAAGACATGACTTACGGGATAGTCCAGTGAGTTCTTACTGCGTTTTGAAGTCTTTCAGGGCTTGGAAAGGCTTTACAGAAGAATACAAGTGGGGTTGAAAGAATCGGGGAGAAAGGATGTTAAAAACAGACACAAATACTCTTGAAATTACATTACAACTCATATGTATTTGGCCCTCTTAGCATATTATTTGGTTCATTTCAATATTATCCTAGGCACTGCCATCCTTGTTAAATGTCATATCCCATAAAAGCAGTTCCAAGTAGCTGATTTGGAGACTTGAAGTTTGCTGTCTGTGGTTAGGAAATATCCCAAGGACATCTTACACATGTTTTCACGTCTGGGCTTTACTGTGGTCATAGAACATAACACCTCCTCCTAGTGCATATTACATCTCCTGGAACAGCAAGAATAAAAGAGACCAGTGCACTCTTTTGCAAGTTTCAGCTGGGTTCTCCCTAGAGCAGTACAGATGTGGGATACAGATATGGAGCTGAGGACAGAGAAAGGAAAGGGAAAGCCAGTAAGTGTTGGCCCAGCTGTATCATGCTTTGCATTCTATGTGCTGTTCATAAAGATGATTCTGCTGGAGAGAAGTTTAATAAGACAAAACATGTTAGAACCTGTCTTAGCATAGCATAATGGAGAGAAAGTTGAACTAAAATTTTGGTGTATTGCAGCTTTATAATACTGGATTTTTTTTAACTATTGCTTTGTTCTACTTTGAATATGAGAGTTGAGCATACGATATAGAAGGGAACCAGGTCAGAAAAGCCACAACCAAACCAAATCCTTGGAAAGAAAATTAATATTAATGCAAAAAGAAAAGCACCTTAATGTAGACAGAAATACAACTGAAATCTTTGAAAGGCAGATGCAAAAAAGAATTTGAGAACTTTTCTCCTATGATGATCATGAATCACACTTAAGAACTGCCCATGCAATTTTTCTATTTATGAACGGATGTTGCAAAGGAGTAACCAGTAGACCTAAGTCCACTAGTGACAAGCAAATTTATATAGTTGGCTGGCATTGACAATTTGATCCTTGACTTCAAGCAAAATTAATATTGATAATCTAAAATTTGACATGGAAATGGAGAAAAAGCACAAGGAGAAATTATCATTTGGGTAAATAGTTCTGCCTTGATGTACTGTTACCTCTTAATGAAGAGACGCGGCATCAGTTATATGAAAATGACCACTTGAGAAGAATGAAAAAGGCAATATGGGTAAATTGACAAGCAGTCATTATGCGTGTATTCACTGATGCCATTTCTACCTTTCCTCCTACCAGTGCTTTACTATAACAACTGGAGAGGAGATAGGAATGCAAAGTAATACCTACTGCAGAGTAGTAGATTATTGTTTTTGCTGCTCATGGTACCAGCCCTTGAATACTCCCACCCATCCAACTGCAGGACTGCTCAGCAGGTCTGGCAGGCCACGGGTGATTAGCAGAGTTAATCAGAATTCATCAGAATTCCGAAGGGCACAAAAAACAATATGAATGTAATAGAATTACACTTTGTGCTACTCAGATCAGATGCACTGTCACCTTAGCTTACTATGAATGACATGATCAAGCCATTCAATTTCCCAAACACGGGCTCAGACTGGTCTTCAGGCTATGTAGCATGTTTCAATTTTATGTTCTTTACTGCAAAGGGAGGAAAGAAAGTGTTTCCTGATTTTAACAATAGCACACATGGTCAGGTGCCCTCTCCTCTTGCCTCAACAAACCACAGAGGAACACATAAAACCCTCCTCAGATGTGCTATGCTCATAAAGTCAAATTTTACTAAGAAAGCCAACAAAATAGTGTTCATCCAAGGCAACTATCAAAAACCTTTATCTCCATCATTTAGGAAAACCCAATAAAGCTGCAGAATAGCTTTTTCCACCATCACAGCCCCCACCACATACATAAACACATCCCACCACAAATGAGTATTACCTGAATATTTTATAAACTGCTACAAATCCTAATTTGAGATTACAATCATCAGTCTTATTAAACCTTCAACGATTCAACCCTGAGAGATGGAAATTATATGGAAAATCACCTATTGTGTTCCCTTCTCAAAATCAGTGTGTGACAGAACGGCCAGCTGTTCCTTCCATAGTGTGCAGTTGTTGCTAGGAACTGGCTGCCCAGCCAAGGAATCCATTTCTTAGCTCTCTGGCATCACACTGGAATGTGAGCATAAGTGATGCAAGTCGCTTCCAGGCTGAGTGAGGAAAGAGCATGTGTGTCTCCCGTCTCCTTTATCCCCCACTGCCAGATGGAGACAAGGAGCTCTGGGGCTTCAGAAACTGGTGGAACCCCAAGAGGAAGGAAGTCCATGTCCCAAGTCACCATGAGAAACGTCTACCTGAAGAACAGCCACCTTTGCCTTTGTATAAAGGAAAAAAGTATTTTATTGTGTTAAGCAACTGGAATTTGGGGGTTTATCTGTCAACCCACTAATTAATAGATAATTTTGATAATAGATAATATGGAGGGGTTGTCTATGGCAACTAGTGTTAACCTAATTTACCTGAAACAGAGTGGAAGTGGCTATAGATTGGTAAATATAGTGTACTAGGTGATAGATGATAGTTTGTGTTTCTCTTCTTAATTTCTTGGTGTACTCAGTAAAGCTCAGATTATATCACCTAGAGCTCCAAGCTCTGGTGGAAGTTACATTCTGTGACTAATATAACGGAGAAAAATGTTTGCTTTAGAAGAACTGTCATTTTTAAGAGCAATCGTTCCAGAGTGGAACATGGTCATTTTCTTGCTAAAGACCACCGTGCCTTTAGTAGGCAAATGGAAGCCATCGGGGCTACAATAAAGAATCTAAAAGTAGAGAAGAATGCTGTCAGTAAAATGGCAGAATAGGAGTTTTCTACCATCATTTCCCCATGGACTCATTGATTTTGATGACTACCCATGGATGAGAGTACTGTAGCAGGAGCCTGGGTGGCCAGTGGAGAAATTCCAGAACATTATTGGAGTAAAAAATCCAAGAATAGATGCATTGAAGAGGGCAAGAAGAACAGTTTCCCTTTACCCATGACACCTCTCCTGCAAGGTAGCACAACTCAGTGCCAAGAGAGATCTCCTCAGCCCACAATTTCTCCCACGGGAAGAAGAGACAACGGTGAGTGAGCTCCCGGCTCCTCCAGCTGTGTGAGACACTGCCCAAGAGGCCCACTTCTTTCTCACCCCACAGAAAATACTGAGGTGATTATCACAGCTGAGTGGGGAGGGAGGCTGCAACCAGGGAAGACAGGCAAAGACTCACAGCCACCAGGGCTCAGAACTCAACAAAGGGCCATGGACCCCACTTACTGCTTCAGGGAGTCCATCAGAAACCCACCCATGAGCTGTTTGGGATGTCTCACCTGCAGACCACCCCAACTGGCCCATGGGTACCCCCAATGCCCCACATGCATCACTACCCCCTACCCTGTAGCCTGTTCTTCACATGTGTCCCTGGAGACAGAAGTGCAAGCCTCTGCAGACAGCATGTGCAGACAGACCACCCAACTCCATGGGACTGGGAGAAAGCACACAAATGTGAGCATTTTAGGGCACTGCTCTAGGGAGGACAAACAAGAGCCTCTCAGCATCTGGTCTGGTGCTGCAGGATTTATAGAAGGCATACAATCTTAAGAATTTCCTTCAAAGAGGGAGCAAGAGGGGTGGTATGGACGCATCCATGGAAAAGGCCTGAGAGAGCTGTCAAATACCCAGCTGAGCTGACTGGTGAAGGTGTTTGTCCCCTGAAGCCAGTCAGTGAAGACTGGAGGACATGACTATATATCCAAATGCAAAGACGGTAACTCAAGACTTTGAAGAATATGAAAAATCAAGGAAACATGTCACCACTCAAGAAACACCATATTTTTCCAGTAAACAACCCTCCAAAATGGAGGTCTACATATTTCCAGACACATTTAAAATAATTGTTAAGAAAAAACACAGTGAGCCACAAAGAGAACACAGACAACTTAATGAAATCAGGAAAACAGCACATGAACCAAACGAGAAGTTTAACGAGCAGAAATAAAAAACAAACAGAATATGTAGGTCAGAAGGTACAAAGTGGCAGATACGTAGGAAGAACGAGTCTAGAGATCTAATATACACATGAGGACTGCAGGTAATAAAACTAGTAGATCCTGGATTCATACTATTAATCATTAAGTGGATTTTAGTTGCTTTTGCCATACAAAAGGGTAATTATGTGAGTTGATGGATATTTAATTTGCATCATTACGGTAATCTGTTTACTATACATGTACTCTATAGCATCATATTGTATGCAAGCATACTTTAGAGATAATGTGGGTTTAGTTCCAGTCCATTTTCATAAAGAAAACATCACAATAAAGTGGGTCACATGAACTTTTTGTTTCCAGTGCATACAGAAGTTATGTTTACCCTATACTGTAGGCTATTAGGTGTGCAAGAGCATTATGTCTAAAAATAAAATGGGCCAGACACAGGGCTCATGCCTGTAATCCCAGCACTTTGGGAGGCCGAGGTAGGCAGATCACTTGAAGTCAGTAGTTCAAGACCAGCCTAGCCAACATAGTGAAACCCCATCTCTACTAAAAAATACAAAAATTAGCTGCACGTGGTGGCAGGTGCCTGTAATCCCAGCTACTTGGGAGGCTGAGGCAGGAAAACCACTTGAACCCAGGAGGCAGAGGTTGCAGTGAGCTGAGATTGTGCCACCACACTCCAGCCTGGGCAACAGAGTGAGACTCCATCTCAAAAAAATAGAATAAAATAATAAAAATAAAATGGACATACCTTAATTTTAAAATACTTTCAGAGTTGAAATCAATCATCTCAAACCTTGCTGCTGCTTTATCAATTCAGTTTATGTAATATTATAAATTATTTGTTGTCATTAAAACAATGTTCATGGCATCTTCATCAGGAGTAGACTCCATCACAAGAAATCAATTTCTTTGCTCATCCATAAGAAGCAACTCCTCATCTATTAAAATTTTACCATGGGATTGTAGCAATTCAGTTGTATCCTTAGGCTCCACCTCTAATTCTAATTATCCTGCTACTTCCATCCCATCTTACAAATACGCACTCCACTGAAGTCTTAAACTCCTCAGAGTCATCCATAGGGGTTGGAATCAACTTCTTCCAAACTCCTGTTAATTTTCATATTTTGACCTCCTTCTATTAATGACAAATATTCTATTGGCATCTTCAATGATGAATCCTTTCACAAGGTTTTCAACTTACTTTGCTCAGATTCATGAAAGGAATCATCATCTATGGTGACCATAGCATTATGAAACATATTTCTTAAATAATAAAACTAGAAAGTTGAAATTATTCCTTAATCCATAGGCTACAGAATGGATGTTGTGTTAGCAGGCATGGAACCAACATTAAACTCCGTGTACATCTCCATCAGAGTTCTTGAGTGACTAGGTGCAATGTCAGTGAGCAGTAATATTCTGAAAGGAATCTCTTTTTCCAAGTGGTAGGTCTCAACAGTGGGATTAAATATTCAGAAAATCATGCTGTAAACAGATATGCTGTTATTCAGCTTTATTGTCCCATTGATAGAGCACAGGTAGACTAGATTTTGCATAATTCTTATGAGCCCTAGGACTTTCAAAATAGTAAATAGCTTTGGCTTCAACTTAAAGTCATCAGCTGCACTAGCCCCTAACAAGAGAGTCAGCCTGTCCTTTGAAGTTTTGAAGCAAGGCTTTGATTTCCTCTCTCTAGCTATGAAAGTTCTAGATGGCATCTTTCTCTAACAGAAGGCTATTTTGTCTACATGGAAAATATATTGTTTAGTAAAGCCACCTTCATTAATTACCTTAGCTAGGTCTTCTGGATAACTTTTGCAACATCTACATCAGCACTTGCTGCTTCACCTTGCTCTTTTTTTTTTGAGACAAGAGTCTCACTCTTTGGCCAGGCAATGGCGCGATCTCAGCCCACTGCAACCTCCGCCTCCCAGCTTCAAGCAATTCTCCTGCCTCAGCCTCCCGAGTAGCTGGGACTACAGGCGCGCGCCAGCACGCCCAGCTAATTTTTGTATTTTAGTAGAGATGGGGTTTCACTACATTGGCCAGGATGGTCTCAATCTCTTGACCTCGTGATCTGCCCACCTCAGCCTTGCAAAGTGCTGGGATTACAGGCGTGAGCCACCCGCGCCAGGCCCACCTTGCACTTTTATGTAATGGAGATTGCTTCTTTCTTTAAACATCATGAACCAACAATAACTGCTAGCTTCAAATTTTTCTTCTGCATCTTCCTTGCCTTTCTCATTCTTCCTAGAATTGAAGAGAGTTAAGGCCCTTCTCTGGATCAGGCTTTGGCTTAAGAAAATGTTGTGGCTGCTTTGATCTTTTATTCAGACAACTAAAACTTTCTCCATAATAGCAATAAGACTGTTTCGTTTTCTTACCATTTATGTGTTCATTGGAGTAGCATCATTAATTTCCTTCAAGAAATTTTTCTTTGCATTCACAACTTGGCTAAATGTTTGGTGCAAGAGGCCAAACTTTGGATCTATCTTGGCTTTCAACATGACTTCCTCACTAAGCTAAACCATTTTAGCTTTTAATTTATAGTAAGAAATATGTGATTCTTCCTTTCACTCAAACAATTAGAGGTCATTGTAGGGTTATTAACTGACCTAATTTAAATATTGTTGTGTCTTAGGAAAGTGGGAGGCCCAAGAAGAGGAGAGATAGGTTGGCAGAGCAGACAAAGTTTATCAATTAAGTTTCCTGTCTTATATGAGTGTGGTTTGTGGTGTCCCAAAACACTTACGATAATAACATCAAACATCACTAATTGCAAATTACCATAACAGACATAATAATGAAAAATTTTAAATATTGTGAGAATTACCAAAATGTGACACAGAGACTAGAAATGAATACATGCTGTTGGAAAAATGGCAGCAATAGATTTGCCTGATGCAAGGTTGCCACAAACTTTCAATTTGTGAGAAAAAGGCAATTATCGGGCCAGGCACAGTGGCTCATGCCTGTAATCCCAGCACTTTGGGAGGCCGAGGCAGGTGGATCACGAGGTCAAGAGATGGAGACCATCCTGGTCAACATGGTGAAACCCCGTCTCTACTAAAAATACAAAAAATTAGCTAGGCATGGTGGTGCGTGCCTGTAATCCCAGCTACTCAGGAGGCTGAGATAGGAGAATTGCCTGAACCCAGGAGGCGGAGGTTGTGGTGAGCCGAGATTGCGCCATTGCACTCCAGCCTGGGTAGCAATAGTGAAACTCTGTCTCAAAAAAAAAAAAAGGAGAAAAAGCAATTATCTATGGAGCACAGTAGAGCAAAATGCAACAAAACAAGGTGTTCCTGTACCTTGTTAGCACAATAAAATTTATTTTGAAAAATTCTGGAGCTGAAGAAAGCAATAAATAAACTTAAAAATGCAATGAAGAGCATCAACAATTCACTTGATCAAGCAGAAGAAAATCTATGAACTCAAAGCAGATAATTTGAAATTATCCAGTCAGAGGAGAAAGAAGAGAAAATGAATGAAAATAAATGAGAAAAGGCTATGGGATTTATGGAACACTATCAAGAGAACTAATATACAGATTATAGTAGTACCAGAAGGAAAAGAGAGAGAAAGCACCAAAAGAGAGAAAGAATTGAAAAACTGATTTAAAGAACAAAAATTTCCCCAAACCTGGAGAGAGATATGGACAGCCAGGTACATGAAGATCAAAAATTCCCAAACAGAGGCAACCCAAAGATGACTTTTCCATTGTTAGGTGAGGTATTAGAGCCCAAGCAATGGAAACTGGTCAGCTCACAGATAGCAGGATAGTAAGAATAATTTACCAACAACAGTATAGATTTGAAAAGTAAACTTTTATTAGATAGAACACTGAAGAAGAGTGCAGCAGAGCACCTCAACAAGAGATGACTGAGTGCACTGTGATGGATTTTTCCTTAGGTGTATTTATGGACCTTAAAGCAGAAGCATTAAGGATAATTTAGACCATATTAGGCATGTAGGTCATGATAAATTATTACATTTGTAGACATTTTGGTGCCTTGATGTCAGCAAGGGTTACACAATGAGTTTTGACATACATGCATTCTGGAGATGTATAAATATTCTAGTTATTGATAAATTTGGGGCAAAGAAGCCTGGTACCAGATGCCAGCTTTAGATAATAGGAAAATCTAATTACTTCTAAATTCCATAGAGAAGTTTTGCCTCTAGACGGTCACCAAGTGATCTTTGCTTTCTTCAATCATGACACATTAAATTCAAACTGTCACAGTAGGTAGCTAGTCAGACATGAGCAGAGCAGGAGAGGGCTCCTCACTTCCCACCACCAACCCCCCACCACACACACACACCAGGAATGTCAGGCAGCCATCAGAGAGACAGGCCTAACTGTATCTCTAAAATAATAATAGGCTGCAACCAATGCCAGGGAAAGACAGTCTCCTTATAAACTAAAACACCTGAAACTGGTCATTGACAACTTCCTGATAAGATTTCAGGAGATGGGTGAGTGGGCTCAAGTGTGCACAATAAGAGGCAAAATGGCAGAGTTTAACTGGGATATGGCCTTCTAAGGACATTTGACTGATAAGAAAAGGATGCCTCAAGTGAGCACATGTACAACTCCAGTACACACACTGTGCATGCTCCTCTCCCAAGTGTTAGTAGGCCATTGCACATGCAGACAGCCCACCCCAAGGGAAGAATCAGGGAAGAAGGAACACAATACCCCAGAAGAATGCCAATATATAAAATCCCAAGTCAAAATGTCAAACTCCACAGCTGATCTCTCAAGTCACCGGCTTGGCCCTCTTTCAAGTGTACTTTACGTCTTTTCATTCCTGCTCTAAAGCTTTTTAATAAATTTTCATTACTGCTCTAAAACTTGCCTCTGTATCTTCTTCTGCCTTATACCCCTGAGCTAAATTCTTTCTTCTGAGGAGGCAAGAATTGAGATTGCTGCAGACCTGTATGAATTCGCTGCTGGTATAATACTGGTATAATACATGACTCAAATACATTCTGCTGTTAACATACTTCAGTGCTGCATGACTCAGCTATGTTCCCTAGTGGTAAGAAACTTCTACACCTTACCTTCTTCAGCTGGAGACATTCAACCCCTATACATGGTTTTCTTCTCCCCTTTTACTCCCCTGCTTACTAACCAACCCCCAGAATGATTCCTCTCAGCCACAAGTGGCTCTGCTCCTCTTGGCTGATCTCTCAGCTCACCCTGGCAGGTGGTTTGTGGGGTGGGAAAAATCTTGGGGCCCACATCAAGTAGAACTGAGGCACTAATGGCCCTTCAAAACAGGGAGTTAGTGAGAGTGATAGGGCTGAAGCCTAAACCCATGGAATGTTTGGGATTTCTTCTGCTTTTTCAACTAAAATTATCTCTTCCCCTGCCCCAAAAAAAACAACAACAAAAAAACCTACACTGCCTATTCTCCTGTTTTCTCTATGTATATTCTGAAATGGCCTTGCACACCCACCGGACTGCCTTGGGGGCAAGTCCGCCTCCTTGTTTTCACTTTGCATGCCACATGACTTCTTCAACACACACTCCCTGTAATTCATGTTCCTGCAGCTCTTGCTGCATTTGCACGGCAGCAAAGACATGGGTTTCCTTGCAGGTATCCCCTGAGATTTATACTTGTTTTTACCCCACCAACTCAGATGACTTCCAATCCTTCCCCTGTCTCTTGGCACATTGTGGAGATAGACACTAACTGGAACCCTGGCTTTGCCGACAACTTATGGCTTCCCATATGCTTTTGTTCCTGTTATGCTCCAAGCGTAAGTTTTTCAGTGGCTTTTGAAACAGTTTGTTCACCTGCTTAAGGTCTCACTCTGTGGCCCTTTAAGAACCCCACATGCTTGCTTATTTTGAGTTAGAACCCCTCCAGAAGGAGGGAAAGTTCTTCCTTTGCCATTTGTGAGTTCTTTCTCCAAGCCCCAAGTCCTCTGGAAGTTACTACTTTATGTCAAGAGGGCAAATAAACGTTTCCCTCTAAAATTCAAGAGCTGCTGTTTTTGTAAGTATATGAAGGCTTCCCATGAGTAGTATTCTCACTTCCTCCCACTTCTTGTAGCCTCCATTTCTCTAATCACTTCCATGCCCTTCTCAACATGCATCAAGACCTTCAAGGTCATATTTAAAGGAAGGGAAGTCCAGCCCCCTTCAAGCAGTTAGCTGAAAAGCAGGCCTCTTGTCTACTTAAAGAACATGGAAAATGGGAATCTGAGAAAAGATAATGATTTTGTTGCTATAATGCTCCAAGTGAGAGTCACTATGAGGTCATGGAGACAAGGATATAGGCCAGCCCAATACCACAGGCACAAGAAACCCATAGGACAGAGATAAAGACTGGTCCCAGACTAACAGATTACCATCAGAACAAAGACAAAGGCAAGGTTAGGGATACATGGTAAGCCGGGTTCATTCTGGAACCCCAAGGATAAACAGGGGGCCCACTGTTTACTCCAATATCTCCTCTATTCTCAAGTGCATAATTGTGTTGAGATGGGGCCAAGGTAAAGGGTACATGGTAAGACTGGTTCATTCTGGAACCCTAAGGATGAATAGGGGATGCCCCATATAGGATAATAGGAAAATAAGAGGGGACACCTTGTTTTTACTCTTTTCTTCTCTGTCTTCACAGACAGATAATCTCGTCTCCATAACACATGACATATCCCTTGGATGCATCTCCCAAAACAGAAAGATTTCCCCAAACCTTAAAACAAGAAACTAGTTTTCCTTTGTAACACTATTTGGCTTAAAAATGAATGAAAAGAAAATTGCAAAAGTCAGCCTTGGAACCCAGTGCCCCTGTGTAGGAGGTCCTCAAATTAGCCTCTTCAGTCTTTCATAACTGGGAGCAGAATAAGAAGGACAGGGCTAAGAAAAAGGAGAAACAAAGGGAAAGAAGGTGAGCTCAACTATTGGCTGCTCTGCAAGTCCACCAGCCCCTCCAGGTTGCCCCAAGGACACTTCTCCAGGTAATTACCATTGGTGCAGGAAGCCATGCCACTGCAAGGCACTGCCCCTGTAGGATAAAAGCCACGTGGATGGCTTGCCCTTTCTGGCAGAAGGTTGGCCATTGGAAGTGAGACTGCTCTGAGGTCTAAACCACCCATGGGACAGAATCTCAACTCCTGATGGCCTTGAGCTAAAGGGGCTGTCTGCTCTGGCTGGCTTCCAAATCAGACACTGCCATCAACAAGACAAAGCTGAGGGCAACTTTGGAGGTTGGAAGTAAAATTATAAATTTCCTTTTTGGGTTCAAGAGCTGACTACTCTGTGCTAATCTTCTCTGAGCAACTCTCTTCCAAATCTTGTCAGGTAATTGGGAGAAATGGCACCCCATCCCTCCAAAAGAAAATATTCACATCCCTTTATATTACTTAAGGGACCAGTCCCTGGTGATGTCTAAATACCCAACACCTCTTGAGGGGAAAAATATACTCACCAGCATGGGTGCTTGCTTAATATTTACCTGACCCCTGAATTCATCTTTCTAATAGCTCTATTTCTCCAAGGAAAGCTACCTAAATCTTTAACCAATAACTGCATCCTGGACAATCCTACCCCAGTGGCATAGAAATAGGCCACACTTATTCAGACAAGGCCTAGCAAAAATCTAACTGAGCAATATCTTGAGGGGAGATAACTTCTCCAGTACAGAATGTAAATAACCTCCTCATGTGCCCCCCTTTAAAGAATGTGCAAAGCAGCATGCAGTACAATTCAATGGTTTGTCAAATTCAAAGGCAAGGAAGTTTATAAAGAAACGAAATTTGATATGAAAAAGTATTTTGGATGGTAAATTCTTGTCCTAAAGTAAAATAACTGGTTGCTTAAAAAGAGTGATGTTTAGGACAAGTTAGAAAGTCAAAGCATGTTGTAGATAGTCTGTGTGAGTCATAAAAAAGATTCATGAAAGGGAATTTATAAAAGAAATGCTATGCAATTTTAAAGGTTATTATGCCTACTAAATGCTTCATAAACTGCTACAATGACTTAACTGTACGCCTTGTCTGCTTTAAAGCTAGGTAAAGCCTGGGGATATACAGAGTTTGCCATGCCCCCTGGCTATGCTAGAAAGAGTCAAGCCCTATCTGCACTTCTGTCTGATGTCCTTGTCAATTGTGTCTTTGACTGTGGCTGCCCTAAGACTTTTTGTCATCCACAGACCATTGTCTTGTTTTAATTGTCTTTAACAGATGGTTTTATAATTAGCTCTAAGGCTCTAACAGGTCCTCTTTTTAAATTTTTTTGAGACAGAGTCTTGCTCTGTCACCCAGGCTGGAGTACAGTGGCACAATCTTGCCACCCCAGGTTCAAGCAATTCTCCTGCTGCAGCCTCCTGAGTAGTTAGGACCACAGGCATGTGCCACCACAAAAGGCTATATTTTTGGTATGTTTAGTAGAGACAGGGTTTCACTATCTATCTTGACCAGGCTGGTCTCAAACTTCTGGCCTCAAGTGATCCACCTGCCTTAGCTTCCCAAAATTCTGGGATTGCAGACTTGAGCCACTGTACTTGGCCTAACAGGTGCTCTTAAATGCAGATTTCAGATAACTTTGGAGATTGTGACATTAGAATAAAGAAAAAAAACCTTTCAGGACTCTATTAGAGAGCTGAAATGTTCATGAATATCAAGCAGAACAGGAGTTAGCTGCCTGGACTGAACTGATAGAAGATTGAAATAATCCTTATATGACTTTTTGCTTAAAACATTGCTGATCCTTTGTTTTTCAGAGCCAAGAAAACTTTTCTTTTGAGCTATTTATAGCTTTTAACAATTGAGTAAAATATACTCTTGTAAACAAAATTTGGAGCTTATTTTTTTCTCTCTACCTAATTTATCCAGAATTTGGAAACTATTTGCATTTTTAACTTATGGCAATATAGTTATTTGCATAAGTGCAATAAGAATCTGTTTTCAAGGGCCAGGCACAGTGGCTCATGCCTGTAATCCCAGCACTTTGGGAGGCCAAGGTGGGTGAATAACAAGGTCAGGAGTTCAAGACCAGCACGGCCAATATGGTGAAACTCTGTCTCTACTAAAAATACAAAAAATTAGCTGGGTGTAGTGGCAGGCACCTGTAATCCCAGCTATTCGGGGAGGCTGAAGCAGGAGAATTGCTTGAACCCAGGAGGCAGAGGTTCCAGTGAGCCAAGATTGTGTCACTGCACTCCAGCCTAGGCAACAGAGCAAGATTTCGTCTCAAAAAGAAAGAAAAAGAAAAAAAGGAATCTGTTTTCTACAGGACACAATTCGACAAACTGGTTATTTTACCAAGGCTTTGACTAGAATGGCAGGCTTCCTTTAAGGAATCAAAATGAAATTATGAAGCCAATAAAAGCCCCTTCAGAAAACTGCCCTCATACCTTGGCTACGTAGTCCCTGTATGGGGTTCCTGGTCTGTGGTAAGTAAAGAATGTCACTTTCTAACAGGCCTAGAAGCCCCAAGTTACCTTGGGACCTCAAGAGGAGAGAAATTTTACCCAAGTCATACAGGTATTTGATGGTGCCAACCTAAGGCTTTAAAAAGGTCTCATCTGAAATTCCTTAAGGAACAAAGTTTCATTAAAGATAATTTTAAAAGGAGGCTATATGGCAAATAATTATTCTCACTGTGCTTTACGCGAATAATCAGGCCAAGTATAATAAGACTTTATTTTGTGAACAAGTCAGTTCTATCATGATTTGTCTTTAATAAAACTGAGGACTGGAGAGAAAAAAATTATGTTTCAAAAACTATGGTACAGCTATTATTAGATTGTAGTCTCATCAGTTGTTTTTGAATTTTTGTCTGCAATTTAGACTAACCCTTCTTATTCCTGTGAACCAACCAGTGATCTCTGGCTGCAACTCAGAAGAAACAAGATGGATGGGAAATGTAAAAATCTGGATCAACATTCTAATTCTGAGCACATACTGGAACCAGCTAACAACCCCACACACCCAAGTCTTAGCAGGCATAACTATGGCCATCAACTACCTGAGCATATTGGCAGTCTCAGAATTGTTTGGAGTTATCATCACCCCCTTATTTTGGTTTGGCTTTCTTCTAATTCTAATAACCCTATTTGTCTCCTTTTGTCTTCAGGCCATCAAGTTCCAGATGATGTCACTGAGGGATACGGTCCTCTCAATATTCAAGAGGCACCCTTCTACAGACAACCCCTAGACTGCTCATCAGTGGGACACGACAGAGGCAAAAACCTGGTTGGACACTGCTTTCACCAACCCATGGAGCCAGCTCTGCCCTGACAACTAGCAAGAGGCCAAGACCTGCAGAACAACCACTAAAACGCCTCTCTGTCAGCAGGAATCAGTTACAGAAGATTGACCTTCATCCATTTTCCTCAAAGAATTGGGGTATTGGACTCTTGAGGGGGGAAATGTTATAGTAGGTAGCTAGTCAAGCTTGAGCAGGTCAAGAGAGGGCCTAACCTCCAACCCTGCCACACGCACCCACCAAAAATTTCAGGCAACCATCAGGTGATGGTCAGGTGGTTGTTAACTGTCTCTCTAAGATAATAATTGGTCACAGCCAACTCCAGGGAAAGGCAGTCTCCCAATAAATAGAAACACCTGAAACTGGTGATCAGCAACATCCTGATAAGATCTCAGGAGTTGGGTGAATGGGCTCAAGCTTGCACATTAAGAGGCAGAATTGTGGAGTTTAACTAGTATATGACCTTCTAGGGACATTTGACTGGTAAGGGAAGAATACCTCAAATGAGCATATATACAACTCCAGTAAACACACTGCATGCCCTCCTCTCAAGTGCTAGCAGGCCACTGCACGTGCAGACAGCCCCTCCCAAAGGAAGAAACAGGGGAGAAGGGATGCAAGGCCTTGGAAGCATGCTAATATATGAAACCCCAAGACAAAAGGTCAAACCGTGCACTTATCTCTCAAATCACCCACTTTACCTTCTTCCAAGATGATCTCTTAAGTCACCTGCTTCACCCTCTTCCAAGTGTACGTTACCTCCTCTCATTCCTGCTCTAAAGCTTTTTAATAAACTTTCACTCCTGATCTGAAACTTGCCTTAGTCTCTCCTTCTGCTTTTGTCTCTCAGTCAAACTCTTTCTTCTGAGGAGGCAAGAATTGCGATTGCTGCAAACCTATATGGATTTGCCACTAGTAACAAAACTTACAAAAATCAGACAGACAATTTTGAAAGCAGCAGGAGAAAACATTTGTCCTAATTTCAAATTATATTAGAAAATTGTAGCAATCAAAAGAGCATGGCACTAGCATAAAAACAGATACACAGATCAATGAAAAAGAACAGAGAGCCCAGAAATAAACCCATGCATATGCAGTTAGCTGATCTTCAACAAAAGCACCAAGATTACACAATAGGGAAAGAATAGTGAAGGAAATTAAAATACTTTATCCCAAAATACATTTCTTTGACATATTTTTAAATGGCTGCTTCTTGGCCAGCAGGCAGAAGTGGCCTTGTGAAGCTATTCTAAGTGGGGAAAATTTGCATCTGTAGAGAATCTCCATTAGTGAAGCCATCTCTACTTCCCTTCCTATGCCTTCCCCCAGATCCAGGAGAAGTTGAGAGTCTGACGCCTTAATTATTTATTTAAAACCTTTTCCTCCACCTCTAGCAGATGAACTGACACCTTTAAAGATCTGAAAAGAAACATTTACTATCTATTCTCTCTGAGGGAGCCTTCATCTACACAAAAAGGCCACCTTTGCTAGTCAGGTCTCCTCATTTCTCTTTCTTTAAACCTGCCTTGCCATTAAACCTGATTTGCCTGTTTCTAGACTTGCCCATAGTCTGCATTCTTTACTGCGCCTCAGGATAATATACACATTTCTGTAACTCGTTGGGAAGTTAGGCTTTTATTCTGAAGGCTCCTGTGGATGCATGTTAAATAAATTTTTATGCCTTTTCTCCTAAAAATCAATCTGCCTAATGTCAGTGATTTTTAGCAAACCTTTAGGGGGCCAAGAGCCTATGGCTCCCACAGTAATTTTGTCAATAATGGGCTGAGAAAAATGAATATCGACATATAAAAGAAATAAATTGTACTCTTATCTTACAGTGTACGCAAAAATCAACTCAAAATAAAGAGTTAAAATAAGACCTGAAAACAAAAAACTCCTAGAAAACATAGGGAGAAAGCTTTCTGACATTGGTCTTGGCAGTAAATTTTGGATATAACATCAATAGCAAAGTCAACTAAAGCAAAAATAAACAAATGGAACTATATTAAACAAAAACTTTCTACACAGGAACGGAAACAATCAACAAAATGAAAAGAAAACTGACAGAACAAGGGGAAATATTTGCAAACCATATCTCAGATAAGAAGTTAATATCCAAAATATATAATGAACTTGTAAACCAAAAATAAAATTCTAAGCCCCCCTACCTGACTGGTGGACCCTCTCCTCAGCCAAAGGCATTTCAAATTGTCCCAAAAAACTAGTCCAGGCCATGATGGGAAGTGGGGGTCAGACATGTCTCACAAACAGCAACACAGAGACCTTAAGACTGATAGAACAGACTTTTAAAATCTGGTAAGAAACACCGTCTATTCTCTCTGAAGTCTACCTGTAGGCTTCGTTTACATGATAAAGTCTTGGTCTCCACATCCCTTTATCAAAACCCAGACATTCCCTTCTATTTGATTCCAAGTCTTTGATAAATACTCTTTCAACCATTTGCTAATCAGACAATCTTTAAATCTGCCTGTGACCTGGAAATCCCTGCTTTGAGTTGTCCCACCTTTCTGAATTGAGCTAATATACTTCTTACATGTATTGACCTATATCGCGTGTCTCCCTAACATGTATAAAACCAAGCTGTACCCTAACCTCAGGCATATGTTGTCAGGACATCCAGAGGCTGTTGTTCACAGACAAACTTGAAGAGACATTTTTCCAAATAACACAAACAAATGGCCAAGTATATAAGAAGATTCTCAACCTCACTAATTTCAGGTAAATGCAAATCAAAACCACAACCACATATCACTTATAGCTGTTAGAATGGCTATTAACAAAAAGTCAAAAAATAAGTGTTGGCAAAGATATGTCAAAAGGAAGCCCTTTTTAAAATTTATTTTATTTTATTTTATTTTTTAAAGACTGGTCTTTATTTATTTTTTAAAGACTTTATTTATTAATTAAAGACTTTATTTCTTAAAGACTTTATTTTTTAAATAAATTTATTTTATTAAATTTATTTAATAAATAAATAATTAAATAAAATAATTAAAATAAATTTATTTTATTTAAATTTATTTATTAAAGACTTTATTTTTTAAAGACTTGGTCAGGCTGGTCTTGAACTCCCGACCTCAGGTGATCCACCCACCTTGGCCTCCAAAGTGCTTGGATTACAGGCGTGAGCCACCACGCCCCGCCTGAAAAGGAAGCCCTTATGCACTGTTGATGAGAATGTTATTTGGGAGGTTTCTCAAAAAAATTAAAAATAGAATTACTATATGATCTAACAATCTCACTGATACATATGCAAAGGAAGTAAAATCATGATCTTGAAGAGACACCTGCATTCTCATGTTCATTGCAGCATTATTCACAAGAGTCAAGATACAGAAACAACTTATGTGAGCATCAATAATGAATGGTAAAGAAAATGTGATATATACATACAATGGAAAATTATTCAGCCTTAAAGAGAAGGACAAATTGGTCTATGTGACAACATAGATGTACCTGGAGGACATTATGCTAAGTGAAATAACTCAGCCACAGAAAGACAAAAACTGCCTAATTTAACTCATATGTGTAATCTAAAAAGTTGAAGTTACGGAAGCATAGTAGAACAGTAGTTACCAGGAGGTGTGAGGTAAGATAAATGGGGATTTGTTGGTAAAAGAGTACAAGTTTTCAGTTATAAGGTGAATAAATCTGCAAACCTTATGTATAGTATAGTGCCTATGGTTAATTAAAATGTATACCTAAAATTTGCTAAGAAAGCTGGGTGCAATGGCTCAAGCCTGTAATCCCAGCACTCTGGGAGGCCTAGTGGGGCAGATCTCAAGGTCAGGAGTTCGAGACCAGCCTTGCCAACATGGTGAAGTCCTGTCTTTTCTAAAAATACAAAAATTAGCCAGGCATGGTGGCAGGTGCCTGTAATCTCAGGAACTTGGGAGGGTAAAGGACAAGAATCACCTGAACCTGGGTGGCAGATGTTGCAGTGAGCCGAGATCATACCACTGCACTCCAGCCTGGGTGACAGAGTGAGACTCTGTCTCAAAAAAAAAGTTGCTAAGAGAGTAGATTTGTTTTTGTTTTTCTTTTATTTTTAGATGGAGTCCTGCTCTGTCACCCAGGCGGGACTGCAATGGCACTATCTTGGCTCACTTCAACCTCTGCCTCCTGGGTTCAAACAATTTTCCTGCCTCAGCCTCCTGAGTAGCTGGGATTACAGGCACCTGCCACCACAGCTGACTAATTTTTGTATTGTTGGTAGAGATGGGGTTTCATCATGTTGTTCAGCCTGGTCTCGACCTCCTGACCTTAAGAGATCCACTCGTCTCAGCCTCCCTAAGTGCTGGGATTACAGGCATGAACCACTGTGCCCAGCCAAGAGAGTAGATCTTAATTGTTCTCAACACACGAAATACACACAGTAACTATGTGAGGTGATTGATATGCTAATTAGCTTGATTGTGATCATCATTTCCCAATGTACACATATAACAAAATATCATATTTTACACCTTAAATATATACAATTTTCTTGTTTGTTGTTTTGGTGTTTTTGAGACAGAGTCTCACTCTGTCGCCCAGGCTGGAGTGCAGTGGCGCGATCTTGGCTCACTGCAACCTCCGCCTCCCGGGTTCAAGTGATTCTTATGCCTCAGCCTCCTGAGTAGCTCAGATTACAGGCATGCGCCACCATGCCCAGCTAATTGTTTTTTGTTTTGTTTTGTTTTTTTTGTATTTTTAGTAGAGACAGGGTTTCACCATGTTGGTCAGGCTGGTCTTGAACTCCTGACCTCAAGTGATCTGCCCACCCCAGCCTCCCAAAGAGCTGGGATTACAGGCGTGAGCCACAGCACCCAGCCTACAATTTTTATTTGTCAATCACACCTCAGTAAAGCAAGAGAAATAAAGAACCTCCAAGAAACACAGCAACTTTGGCAAAAGGGCTGGGCCCAGAAACAGATCATATTGCACTTACTTTTGACATCTGTAGTCTCTTGGGTACCAGCCCAGTGGAGAAGACTGCAGGCAGAACTATTTGGCAATGACATTCTAAGGAGAGCAAATAGAAGAAACGAGTTACAAATGTATGGATTTTTAAGTCACATGAAGCCTATGGATTACAGGGATTTCCATTCATCTTTTTTTTTTTACTTTTATTTTAGGTTTGGGGGCACATGTGAAGGTTTGTTATATAGATAAAACTTGTGTCATGGGGGTTTGTTGTACAGATTACTCCATCAACCAGGTATTAAGCCTAATACCCAATAGCAATTTTTCTGCTTCTCTTTCTCCTTCCACCCTCCACTGTCCAGTAGACCCCAGTGCCTGTTGTTCCCTTCTTTGTGTCCATGTGTTCTCATCATTTAGCTCTCATGTATACATGAGAACACGCAGTATTTAGTTTTCTGTTCCTGCATTAGTTTGCTAAGGATAATGGCCTCTAGCTCCATCCACGTTCCTGCAAAAGACATGATCTTGTTCTCTTTTAGTATTCCATGATGCCTATGTACCTATGTACTCCATTTTCTTTCTTTTTTTTATTTTAAAGATGGGGTTTCACCATATTGGTCAGGCTGGTCTTGAACTCCTGACCTCAGGTGATCCGCCCACCTCAGCCTCCCAAAGTGCTGGGATTACAGGCGTGAGCCACCATGCCCGGCCCATTTTCTTTATTCAATCTGTCATTGATGGGCATTTAGGTTGATTCTGCGTCTTTGTTATTGTGAATAGTGCTGCATTGAATATTTGCATACATGTGTCTTTATAGTGGAATGATTTATATTCCACAAAGATTTCATGACAAAGACAACAAAAGCAATCACAACAAAAGTCAAAGTTGACAAAGGGGATCTAGTTAAACTTAAGAGCTTCTGCATACCAAAGGAAACTATCAACAGAGCAAACAGACGATCTACAGAATGGGATAAAATATTTGCAGACTATGCATCTGACGAAGGTCTAATATCCGGCATCTATGAGGAACTTAAACAAATTTGCCAGAGAAAAACAAACAATCCCATGAGAAAGCGGGCAAGGGACATGAACAGATATTTTTCAAAAGAAGACGTGGCCAAAAGGCATATCAAAAAAAACTCATTATCACTGATCATTAGAGAAATGCAAATTAAAACCACAATGAGATACCATCTTACACTAGTCAGAATGGCTATTATTGGGAAAGTCACAAATAACAGATACTGGCAAGGTTGCAGAGAAAAGAGCACATGTGTACACTGTTGGTAGGAGGGTAAATTAGTTCAACCATTGTGGAAAGCAGTATGACAATTTGTCAAAAAGCTAAAAACAGAACTACCATTCTACCCAGTGATCCCACTACTGGGTATTTACTCAGAGAAATATGAATCATTCATCTTTTCATTTGGTTTCTTAAACATTTGTTTCTTCTCTTCCTCTCTCTCCACACTCCTAACGATAATCCCACAATCCCATTAAATAAACTAAAGTTGTACTTTATCATCTTTAGTGATTTGTTTGTTCTCTAATTTGTCATAAAAGGGTAATATTTTCAGCTTCTGTGCATGAAAAGCTCAAACATTAAGTTCGTAATTATTTCAAAGGGATTTATGAGTGTTTCTCTAGGGAGTTGTTTTCAAAATAAGATAAGTGCTATGAATGAGATAAGAAAGATTACAGTAATTATGTTGGTGTCTGAAAAAAACTAAAAACTTAATATCAGTGGAGTAACTTGGGGACTCACAGATGCAGTGTGTATCCTTTGAAACACATCTGTATCCTAGTTTCCTTGAATCCAAATATGACACTCTAAGCAAGCAGAGACTGGGTGGCAAGAACAGATTATTTTGTACAGAATGAACAAAGTCATCAGTTTCTAGAGTGCAACACACAGTAGTTATTATTTTAGGGCCTCTGATTGAGGGAGGAGGGACCTCAAGCTTCAGGAACCTGTGACTCTGTGAGGTAGGGGTAGAGTGGAATTAATGTCAGCCTAACTAGCCCTAAACACATATCATCAGCATACAAATCAGCCCTAATAATTCCTGAGACAGGGGTTGGTGGCCTACCCTGCATCATTCTTCTAACCTGGGAGTATGAATTTAAAAGTGCAGATTATTTAGCTCGACTGTCAGCAAGGATTCTTTAGTACATCTGGAGCAGATGGTTCTGATACAGGTGGCAAGTGAGCCAGTTTCTCCACTTCCACAGGAACCACTTCTTTGCTTGTTTTAATATATTTTATCAGTAAACATGATGGTTTGCGATGTTCCTTTTTTTTCTTTAATTTTATATCAATAGAATTATATAGCATGTCATCTAGCTCAAAATGTACATTATATTTGTGAGATTATTGAGTGGAACCATAGTTTCTTCTTATTTATTGCTATATAGTATTCCATTGATAATAACACCACTGTTGGCTCTTCTGCCGATGAATAGTACTTATTCTACATTTTGCTTGTTTTCATGTTTTTGGCTATTACGCAAAGTACTGCTAAGAACATTATCATATATGTCTCTTGGCATACATGTGAAAGTGCATTTCAGTTGGAGTAGAATTGTTAGGTCTCAGATATCCATAGAATCAACTGTAGAAAGTAAAACCAAACTTTTTCTAAACAGTGACATCAGTGTACATTCCCATCAGCTGTATATGAGAGAGCTTACTGTTAGACATCCTTACCAACACTTAGTAGGCTTTTTTTTTTAGACTCGAGGAGTACATGTGCAGATTTGTTGCATGAATATATTGTGTGATGCTGAAGTTTAGGCTTATATTGAAACTGTCACCCAAATAGTGAACTTCGTACTCAAGAGGTAGTTTTCACCCTTTGCTCCCTTCCCTCTCTGAACTTTTGGATTCCTCAGTGTCTACTGTTCCATTTTTATGTCCATGTGTACCCACTGTTTAGCTCCCACTTACAAGTGAGAACATGCTACGTTTGATTTTCAATTTCTGCATTAATTCATTTACCAACTGCATTCATGTTGCTGCAAAGGACATTATTTCATTCTTTTTCATGGCTATGTAGTATTCGGTGGTGTATACACACCACATTTTCTTTATCCAATCCACCATTGACGAGCACCTAGGTTTATTCCATGTCTTTGCTATGGTGAATAGTGTTGCAATGAACATATGAGCACAGGTGTCTTTTTGGTGAAATGATTTACTTTCCTTGGGATATATACCCAGTAATGGGATTGCTGGGTCGCTGGTAGTTCTATATTTAGTTCTTTGAGATATCTCCAAACTACTTTCCACAGAAGCTGAACTAATTTACATTCCCACCAACAGTGTATGAATGTTCCCATTTCTCTGTAACCTCATCAACATCTCTTATTTTTTAATTTTTTGTTAAAGCCATTCTGATTGATGTGAGATGGTAGCTCATTGTGGTTTTCCTTTGCATTTCTCTGATGATTAGTGATGCTGAGCATTTTTTCATATGTTTGTTGGCCACTTGTTATGTCTTCTCTCGAGAAATGTCTATTCATGTCCTTTGTGCAATTTTTTTTTGAGACAAAGTCTCACTCTGTCACCCAGGCTGGAGTGCAGTGGCATGATCATAGCTCACAGCAATCTTCCCATCCCAGCCTCTTGAGTAGCTGGGACCACAGACACATGCCACCACACCTGATTAATTCTTTTTTTTTTTTTTTTTTTTTTTTTTTTTTGGAGAGATGGGGTCTCCCTATAGTCCCAGGCTGGTCTCAAACTCAGGAGACAAGCAATCTTTTCCTGCCTCGGCCTCCCAAAGTGCTGGGGTTACAGATGTGAGCCACCACACCTGGGCCTTTGTGGACTTTTTGAAGGAGTTATTTAGCTTTTGCTTGTTGATTTAAATTCCTTATAGATTCTGGATAGTAGTCCTTTGTTGGATGCAAAGTTTGAAAATATTTTCTCCCATTCTGTGGGTTATCTATTTACTCTGTTGATAGCTTCTTTTGCTATGCAGAAGCTTTGCTTTAATTAGATCCCAATTGTCAGTTTTTATTTTTGTTGTGTTTGCTTTTCAGAACTTAGTCATAAATTCTTTGCCTAAGCCAATGTCCAGAAGAGTGTTACCTAGATGTTTTCTTCTAGAATTTTTTTTTTTTTTGAGATGGAGTTTCTCTCTTGTTGCCCAAGCTGGAGTGCAATGGTGCGATCCTGGCTCACTGCAAACTCCACTTCCCAGGCTCAAGTGATTCTTCTGCCTCAGCTTCCTATGTAGCTGGGATTACAGGCGTGCACCACCATGCCCAGCTAATATTTTTTTATTTTTACTAGAAATGGGGTTTCACCATGTTAGCCAGGTTGGTCTCAAACTCCTGAATTCAGGTAATTCGCTCACCTCCGCCTCTCAAGGTGCTAGGATTATAGGTGTGAGCCACTGCACCCAGCCTCTTCTGGGGTTTTTATAGTTTGATGTCTTACATTTAAGTCCTTAATCTATCTTGAGTTAATTTTTTTATATGGTGAAAGGTAGGGGTCTAGTTTTATGTTTCTGCATATAGTTAGCCAGTTTTCCCAGCACCATTTATTGAATAGTGTGTCCTTTCCCCATTTTTATTTTTGTCGACCTTTTTGAAGATCAGCTGGCTGTAGGTGTGTGGCTTTATTTCTGGGTTCTTTATTCTGTGCCATTGGTCTATGTCAACACTTAATATTAATGGTTTTTTAAGTTTCAACTTTTCTGGAGGGTATTTAGCATAAGATCTTCGTGGTTTTAATTTGCGTTTTATGATTGTTAATGTGGTTGAGCACCTTTGGTATGTTTATTGGTTATTGGTTATTTGGATATCTTGTTTTATTAATTTAATTTTGAAGCCTCTTTCCTATTTTTCTAATGGGTTGTGTTTTTTTATTTTTGGTACTAATTTGTAAGAGTTCTTACAAATTCATATATATATGTATACACACATATATATGTATATAGGTACATATATCTCTCATAGGTGCAAGCCCTTTGTCAGTCACTAAGTTGAAAATATATTCTTCTCTATGGCTTGCCTTTTTATATACCCTTAATATTGTATTTGATTGAATAGAACTACTTAATTTTAAGGTATTTCAAAATTTACCTAACTTTTTCCTTGTGGTTAGTGCTTTTTGTGTTCTGTTTAAGAAATCTTTGCCAACCTTGAAATCATCAAGATAATCTCCATATTGTCATCTAATGATTTCATTGATTTGCCTTTTATACTTTGATATTGAATTCATCTGAATTAATCTACCTGGAATTAAAAACATAGCCTTTCTTTGCTGTTCTGCTTTTTTTTTTTTTTTTTTTTTTTTTTTAATGAATCAAGTACTTGTATATGCATGGGTCTGTTTCTGGGCTCTTTATTTTGTTCCACTGGTCTTTGTTTATTCTTGTTTCATAAAAGCATCCTACCTTAGACACTCAACTTTTTTTTTTTTTTTTTTTTTTTTTTTTTTTTTTGAGAGTGTCTTAGCTATTTCTTGGCTCTTTGTAGTTCCACATAAATTTTAGAATCATTGTGTCAAGCTCTACAAAAACACCTATTGGAACTGTATAAAATCTATAAATCAATTTGGAAAGAACTGACATTTTTACAATATTCTTGCATTAGCCCATTTTCACACTGCTGTAAAGATACTACCTGAGACTGGGTAATTTATAAACAAAAGAGGTTTAATTGACTCACAATTCCACATGGCTGGAGAGGCCTCAGGAAACTTATAATCATTGCAAAAGGCAAAGGGGAAGCAAGGCACATCTTACATGGTGGCAGGAGAGAGAGGGCATGCAGGGGAAACTGCCACTTTTCAAGCTATCAGTTATCATGAGAACTCCTTCACTATCACAAAAGCAGCATGGGGGTAACTGCCCCATGATCCAATTACCTCCCACCAGGACCTTCCCTCGGCACGTGGGAATTACAATTAGATAGGAGATTTGGGTGGGAACACAGAGCCAAACCACATCAATCATCTTTCAATTCATGAACATGGTTTGCATCTCCTTTTACGTTTTCTCTGTTTCCTCTAATGTCTTTCAGTTTTCTGTGTGGAGATCTTGCGCATCTTTGATTACATTTCTTCCTAGAGATGTGACCTATTTTAGCCATGTTGTAGGTGGCGTTTTTTGTTTTTTTTTGAGGCAGGGTCTCACTCTGTCACCCAGGCTGGAGTGTGGTGGTGCAATTATGGCTCACTTCAGCTTGCACCTCCTAGTCTTAAGTGATCTTCCCACCTCAGCCTCCCGATTAGCTGGGACCACAGGCATGTGTCACCACTACCCAGCTATTTTTCTTTTTAATTTTTGTAGAGATGAGGTCTCACTATGTTGCCCAGGCTGGTATGTGGCATTTTTTTAAATGTCATTTTTAACTGTTACTGGTAAGCACTAACTTTTAAATTTCCTCTTTTAATTTAAACATTTATTAAAAATTTTGTATCATGCTATGTTTTCCTTTATTATAAAAATCATTTATACTTTTTCTTTACTATAAAAATGTTTCTGCTCACCCTTCCACCTGTATTACTTTTCTATTGCTGCTGTAACAAACTTGCTCTCCCTATTTGTCCTGGGCTACTTCATTTGAGAAGCATAACCTGACATGCTGCTGCTTTTTCACTCAGGAATTTGTTTCTATAACTGCCAATTCAGAAAGGAAAACGATTGCTTTTCAAACAATTTTGGACTATTTTGAAAGGCTCAGTCACAGTTATCACAACTTTTTTCTCTTTTCTGGGTTTGTTTTCCTCCTAAGCAACAATGAGGTCAGTTGAAAGAGTCCAAGATTGACATAGAAAAGTAAATTTTGTCCTCTAGTGAAAAGGAGATGTGAACCCTGAAAATTAAAGACAGGTCTCAGTAATTTAGAAAGTTTATTTTGCCAAGGTTAAGAATGTGCACCCATGACACAGCCTCAGGAAGTCCTGAGGACATGTGCACAATGTGGTTGGGGCACAGCTTAGTTTTATGCATTTTAGGAAAACATGAGACATCAATCAATGTATGTAAGGAGTATATTGGTTCAGTCTGGAAAGGCAGGACAGCTTAAAGCAAACGCAGGAAGCTCAAAGAAGGGAGGGAGCTACCAGGTCACAGAGAGATGAGAGGTGAACAGTTGCATTCTTTTGAGTTTCTGATTAGCCTTTCCAAAGGAGGCAATTAGATATGCATCTATCTCACTGAGCAGAGGGGTGACTCTGAGAAGAATGTGAGGCAGGTTGGCCTTAAGCAGTTCCTAGGTTGACTTTTCCCTTTTGCTTAGTGATTTAGGAGCCCCAAGATTTCTTTTTCTTTTACAGAGAGTAAAGGGAACCAATGTCTTCTGAAAGAGTGACTCCTCACAGCCCCTTAAGTGACATGAGTTTTGTGTCAGGGTGCCATGTGGCTTGAACAGATTTTTCACCCTCTTCCAAACAGCATTTCCCTTTTTTTTCTGATCATAAGATTCATCTGGAGCACTTATTAAACATACATTCATCAGTGCTTCATTATGATAACTTCTAAGGAGAGTCACTTGAGAACTTTTATTTTTAAAAAGAACTTACCATTTTCATGATCAAACAAATGTAGTAACCATCATTGCTCTCAAGGACTATCAAGGGGATGGGAGTGATCAAGTTACGATATGGAAACCTCACCGTTGTTACCAGAGTTTTGTAGTTTTCTTGAATATACACTCCTCAGATTGCTGTAACCATTTGGTTAATTTCCAGAGTTTTGAAAAAGTTGATTTTGACAATTTGTGCAAGGAATGAATATGCAGAGGTATATGGAGGGATGGATATACACGAGCCCCCTCTCTGCATTCTACAAGTCCTACCCTTCACAAGTTTTCATTATTATGATTATTGTAAAATGCACACAACAGAAAATTTGTCATTTTAGTTATTTGTAAGTGTACATTCAGTGAAAGTAAGAACATTCACAATGTTGTGCAATAATCACTACTATCCATGTCTAGAACTCTTTGGTCAACCCAAACAAAAACTCTATATTCATTAAATAATAACTCCCATTTCCCCCTCTTCTTAGCCTCTGGTAACATGTATTCTACTTTTTGTCTCTATGATCTGCCTAGCCTAGGTACCTCATACAAAATTTGTCTTTTTATGTATGACTTCACTCACTTAGCATAAAGCTTTCAATGCTTTTTTTTTTTTCAATGCATCCATGTTGTAGCATGTGCCAGAATTGCACTCCTTTTTAAGGCTGAATAATATTCTATGGTATGTATGTACCATATTTTGTTTATCTCTCTATTGATGGATATTTGGGGTGTTTCCACCTTTTGGCAATGGCTCTCACAAATCTTTTATTTATCATACTTTATGTATTATTCAATTCAAATATTGTTTTCTAATTTCCATTGTGATTTAATTTTTACTCATGGGTTATATAAGTATGAGGAAGGAGACCCTTCATCATCTTCGGCCTTCTACATTGCATCTCAAAAGGAGAAGTTAGAAGTTAACCAGAGAAGGGCCCAGTTGGCGCCGCCAGCCTGGTTAAGGGTAAGACCCCTATTGCTAACCACAATCCCATCTATAATCATACAGATATGGTATGGAGGAATCTCTCCGAAGGCATTGTTTTTACTTAAACAGGATCAAACACCCACCCCATGCCTAATTCATGGGTCAAGACCCTTTCACATCTAATTTCTAGAGTTGTAAGCTTTAAAAGGGCAGGGACTTTCTTTGTGAGCTGAGCTTGGCTGTTAGGCAACTATGCTCCCCTGTTCCCAGCGGAATAAATCACCCCTTCCTTCCCAGTTCAGTGTTTGAGAGGTTGGTCTTGCAGCTTTTCCTGCTTTAAGTGTATTGTTATATTTCTATATATTTAGACATTTTCTAGTTTTGTTTTTGTCATTGATTTCCAGCTTAACACTTGTCAGAAAACATACTCTGCATGATTTAAATTATTGGAAAATTGTTGCTTTTTAATGTCCTAAGTTATAGTCAATTCTTGAAAATATTCCACATACTCCTGAAAAGAATGTATATTCTGTGGTTGGTAGTTATGTCAATTAGGACAAGTGTCTTAATCATGTTCAAATTTGGTTTGCCCTTCTTAATGAGTTTTTTCCATCAGTTACTGAGACAGCTATGTTAAAATGTTCAATTATGATTGTGTATTTACTCATTTCTCTTTCTGGCTCTTTCAGTTCTACCTAATAAGCTTAGAGACTATGTTATTAGATGCAGACAAATTTGGGATTGCTCTATTCTCCTATTTGGTTGACTCATTTATTATTAGAAAATGTCTTTCCTTAACCATAATAATATTTCCTGCCTTTTGACCATCCCTTTTAAAGCAGCCCTCCTTGCCACTCCTCAGCTTCCTCTGCTTCAATTTTTTAAAGACTTTTTTTCTAAGAGCAGCTTTTCAGTCATAGCGAAATTAAGACGAATGTACAGAGATTTCCCATATACCTCCTGTTCCTACAAATTCATAGCTTCCCCATTATCAACATCCCCCACCAGAGCAGTACATTTGTTACAATTGATGAACCTACACAGACACATCAATTATCAGCCCAAGCCCATAGTTTACCTTAGGGGTTCACTCTTGATAGGTGTGTAATGGTATCTCATTGTTATTTTAATTTGTATTTCCCTGATGACATATGTTGTGGTGGAACATCTTTTTATATGCTTATTTGCCAACTGTGGAACTGTATATCCCTTTAGTGAGGCGCCTTTTAAAGTCTTTGGTCCCCCATCCCCCCTTTTTTTGAGATGGTATCTCGCTCTGTTGCCCAGGCTGGAGTGCAGTATCTCAGTTCACTGCAACCTCTGCCTCCAAGGTTCAAGCAATTCTCCTGCCTCAGCTTCCCTAGTAGCTTGAATTATAGGCGCACGCCACCATACCAGGCTAATTGTTTGTATTTTAGTAGAGACGGGTTTTCACCATGTTGCCCAGGCTGGTCTCAAACTCCTGAGCTTAAGCAATCCTCCTGCCTCAGCATCCCAAAGTGCTGGGATTACAGGTGTGAGCCACACTGTACCTGGCCTCTTTGGCTACCTCTGCTTTCTTTTTTTGAGACAATGTCTCACTCTGTCCTGCAGGCTGGAGTGCAATCGTGTGGTCTTGGCTCACTGCAACCTACACCTCAGTCTTCTGAGTAGCTGGGATTACAGGTACCCACCACCATGCCTGGCTAAATTTTGCATTTTTAGTAGAGACAGGGTTTCACTACATTGGCCAGGCTGGTCTCAAACTCCTGACCTCATGATCCGCCTGCCTTACCTCCCAGGGTTCTGGGATTACAGGCGTGAGTCACCTCGCCCTGCTGACCCATTCTGTAATTAGATTGTTTTCTTATTGTTTAATTTTAAGAGTTATTTGTATACTTTGGATAACAGTTCTTTATCAAATATATCCTTTGCAAATATTTCCTTTCAGTCTGTGGTTTCTCTTCTCATTCTCTTGACATTATCTTACTCAGAACAGATGTTTTTAATTTTAACAAAATTCAGCTTATCAATGATTTCTTTCCTGAATCATACCTTTGGTGTTGTATCTAAAAAGTCATCGCTATTAACATACCCAAAGTCACTTAAGATTTCTCTTGTTATCTTCTAGGTGTTTTATAGTTTTGCATTTTACATTTAGGTCTATGATCCATTTTGAGTTAACTTTTTGTGAATGGTATAAGGTTTGTGTCTCAGTTAATTTTTTGGCATGTGAATATTTGTTTCAGCACCGTTTGTTGAAAAGAACAATAGTTGCTCCTTTGCTTCTTTGTAAAAGAACAGTTGACTATATTTATGTGGGTCTATTTCTAGGATCTCTATTCTGCTCCATTGATCTGTTCTCTCACCAGTACTACACTATCTTGATTACCTTGGCTTTATAATAAGCATTAAAGTTGTTGTGTTGGTTATTCTTGGTCTTTTGCCTCTCCATGTAAACTTTAGAATTAGTTTGTTGATATTCACAAACTAACCTGCTAGGATTTTGATTGGAATTACATTTAATCTATAGACCAATTTGGGAAGAGCTGACATCTTGATAATAATGAGTCTTCCTATCCATGGACATAGAAAAATCTCTCCATTTATTTAGCTCTTGGTTGATTTCTTTCATCGGAATTTTGTAGTTTTATAAAATTTTATATAAATCTTGTACATATTTTGTTAGATTTATACCTAAGTATTTAACTTTGAGAGATGCTAATGTAGACGGTATCACGTTTTTAATTTAAAATTCCACTTGTTTATTGCTCATATATAGGAAAGTAATTGATTTTTATATATTAACCCTATATTCTGCATCTTGCTGTAATAGCTTATTAGTTCCAGGTTTTTTTTTTTTTTTTTCTGATTCTTTCAGATTTTCTTTGTAGATAATAATGTCATCTACAAACAAAGACAGTTTTATTTCTTCCTTCCCAATTTGTATGCCATTCCATTCCTTGTCTTGAACACACAAAGAATCAAGACTTAATAATTTATACTTGAGCCATCTTCCTGGTTTAGGAATTTCAAAGTGGGACTCTTCCCTTATTTTAACCTTGGCTGACAACTGGGATTGACACCAATATTTCATAATAGCTTAAGGTCTGTATCACACTAATCTCTATCCTCCAAATGCCGAATTCCTTTGATTATGTTTACAAATTTACATATCTGCGGTTAAAACTGGTTCAGAACCAAATAATCAGGACTTCTACTAAGTTTCTTCTGTCTCACACAGTATGAATATTCAATGTATAGTAAATAAAAATGATGAATAAAAAGTATAATGTTTTGTATATTTTAATTCTTTTCTGACTTAACCCACTTTAAATGATCAATGATTTTCTGTTTTGTCTCAATAATTCTCCTTGGACAATTCTGATTTTATAGCAATGTAAAATGTCTCTCTATAGGGTTACAGAATTTTAATCAAATAGCTTTTGCTCAGAACTTAAAAAGACATTTGTCCTTGGGGCTAAAATTAGCCATGAAAAAGATTAAAAACAAAAGCAAATTTAGAATATAATCAGTACTTTCAAAATGAGCTGAATCTGTACTTCATCCTCATTTATAACACTTGCTTCTTCTTAGCTTCTATTAGAATAAGAAATAGTTGTGCAAAGAATATATTTACATTTCTGAGGTTCCAAAAACAGACGAACCTCACTAGCTCATGCTCTTTTGTGGTTTGCAATGTCACAGGCCACCTTGGTTGGAATGATTCACATAATGATCACACTCTGAATAGGAAAAAAAATCAGAGTTCTGTACAGTTTCACCAGATGTCATATTCTAATTTTTTTTCAGAATTATTAAATGTAGTACCTTTTTTTCCTGTTCTGATAAGTGGATCTGTTTGGATACCACCTTTGTTTCAAACGCTATTTTCAGAAAAGACCTCAGTAGTGCTTAAAGACTACTGTTATGGTTTGAGTGTGTCACTCAAAAGTTCATGTGTTAAAAATTTAATCCGTAATGCAATAGTTTTGGGAGGTAAGGCCTAATAAGAGGTGATTGGGTTATAAGTGTGGAATCTTAACAAATAGATTAATCATAGGAGCAGGTTAGTTATCTCAAGAGGAGGTTGTTTTAAAGCAAGTTCAGTTTCTGGTATCTTTCTCTGTTGCAAGTGCTCTCTTCCACCTTTCACCCTCTGCCACAGGATGATCCTCACCAGATGCTGGCATCATGTTCTTGGACTTCTCATCCTCCAATAACCATAAACCAAATAAACTTCCATTATTTATAATTCACCCAGTCTGTGGTATTCTGGTATAGTAGCAGAAAATGGACTAAGACAACTTTACTATCTGGCCAAGAGGAAACTCAAGTGTCACAAAATTAGCAGAGGGATGTCCAAAGCTAATTAAGTGCCAACATAGTTGAGATTTATTTAAAAAATGCAGAAATTATAGTTTGTTAGACTAAACCAGGCAAGGCACCCAATTGGAAAGTACTTCTGAGACATTTTAGCTTTAAGCACTTAGTTTTGATAATTTGGAAAGGCCTGGATGGCAATATAACTAATATTTATCAGGGTATTATGTGGGTTATTCCACGTAGCTGAAGTTGAAGTTAATAATTTAACTGATTATCAAATAGGTTTCAAGAATTTGGGTAAAATATTTACCAATTAATATATACAGAAGGATAGATTTCATAATGAGTCCTGACATTTTTCCACATCCCTACTTTTACATTCTCAAATGTATTATTGAGCTCCTTGCAGCTCCTTGTTAGTGCTTGGGGCTGAATGTTTTTTCTCCATGCAGTGTGCTTTTCCATTTCCCACTCACTGGCCTTCCAAACCAGCTTAGAAGAAACCTGCTTTACTGAGCTCTCTTCCAACACACAACACTCCCTCCCCCACCAGATACCCACAAAATCTCCTTTGTTTATGCTGATTACTTATTTCTATAGTTGCAGTTGCTGTATCAAACTGAAATTAATTTTTTTGATTATGGGCTTATCACAGGGCCTGGCTTACAGTAAACACTCAGAAAATGCAATAACCACAGGTAGGGAGTAGGAAAGGATTTAGTCAATTTCTTCCTGCTCTGAAGGAAATTTTAAGCTCCCGAAAGCCAGAAAACTAAGCAAGACACAAAGCAAAATTCTCAGGAGCACCTTTTTGCTGAAAAGAGAACTCAAAATTTCCAAAATTTAGTCAAATATTCATATCCATATCCTTTGAGGAGTAGGTAGCTATATGTAACTTTAAGAGTACTAAATAGAGAATAAGATCATAATTTCAGCTGGTCACTGGCATTTAGCTCTTCTTCCTGCTGACATTTATAAAAGAAAATATAGAGGGTTAAAGTCTATGAAGTCTCTCAGGGTCTACAATACCTCTTTCTTCTAAGAGCACTCTTGTCTATTTATAGTGATATATCCAGGTGCGAATTACAAAGAAATCTTACTGTTTACACTCAGGCTCATGCTGTCCTGCTCTTAAAGAAAATCGGCTACACGTGGACTTGTCCAGTTGTTTTTTCTGGTAGCTGCCTGTGTATGTTGTCACAGAAGAATCTGACCATCGTGTTTCATCCTGCCAAGATGCTCCAGCCTTGCGTCTGATCAGATCAAACTCTTGAGAAGTAAGAGGGTTAAAGGGCAGAAGAATTTGTGGAGTCAAGTAGAAGTGTGACATAACTACGAAAGGCCTGCTCCGGATGACAACTTGTCAAGTTCTCTGCATAATGAAGAACTAATTTCCTTCTAGTAGCAGGAAGCAATTGACTGGGCTCACCAAACTTTATGACTCAACAGTTCACAGAGTGCAGAAGCTTAATTGTCTTAGATATAGTTGCCAAGCAACGAATCACAAAATTCCACGAACGCTACCCCCTTGCCTCCTAAGGGAGGGAAATTTTAACTAACAAATTTGTAAGTTATATAACTTTCTGGACTTTAAGAAATATGCTGCTTCATAATTATGGCAAGAAAGCATGTGGCAAAATTATTTGTATATTACTGCCATCATGAATAAAGCAGTAATTCCTAATGATGGTGGTTCAAGAAGTGGAAACAAGAGATGAAAGAACAGTGCCAAGCATTCACTTCCCCTAAAGACCTAGGCTCCACGTGTCTGAAAGAGAACTGCTTATAATGTCAGCAATAGCAGGTGACTCAACAGCTTCTCATATGTCACAGAGTAGTGGTGCTCTGGCTGGCTGCACACTTGAGTCACCCTGAAAGCCATTAAAATAAGCAGGAGTCTAGACCCCCACCACAGAGATTCTGATTTAGTTGGTGTGGAGTAGGGCCCAGGCATTACTATTTGTTTAAAGCTTAATCCTGGAGGATTCTAAAGAGCAGCCAGGGTTAAGAATTAAGGTCATGGATGCAGAAAAAAACATTTGACAAAATCCAGCATCCCTTTAGGACTAAAGCCTTTAGCAAAATCAGCATAGAAGGGACATACCTCAAAATATGAAAAGCCATTTATGAAAACCCCACAGCCAACATTAGACTGAATGGAGAAAAGTTGAAAGCATTCCTCCCGAGAACTGGAAAAAGACAAGGATGCCCACTTTCATCACTTCTATTCAGCATTGTACTGGAAGTCCTAGCCAGAGCAATCAGATAAGAGAAAGCAATAAAGAGCATCCAAATTAGTAAAGAGGAAATCAAACTGTTGCTCTTCACCGATGATATGATCATATACCTGGAAAATCCTAAAGACTCATTTGAAAAGTTTCTAGGTCTGATAAATTAACTCGGTAAAGTTTCAGGATACAAAATCAATGTACACAAATCAGTAGCACTGTTATACACCATCAACAACCAAGCTAAGAATCAAATCAAGAACTTAACCCCTTTTATAACAGTTACAAAAATAATAAAATACTTAGGAATATACCTAACCAAGGTAATGAAAGATCTCTGCAAGGAAAACTACAAAACACTATTGAAAGAAGTCATAGATAAGACAAACAAATGGAAACACATCCCATGCTCATGGATGGGTAGAATTAATATTGTGAAAATGACCATATTGGCAAAAACAGTCTATAAATTCAATGCAGTTTCCATCAAAATAACACCATCATTCTTCAAAGAACTAGAAAAAAAATCCTAAAATTAATATGGAATTAAAAAAAAAAAAAAGTCTGCATAGCCAAAGCAATACTAAGCAAAAAGAACAAATCTGGAAGCATCACATTACCCATCTTCAAACTATACCACAAGGCTATACTTACTAAAACAGCATGGTACTGGTATAAAAATAGCCACATAGACCAATGGAACAGAACAGAGAACCCAGAAATAAAGCCAAATACTTACAGCTAACTGATCTTTGACAAAGCAAACAAAAACATAAAATAGGGAAAGGACACCCTATTCAACAAATGGTGCTGGGAAAATTGGCAAGTCATATGTAGAAGAATGAAACTGGATCCTCATCTTTCACCTTAATCAGCTCAAGATGGATCAAAGACTTAAATCTAAGACCCGAAATCATAAAAATTCTAGAAAATAACATAGGAAAAACTCTTCTGGACATTGGTTTAGGCAAAGACCTCACGACCAAGAACACAAAAGCAAATGCAACAAAAACAAAGATAAATAGATGGGACCTAATTAAATTAAAAAGCTTCTGCACAGCCAAAGATATAATCAGAAGAGTAAACAGACAAACCACAGAGTGGGAGAAAATATTTGCAAACCATGCAAAGTTTTAGTTCTAGACAAAGGACTAAAACCCAGAATCTACAAGGAACTCAAAGAAATCAGCAAGAAAAAAACAAATAATCCCATCAAAAAGTGGACTAAGGATATGAATAAACAATTCTCAAAAGAAGATATATGAGTGGTCAACAAACATGAAAAAATGCTCAGCATCACTAATTATCAGGGAAATGCAGATCAAAATGAGATATTACCTTACTCCTGCAAGAATGGCCATAATGTAAAAATCAAAAAATAATAGATGTTGGCATGGATGTGGTGGAAAGGGAGTACTTTTATACTGCTGCTGGGAATGTAAACCAGTACAACTACTATGAAAATCCATATGTAGTTTCCTTAACTAAAAGTAGAACTACCATTTGATCCAGAAATCCAACTACTTGTTATCCACCCAGAGGAAAAGCAGTCATTATATGAAAAAGACACATGCACATGCATGTTTATAGCAGCACAATTTGCAATTGCAAAAATATGGAACCAGCCAACACGCCCATCAACCAATGAGTGGATAAAGAAAATGTGGTGGATATAGATACCATGGAATACTACGCAGCCATAAAAAGGAACAAAGTAATGGCATTTGCAGCAACCTAGATGAAGTTGGAGGCCATTATTCTAAGTGAAGTAACTCAGGAATGGAAAACCAAACATCATATATTCTCATTCGTAAGTGGGAACTAAGTGTGAAGATGCAAAAACATAAAAATGATATCATAGACTTTGGGGACTCCGGGGCAATGGTGGGAGGTGGGTGAGGGATAAAAGATGATATACTGGGTACAGTGTACACTGCTTGGGTGACAGGTACACCAAAATCTCGGAAATCACCACTAAAGAACTTATCCATGTAACCAAACCTGTTTTCCCAAAAACTATTGAAATGTTTAAAAAGTGTATTTCCTCCTAAAAAAAAAAAAAGTGAGAGAGAGAGAGAATTAAGGTCATGGAAATGAAACCATGAACTTTTTTATGTTGAGAAGTCATAGCATTTGATCTTCTATTCACTTGAATCCCTCCATCCTTCACTAATAATTACTGTAAATCAGATTATTATGTTTGCCCATCCTCACATTTCCAGATTAAAAAACAATTCATTGGCAAATCATAATCAAATACATTTTTCAACATTTGTTCTTATTTTTTTAATTAGCTGTTGGTGCAGTAATCCTCAACCCCCCAGTGTGCATTCAAGTAACCCTCAGAATTCTTAGTAAACACAGATGCCATGTACCTTCCCCACTTCACCCCAACACCCTCATGCCAGAAGTACTGATTAGCAACTCTGCAGGTGGAGCTATCATTAAGTGCTGAAAAAAAGAAATTCCATAGTTAATTTGATCAACACCAATAGGGCCCATTAAACCTGCAGAACCCTCAGCTCTACCTTCAGAGACTACAGGTCTGAGGTAAGCCGAGGGATCCGCATTTTCATATTGTTACAGGATTCTGCTGCAACTGGTCTTTGAATACAAGTGACGCTGCTTCAGGAGTTGAATTTGAAGACTTTTAAAATCAGGCTGACACACTATATGGTATGTTGATCTGAGAATGAGATTATTTGCAAATACTTGTTAGTATGTCTCCTTATGGTTTCTTTCTTAAAATGTTGAAATCTGGAACATAAGCACCTTTGTCCTAGAAAAAGAATTAGGCTGATATTGGCAGATTTAGCTACTTTTTATCATGGAATTGAAGACTTTTGGAGAACTCCAGATGAGATGAAAAGATGAAAGAAGCCAAGGGTGGTGGTACACACCTGTAATCCCAGCTACTTAGGAGGCTGAGGCAGGAGGATCACTTGAGCCTAAGTTCAAGTTCAGCCTGGACAGTACAGTAAGATCCTATCTCTATTTTTTTTCTAAATAAAAGATGATGAAGATAAAGAGTGAAGATGAGAAAGGAACACTGGGCTGTCTAGGTCTTTTCAACCCTCTCAGCATCAGGTAGTGGCTGCTTAAGGAAAACTGTGCCAGCCATATGTATTGTTTTGAGACAGGAACATAAATAGACAAAACTGTGAAAGATCATTTGTAGGAAACATTTTAAAATTTTCTTCTCAAATTATGTGTTAGTCTATAAATGAATATGAAATAAAATTAGGTCTTTTACAAATACATTATGGTATCAGGGTACTTTATTATCATTTTCCTGTCCTCTATAATATCTTACTTTTCCCATAGTCAGTTATGATATCATTTTAATAATTATAACCTCAAAAACCAAAAGTGAAACTTAAGGGAAAATGTCTACTCTTGGGTTTAGATAGAATTATGGCTTAGTTCAGCAGTCCACTAGATGTTGAACAAGTCTGTCAAAAATAAATTGGCCTTCAAATTAGAGAATAAGTGAACAGACTAATTGAATTTATTATCGTAAGTGTTTAATCTATAATTATTCTAGAGGACCTCACACTCATTCTTTGTTCTGACATTTTATCAGATATTTAACTTTCCATGGACATTGACTTATATGGTCTGACTTCTAGTTTGGAAAATCTGCACTAAAACTTCCCTTTTGTAACTGATTTATGGCAAGCTGTATTGTTTAGTTACCAGTGTGTTAAATATGACAAAAAAAGTCAAGAGCACTGTGACAACAAACTCTGGGTTGTGAGCATGATTTTGTGAAAATAGGAACTTACCAAGTGACCTCACATCAAATAAAACTAGAAGGGGGTGTTCATTTCACCTGGTGCATGGGAGCCTTTGGTGACCTGGCCTTGACTAGACTTCTCTCCGAACATAAGCTGATTATTCGAATGAGATGTCAATAGGTATTAATTAAAAGGGTTTCATGGTAAGTAAGTTTAGAACAATTTGGGATAAACATGTTCTTTGTTGTAAGATTTCTCGGTGCTTTTAACATCTGTTTGCATTGTGCATCTTGCAAAATGGCCTAGATTGCGCAGCATTTCTTAAACTTACTTGACCACAAAACTCCTTTTGTCAAAAGCATCTCTGAGGATTGCTATTCCATAGAAGAGTCCAGGAACAGGAAAGGCCAGAGGTCTCTATAGCTCACACGATGGCTGGGCTGCAGTCTCTGAAAGTTACTGCATCCTGACTAGATCACCAGCCTGAAGTACTGACAGACAGCCTGCCAAAACGGTGGATCAAAGGGCATTTTGTAAAAAAAAAAAAAAAAAAAAAAAAAAAAAAAAATTAGAGATAACAGGCTGTGTATGGTGGCTCACGCCTGTAATTCCAGCACTTTTCGAGGCCAAGGAGGGTGGATCACCAGGTCAGGAGATTGAGACCATCCTGGCTAACATAGTGAATTCCCATCTCTACTAAAAAAAATAGGAAAAATTAGCTGGGCCTAGAGGCGCGCATCTGTAGTCCCAGCTACTCAGGAGGCTGAGGCAGGAGAATTGCTTGAACCTGGGAGGTGGAGGTGGCAGTGAGCCAAGATTGCACCGCTGCACTCCAGCATGGGCAACAGAGAAAGACTCCGTCTCAAAAAAAAAATTAGAGATAACATCAAACAGTAAAGTACACACATATATTTTACATATGTACTTACCCATGTAACTATGACCCATATCTGCTAGAAGGCTCTTCTGTGTCCCTTTCTAGTCAAAACAGCACACACAGTCATATGTGCACACACACACATGCACACACACACGTACACATATGCACACATGCCCACACGCATATGTGCACACACGCATGCACACGCAAGCACGCACACTCACAAAACACAACATCTGGCGACCACCATTTCAATTTCTATCACCATAGACTAGTATGTCAGGCAATATCCTGTGAAGACAGAAGCTTACTGATAGCATCACAAGATGAAACCTAGGAAGATACCAGATAAAGACTAGAGAAAGCAGAATTGCCTTGAGAAAAACAAAAACAAAAACATACAAAGCTGAAATTTCCATCTCAGCCTGAATCCATCTCCTCCCCATAAGGTACTAAGTTCTGATATTTGGATGAGTGTGGCTATACACCTTAACGAGTACACATAATGTGTTACAGTTAGTAACTGTTTGAGTATTTCAGTTACAATAGTATTAATTCTTAGTCCTTGTTCTTGGAATAATTTCTCCATGCTTACCAACTAACTGTGGGATTTGGAAATTTTTAGCAACTTATCAAAAACTGAGTAGTAGATGGCCTAAAAGACGTGGGATACAAGGAACCAGTTGCAATAAGAATTGATGGAAATAAAAGAAGGGGAAACCGCAAAGGAACAGGAAAAGGAAATTGATAAAATTAGTGAGCAAAAGACCAAAAGGAAGGATCTTTTTTCATTGCTTTCCTGAAATTTATTTTTGGTTCTGTTTACTATTTGAAAACTGAAACTGATTATAAACAGTGCGTATGTTGTGATCCCGATTTCACTTAATAAAAAGTGTGTGTGTGTATATGTGTATGTGTGTGTGTATTTAGAAGAAAAGGCCTAGAAGGTTATATATAAAATGTTAATACTTATTTTAGCTGAGTGGAAAAATGCATATGATTTTTACATCCTATATTCTTTTATTTTTTTAAAACTTTTTACAATGAATATCTGTAATTTATAATCAGAGTCAAAATGATATTTTACAAAAATTAAAGCAAATTAAATGCATTGACATATAATCTGTATTAGGCTATTTTATGTTGCTCTAAAGGAATGGCGGAGGCTGAGTAATATACAAAGAAAAGAGATTTAATTGGCTCATGGCCCTGCAGACTTCACAAGAAGCACAGTGCTGGCATCTGCTTCTGGTGAGGCCTCAGGAAGCTTTACTCATGGTTTAAGTGAAAGGGAGAGCAAGCGTGTCACATGATGAGACAGGGAGCAAGAGAAGGAAGCAGGGAAGATCCCAGACTCTTTCAATAATCAGATATCCTGTGAACTCATCATGGCAGGGCAGGACCTAAACCATTCATGAGGGATCTGCTCCCATGACCCAATTACTTCCCAGGATGCATGACCTCCAACTTTGGGGATCACATTTCAACACGAGATTTGCGGGAGGGGGGAACCAATATCCAAGTCATATCATAATCAATCACTCAAATCTTGCAAGAACTTCTTTGCATTTACTTTTCCACTTCCTTCCAGAATCTAGGCCTTAAGAAAGAAAACCTCTGGGCCAGGCGCGGTGGCTCACGCCTGTAATCCCAGCACTTTGGGAGGCTGAGGCGGGTGGATCACGAGGTCAAGAGATTGAGACCATCCTGGTCAACATGGTGAAACCCTGTCTCTACTAAAAATACAAAAAATTAGCTGGGCATGGTGGCGCGTGCCTGTAATCCCAGCTACTCAGGAGGCTGAGGCAGGAGAATTGCCTGAACCCAGGAGGCGGAGGTTGCGGTGAGCCAAGATCGCGCCATTGCACTCCAGCCTGGGTAACAAGAGTGAAACTCCGTCTCAAAAAAAAAAAAAGAAAGAAAGAAAACCTCTAAGGCATGGAGATTGGAACCAATTCAATCGAATACGATACTTCTTAAACTTTCTTCCTTTTAGCTCTGGGTCCAGTAATCAGAGGTAGGAGAAAATAAGGTATACAGCTCTTTAGGGTGTGTGTGTGTAGTGGGTGGGGAATAGAGAATAGGAAAATAGGGGGGAAAGAATATGAGAGCCCACTGAGGAAAGGACCAAGGTATTCATGTGAGGAAACTTGAATGGTTGTTCTTTTTCAAGGAAACCCTGTCTATTCATAAATACCTGTGATGAAATAGTCCACAAATTGTGTCTCACACTCTCAGACGAATAAGTCAAAAGGCTCCTAATAAGTGAAGCTAAAAAATGATCAAAGCCAAACACGGTGGCTCACACCTGCAATCCCAGCAGTTTGGGAGGCTGAGGTGGGCGGATTGCTTGAGCCCAGGGACTGGAGACCAGCCTGGGCAACATGGCGAAGCCCCCTCTGTACAAAACAAAAACACAAAAATTAGCCAGGCATGGTGGCACGTCCCTGTAGTCCCAGCTACTTGGGTGACTGAGGTGGGAGGATCATATGAGCCCGGGAGTTAAAGGCTGCGGAGAGCTGAGAGCAGGCTACTGCACTCCAGCTGGTTAACAGAGTGAGACTCTGTTTCAAAAAAAAAAAAAAAAGATTCATAATAATGGTCAAGACTTCATGGATTTCCTAGCAGCAACTCTGGGACAAACAGCATGTAGTAATAGCTGATTTTGTCAGGTCACCCCCGGAGAGAGTGGGGAATGTTGACTCACAAGTGGAGCTGGCCTATCTTTCCTGTACTGTAAATGTAAGCCATTCCTATACAATTCTGCTTGCACACCTGTCTCAGTCTCTTATACGCAAAACATTATTGGGATAGTCAAAAGTCATTTAGAAGGATGTCTTAAAAGATATTTCAAAGTATTCTTGCTTAACTAACCTGAGTCTCATGTATATAATAATAACAATGGATTAATATAGAGGCAAATTACTTAACACTTTCCAGGCACATTTCTTAGACTTTAACATTCATTAAATCCTCACAGCAACCCTATGAGAAAGGCACCATTGTTACCCTCATTTTGCAGAGGAAGAAACTGATCTACAGAAAGTTTACCCAAAGTCACATTGCTAGGAAGCAGGAGAACTGGGGTTGAAACTCAGCAATGTGGTTGCGGAGTCTGGACTCTTACCTACTGAACACTCCATCTATTTGTCACCCTCCACCTATCTCTGCCCTGGCTTTGTCTGGTCCCACTTTTGCTGACTACTCCCCTTCTTCTTAGAACTGTCCAAAAGCATCTCTGATAAGCCATATATGACTGGATTTCATATTCAAAGAAGCTTCTAATCATGACCTAATAAGTAAGTCCTGCAGAGAAAGACCAAAGAATGACATTCTCTATTTATTTTTAATGCCAACTGCCTTGTGTACCCAAGCTGAGGTCTGTAGACTTGCTTACAGGAAAGAAGTATACAGTCTCTTGTCACATGCATCACTGAAATACTTTGAAGATTCTGAAACCAAGTTTAAGAACCACACATCAAATATTATCAATAAAATATTAACATGCAAAACCCTCACAACCCAGAAATTATTCAAGCTCAGAGGAGATATTCTAGAAGGCTATCACCCATGGCATATTGCCTAACTGGAGTCCAAAAAAGTTCTCTGTTAAAAAGAGATTAATCTTAGTGAATTACAGTTTCTTAATGCTTGAAGACAAATAATAGATAGATGAACTCTATCTGGAACTCATGGTAGAGGTGGAGAAAGCCATAAAATAAAGTTGTTAAATAGTTAGTTAATGTATGAATGTTGGTGAACAGAGACCAGAGGGTAAATCTTCTTGGGGTTTAACAGACAGATCCTTCATTCCCTCCCTATTTATCAAGGGGAGCTTATTTGCCTATGTTGGTGGCTTAGTCAAATACATTTCCAAGTTTGACTGTCCTTATCTCTTTTCTCACTATGTGCTGATTTTGGACCTAAAAGTTTAAGGATGTACAGAAAGAAATGTGCCAAAACCTGGGAACAGATGATCCTAGAATGATCAAGGTTAATACTTCACCCTATGTCCTTTGGGCATTTAGTCTGCATGGTAGCAGATTTATAATGTGCACTGGCATTTACATACCTGTTTCTGCATTTCCAGAGATACACTGAGAGATAGTTTGAGCCAAGAAATGCAATGTTTTGTCTTACAGAAATGTGAGTATCCTGACAAATGCCATTTTAGGGTATTTGGAGAATTGTATTAATTCAACATATTACTGCCCTTTGATCTGTCACTCTTTGAAGGGACTGTTTAATCTATGGCCTTGCCTCTTTGTCCCTGTGTCTACATATTAACTTTGCTCAGAATTTGTTCATTCACCTATTCATTCAATAAATACTTATTTTGCAACTACCTTGGGTCACTGAACAGCACCATTTATTATTTCCTGCCATACTGGTCTACTTTCTTTTTTTTTTTTTGAGATGGAGTCCCACTCTGTTGGTCAGGCCAGAGTGCAGTGGCACGATCTTCACTCGCTGCAACCTCTGTCTCCCAGGTTCGAGCAATTCTTCTGCCTTAGCCTCCTGAGTAGCTGGGATTATGGGTGCCTGCCACCATGCCTGGCTAATTTTTGTAGTTTTAGTAGAGACAGGGCTTCACCACGTTGGCCAGGCTGGTCCTGAACTCAGGTGATCTGCCCACCTCGGCTTCTCAAAGTGCTGGAATTACAGGCGTGAGCCACTGCGCCTGGCCCTGTCCACTTTCTACAAATACATTTGAGTGATATACACTATACCCATGTCATTTCCTCCTGCTACCCTGCTTAGGATTAATTCTCTAATCAAGAGGTATTTAAGCAGAAAACTGTGTAAAAAGACAGCATAAACAGCATACAAATTTCACTAGGTATTCTTTCTTGATATTGGAAGGTAGGTAAATTTTGTGTAGTGAATTATCTGTTGTTTTGAGACACAAATACCTAGTACAAATACCTAGTAAATTATTAAGATATTATTTTGAGGGCTGGGCATGGTGGCTCAGGCCTGTAATCCCAGCACTTTGTGAGGCTGAGGCCGGCAGATCACGACATTAGGAGTTCAAGACCAGCCTGGCCAACGTGGTGAAACCCCATATCTACTAAAAATACAAAAAATTAGCCAGGTGTGGTGGTGGGTGCTGGTAATCCCAGCTACTCAGGAGGCTGTGGTAGGAGAATTACTTGAACCCAGGAGGTGGAGGTTGCAGTGAGCTGAGCCTGCACCATTGCACTCCAGCCTGGGCGACAGAGAGAGACTCCATCTCAAAAAAAAAAAAAAAGAAATACATATATATATATATATATAATTTTGAGCTAAAAATTTGTAACGTAAATGCCATGTGATAGAGCTTGATGCTAGAGAACATGAATGCATATTATAAAAAGTTGAATGGCTGAACGCAGTGGCTCAGGCCTGTAATCCCAGCACTCTGGAAGGCTAAGGCAGGCGGATCACCTGAGGTCGGGAGTTTGAGACCAGCCTGACCAACACGGAGGAACTCCATCTCCACTAAAAATGCAAAATTAGCTTGGTATGGTGGCACATGCCTATAATCCCAGCTACTTGGGAGGTTGAGGCAGGAGAATTACTTGAACCTGGGAGGCGGAGGTTGCAGTGAGCCGAGATTATGCCATTGCATTCCAGCCTGGGCAACAAGAGCGAAACTTCATCTCAAAAATAAATAAATAAATAAATAAAAAGTTTGATAGAACTGAAATGAGTTTTATAATAGCAGAACACTATGTACTCTGCCTTCTCCCCATTATTTCCTCAAGGCAGAATAGCTTGAGTGACCAAAGATTTCATAATGACTTTTCTGTTGCTCATCCCTAATTTTTTTAGAATGCCTCTAACATCTTCTGGGTCCCTCTTATAAGGAACTCAACCTCCCAGACTTGTAAAATTTAGGTCTTTGGAATATTCAAATGTCAATAGTGAATTTGAGGCCAAGATAGGGTATAAATTGTGGAATATAAAAGGAAGCAAAGTACCCTGATAAGAGAAACACCAGGAGTCTCATGTGTTGCTTTCTTTTCATGGGTTTCCAAGGTGCTGAGGGAAGCAGAATTGGGAGGTGAAAGAATATATTCTTATTTGGGCAGTGGGGATTGGCAGGGGTAGTTATAAAATCTTTGTAGACATTTCTCTCTCTGAGGCAGGCTTAGATAGTTTGACAGCTGTATTAGTTTCTCAGGGTTCCAATTTCTTCACGTCCTTACCAACACTTTCTGTAACGTTACTTATTACTATTACTTTCTGTTTTGATAGCAGCTATCCTAAAGGGTGTGAGGTGGTATCTCACTGTGGCTTTGACTTACATTTTTCTGATGATTAGTAACGTTGAGCATCTTTTTGTATGCTTATTGGCCATTTGTGTATCTTCTTTGGAAAAATGTCTATTTCAATATTTGGAATATTCAAAGCCCAATACTGAATTTAAGGCCAAGATACGGTATAAGTTGTGGAATATAAAAGGAAGAGAAAAGGTTGCCATTAAAAAATACCACAAACTAGATGGCATAAAACAACAGAAATTTATTATCTCTCAGTTGTGGAGGCTGAAAGTCTGCAACTAAGGTGCTGGCCAAGCCATGCTCCTTTTGAAATCTGTAGGAGAATCCTCCTTTGCCTCTTCCAGCTTCTGGGGTTTGCCGGCAGCCTTTGGTGCTCTTTGGCTTGCAGCTGGCTGCATCACTCCAATCTCTGCCTTCATCATCACATGACATTTTCCCTGTGTGTCTTTGCCACATGTTGTCTTCTTATAAGGACACCAGTCCTATTGGATAGACCCACCCTACTCCAGCATGACTGCATCTTAACTAATTACATCTGCAACAACCTTACTCTCAAATAAGATCATACTCTAAGGTACTGGATGTTAGAATTCAACATATTTTTTGAGAAAGGGACACAATCACAATCAAGCTATAATAACAGTAATAATATATGACAGGCAATAACATGTTCTGAGATTCATTGAGAAAAATGGTTTTTGTGTCCTCTGTTATTTTGAAGAGCCCCAGGTGACTGGAGCTATTCGGAAGAAAGTTTCTGGCACCAGTAACACCACTGGTTTTACAAAAGAGGTGGTGTGATTTCTCAGATTCTTTATTTGAAATAAAGATATAGTATGTGTAGCAGATCTCTAGGAAGCAATGACATTTCTAGAATGAGATAGACGGATAATTCTATGAGGGAAGAACAGGAATAATTTAAAGGTTTATGTGAAAACTATATCTCTGATAAGGGGTCAATACTCAGAATATGTAAAGAACGTCTACACCTTTATAACAAAAAAACAATAACTTGATTAATAAATGAGCAAAAGACTTAGATAGACATTTCTCCAAAGAAGATATACAAACGGACTTTAAGCATATAAAAACATGCTCAACATTACTAATCATCAGGGAAATGGAAGTCAAGGCCAACAGTGAGATATCACATTATACCCTTTAGGATAGCCACTACCAAAAAAAGAAAGTAATGGTAAGAGTTACAGAAAGTGTTGGTGAGGATGTGAGGAAATTGGAACTCCAGTGCACTGCTGGGAATGTAAAATGATGCAGCCATTATGCAAAACAGTATAGAGTTTCCTTAAAAAGTTAAAAATAGAACTACCATATTGAGCCAGTGTTATGGTTTGGCTCTGTCCCCTCTCAAATCTCATCTTGAATTGTAGTTCCCATAATCCCCACACGTTGTGGGAGGGACCTGGTGGGAAGTAATTGAATCATGGGAGCTGCTGTTCTTGTGATAGTGAGTTCTCACAAGATCTGATGGTTTCATAAGGGGCTCTTCCCTCTTTGCTCTGTGCTTCTCCTTCCTGCCATCATGTGAAGAATGTGTTTGCTTCACTTTCTGCCATGATTGTAAGTTTCCTGAGGCTTCCCCAGCCATGTGGAACTGTGAGTCAATTAAACCTTTTTCCTTTACAAATTAGCCAGTCTTGGGCAGTTCTTTATAGCAGCGTGGTAACAAAGTAATACATCCAGCAATTCCACATCTAGATAGATATCCAAAAGAATTAAAGATTTCAAAGAGGTATTTGCACATCCAGCATTATTCACATTTGTAGCACCATTCATGACAGTCAAGAGGTGGAAGCAACCTGTTTATTGATAGATAAAGGGATAAAGAAAATGTGGTATGGACAAACAATGAAATATTATTCAGCCTTAAAAAAATGAAATCCTGTCCTAGGTTACAACATGGATGAACTGAGGATATTATGCTAAGTGAAATAAGCCAGTCACAAGACAAATACTGCATGATTCCACTTATATGAGGTGCCTAAAATAGTCAAACTCATAGAAATAGAAAGTAGAATGGTGGTTGCCAAGGGCTGGGGGAAGAAAGCAGTGGGAAGTTTGTTCAGTGGCTACAGCATTTCAGTCATGCAGGGTGGGGGTGATTCTGGGCATCTGTTGCACAACAATATGCATGTGGTTGATGCTCTTTTATACTTGGAAATTGAGAGGGTGAATTTTATGTTGTTTGTGTGTCTGTTTTTTAGAGACAGTCTTGCTTTATTGTCCAGGTTGTAATATAGTCCAGAGATCATATCTCACTGCAGCCTTAAACTCGTGGGCTCAAGCCATCCTCCCCACTTCAACCTCCCAAGTAGCTGGGACTACAGGCATGAACCACAACACCTAGACTAATTTTTACTTTATCTTTTGTAGAGATGGGCTCTTGCCATGTTGCCCAGGCTAGTCTCAAACTGTGGCCTCAAGTGATTCTCCCACCTTTGCCTCCCAAAATGCCAAGATTACAGGTGTGAGCCACTGTACCCCACCTATGTTGTATCTTTTTCTACAGCTGAAAAAAAAAAAAAAAGGCTGGGCACGGTGGCTCATGCTTGTGATACCAGAACTTTGGGAGGCTAAGGCAGGTGGATTACTTGAGTCCAGGAGTTCAAGACCAACCTGGCCAACATGGTGAAACCCTGTCTCTACTAAAAATACAAAAATTTAGCCAGGCATGGTGGCATGCACTTGTAATCCCAGCTACTCAGAAGGTTGAGGTAGGAGGATTGCTTGAGCCCAGGAGGTCGAGGCTGCAATGAGCCATAATGGTGCCATTGTACTTCATTTAAGACCCTGTCTTAAAATGAAAAAAAAAAATTTAACAAAAGGCAAAACATTTTTCTTAACAAACTGTTTCTAATCTGTGTCACAGAGAGATCACTGAGTAAATGCTAGTTAGGAGAGGTAGGTTTGAGTCTAAGTCATACTGGCTGCTTAAGCAAAACTGTTCACCCCTCTGGAACTCATTGGTCTACCTAATATTCTGTGGTGGAAGTACCCATCACTGCCTGTTTTACTCACAGACCCCAAGAAAAAGTGTCATCCAAACAGTTCTTGATGAATGAGCAGGAACCATATTTATGCTTTATTATCCCACCTCCTGAAACACAGATCGAGGTGAGCACCAGATTCTGGGAAACTTACCCATAGATTCCTCTCAGTGACCCCTGTTGCCACCAGAAGATTTCTGTCAGGAATCCGAAATTTGAAATCAATAAACTATAAAGTGCTAAAGTGGAAACTAAAGATGTAAGGTAATGAGATAAAATTTAAGCTAGAAAGGCCCTTGGTAGTCCATATAAAAAACAGTTATGAAAGAGTTAAAATCTAGAATGGTGCAGAAATAAGATAGAGAGAACTATCAGGACTGAGACTTTCTGATTCATGTGAGAATGGCCCACATCCTTTTTGTCTGGTTTTCTGCAGTTCAAATATATGGTTATGTGTGGGTTTGTTGTTGTTGTTTTTTATTTATCCTGTTTAGTGTTTGCTGAGGCTTCTGGATCTGTGGTTTGGTGTCTGTCATTAATTCTGGATAGGTTTCAGGCATCATTAGTTCAAACATTTCTTCTTTTCTTTCTTCTCCTTTTAGTAATCCATAAATGTGTATCTTTGGGAATTTTCCAACAATTCTTGAATGTTCTATTCCATGCTTTTATTTGTTTTTATCTTGCATTTGAGTTTGTGAATTTCTAATGGCTTATTTTAAGCTCATTGATCTTTTTCCTTGGTCATGTTGAGTCTACTGAGGAACTCATTGAAGGCTTTCTTCATTTTTGCTAGTTTTAGAAATTCCTAGCATTTCCTTTTCTTTCATGGAGTCTCCATCTCTCTGCTTACATTAACTATCAGTTGTTGCATGTTGTCTATTTTTCCATTAGATCTCTTAATATATTAATCAGTTATTTTAAATTCCCTGTTTGATAATTCAAACATCTGTGTCATATCTGAGTCTGTTCTGATGATTGCTTTGTCTCTTCATATTATGTATTTTCTTGCCTCTTGGCATACCTCGTAATTTCTTTATTGAAATATATACATGTTATTGGCTAACAAAAACTTACCGCCGTTTAGTGTGAGGATGCATATTAGTCTGGCTAGAAGTTGAGCTGTATTTAATATTTGGGGTATCTACAGGTACTAGAGTCTTCAAATTCCTCATGTCTTTATTTTTGTCTTTCCTTTTGACTTGAGGCTTTCCTAAGTACTCCTCCTCAAAGAGTCTGTGTCTGGCAGTTCTTACAACTGTAATCCACTATTACAATAGCAAGGTTTAATGCAAGGTTTAATAGGGGAGGGTCCCATAATCTTAAAATTAAATATCAGTTTTTTAATTGGTCCTGTGTTTCTGAACTGTGACTTCACAAATTTTTTTCCAATGATACAGATTCTTCCTACTCCCACTCCGTTCCCCATTCACTGGCTACTGAGTTTCTAATCTAGTTGCCCCAAGCCCTGACTCCTGTTGACTATGTTTCCCTGTCCCTTTTAGGTGAGAAAAAACATCAGCTGGGAATGGAGTGGAAGGAATGCCATTATCCCAGCCTGGAAAAAGCTCAGTCTTTTCCCCTGGAGAGTAGGCCTATGAGGAGGCACTGGGCTTATTACATAATGATTTCTCTTTTCCTCCTCCTGCCAGAACCATGAGAGATTTTTTTTTTAATCTACACTGTGACAACACTGTTCTTAGAAGTAAAGTCCGTGAAACTGTGGGAATTCCCCTAAGACTGCAATGTCCAGGAGTTTCTCACTTTTACACTAGTCTAAACTCAGCCTCCAGCAATTCTTCAAAATAATCACTTCATTTTTCAAGATAATCTAACAGTTCATGGCTCCAGTGATTTCTGCTCTAGATAAGCAGATCTGAGCTGTGACTATCTGTGTGCACCTGTCTCCAGATTTCAGTGTGGTGGTTCCCTGTGGGTCCCAAAGTCCTTGATTTTCAGTTTGACCAGCATTTTCCTGTGGTAAGGATGGTGGGAGTGGTGATTTTCAAGTTCTTTATATGTCAGAGTTTAAAATGGAAGTCCTTATTGCCTCCATTCTTAAAGGCTAAATTTTGATTCCTGTCCTTGGATTTTCATGAGATTCTCTATATTTAAAATAAAGTAATTTTTCTCTAGAGTTGGCTTGGGTAGATCAACCACACAATCAAAAGTCCTGTGTCTAAAATTTATTGCTTCCATGAGTCATAGCTTCTTCAACTCTAAAATCTCCTATTAATCAACTAGACATAAAAGAAATAATACAAAAAAGATACCATGCTTTAACCATTCCTCTTGAAGCTACTGATCCTTTGTTTTCAGATGCATCTTCAACGACAGGAAGGGTAAATAGTAATTTAGTATAGGTGGATAAAAGAAAAATATTTTACTTGTAAAACTGGATCAGGGATGGATATATCTAATAAATAAGGGTGTTATTTATTTCTATGCGTTATTAAGTTCAAATATGTGACAGCTGACAATACGAACTTCACTTGTGTGTGTTTCAATGGGTATAGAGTTGTCCTTTGAACAACACTGAGGCTGAGGTGCTGAAACCTTTTGACTATGCAAAAAGTTTACTAATAGCTTCCGGTTGATCAGAAGCCTTACTGATAACATCAACAGTTGATTAATATACATTTTGTATGTGTATTATATATTATATTATTACAATAAAGTTAGAGAAAAGCAAATGTTAAGAAAATCATAAAATATATTTATCACTCATTAAGAGGAAGTGGATCATCATGAAGGTCTTCATCCTTGTCATCTTAATGTTGAGTAGGCTGAAGGAGGAAAAAGAGGGGTGGTTGGTCTAGCTATCTCAGGGGTGGCAGAGATGGAAGAAAATCAGCGTGTAAATAGACCCACACAGTTCAAATTCATATTGTTCAAGGGTTAACTATATTACCAATAATTCAGTAATTAAACCTTTTCATGAAGACTTAACCTTTTAATATGACACCAATCAATAATACATTTATATCTCACTTTATTCCAAAACAGATTAAAGTATATATGATAGACATCTGTTTTGTCTGCCTGGCATCTGATTTGATTCTGTGACTATCAAACCTCTTATTTTGGGGAACTGATCTTTCCTCAACTCCAATCAATTATAGAACCCATATCCTTGGCCATGGAGATGGACCTACGACCTGTCAGGCAGACCAGCAAGAATGCTGGTCTATGGAGACTTTTAGAAGTAGGTCTTTTAGAATTAGGTCTATGGAGATAGAATTAGGTCTTTTAGAATTAGGTCTATGGAGATAGGGGAAATCCTTCCTGTGGACCTAAGTGCTGCTGTTGCCATATCTCCAGCTATGTGGAGGAAGCCAGAAGAATGAAGTCAATAATACATAGAGGATAAACGGCAGGGAGAATCCCCAGCATCATCTGTGCCTGTGAAGTTTACTGTACTCCTACTCTTCTCCTTGTATGATTAGACGAGCCAGTATATTACTCTCTTACCCAAGCTAGTAGATTTCCATCATTTCTAGTTGGGCTAATACAGAAGCTGATATTAAGGGTTTCTATTTGGTTTGAATGTCTAAAATATTATCCTTAAACATAAGCAAAAAATTCTACAGGAATAAAATACCTTGAGGTGTGTTCTCCACAAAAGCAAAATCAAGGATATTAGGTTATAGAAGAAAGACCTTAAAGTTAAAACACTGAGCAGGATCTTACCATCTGAGTTATGTACAAATTCCTTAACTACTCCACACCACAGATGTTACATATAATTGAAGATAACATCTGCCACTGAACTGTCTTATAGAAAGAATGAGGTTCATAGAGTGCTTTGAGCAGCTTGGAAAATGGTAATGGGTTGAATCTAATGTATATAATGCATCACATTTAGAAATGGTGAACTTTGATTAATTTCCTAGTATGCCTGATGCTCAGTTTCTCTTTCTGTAAAATGGAGGTGATACTTTTTTGAGGGGTTGACAGAATTAGCAACCATATCCACATGTGAAGTTGGGAGGTCATGACTCAGCCAAAGGTGATACTACCAGAAAAGGAAGGACAGCCAAGAATCCAGGCATCCTTTGCAGGAGTTGATTTACATTTTGAAAAGTGGGTTTGTGTGGGGAAGACTTTCTCCAGAGGTTGTGTACTTAGGTGCTCAGGGGAAGAGAGAGACAGGAGACCTGAGGACAATGAGAGATGGTAGTAGTTGGTTCCTATCCCAGCACAAAGCATTGGCCCTTGTGGGAAGAGAGGCAAGGATGCTGTGCTTTGAAAACACAGCACTATTTTGGCAACTTAAGTGTTTCACAGTTTGGGAACATCTAAGCAAGGCAGCATTCTCCTACAGGAACAGCACCAGTAGAAATAGTAGAGGCCCAACAGAAGCCTGGCACGAGTAGGCTGCACCCAAGAGTGTGAACTTGTTTGTGAATCAGTGAGGAAACCCCTGAGACTTCCAAAAATAGTTGGAGAGAGGACTTTTCAGAAGACCGAGATCCTGCATGCAATGGAATTCTGAGTCAGCAAAATCTGGGTGTAAATGCTAATGTGACTTCATAAGAGAACATCGATCCTTGAAATAGTTGGGTTCCATATATAACAAGATTTGGCATTTAAGTATGAGCCCTATAAATGGCTATGCTATCATGCTAAGATATTTCTCTGTAAAATTCTATTAACACCATGCAACGACATGGATGAACCTGGAAGACACTATGTTTAGGGAAATAAGCCAGACACAGAAACACAATTAATGCATGACCCCACTCATGTGGAATCTAAAAAAAAGTTTATCTCATAGAGAAGAGAACAGTGATTACCAGACACTGGGAAGGGGAGAGCAGAAGGAAGGAAGAGAAGGGGCTCAATGGGTACAAAGTTACAATTAGACAGAAGGAATAAGTTCCGGTGTTCTATGGCACAGTAGGGTGACTATGGTTCCAACAGTAAGGTACTGTATATTACAAAATAGCTAGAAAAAAAGATTTTTAAATGTTCTCACCACAAAGAAATGAAAAATGTGTGAGATGACAGATATGCTAAGTATTCCGATTTGATCATTACACAACATATACATGTATTGAAGCATCAAATTGTGCCCACATAAACATGCACAGCTTTGATGTGTCAAAAATTATTGTAAAAATTGAAAGAAAAAAAAAGAATTCTATCCACATCTCGAGATTGGCCAAGTGGATGTTACGAGCTTTGAGAATAAGGTCACATGATTTCCTCTGTGTTAGTTAAAAGCATAATTATTTAGATTAAGTCTTTGACCTTACTAACAGTAGAATAGTTTACTGACTTACATATGCCCTCACCTTACTCTATCAAGAAGCTGAGAGGGCTGAGCAAAATAAACTGCTCCAAGGCTACTTTTATACACAAATTTTCAGGGAAGTATTAATGAACTTTGACTTATATCATCTACATTTTCTAGTACAGAGTGAAATTTTCTCTAAAACAAAAGCATTCAATATAACTGTTTTTCTGCCACTAATATTTTTGTTATCAAACATACCACAAATAACAAAGCAAATCTATAGAAGCTTCATGGAACAAGAACTATCATTTAGTATTCATCTCAAGCGGGATAAAAATGTTCATAAATTTAGTAAATTTTAATTAAAATACTATAGAAAGAAAAACATACGTTAAATAGTTTTTCTGACTGTTCTTTTTAAAGTTTTGACATGTTCATCATTTTTGTAGTCTTACCTGAATAACGCTAATGTTTAGAACATCTACTGTTGGTGCCAGCCTCCACTCTGACACTCTACCTGAATTACAATGGCACCCTAACATATGCCCACTTGGATAAGAATTCAATTTTAGGAGGAGTTTCATAAAGTCTGGTGTAGGAAGCATTTGCATTAACGAAGCCACATTTGCATTTCTCAGACTTCAGGAGCAGTAAAGCTCCACCATCTGCACAAACGTATAGATCACAGGAGTTACTTCTGTCTTCACAGTTTACTAGTAGTTTACTAGTTTTTAGCAGCAGCATTATGACTTCGATGATGGCAGTCTATCTGGTGAGGACAATGTTTGGATGATTTGCACTGATTTTTCCTGTTGTTTTTTTTTTTTTTTTGCATTACAGGTTTAGCTACATAAATTATCATACATATGTTGTTCGTTAGCTGCTGTCTTCAGTATACACTAGGCAATAGCTATAAAGGCTTAGGGAAAGCAGGTAAATAGCCATATGATCAAGTGATTATGAAGAGTAAATGCCTTGTTAGGTTGCATTGGGATAGCTAATGTCAACTATTAAAATAACTCTCATCATTTTAATGAGATTTGATATCTTTCAGCAAAATGTCTGTCAGTTTTGGAGCTCAGTACATTTTTTTCCTACCTACAGGAGTTAATGGTAATTATGTTCTTGACAAGGCAAAGTCAACCTATGAGACTTTTTCAGAACTATCTTTTAAGATGAATAGACACTGTAACTCATTTAATCCTCATAACAGTTCTAAGAGATAACTACCATTTATTATCAAATACGTATTTAGCCCTTGTACTAGGCTGTTCTTTCTATAAAGAAATACCCGAGACTGGGTAATTTATAAATTTATAAAGAAAAGATGTTTAATTGGTTTACGGTTCTGCAGACTACAGGAAGCATGGTGCTGGCATCTGCTCAGCTTCTAGGGAGGCCTCAGGAAGCTTACATCATGGCAGAAGGTAAAAGGGGAGCAGGCATGTCATATGACAAAAGTAGGAGGAAGTGAGGGAGTGTAGGGGGGAGGTGCCTCATACTTTTAAATAAACAGATCTAGATCTTGTGTGAACCCAGAGCAAGAGCTCATTTACCACCCAAAGGATGGCCCAAGCCATTCATGAGAGATCTGATCTGATACATACACCTCCCACAAGGCCACACCTCCACGACTGGGGATTACATTTCAACATGAGATTTGGGTGGGGACAAATATCCAAACTTCATCAGCACTTATATCCAAGGATTATATGTAATACTAAAATAGTCTTGCTCTGGGTGGATACTAATGTCATCCCTATTTAATAGTGAGGAAACTGAGGCACAGAGAAATTAAGTAGCTTGGCCAATCTGAAAATATTAGTCTATTCTGTAGAACCAAGAACCGTCACAAATATCTATGTAAAATATTTACACCACCACCTACCAATCGTTGAGTGCTAAGCACTTTATAAGTTCTAAATTAATTCTTCCAACCCTGTAAAGTAGCTATTATCTTAATTTTACAGATAAGGAAATTGGTGCATATAAAGAAAAAACTTGCCAAAAATCATATAGCTAGTTAGTGATAGAGCTGAGATCTGACCCCATATGTACCTAAGTCAAAACCTATGCTTTTGACCAAGTCAGAAGTCCAGCACAATATAATCACAGATAGGGAGAGGGAATAGGATTTCTGAGTTGAAAAAGAAGGCTATATTTCATTATTATTATATTACCTCCAGTATGGCAAGTAACAGAAAGAGGTGAAAAATCTCTTAGAAATTGGTCTCTATACAATACCCAATGGTACCATGACAACATAAGGAGAAGGGAGTTTTCTAATGATTTTTATGATGACATTTATAACCTTTAAAAGTAGTTCAAACTGAGAAGAAATGCTTTTAGCCTTAAAATTAAGGCTAACAAAAGTCCTTCCACCTTTCCTACCTTCTCTATAATGCAGTGTGTGTGCTCCAGCGTTACTTACACTGTTTTCACATATGGCAGTAGATTTGTTATGCCCTGTAACAGTTTACTCAGGGTAATTATCCAATTCCTTCTCTCAGGTTTCTAAAACCAGGTTTTTTGTCTGATAGGGTGGTTTAATGGTAGTCCTTTCAAAAATCAGAAAAGTCAACTGGAAAACCTTTCCAAGTTTCTCCTAATCCTTGTATGGAAATAGCTATGCCAATGGAGTACTAAAAATCTTTCCAAAATATTTAAAGGGATGTTTGTTAAAATAATGCTCAAGAGATTTGATTCCACAGTAGGGTAAGTAACAATGCAAACTGCTAAAATATTCTACATAAAATATTCTACAGGGTTCAGAATAGAATATGCTAGAAACTTCTATAATGGCTTTTTGTGCAGTGGAGAAATTTTATGGTTAGAAACTTTATTCAAATGTACATAATTACAACTACAATCAAATAGTATAAAATGTATTCAAAGAATTAACTAGAAAGGGTTCTTCAAAGATAAACATAAAACATCAAAAAAGCATGATGGTAGTAACAAGACCATGGGAGAAAACTGAAATTACATATCAGGTTTGTACAGTTTCAGGTATCCATAACTTTAATGTAATAATGATAGTAAGCAGCATTTCAGTATTTCCTATATACCATGATGATAGTTCAATAATTCTCCTATGTTATCTCATTTAGTCTTCACTAACCTTAGAAAGTTATTTACCAGTTTCATTCTACCAGGGAGGAAATGAAAGCTTAGAGAGATTAGCTCATATAGCTAATATGTGATTGACTTGGGTTTAGAGTTTAAGCCCACATAGTCCAACTACAGAGCCCAAGTTCTTAATCACTGTGCTATGCTTCCTCCATAGGATAAAAGTTGTTCACCGTCAAGAAAAAAGTATATTTAAAAAATGCTAAAATGAAATGAAATGCCCAAGGAAGAAGAGAAACAAAAGGCTTTGGTAGTCTTCAATTGAACAATCCTTGAACCATTCTGACCTCACTTCGTCTTTGGAGGTTTACTCCAATCGGCTACAAATAAAATGGGTCCAAGAATTGGGGATTAATCACCCATTTTATTTGCAGCTGATTTTCCCAGTTCCTTTTTGCTCTCTTACCTATCACATCAGTGGGGGAAGGGTGCCTGCAAATCCAGACAAGCAGACTTCAGAACCGTGTTCACATCATCACATTATTCCAGTTGTTTCATTACACATGTACATGGTGATTTCAGAAATTCTTAGAATAATCTGGTACACTAAATGTCAATTATGATTTTCAGCTCATAGCAACCCAATGTGTGTTGCATTGGTTTCAAGAAGGACTCCAAAACTATGGCCACTCTTGTTTACATCTTCTCTGTAAATTCAGATAATATGGAATCAAAGTAAGCATTTTAAAGTGCAAGATATTTTCTGCTCTCCTCAGCTTTCTCTGCTCTTGACTAATAAGAAGAAACTACCCTACAGGCCACCATGTCAGGGTATAAGAAGAGAAAGAAACAGAAATCAGTAACATACAACAGGTACCTTATAAATACTGCCTGACTGTCTAAACTTTGCCATTCGTATCTAACTTCCTTCAAGTTTTCAAGCACAGTTCACAATCAAAGAAGAACACCATACAATAATTACTGAAAACGTAAGCATACAAGTGATTTTTCTATTAAAATAATTTATGAAATGATATGTAAAATTATATGGAATGAATTTTATTAATCTCTGCTTTTAAAAGCTTTTAACAGTAAGTCTGCTGCTAGTCCTGGGGACAGGGCCCCAGTGAGAACCTTGTGTTCCAGAAGTGGAATCTGTTCCCGGACTGTGGGATGGGTCCTGAAATGCTCTAACACGCTTTCCTGAATGAGATTCCACATCCAAACTTTCTGTTGCTTCCGTCGTTTGGCAGTTAGTTCCCCACTGGCAAGCATTACGCCCTGGAACTCTTTCATTTTATCCCACATTTCAGAGATTCCCTCTCCACTTCTGGCAGAAATACGAATTACCTATTGAAAAGGGAAGAACCAGACCATTTTACTTAAAATAATAGAAAACATTTTCATGGGGACTCTGATATCTGCCAGTTAATTCTTACAGTCTACGGAAATAGACAATTGACATGAATGAGATTTTATTGCTGTGTCAAAGTAAATATACCAATATATATTCTGAGGTAATATACCTAGGATTAGTAAGTGCACAGCAGAAATAAAACACTGATTCAAGGTCAAATTTTTAGCCCAGAGATTTATTTATTTATTTTTTCTTTTGAGATGGAGTTTCGCTCTTGTTGCCCAGGCTGGAGTGCAATGGCGTGACCTTGGCTCACTGAAACCTCTGCCTCCAGAGTTCAAGCGATTCTCCTGCCTCAGCCTCCCGAGTAGCTGGGATTACATGCATGTGCCATCACACCCAGCTAATTTTGTATTTTTAGTAGAGAAGAGGTTTCTCCACGTTGGTCAGGCTGGTCTCAAACTCCCAACTTCAGGTTATCTGCCTGCCTCAGGCTCCCAAAATGCTGGGATTACAGGGGTGACCCACCGTGCCCTGCCAAGATTTGTTTTAATTTAGGATTCCTCAGATGGTCAGGGGCATCATAGAGGACTTGTGATAAGAGCAATGTCAGGTAGGTTCCCCTGAGGCCTGAGTGCCAGAAAATGAAGCTAGGTTGAGAAATAGCCTAATTCCCTTTGTCAAATTTGCCTGATTTAGCAAGTGGAAGAGCTGGGCATCTGATACCTGCATGTATATCTAAGGTGACTCCAGACTCAACACAGACAACGTGATTGGGAAAAACTGGGATATGACAGTAAGGCAAGTCATCATTGTCTTATTATAATGATTACAGCTTATTCCTTAATAACATAGTGTCTGTCTACAAATAAAGTGGCCCACATCAATATTACTGCATCACTTACTACAGGATTAAAATTTTTTCCTTACTGAAAATGGAACCCAACAAACATAATGGGAATGGAGGCCTTTTCTCTCTTACTCAAATTCCAATATAGGTAATCAAATCATTAGCTGCTCTATAACTTAAGGATGGTTCCTTTCAGAATGGATTTGCTATCACTTTCAAATGGCTCAAATCAAGTTTTAAACAATCAAATCTATCACCTCTTATCTAGCTTTTGACATCTAGTGGTTAATGGATTATATTTCAAATCATCACTACACACTCTGGCTTTGTCATGATTTTTAAAACTATAATCTTCACACAGAAGCAAGATTGATTATATGTCTACTTTGGGACTTACATCCCGTCTTCTAATGTACACAATCCACTCAGAGTGAAAGATGCAGAATGCGGTGCAAGCTTACCTTTGGTTTCCAGACTTCCGAACGTTTGCGGAGTAATTTCAGTGCACTCACATACTCTGCTTGTATTCTTCGAGCTGGCACAATCAAGTCTCCATCAGATTTAGTTATAGCTACCAGATCTGCCATCTCGATTATACCTCTTTTGATACCCTAAAGAGATCAAAAACATTTAATGATGACCAAAATAAAAATGGGAAAATTAGTCAATGCTAAGATTTTGAAAGTCATATATGTCATTAACTTTTTATCTGTATCCTCCTAAGCCCTGGATGTCAAGACACAATTACATGACAGAAATTACTCAAAAGCATTGGCGTTGAGATTATAGAAGTCGTCTGTAATCTCTCTTCCAAATTTAGAGACTAACAAGTTGAAATACATTCAAAATTAGGGTAAATACATCAAGCCACAACATGATTGAGGCAGGAGAGTTCACATTGTCTCATGATGGAATCTGCTTCTCATGAGCTAACATTGCAGGATGCAAAACCATCCATCATTAAGGTTCTTAAAAAGAAAACACACCTATCATTAACATCTGCATTTCCAGAAAAATGTCTTTGAAATTTTCCTTAAAATTCGGATTTTATTTTCAATTTGCATTTGAGGAAAAATAATCTGATATCTAAAAGTATGTCAATATCTTTTTTATTATTTCTTTTTATACTTGGTATTTTTCTTTCTTCAGCTTTACGTGGACAAACCTCAATCTCTTAATTCAAATTATGTTACATAAAAATATTAGAAATAAAGGATGAAATCCAAAAGCCAAACCTTATTTGGTAAATACAGATTTTTCTATATAAGATTAAAATTTATTTTCAAATATTTTTAAACAAAACTTTCAATTATGAAATTCTAATAGATAATGTTTCTAAATCAGCAGCCATAGTCTGCTATCACTATGCTTTAGAATTATAAAATTGAAATGGAAATATTGTATAACAAATAATTTGTCTGGGCTAGGTGTGGTGGCTCACACCAGTAATCCCAGCACTTTAGGAGGCTGAGGAAGAAGGAATGCCTGAGGTCAAGAGTTCAAGACCAACTTGGGCAACAAAGCAAGACCTCATCTGTAGAAAAAAAAATTTAAAAATTAGCTGAGAGTAGTTGCACATGGCTGTAGTCCCAGCTACTTGGGAGGCTGAGGCAGGAGGATAGCTTGAGCCCAGGGGTTCAAGGTTACAGTGAGCTATGATCATGCCACTGAACTCCAGCCTGGGCAACAGAGTGAGGCCCTGTCTCTAAAAAAAAAAGAAAAAATTTGTCTGGTCTTTGCGTTTCTGGGAGGTAATCTTTTAAGTTCTAAATTCCTAGAATTTCTCGAGTAACAGGAGTGTCTGTTATTCATGGGAGGTGCCTGGGGCCGTACCTGAGTTTATACAATGAGATCACTCAGGATGGCAGACTGACCACGGCAGAAAGACCTATCATGTGATTACAGGGTTGAGGTTTTATGCCATGTGATATCAACCCAACTTCCAGGGAGGGGACAGAGGCTAGAGATCAAGTTCAGTTATTCAATCAGTCATGCCTACATAATGAAACCACAAGAAAACCTTGGGACACCAAAGCTCAGGAAGCCTTCTGGTTGATGATACACATCAATATGCCAGGAGAGAAATGTGTCCTGAGGACACAGAAGCTTTGCATTTGGGCCCTCCCAGACTTCTTACGTGGCTCTTCATTTGGACGGTGCTGATTTGTATCCTTTATAAGCACGCTACAATTGTAATATCTTGCTTTCCTGAGTTCTCTGAGTCATTTAGCTCTGGGGTCCCCAACCCCCAGGCCACGGAGGAACTGAGCCTCACAGCAGGTAGGCAGCAGGTGGGTGAGCATTACTACCTGAGCTCTGCCCCGTGAGATCAGTGGTGACATTAGATTCTCATAAGAGTGCAAATCCTATTGTGTACTACATGTGCTAGGGATCTAGGATGTGTACTCCTTATGAGAATCTAATTGATGCCTGATGATCTGAGGTGGAATAGTTTCATCCTGAAACCATCCCCCATTACCCCCAGTCCCTGGAAAAATTGTCTTCCATGAAACCAGTCCCTGGTGCCAAAAAGGTTAGGGACCGCTGCTCTAATGAATTACTAAACCTAAGGGGCAATGGGAACCCTAAAATTTATAGCCAGTTGGTTAGAGGTATGGGTGGCCTGGGAACCCTGGATCCTGCAGCTAGTGTCTGAAGTGAAAGGAGGCTTGTGGAGGACTATGCCCTCCCCCTATGAAGTCTGCACTAACTTTGGGTAGTAGTGCCAGAACTGCAGTGCAGGAGGAGAGTAAGAATCCTGTTGTTACAACATACAAACTAGGTTAGTGGGATCCCAGTTACAGCTTATGAAGAACTTTTGAATCAAGTGTACTAACAACATCCACGCAACAATGGTCTCTTCTGGCTCGAACTACCCCTGTATTTCAGTCATGCTGCAGATGGAAAAAATTATGTTGCATAATTTTTCATTCTCAAGGTTATATATTCTATTCCTGTAAGTTGGGAAAAAATACAGAGAATCTGCCTTTGATTCAGGTATTTTAGCCAGCATGAATGATGCTCCTTTTTCTAAACCATTATCAACTTAGTTTACAAAAACACAACATTGGAAATTTTTATTTTTAGAGACATACACTTTGTATTTTTGGGGGAAAAAATCAAAACAATTACCTGCAACTCATCTCCTCCTGCTGGTGGCAGTAGTAAAACAAACATGTCAACCATGTCAGCGACAGCAAACTCCGACTGACCCACACCTGAAATTTCAAATCACAGCTATATCCTAAAATATTCACCTTTATTAGATTTTCTCAACTACACTGACCATCATTTTCATTCTACTTCATTCACTCATACTAATAGTCACATAATAAACCTGGTCACCACTTTAAATATTCCACTTCTGAAGAATGTATTAAATGTCTCTATCTTACCCTCTAAGCAAACCAGTTATCCTTCCCAGCTCTCCCCCTCTGTTCTTGGATTGAATGGAGAACCTAGAAGCTTCCATCCTCTCCTTATTCTCACAGCTCTTTCTTGGCTTCCCTTCCATTGGCAAGCAGCTTGAACACTGTGACTTTAATCTTGAATCATGCTTGCAAACACTTTCATCTTTTTTGCCTTCTCGTCCTCATACTTGCCTGCAAACGCCCAGTTATGCATGGATCAATCCAACTATGTGTGCTCTTTCCTCCATAAGCACGTGAGAGAAATTGCTCAACTCTGTGGACAAGAGACATGACAGGTAGCCTCTGCTGCACCTTCCTTGCTGCCTGGCAAAAGCAATCTCCCTTAACGCCCTCAGTTGGCCTCCGTTCCATTTCCCACAGTATTCACTGTCCCATAATCTCCCTGCTTGAAGAGGACCACATCACCTACTTCACAGAGGAAATAAAGGCAAGAACTTCCTCACCTTTTCCCTCTCCGGGACTCCACAGGTAACAAGACACAAATACAAACTCAGCCTTACTGCCTCATCTGCAGTCTCAGTGTAAGAACTATTGACTGAAAAGGAACCTCTCATTCCTTTCCACTTCCTCTGGGTTCTTGCTGATTTTTATCTTAACCTCTCCTTTGTTTACAGGCTCTTGCTCCCCAGCACAATACATAAATTGTGCTCAAATCTTTCTCATCTTAAAACCACATAAACCAAAACACCAGCAACAAAATAACAACAAAAAAACTCACAAATTCCTCCAACTATCACCATGTTTCTCACTTTTTTTTAATACTCAAGTTTCTGGAAAAAGGGAATTTATGCTTACTGCTTCCACTTCACTTCATGTCCATCTCACCCCATTTAAAACTGGCATCCAGACTGGGTGACGTAGTGAGACCCTGTCTCTACAAAAAATATAAGAATTAGCTGGGCATGGTGGTGTGCCTGTAGTCCCAGCTACTTGGGACGCTGAAGTGGAAGGACAGCTTGAACCTGAGGGCGGGAGGCTGAGGTTGCAGTGAGCTGTGACTGCACTGCTGCACTCCCACCTGGGCAACACAGTGATACCCCATCTCACAAAAAAAAACTTGCTTCCACTAAAATTCTGGAAACTCTCTCCCTTTCTTGGTGTGATGGACTTAGAGTTGCGTATTTAATATCGATTCTTCCCTATTTTCTTACCCCAATGTTATTAGGAGTATCAATGTATCAGATGTAAGACCACATTCACAAGATCCCCCTTCAGCTAGATGTGATGAATAAGTCAAAGCAAAAGTCGTTAGATGGGGTTTCCAGAAAAGTGTTTTAAAGATGGCTAATCTAGCTATACCTCTTCTGCCACCCATCTGCTTCCTTATTTCCCTTTCCTTCTTCCTTCTGTGTGAAATGTGAAAGTGTCAGTTAGAGCTCTATCAGCCATCTTTTAACCATGAGCAAACTGGAGGACAGAAACTGAGTGCTAAGAATGGTGAGCAGGCAGACAAAAGAAATCTGTGACTCTGAGGGCACTGTCAAAGCACCAGACCTACTCTGGGCTGCCTGCCTCTAGCTCCTTTTTGATTTTGGTTCTTGCTCTGTTGTCCAGGCTAGAGTGCAATGGCACGATCATGGCTCACTGCAGCCTTGAACTCCTGGGCTCAAGCCATCCTTCTGCCTCAGCCTCCTGAGTAGCTGGAACTACAGGTGTGTAACAAAATGCCTGGCTAATTTTTTTTCTTTTCTTTTTTTTTTTTTGGGTAGAGCTGAGGTCTTGCTATGTTGCCCAGGCTGGTCTCAAACTCCTGGGCTCAAGCAATCCTTACGCCTTGGCCTCCTGAAGTGCTGGGACTACAGGTGTGAGCCACCATGCCTGGCCTCAGGCTTCTCTGATTTTATTTTATGATTACTCTGTCATCCTGGCTGGAGTGCCATGGTGCCATTACAGTTCACTGCAGCCTTGAACTTCCCAGGCTCAGGTGATCCTTCCACCTCAGCCTGCCAAGTGGCTGGGATTACAGGTGCATGCTACCATGCCCAGCTAATTTTTATTATATTTTTCTGTAGAGACAGGGTTTTACCATCTTGCCCAGGCAGGTCTGGAACTCCTGGACTCAAGCAGTCTGCCTGCCTTGGCCTCCCAAAGTGCTGGGATTACAGGCTGGGGCCACAATGCCTGGTCTAGGACTCTTATTTAGAAAATAACCTCTTTCTTGTTTGAGTCACTGTTATTTTGAGTTTCTGGGAAAAGTAGCTAACTACAATTTTCAGGTAATATATGTGGTTTTTAAGGTGCTCTTCTTCTTTGATTCTCTTAATACCACTCAGGCAACTAACTCTTCTTTCACCTACTCTTTAATGGTGGAGTTTCTAAAGCCCTATCGTGGCTATTGTTATGAACTGACTTGTGTTTCCCTCATCTAAAAACATTCCTATGTTAAAGTTCTAACCCTCGAGGTGACTTTATTTGGAGATAGGGCCTTGAAAGAAGCAATTAAGGTTAAATGAAGTCATAAGGGTAGGGCCTTAATCCAATAGGACTGGTGTCCTCAAAAGGACAGGAAGAGACACTAAGAGAGTAGAGTGAACAGGAAGAGACAAGGGAAAGTAAAGTGAAGATGCAGCAAAAAGGCAGCCATCTATCTACAAGACAAAGGGAGAGGTCTTAGGAAAAACCAACCCTATAGGCACCTTGATGTTGAACTTCCAACTCCAGAACTGTGAGAAAATACATTTCTGTTGTTTAAGCCACCTGGTCTGTGGTATTTTGTTATGGCAGCCCTAGCAGATTAATATAACTATCTTCCATTTTTGTCTCATATTTTCCCCAGTTTATCTGAACCAAATTCTTAAAATATGAAACTATGAACTATGCTGGTAACTGTTTAAGTCTGTATTTCTCATTTAGTCCTTTTCTCTTGAGACACACAGTCACTCGGACACCTAATAAGCATTTCACACTTAATATATTCACAACTGAGCTGATTGTTTTCCTTTCTGCAAATCTACTTTTTCCACAGTATTCTCTATCACCTGCAATGCCCCTTCCTTCCTTATCTCACATCTTATTATGGATGAAATCCTGCTCATTTATGTTCAATGTTTTGTTGATCCATCTCATCTCCATTCCCACTTCCTCTGCTTGGTTCAGACATCTACCATCCCCTTCTGGGTAAGTACAGTAGTCTCCTTATTCGATTCTGGTCCTCCTGCTAACCGTTCTATACTCTGCTGCCAGGGATCTCTCCAAAATACATATCTGATTTTCTCACTCTCCTGCTTTTCCAGCAGCATCTTCCCACTCCTTTCATGGCAAACTCCGGAAGACTCCTTGGGATGGCATGTAAGGTCCCTGACAATCTGGCCTGGCCTACTGCTCCAGCTTACCTCCCTTCACTCCCTGCTTTCACACCCCATGCTCTCAGTATCCTGAGCAAACTGCACTTCTCTGGATGGGCCATGTTTTCTCACTTCCATGTATCTTTGCAAATGCCCTTTATCCCATACTTTGTTTAACTCCAATTCTTCCTTCAAAACTGAGTCCAGCTGTCACCTCCTCTAGGAAGTCTTCACTGGGTCCCCAAATCTGAGTTAGGCTGTATCACATTTATCACACAGTAATATAATAGACTGTCTCTCCACAAGAATGAATTTCTTGGGGTTTTCATTTCAGTATCTTCATTGCATGTAAGTATAAGCTAAGGATATAAAACAATGAAATAAAACATATCTGCATTTTCAAAAGGCACCCAACTACATTAATTTTCTTTTTTTTTTTTTGAGACAGAGTCTCACTACGTCACCAGGCGCCAGGCTGGAGTGCAGTGGCACGACCTTGGCTCACTACAACCTCTGTCTCCCAGGTTCAAGCAATTCTCCTGCCTCAGCCTCCCGAATAGCTGGGACTACAGGCGCGTGCCACCATGTCTAGCTAATTTTTTTGTATTTTTAGTAGAGACAGGGTTTCACCATGTTGGCCAGGATGGTCTCGATCTCTTGACTTCGTGATCTGCCTGCCTTGGCCTCCCAAAGTGCTGGGATTACAGGCTTGAGCCACCGCGCCCAACCTACATTAATTTTCTTAGTGAACATAGTAGACATATGAAATGTACTTAAACAAAATAGGTGCTGTGCTAAAGCATCATTTACACAAGTCATCCTAATGCTTACAGTTCTCCTCTGGCGTGTATAACACACCACCTGTATAACAGTTATCCAGATAGATGGTTTAGTTTTACTTTTTAAATGGTAAGATCTTTGAGGGTAAGGATTATAACCTATATATTCATATCTTCTATGGAGTATGGGATATCTTGTATTTAATTATACATTTAGCAAATACCTGCTGAACAAAAATAAGTTGTCACTCATCTTTATACAGCATTAACAAAATAGTATATTGTTGTTATGAAATAGAATATCACACTCACCTACAGTTTCAATAAGAATTATGTCATATCCCGCTCCTTCACACAACAGAATAGCTTCATTTGTAGTCCTTGTCACACCTCCTAAAGTTCCTCTAGTAGGAGATGGCCTGATGTATGCATTCATATCTCTTGATAATTCAGTCATTCGGGTTTTATCACCTAAGAGTGATCCTGAAACACACAGCTACATTTTATAATCATAGAACAGTTTTACGGGTCAATTATCAGCCAGTTTCTAGAGGCTTCATGCCATTTCTCCCTAAATCTCAAACTGCATTTCATATTACTGAGCTTCCCTCCAACTCATTGTATACAATGAGGTCAGATTAATCTTAACATTTCAAGCCCTTCAAAACTTATCATTTATGGCTTCCCACCGACCAAAGATTCCCATCTAGATTCTTTAGCTGCATCTTACCTGTCCAATTCTGGCTCCTACTACTCCCCACACCAATCCTGTGTTCCAACCAGGGATATTAATGTCATCTTAACATCACTGTGTTTGCTTCTTCCCATCTTTTGTTTGTGCTCTCATGCCAGAAGTATCTCTCGGTTTCCTCACTGGTAAGTTACAATGTGTCAAGCCCAAGGTCGGTAATCTGGCTCCACCATTTTATGCTATTCAATTTTGAGAGGTCACTTTACCTTCCTGAACCTTTCTTTCCTCAGCTACATCACAAGGGTAATATGCTACTGGGAGAATCAAATGTAATTATATACAGGAACGTGCTTCAAAACTGTTAATAACAAAAAACACAGAACTTATCCACCTCAAAAAGATCAGTAAAAGTCCTTGTTCCTTCATACAGTCTGCCTGGAACCTTTTCAGTCCATGCCCATCTCTGTGAATTTCTACGGTACAACAGCTCTGCAATGTATGCCAGCATCCTGGAGGGCATAAGAGAACTTTAGTGCCCCTCCTATTTCTATTATCTCCATGCACCCTCCACTCCTCATTCTTTTATTTTTGCAAATGACATTTTCTCAACCTTATGTAAGTGCTACGCAAATATATCTTCAAGCTGCCCCTTCTGCCCAGTCTGTTGCTTCTAATCGCCTACTACTTAGAAAATTTGGAGCTCTCACTGAATGCAGTGTAAGCTAAGTTAATGGATGGAAAACTATTCATACAACACATTTTTTTTGGTTTCATATCTTATCTCTTTCACACAGTGGTTCTCAACTGGGGGCAATTTGGCAATGCCTAGAGACACAGTTGCTTGCCACAAGTGAGAGGTAGGGTGCTACTGGCACCTACTGGGTAGAGGCCAAATATACTGCTAAGTAAGCATCTTTCAATGGACAAGACAGCCACCCACAACAAAGAATGATCTGACACAAAATGTCACTACTGCCAAGGTTGAGAAACCATGCTTTAGCGTAAGTCTTTGCCTACAGGACCATGTCTTACATATGTTTTACACTAAATGCTTAGCAAAGTGTTAAGAGTAGGCACTCAATAACTGTGGAATGAAACTGGTTATGTTTTTGTGTTCACTGTAGTATAATATTTTGACAAACATCAATACTTACAAATTCTAGAAGACTGAAAGTCCCAGGACTACTATTACCTTCTACTATTTTGCTTTAGTCATATAATAACATTTGCAGGTATACTGCTGTTCTAATCTGAGTGTTTATTTTCCCTCTTTTTAAGAGCTACTTTTTCTACGTAGTGTTAAAGATTGAAAAGTTTCCTAAAGATACGCTCTTTTACCACTAAATGCCAGTTCAGAGTCTTCTGATGGGTTCCAATTCTAGAGCACATATGTGCCCCATACCCCAACTTCCTTATTTACTTCACATACCTTTTTCTAAAGTAATTTTCCACATGAAATAATTTCTGTGTAAGTAAACAACCTGCCAAAGCTATACTTTAAATTACTATCCTATAGATCCCATCACACTGAAGTCAACATTACGAAATTACTCTCCCATGTCTTAGCCAGCAATTCCAAAACTGTTAATTGCAGAACCTCAGGAAGATCTCAAAGCTATCACAGGGGTTCTGTGAATTTGAAGCACAAAAAAGATTGAGTTTAGACCAAAAAACTAATGCTTCTTAAACTTTAATGTAATGCTATTTTTTAAGTGTATGTATGTACTGATGCAATAAGGTAGAAATTTATAGTGTTTAGTCTATCGTTGTATATTTTTCTTTCAAAGTCTATATGACTTTTTGCCTAAGAAAGGAACCTTATTTTTTGAGAAAGGTTAGGAACTACATGGCCATGTAACTTTAATCACAAACTATTTTATGACATTATTTTTGTCTATTATTATCTCAAACTATTATTTTCTTTTTGTATTGTAAGTATTGTAGAATGTTGTGAAAATGGGGGAATGGTCTTCTGACCTATATATAAATGAGGTCCCCTTATTTAAAAATCCTTTATTAAGTATATACCTTTAACAAAGTTCTAAAGCTGTAAATAAATTATACAACACATTGACATGGATTTAATTCTGAACCTTGTGAGCAAAAATTTTATTTTACAGTTAACTTTTTTCATTATAGTGACTCAAAAATTTTGAAAGTTCTGAGCTAGCTTTCTCAGTGGGTGGTAACAGGAATCTTCCACATCTATATTAACCCAAGTCCCTAAACTATGATTACATCACCATTCTGAATTTTAGTATTAAACCTGCATTATTACAGAGTATACAAAAACCAAATACTTCCATAAAGCATCTTGTATTTACCCCTTCACAACACAGCTTATATTGTAATGGCCTGTGTTTGTGTTTCCCATGTAAGACGAACGCTCCCTAAGGTCAGGACTGTATATCTTGTTCACCATTATATAACACAGTTTAAGAACCTTCCATGTACAATGCCTCCCGTATAGAAGGCACTAAAATACTTGTTAAGTAAGTAACTGTAATATGAAAAGCTGAAATCATAAAGAGGGGTAAGGGAAGAAAAAAACCTTTCCTGAGTGTTTATATGGTATGCTTTCTGTTTTCTTTAAATGATCTTTTGGCGAACTAAGTTTATATTCATTTTATCTCTGATGGGCTGCAAATTAAACTTTGAGTGACTGCATGACCTCAAATCAGAAAGTATTTGCTGAACACTGTGCAAAGTACAATGTACTACGCTAAATGCTGTAAGGGGAACAGCAGTATATTACAGTGCCCCTCTAAGAGCTTTCTGTTTAACTGAACATATTATATAAACAGTTGACAATTATATACAACAGTAAGGTTTTTTAAAAAAAGTTTAAGAGATGTTAAAACATTATGAGGAAAACGATGAATGAGTAAGGACCTATTTTCTGAATTGTACAGGTCCTAATGCAGCCAGGAAAAGAAAAAAAACAGGAGCAAAGAGGGGCCTGGTCTTATGCATGGGAGCCAAAGGACTGAAATTTCCATTTGATCATCTTCAACTTCTGGCACCTGTTAGTGCAGTTTTCTGAGTACCCGCAGAGCTATCTACAAGCTGGCCTCCTCTGAAGAGTATAACGCTCCCAAACTAGTTCCCTCAGCTCCCCGCTAACTACAGAACTCCCTTCCTTCAGTGAGACCAAACTTAGCTAGCAGTTAGAGGTCTCCCAACTGTGCCAATTCCTACTAAATTGTAACAGAGAGCCCCCAGAGCCCTGCAATTTAAAAAGAATCAACCATACTTACCACCACTAGTACAAGAAGAAGGGTCCACAGCCAGCACAGATAATTTGTGCCCTCTCTCAGTAAGCATTTTTCCAAAATATTCTATAAATGTTGATTTTCCAGCACCCGGGGGCCCAGACAATCCTATGGTAGAAAGAGATCTTCTAATTCAATGAAATAAATGAAATCAGAACTATGATCAGTTTTACTGAGTAAAATATTACACTACCTTCTATTTCCCCTAATGTATTAAAATTGCAATTATATTTCAACATGTCCTAAAACGGCAATAAAAGTCTGTTTTTTTTATCTAATTCCTGAGTAATGGAGACATACAAAGGAAACACTCTGAGTTCCACATGTTCACAAGATTCACTTTTAAAAATTACAAAACATGCTTTGCTTTTGTACTATAATCTAGATCTTCCTGGACAGGCTTCCTTGTCTCTGTTGTCAATGTGCTCAATTTCTACATCTGCCCATCTCTCACCATGATCAGTAATTATTCTACCTACCTCAGTTCTGTACACTTCCTCCCACTAAAAAACAACTCATTATTCTAGAAACTCCCAGTGATTAAGAAAACAATTTTCTATTTATAAAGGATCATCTTTTTTCTTCATCTCACTCATAACTCAAAGAATATAAACTGAATCCTGAAAAAAATAATTTATGTTAAGAAAAGCAGAAAACTCCCCTACTTAGAGAGTTGGCCAGTGCCTGGCAGGTAAGAGCACACACCCTGAAGCCACACAGCCAGTTCTCACCCTAGCTCTGCCTCTTACGAGCCGTGTGATCTTGGGTAAGTTACTTAACCTCCTTCTATACCTCAGTGTCCACTGCGATAAAAGAGATATAGTAATAGTACCTCTCTCTTCAGATTGTTTTAAGAATTAGATGAGTTAATGTCTGCAATGTTTAGAACAGTGTATGGTATAACAGTGTATGAATATACACTTATAACACTGTAAGTGTATATTCAATGAAATGCATAAAACATAGGCATTTAACTAACTACACTCAAAGTATGTAAAGTGTATGGTATGCCTGACTCCTTACCACAATTCTTAGGGCAGATCCAATCCCTATCTTAAACACCTTTTTAGGTGCTGAATAAACATTTGTTGCTTTTACTTATGATGGTGAAAACATAACTGCAATAAAAACACAGGTTTATCTGGCCTCATAAGATCAAGATGGAAGAATCAGAATAGCACTACAAAGTTATGTGTGAACTGCTAGTTAATTCCAGATATTTCTGGGACATTTTCTCAAAGATTCTCTAAAATCTAGTTAAGTAGGCACTTTGTCATAACAAGAATTTCTCTGTGGGAGTTTGCTATTATCTTTGTCTACCATACATAAAGATTATTAACATCCAATGTAGTACTCTCAAATGAAAATCCCTCAGTGAGGGCAGAAGATTAAGAAGTTTGAAATATGGGGACCAGTATAAATACTGGTTGGTGAGCTATTTTGAAGTATCTTTAAAGCATTTTATGACCATTACCCTAAAAACTAGGAGGCTTTCATCTCTGCATTGCCAATAAACTGTGAGATAAAAGTGTAATGTAATATTAAATTTTAAAAGTATTTACCCTTTCTCCACAAAATTTTTGCACTTTAACCACCAAACCAAGTTGCTTTTAGCAGGAGGGTTGGGTCAAATCACCTAGTTCACCACCATGGGACATTCTCATTCCATCCTAACTGCCTTGATTGATTCCTGCTGGTCAAACATATCCAAACTGTTTTACAATGAACAATTTCAAAACCAAGTCAAATTATTCAAGAAATCAAATGAACATCTAATAGAAAACAAATAAATATGATCTCTTTTTTAAAGTACATTTTGATAGGCTGGACATGGTAGCCCATGCCTGTAATCCCAGCACTTTGGTAGGCAAAGGTGGAAGGACTGCTTGAGGCCAGGAGTTCGAGACCAGCTTGGGCAACATAATGAGACCCCATCTCTATGAAAAACTTTTTAAAAAATTAGCCAAGCATTATGTTGGAGGCATGATGCTGTAGCTGAGCACGATGCTGGAGCTGTGATCATCACTGCACTCTAGCCTGCGTGACAGAGTGAGACTCCATCTCTAAAAATAAAACAGCTGGGCACAGTGGCTCACACCTGTAATCCCAGCACTTTGGGAGGCTGAGGGAGGTGGATCATTTGAGGTCAGGCGTTCAAGACCAGCCTGGCTGACATGGTGAAACCCGTCTCTACTAAAAATACAAAAATTAGTGTGGTAGTGCACGCCTGTAATCCCTGCTACTCGGGAGGCTGAGGCAGAAGAAGTGTATGAACCCAGGAGCCGAGATCGCACCACTGCAATCCAGCCTGGGCAACAGAGTGAACTGACTCAAAAAATAAAAAAAAAGAAATACATTTTGGTATTGAGATGACTGTATTTACAGCCACACCCAGAAACTCAATAAAAAGTACCTGAAAGAAGTGAGGCTTGTCTATGCAAAGACTAATAAAATAACTAAGAGACAGAATTTTGAAATGTGATAATTATAGTTGATACGACAATAAAACAGGGAATTCACTTTATTAAGCAGAAGGACTACCAGAAGAAAAAGGTGTAAACTCACTAATAGTTATTCCTATGAATATTTCTATCCTGGGAAGATAGCAAGATTCTTGCCAAAATAAAAATCTTATATTATTTTCTTGAAATACATAGCCTTGGTTCAAATGGTCATGGCAATTTTTTCAACTTAACTAACATTTGCCATGAAAAGTCATTTAAAATTCATCCAAATATGTGAAAAACGTCCCCATTCAACTGCAAACTATTTAGACTTCTTTTAAAAACAGAATACAGAGAATGTATAAAAATATCTACTGAAAAAAACACACAAAAAAGACTGACCTACTCGAAATGCTAGTGGTTTTCCTTCATTTGATTGTTCTTGTTTTCTGTGGTAAAGTAATACTTTCTGAAGAAGCACCTGGGCTAACTCCTTTTTCCTGCTGTGAGTTGATTCTACAAGAGTTATGGCCTCTGCTAAACAGGCCCTTTGCCCTTGGATTAAACCAGTATAAAGTTTATCCACAAATCTTTGCTCTTTATCACAAAGTCCTTCTGTGTGGTCCTTTAAGGTTGTTTGTACACATAATTTTCTCTTTAAACCATCTGACAGTAGCATCCACTTTGTACAATGGAGTCCAAGAGAATTAAATGGCCGAGCAGATGAGATTCCTGATCCGAGATGAGTCCGTGAGTCAAAGATGAAGTGGTAACATCGGAAAGGTGCTCTTAAAAGGCCTTTTAGGAAATGCTGGTGAGGATGTGGTAGCAGCATGGGCATATTCATTTTATTTGTAACTGAAGAAAACACTGGGTGCGTTTTGGCTCAATGTGATTTGTGACCTTCCTTGAAGAAAGAAAAACATGTTAGCCAGTTCAATATATAACTAAAATACTGAAGTAGTAAAATTTGAAAGCATAGTGTTTCCCCCATATTCTAAACCACACATAATCAGAGATTTTGGTGGTACAAATGGGTGAAAGTTTTCTTACTAAATAAAAGAGAAGAATCCCTTTACGGTCACAGTTAATATTCAGAGTAACCCAAATAATGGAACTACTACTCTCCTGCGAAGTGGAATTTACATTAAAATTTTCTTCTAATAAAAACTGAATATATAGAATACCACTAGGGTAGAAACTTTATGTTATGCTTTCTCTTACGTTCATCTTAACAGTTTCCTCAGGTCAATACACCAGATTCTGAAGCTCATACAAAAGGTGTTAAAAGAATGAATCTCTCTGATGCTGGCCTTGTATTCATTTTCTACAAAAGGAAATGTGATTACTAGGGTGGGCACTTCAGGTGTAAGTTTAGACACATATATGTATTCAACAGACTCACTCTTGAACACAGATGTATGCAAAGAGGAGCCTAACCTAAAGCACAGAAACAAGTCACAAGTGAACCGTAGGGGTCGTGTAGTAACCAGATCAGTGTATCTCAAAGTACAGTCAGAGCCATCTGGGTGTTTATTTAAAATGCACATTCCCAGCCCCACTAATCAGAATCCCTGTAGATTCACACTAAAGTTTGAAACACTATGAAATTAGATAAGAATCTTTTTATGATGACATATTGATATTCTCTACTTCAAACTGTATTAAAGAATGAAAGTTGACATGGTATGCGGAGTCAGGGCAGTGCAGAGGTTATGAGCCATGGTCACTATGAGTCTCTGCTACTTAAGCCAAAATGAACTTAGGAAAGTTACTTGACCAATCTGTGCCTCAGCTTCCTCTGGAGTAAAGAGAAAGCAGGGTGGTTGTGACAGCAAAATGACAACTCTTGTAAAAAGCTTACAACAGTGTCTGCCATGGAGTAAGAGCTCAATTAACCTTAGTTTTTATTTTAATTACACCAAGTTATGAAACACTGGTAATTCTTCCAGTAGCAAACTAAAATTTACAGTTATCTATAACTCACCCAGTTTGGGTTTATGGGTATTTGTAAACTTTGGTTGATTTTCAAGCACCTTGTGGCATGATGGAATAAATTATTGCTCCAAGATCCACCTCTGCATGGTACTTCAAGGCCAATAGAACATAAAATTAATTTTAGCTACTTAACATTCTATTAGGGAGAAAGAAGAGTTTAAGATTTTTTAAACTGGTAGAACTATAAATGCTCATCAGTTTTCCAAAAACAACAACTTTTTTTTTTCCTATTTGGGGGGTGCATTATTAATGTCTATTTGTACAAAACTAGCATTATTCTAAAAGGACAATTAAAAATGTATAAAAGTTTTTCTAAAAAATAATTTTAAAACATCTACTATCACCTTTCACACAAACACACAAAAAGATATTCAAAACAAAAATTTAAGAGGGAGTCTGTTTTAGAAGCTCTCTTTCAACACCACCTTTAAGCACAATTCTCATCAACACCACTGCCACTACCAACAGACTGGAAGCTCATAGGCAAGAACTGTATTTTTATTCAACCACAATTTTCTAAGTATATACTACTTTCAGGTTCCATGATAGGTGATAATAATAATGGTGACTATAGTAATGGTACTGATGGTGATGACAATAGTATTTGATTATGTTGCAGCCATTGTAACATAACCTTCTATTAATATATTAGTTCCCTAGGGCTGCTGTAACAAATTACCATAATTACCATAACAGAATTAGTTACCTGATTACATTACAAAGACTCTTTTTCCAAATAGGGCCACATTCGCAGGTTTCAGGGATTAGGATGTAGACATATCTTTTCGAAGGCCATCATTCAACCCGATATACTCTCTCAGGTAGAATGCCTCATTCATTATCTTATCTTAAATAACCTAATCCTAGCACTTAAAGAGCTCACAGAGTAAAATACACCACATCAAAGAAGGGACAAAGTGCCACGGGAACAGACAAGATTATAGGAACTCATTCTCCTTGGGGAATTCAAGTCATAGAGGAGTCTATGTCAAGATTGAGTCTGAAATAACAAAAATGTTGAAGAAGGTTGAGGCAGGCTTTCCAGGCTGAGGACTTAAATGTGCAAAATCAGAGTTAGGACTTGGTCTCGTCCCTGTCATGTCAGAGAAAATTGAGAAATTCAGTAAGGCAGAAGCCTAGGGTATATGGAACAACTCGTAGGAGATAAGACTGGATCGGATGTAAACTGAGGTCAAGAAATTAAATTTTGTCTTGTAGGCGGTGGACAAATGACAGAGACCTTTATGGAGGTGACATAATTAACTTCGCTTTTGAAGAGATAACTCTAGAAGCAGTGGCATGAAGTCAAAAGTGATGAGACTTTTTAACAGAGCCCAGTTCAGGAAGCCTAGCAAAGGAGATGATGAGGACCTGGACTTCGGCAAGGTATTAAGGAATGGAAAAGAAAAGCCTGATTTAAGACCTTTTTGACCTAGTTTATCTTGTTAGAATCCTCAAAGTTTAACATGGATCCTGGCACACTGCAATTGCTTAAATAAAAAGAAAAAAAGAGCTGCTGCTGATCTGAACTTACTTCATTCCCCAAATGCCTGGCACATTAGAGTCTACAAGCCACTTTCAGATCCTTTATTTCACTTTATTCTCCAGTTAATTACATGAGGGCAGTATAGCAGTTATTATTATTTTCATTTAACAGAGGGGGAAATGAACCCAGAGAATTGAGTGATTACAGTCATAGTCAGTGGCAGGGCCAAGATTCAAACCCAGGTTGTTTGACTCTCTATGGCAGGCATTCCTTAATAAATTATGTTAAAATAACAGAGAAGTCCTTTGGCTAAAAGGAAAGTAGATATTAGTAACTCTGCCCACTTCTGAAGTGAGTAAGAAATATTTTCAGTTGCAGTGATGGTGGTGGCATGAGGAAGAGCCAAAGAACAGACAGAGGAAATCTGCAGGATATAAAACATTCTTAATATCAAATCTAGTCCTAGTGACCCATAGGGGAGATGTTGTCATATGTAGTCTAAGAGCAAATTAGAACTATTTAACATATGCTCTTTAATTAACAAGTCTTACCATGACTACCTCCTGTTACCAAACAAGTTCAAAAAAAGTGAGAGAGAGGTGGTCGGGGTGGAGCAAGATAGCAGAATGCAAGACTCCACCAATCATCTTCTAGCTGGATTTAACTTCCTATCACTCAAAGAGGCACTGAAGAGGTAGGAAAAACCGTTTTGAATCCCAACGCCAGTCCTCTCCCATTCCCTGGCAGCGGTGGCATGATACAGAGAGCATTTCTGTGCGCTGGGGAGAGGGAGAACATAGCAATTTTGAGGCACTGAACTCAGTGCCGCCCTGCTACAGCAGAAAGCAAAACCTGAACAAACTCACTGGACACCGCACACAGAAGGAGCATTTAAACCATTAAACCAGCCAGAAAGGAATGGCTGTTCCCAGCAGTTGGAACTTGAGTTCCCTGAGCTCACACAAGCCTTGCCACTGTGGGTTAAAGTGCTCTAGTGTCCCAATTAAACTTTAAAGGCAGTCTAGGCCACAAGGACTGCAACTCCTAGGTAAGTCCTAGTGTTGAACTGAGCCCAGAGCCAGTGGACTAGGGAGTTTAGCGGGGGAACACAACCCAATGACACACCAGCCGGGGCAGTGAAGGGAGTGTTGGCATCACTCCTTCCCTAATCCCAGGCTGCACAGCTCATGGCTACAAAAGAGACACCTTCCTTCTGCTTGATGAGAGGAAAGAAGAGTGGGGAGGACTTTGTCTTGCATCTTGGATATCCTCAGCCACAGCAGGATGGGGTACCAGTTATAGTCATGAGGTTTCCCTTCCAGGCCCTAGCTCCCGAATGACATTCGTAGACACCCTGGGCCAGAAGGGAACTTGCTGCATTGAAGAAAAGGAGCCAGTCCTGGCAGGATTCGTCACCTGCTGACTGAAAAGCCCTTGGGCCCAGCAGCAATACCAAGGTACCACATTGAGGGCCTTGGGTGAGACTCTGAGACTTGCTGGCTTCAGGTGAGACTCAGCACATTCCAAGCTGTAGTAGGTACAGGGCAAGACTACTGCTTGAGAAAAGCAAAGGGAAAAATAAAGGAGAATTTGTCTGGCATGTTAGGTACCAGCTTGGCTAAAGAAACAAGTGGACTCCTGGGGTCCCCAATTCCAGGACTTGGCTCTTGGATGGCATTTCCGGGCCTGCCCTGGGCCAGAGGGGAGCCCACTGCCCTGAAGGGTGAGTCCCAGGTCAGACAGCATTCACCACAAGCTGACCAAAGAGCCCCTGGACCTTAAGGGAACATCATCAACAGTAGTCTGGTAGTACTCTTTGTGGGCCTGTGGTAGTGGCAGTGATGGGGTGAGGTTCCTCTGTCTTTAGAAAAGGGAGAAAAGAGTAGGAAGGACACTGTCTTGTGGTTTGAGCACCAGCTAAGCCACAGTAGAACACAGCATCAGGCAGATTTCTAGGGTTTTTGACTCCAGGCTCTTACTCCTGGATGACATCTCTGGACTTGCCTGGAGCATGGGGGAACTTACCACCTTCAAAGGAAGGACATAAGCCTGTGTGGCTTTGCCACTTGCTGATTGTACAGCCCTAGGAATCTGAACAAACACAAGTGATAGGTAGTAATTATAGTGGGTCTTTTGTGAGACCCAGTGCTGTGTTGGATTCAGGTCTTATTCAGTACAGTCATAGTGGTGGTGACCACAGGGTTGCTTATATAACCCTATCCCCAGCTCTAGGTAGGTCAAAACAGAGACTCTGTTTGGGAGAAAGTGTGGGAAGAAAACAAGAGTCTCTGCCTGGTAATCCAGAGAATTCTCCAGGATCTTATCCAAGAGCACCAAGGTAGTACCTCTATGAATCTGCAAGGACCATAGTGTTACTGGGTTTGGGGTGCCCCCAAATGCAGATATGGCTTAGATCAGAACACCCAAGCCCTTTCAAATATTTGGAAAGCATTCCCAAGAAGGACAGGTACGAACAAGCCCAGACTGTGAAGACTCCAATAAATACCTAACTCCTTAATGTTCAGACACAAACAAATATATCTATAAGTATCAAGACCCCCCAGGACAACATGACCTCACCAGATGAACTAAATAAGGCACCAGACCACTCCTGGAGAAACAGAGATATGTGATCTTTCAGACAGATAATTCAAAATAGCTGTTTTGAGGAAACTCAAAGTAATTCAAGAGATGGCTGAGTGTGGTGGCTCACATATGTAATCCCAGCACTTTGGGAGGCTGAGGTGGGTGGATCACTTGAGGTCAGGAGTTTGGGATAAGCCTGGCCAACATGGTAAAACCTCATCTCTACTAAAAATACAAAAATTAGCCAGGTGAGGTGGTGGGTGCTGTAATCCCAGCTGTTTGGGAGGCTGAGGCAGGAGAATCACTTGAACCTGGAAGGTGGAGGTTGCTGTGAGCTGAGATGGCACCACTGTACTCCAGCCTGGGTGACAGAATAAACTCCATCTCAAAATACAAAAAAAAGAAATTCAAGATACCACAAGAAAGGAAATCAGAATTCTATCAGATAAATTTAATAAGGAAATTGAAAGAATTTAAAAGAATCAAGCAGAAATTCTGGAGCTGAAAAATGCAACTGGCATACTGGCGAATGCATCAGAGTCTCTTAAGACAGAATTGATCAAGCAGAAGAAAGAATTTGTGAGCTTGGGCGAGACATGGTGGTTCTTACCTGTAATCTCAGCACTGTGGGAGGCCAAGGCATGCAGACGCCTTTAACCCAGTTTGAGACCAGCTGGGCAACATGGCAAAATCCCATCTCTACAAAAAATACAAAAATTAGCTGGGTGTGGTGGCTGTAGTCCCAGTTACTTGGGAGGCTGAGGTGACAGGATTGCTTGAACTTGCAGTGAACCCTGATCACACCACTATACTCTAGCCTAAGTGACAGAGCAAGACCCCATCCCTCCCCCCACCAAAAAGATAAAGAATTAGTGAGCTGAAGGTAGACTATTTAAAAATAAACAGGGAGAGAAGACAAAAGAGAATAGAATAAAAAACAATGAAGCATGCCTCCAGGATCTAGCAAATAGCCTCAAAAGGGCAAATCTAAGAGCTACTGGCCTTAAAGAGGAGGTAGAGAAAGAGACGGGTAAAATGTTATTCAAGGGGATAACAGAGAACTTCCCAAACCTAGGGAAAGATATCAATAGTCAATACAAGAAGGTTACAGATCATCAAGCAGATTTAATTCAAAGACTACCTCAAGGCATTTAATAATCAAACTCCCAAAGGTCAAGGATAAAGAATGAATCCTAAAAGCAGCAAGAGAAAAGAAACAAACAACATACAATGGCACTCCAATATGACTGGGAGCAGGCTTTTCAGTGGAAACTTTATAGACCAGGAGAGAGTGGCATGACCTATTTAAAGTGGTGAAGGAATAAAAAAATCATGCTAAAATAGCATATCCAGTGAAAATATCCTCCAAACATGAAGTAAAAATACTTTCCCAGACAAACAAAAGCAGAGAAATTTCATCAACACCAATTCTTTCCTACAAGAAATGCTAAAAAAACACTCCAGTGAGAAAAGGATATTATTGAACAGTAAGATATCATCTGAATGTACAAAACTCACTGGTAACAGAAAGTATACAAAAGACCATTGTACCTGTGGTATGTAAACTAGTCTTAAGTATAAAGACTAAACAATGAACCAATCAAAATAATAACTACAACAACTTTTCAAGACAGACAGCATATAAGATATGAACAGAAACAACAAAAAATTAAAAAGTGGGG